>NC_037671.1:134647981-135359665 GCF_003255815.1 Theropithecus gelada | reverse complement strand
CCCAAAAAAAAAAAAAAAAAAAAAAACAACAAAGACACACACACAGAAATATAGAGGTGTGAAATGGAAAATCAGGGGTCTCACAGCCTTCAGAGCTGAGAGCCCCGAACAGAGATTTACCTACGTGTTTATTAACAGCAAGCCAGTCGTTAGCATTGTTTCTACAGATATTAAATTAACTAAAAGTATCCTTTATGAGAAATGAAGGGATGGGCCAAATTAAAGAAATAGGTTGGGTTAGTTAACTGCAGCAGAAGCATGTCCTTAAGGCACAGATCGCTCATGCTATTGTTTGTAGCTTAAGAATGCCTTTAAGCAGTTTTCTGCCCTGAGCGGGCCAGGTGTTCCTTGCCCTCATTCGGGTAAACCTACCACCTTGCAGCGTGGGCGTTATGGGCATCATGAACATGTCATAGTGCTGCAGAGATTTTGTTTATGGCCAGTTTTGGGGTCAGTTTATGGCCAGATTTTGGGGGGCTTGTTCCCAACATGTCCCCTTTCTTTGATTAGCAACTCAATAAAAGCAAAGGCAGCTTTGTCATGGTGAGCTACTTCTTGCAAGAGTCAGGATCCACATCTGCAAACTATACAAAGACAAACAACACAGATTAAAAGCACAATCATCATTGAAATTACAGAGCTTCCAAGTGTTTTTACCCATTTTAACAGGTTACTAGCTGCTAATTTGTTTACAGCTCCTTCAAGCACCCCAGTTCCTGGCATTAAGGTCAGGTGTGCTTCGGATGCTTTAAATATTTGTTCTCTAATTTTGCAATATTCAAAGACAAGTTTGTAGAGTGTCCTTATAGTTGCTTTTTTTTCTTTCCCAAATTTTGATCTTATTAAGAGCTATTAATAGTTTCCACAAATCCTTGTGTTTAGCCCCTACAGTGGGCCATATCATTTGAGGTTGAGGTGCCACTATACCGCCATGGTTCCAGATAATAGGAACTCTTGCCGCGCGCTTCTTATCATTTCTACCATCTCACCATTTTGTTCAGATCATCTGAACATAGTGTGGCAGTGGCACACAGACTGAGAGGTGCAATTTAAGCTAAACATCCCCTTAGGGGACCAGTTAATAATGATTCCATAGGAATCGTTGTGCAGCACCTCTTCCTATTCTGCAGTGCAATCTTCTTAAACAAGTGTGTTCATTTTTTTCTGGCCAGGTTCAGTTTTGTTTACAAGTAGGTTTTTGAGGGCAGTATGCCTCAATTATAGGAGCAAATTTATTATGGTAAATACTGAGATCAGAAAGCATGTGTAACTGCGTCATGGAGTGATTACATCCAGGCATTATTGCCAGCCAAGACTGATAAATATTACCAATAAGTATAATTGTTCTCTGTGTCAGCCTTTGTTGAAGGAATACTCACAGCAATGGTGATAACTGCTATCATAGCTACCATTAAATTACTTGTTGTGATTGGTTGTCCCGCTTTCCTCAGGTTTTCTTCTGCCATCTGTGACAGCTTCTTGATCTTTCCCCAGGTGGGTGGCTGTGTTCAACGGGTGTTGCTTGTGACAGTTGGAGTCCTCTTCAGTGTCAGTCTCAACATGGCTGCAAGTGGGGGTCCTTGGAATCCTCCCGGAATCTCTTACTTGGCATCTGGCTTATTGCAAGGTTTCAGGTGTCTTGATGGTATCCAAATCGACTGTTGATTTTGGCCTGGAGAAACACAAGCATAACCTCTACCCCAAGTTATTATTTTACCTAGTTCCCAACTTTTTGTTATTGGATCTCTCCACCAAACCAATTGTTCTGCTTCTGTCTTTGCAGCTGGTTTCTGTAGATGCTGCTCAGCTGCTGATAACATCTGGCCTTTGGGCAGGCTCAAAAAATTTAAAGTTAATAATGCTAGATTCAGTTGTATCTGGGGTATTCCATATTCTCTCTCTCCCCCTTTCTGCTTTTGCAACTGCTGTTTTAGGGAGAGATTCTTTCCACTATGGCTTGTCCTTGAGAATTGTATGGGATACCAGTAATGTGTTTAATATTCCACATAGAGAAAAATGTAGCTAGAGCTTGGCTAGTGTAGCCTGGGGCATTATCTGTTTTAATAGAAGCTGGAATGCCCATCACCGCAAAACACTGCAAAAGGTGACGTTTAACACAGGCGGAAGACTCTCCTGAGTGGCATGTAGCCCAGACAAAGTGAGAGAACGTGTCCACACATACATGTACGTAAGCTAGTGTCCCAAACGGGGGAATATGTGTGACACCCATTTGCCAAAGAGAGTTAGGTTCCAATCCTCGAGGATTAACTTGATGAGGAATGTACCATTTGGCAAGTTGGGCATCGTTGGATAATAGCTTTAACTTCTTTCCAGGTAATGTCGTATCTGCATTTGAGACCAGAGGCATTAACATGGGTTAAATTGTGAATATCTAGCATTAGATACTGCATTAGCAACTAGGCGATCAGCCATTTGATTCTCTTCAGTCAAAAGTCCTGGAAGAGGTGTATGAGCCCTAATGTGAGTGATGTAAAAAGAATGCATTCTACTCCTAACTGCTGTTCGCAATTGGTGAAATAAAGTCATCAGTTGTTTATCTGTATGAAATTGTAACTGAGCATTTTCAATTAACTGTGTGGAATGAACCACATATGAAGAATCAGAAATCACATTAATAGGCATATCAAAAGCAGTCAATACCTCATTTACTGCTACAAGCTCCGCTTTTTGAGCTGAAGTACAGGGCGTCTGGAAAACTTTACTTTTCAATCCGGAATAAGTAGCTTTACCATTACTAGACCCATCTGTGAAACAGTGAAAACGCTTAGCAGGCTGCAGGTTGTTTACCACAGGAATTATAAATGCAAACCATTCAGTCTTGCTCAGCTAAGGGAATAGTAAAGAAACAGTCTTTTTTTTTTTTTTTTTTTTGAGACGGCGTCTCGCTCTGCCGCCCAGGCTGGGGTGCAGTGGCCGGATCTCTGCTCACTGCAAGCTCCGCCTCCCGGGTTCACGCCATTCTCCTGCCTCAGCCTCCCCAGTAGCTGGGACTACAGGCGCCCGCCACCTCGCCCGGCTAGTTTTTTGTATTTTTTAGTAGAGACGGGGTTTCACCGTGTTAGCCAGGATGGTCTCGATCTCCTGACCTCGTGATCCGCCCGTCTCGGCCTCCTAAAGTGCTGGGATTATAGGCTTGAGCCACCGCGCCCGGCCAAGAAACAGTCTTTAAATCTATGACTATTAAAGGCCAATGTTTTGGAATTATACCAGGAGAAGGCAATTCTGGCTGTAATGCTCTAATAGGTTGTATAACTGAATTGATGGCTCTTAAGTCAGTTAACATTCTCCATTTACCTAATTTTTCCTTAATTAGGAAAACTGGAGAATTCCAAGGGGAAATGCTGGAGCTCTGTGCCCGTTTTCTAATTGTTCAGTAACTAATTTCTCTAAAGCCTCCAGTTTCTCTTTACTTAGTGGCCATCGTTCTATCCAAATTGGCTTATCTGTTTACCATTTTAAAGGTGTAGGTTCTGGAGGCTTAACAATGGCTGCCATCAAAAATTATTTCCTAATCTCTGGTGGGAACTCTGTCTTTCTGTTTGAAGTGGTGCTTTCAAAGCTTGCAAATTTTTTTCTAGTCCCATACCAGGGACATACCCCATTTCATGCATCATATATTGACTTTGAGGGCTATATAATTGTTCTGGAATTAGAACTTGTGCTTCCCATTATTGTAATAAATCTCTTCCCTATAAATTTATAGGTACAGAAGTTATAATTGGTTGGATAGTCCCGGGTTGTCCATTGGGCCCCTCACAATGCAAAATATAGCTACTTTGATATACTTCAGGGGCTTTACCAACTCCAACTATGTTAAATTGAGCAGGTTGAATTGGCCACACAGATGGCCAGTGCTGTAGAGAAATGACTGAAATTTCCGCTCCTATATCTACCAAACCTTTAAATTTCTTTCCCTGAATAGTTATTTCACAGGTAGGACATTTATCCGTAATTTGATTTACCCAATAAGCTGCTTTTCCTTGTTTATTTGTGCTTCCGAATCCTCCTGTTCATTTAATTTCACTTTTTCCCATTCCCACATATAGCACAATCAGGAGCTGTGCTATGCGCTCTCCTGGCTCTGCTTTCCAGGGAACAGAAGTAGATATAACAATTTGAATTTCCCTATTGTAATCTGAATCAATGACTCCTGTATGTATTTGTACCCCTTTTAAACTTAAAGTAGACCTTCCTAAAAGTAATCCTATTGTCCCGGCTGGCAAGGGTCCCCAGACTCCTATTGGTACCTTTTATGGGGGTTCCCCAGGCCAAAGGCTCACAGCTTTTGTGCAGCATAAATCTACTGCGGCACTATCGGCTGTGGTGGGGGACAGCCATTGTACAGGGGTGAGGGAATGACCTGAGCTGGAAATGCCCCGGTTTAGAATGGGGCCCGGGACGGGCCCCTCATGGCATTTCCCGAAATTGGGTTCCCATCTTTATCAAACTTAGAGTGACACTGATTAGCCCAATGTTTTCCTTTTTTACATTTTGGACATATTTCAGGCTCAGCAGTTTTCTTTTTTCCCCTATCTGGCAGCTTGACTCGCTGATTTTTTTCTACATTCTTTTTTAGTATGACCATGCTTCCCACAGTTAAAACAAGCTCTAGGAAACGGAGTATTTCCTTTATCCATTCTCAGTCCTGCCATTGCCTGTGCTAGCAGAGTAGTTTTATGCAGATTACCTCCGATACCATCACAAACCTTGATATAATCAACTAAATGTGCTTTCCCTCTGATAGGTCGCAGAGCAGCCTGGCAATTGGGATTAGCATTGTCGAAAGCTAATAACTGCAACACTATATCCTGAGCAGCTGAATCTGCAATCATCTTTTTAAGAGATTCCTGTAACCGAGCTGTAAAATCAACGTATGGTTCTTTGGGTCCCTGCTTTACAGCGCTAAAGGAAGGGTATTGTTCTCCACTTGAAGCGATTTTTTCCCAAGCTCTAACGCACACCCCTCTAAGCTGTTCTATGGCATCATCCTGCATGACCAGTTGTGCATCTAAACCAGCCCAGCCACCAACCCCCAAAAGTTGGTCTGCAGTTGTATTAATTTGAGGTTGGGCCTGGGCATTGCGAGCAGCCTGAATGGGAGCTTCATCTGCCCACCAAGTTTTAAATTGTAAGAACTGAGCAGGAGTTAGACAAGCTCGAGTAAGAGCGTCCCAGTCAGAAGGAATCATCCGACTGGAAACAGCAACATTCTTTAACAGTCCCGTTACAAAAGGAGAACCTGGTCCATACTGATTTATAGCTTGTTCAAATTTTTTGAGTAATTTAAAAGGAAAAGACTCAAATGTTGCTATAATATTTCCCTGTTGATCTGGGCATGTATTCTAACAGGGAACTGCCAAGCCTCTAAATCACCCTCTCGTCTAGCTTGCTGAATTCCTGCCTGAATAGAAATAACAGTGGTTGCTCGAGGTGCTGCTCGAACAGCCACTGGGGCAACTACTTTTCGCCCAGTGTCCTCCAGAAAAGAAAGATCCGGAGGGTCTTTTTCTTCAAAATAATAATGAGGGGGTGCAGAAGGGTAGGGATGAACCTCTCCCTCCTTTGCTGCTTTAGCTTTAGCTGGCAAATAAACCTGGTCTGTAACCTCTTCTGTTACTTCATTACACTCTCCTTCCTCCTCATCATCAGTGTGAAAAAGTTCCAAGGTGGAATGAACCACAGCCCACATTTGTACCATTGTTACCTTGACACTTCTGAGCTCCCCTTCTTACTCAACACGGGGATTGCTTTAAGAGTACTTGGGTGTCCTCCAGCTAGTTCCACGTTCTCCATCCGTCGCTCCGGCGACCCTTCGACCTGGATTCGAGCCCCCACGATGGACGCCATTTGTCGAGATCAGCTTGGTTGGGGAGACCCTAACCCAGTGGTGCTAGAGGAATTAAAGACACACACACAGAAATACAGAGGTGTGAAGTGGTAAATCAGGGGTCTCACAACCTTCAGAGCTGAGAGCCCCGAGCAGAGATTTACCTATGTGTTTATTAACAGCAAGCCAGTCATTAGCATTGTTTCTACAGATGTTAAATTAACTAAAAGTATCCCTTATGGGAAACGAAGGGATGGGCCAAATTAAAGGAATAGGTTGGGCTAGTTAACTGCAGCAGGGGCATGTCCTTAAGGCACAGATCACTTATGCTGTTGTTTGTGGCTTAAGAATGCCTTTAAGCAGTTTTCTGCCCTGGGCGGGACAGGTGTTTGGCCATCATGAACATGTCATAGTGCTGCAGAGATTTTGTTTATGGCCAGTTTTGGGGTCAGTTTATGGCCAGATTTTGGGGGGCTTGTTCCCAACAGGGTATGAGAAAGTAGATCACAGAACCTTTGCATAACTCCTGAGTTATCAGTCCCCAAATTCTTCTTTTTCCATTGGATTAGCACAGTCAGAGCAGCAGTAATTGAGGGAGCAAAGGCCGGGGGGAAAATGGAAGATCAGAGGAATCCTAAGAAAAGGATTCTCCTAGTGTCAAGTGTATTTTATTTATCCCTTCCCCATATCTCAGTTGGTTAAGTACTTTACAAATGTCCATTAATATGTGAAAAGCTGCAGAGTTACAGAGGCTTGTAGGAGGCATCATTGCTTTCAATGAACTTAGCAGTTAGTTGGAAAGACAAAAGTAAAGTAAAATAATTGGTAAACCACTGAGCATCCATCCTTAAATGAAATTTAAATGAAAAACATCCTTAAATGATGTTTTTCAGGGTTCTTTTTTCCTAGTCTCACAACTTCAATTTCTAAATACTTTTACATCTCTATCTCTAGTCCACATCTCCTTTGTAAACCATACGTGTGTCCAGATGCCTTTTGGACTTATTGGTTTAGGCAATACCACAGTCTTCTCAACTTCAACTTATTTAAAACTTGCCCAATCTGCTCTTCTGAACTCAGTGATTGGTACCACCATCGCCCATTGCCTGAGCCGGACACTGGGAATCAAGTTCGTGCAGTTCTTTCTCTTGTTTCTTCACCACATGTTCTGTTGACACTGTTTCCTAATTACCTGTAAGATCCATCCACTTCTTTTTATTCCCTCTGCTACTATCCTAATTTAGACTATAGCCACCTCTCATTTAAATTATTGCAAAGGCCTCTTAACTAGTTGCCTGTGCTATCGTCACACCTTCAGACTACAAAAAACACAGATTGTGTGCCAGGCAGGGTGGCATGTACCTGTGGTCCCTGCTATTCTGGAGGCTGAGGCAGGAGGATGACTTGAGCGAAGGCATTCGAGATCAGCCTGAGCAACAAAATGAGAACCCCTTTATCAAAAAACAAATGAAAACACCAACCGAGATTGCTTAAAATCCTTACCTGTGTTCCTACTTGTTCTGCTTCATCTGGCCCTTCTTGCTTCTCCAGCTTTAACTTGCTTTCCCCTACTTGAAACCAGCCTTACTGAACTTCAGATGTATCGTGCTGTCTTGCCTGTGAGACTGGATTGGCATATTCCCCTTCTGAGAAGGGAAATAATCACTATAGCAATTAAAGCACAGACTCTGTAGCCAGACTATTTAAGTATGAATTGTGGATCTGCCACTTAATGAGCTTTGTGATATAGAGCGAGTTACTTAATCTACTTGCTTTCAGTGTCCTCATCTGTATAATGGGGATGGTTAATAGTACCTGCTTCATAACATGTTGTAGGAATTAGAAGAGTTTTGTTTGCTTTGAGATGAGGTCTCGCCCTGTCACCCAGGCTGGAGTACAGTGATGTGATCGTGGCTCACTGCAGCCTTGACCTTTTAGTTCAAGCTATTCTCCCACCTCAGCCTCCTGAGTCACTGGGACTACAGGCAAGTGCCACCATGCCCAACTCATTTTTGTATTTTTTTGTAGTGACAGGGTCTCACTATGTTGCCCAGGCTAGTCTTGAACTCTTGGGCTCAAGTAATCCTCCCACCTCAGCCTCCCAAAGTTTTGGAATTAACAGGCGTGAGCCACTGTGCCCAGCCTAAAAGAGTTAATATATTAAGCCTTTTTTTTTTTTTTTTTGGAGACAGAGCCTCACTGTGTGGCCCAGGTTGGAATGCAGTGGCACAATCTTGGCTCTCTGCAAACTCCACCCTCCACCTCTCAGGTTCAAGTGATTCTTGTGCCTCAGCTTCCTGAGTAGCTGGGACTATAGGCACGTGCCACCATGCCTGGCTAATTTTTGTATTTTTAGTAGAGAGGGGCTTTCGCTATGTTGGCCAGGCTGGTCTTGAATTTCTGGACTCAAGTGATCTGCCTGCCTCAGCCTCCCAAAGTGCTGAGATTACAAGTGTGATGCACTGCGCCTGGCCTAGTTGAGGCTTTTAATCGGTCCCTGCCATATAGTAAGTACCATATAAGTGTAGCTATTACTATAAATCTTATTGTAAATGTGTTGTATTGGATAGTATTACTTTTTGTTTTAAGATTGATTTAATGATAAATGGAAAAATGCTGTTGCCCTCCATAAGTTCCCAGTTGATTGGTTCATTATTGTTGGTGTTTATTCTGCTTTGGCAGCAGCTTTCTTTTCCTAACTTCTTGTTTTTCAGCTTTTTAGTGACTAGAATTTGGTCTTGGGTTGGCATTTCTATGAATTGGATCATTTAACGAGGTCAAGTTAACCTGAGCTTTCATACAGACAAATTCAGGTCAATTTATATGGAAACTTTTAAAAGAAAATGATTATTATACAAGTAGTTAATATTCATTATAGAAAAATCAGGAAAGTATAGATAAGCATAAAGAAGGAAATAAAATTATTTCCAGTGTTAATATTTTACTTATTTATTTTTTAGAGATGGGTTTTGCTATAATGCCCAGGTTGGCCTTGAACTCCTGGGCTAGAGTGCAATGGTATGATCATAGCTCACTGCAACTTTGAACTCCCAGGCTCAAGTGATCCTACTGCCGCAGCCTCCTGAGTAGCTGGGACTGCAGGCATGTGCTACTATGCCTGGCTAATTTTTAAAATATTTTTTTAGTTTTTGTAGAGACAGGGTCTTGCTACGTTGACCAGGCTGGTCTCAAACTCCTGGGCTCAAGTGATCCTCCTGCCATGGCCTCCTTAAGTGCTAGGATTACAGGCATGAGCCATTACACCTGACCCATCATTTTATCTTTTTTTTTTTAGTATTTATTTTTCATTGATATTTATATCTGAGATGATTTCATGAAGACTTAAATCTTAAAATGCACCTAAGGGGAGCAGATTGTTGATTCAGTACTGTGTAATCTGATGATCTAGCTCTATCGAATCTGACAGTGTGGGATTTAAGAATGGCAAAATATTTTTATTTTTCTCCTTCGCTCCAGAAGGAGATACTTGCTTTTAGGTGAATTTCTAGATATAATTACTTTTACAATAAAAATACTGATATTTGATCATCACTGTCATTTTAATTTTATTTTTCAGAATATATATATTTTTATCCTTGGAGCATAGTTAAAAGACAGTTTTCTGGATTTTCTTATTACAGTGAAAATATTTTTAAAAATGACCAAGACTAATGAACAAGTTTATTTTGGTAACATGTTTAATTCCTACTGTTTGCAAAGTACTTAGTTAACTCCTAGAGAATATACAGAAATGAGCAAGATAGTCTCCTTCCTCATTTGGGGATGGGGTAAGGGAAATGAATCAGTTCTAAGTAATTATCATAAAGTATGGTAAGGTCTTGAGAGAGTATTAAACAAAGCGCTTGCTCTGCTGGTGATGCTCTCACAAATGTCATTAACTGTTAAATTCGATGAACTCTTTTCCGTTCTCTCCTATTTGACCTTCTACATTTGACACTTTTGCCCACCTACCCTTTAATGCTTGTTTCTTTGCTTCTGTACACCCCTTTCTTAATGTTTTTCATTGTTTTTAACTCCTTTGTGTTGCGGGGAGGTGGGGGACAGGGTCTTGCTCTGTAGCTCAGGCTGGAGTGTGGTAGCACAAACATGACTCACTGCAGCCTCAACCTCTTGGGCTCAAGCGGTCCCCCACCTCAATGTCCTGGGTAGCTGAGCCCACAGGCGAGCACCACCATGCGCAGCCAATTTTAAAACTTTTTTAGAGATGGGATCTTGCCATATTGCCCAGGCTGCTCTCAAAACTCCTGGCCTCAAGCAATTCTCCCACCTTGGCCTCCTAAAGTGCTGGGATTACAGATGTGAGCCACCACGCTTGGCCTTCTCTTTAACTTTAACTGCTGCTTATTAGTTATTTCTCTCTTCAATTTTTTTTTATTAAGAAAAGTTTTGTAAAAGCAGAAAAGTTTACTTTAGAACAGTGAACTCCTACATTCAGCGGCCTTGAATGCCTAGATTCAGTTGTTATTATCTTTCTTTTTTTTTTTTTTTTTTTGAGACGGAGTCTCGCTGTGCTCCCAGGCTGGAGTGCAGTGGCGTGATCTCGGCTCACTGCAAGCTCCGCCTCCCGGGTTCACGCCATTCTCCCGCCTCAGCCTCCCAAGTAGCTGAGACTACAGGCGCCCGCCACCACGCCCGGCTAGTTTTTTTTTGTATTTTTAGTAGAGACGGGGTTTCACCATGTTAGCCAGGATAGTCTCGATCTCCTGACCTCGTGATCCACTCGCCTCGGCCTCCCAAAGTGCTGGGATTACAGGCTTGAGCCACCGCGCCCGGCCTGTTATTATCTTTCTATAAGTGCTTTATCTCTCTGTGTATATATGAATGGTTTTTGATGTATTTGAACAATCTGAAATTAATTTGCAGTTGTCATTACGTATCAACCCCAAATACTTGAACCTATATCTCCTAAGAATAAGAACATTTGCTTGTATTACCATACCATTATCCTATATTTGACAGTTAATAAAAATTAAAAAATAAAATTAGCCATGATATCATAATAATATTATATAAATTCTGGTTCATATTTAAATTTCCCCAGGTGTCCCACAAGTAAACTTTTATAGCTATTTTTATTTGAACCACAATTTAGTCAAGTATTTTATGCATAGTATTTGATTGTTATATGCTTTGAGTCTCTTTTAATCTAGGTTATCTTTTTTATGGTGCTCCTTTTCTAAGGGGAGGGGAGTCAACCCAGTTTTCTTAGAGTATCACACATCCAGATTTGCTTACTATCAGGGAATTTTAATAGTTTACCTTTCTTCAGGCCTTTTGTAGGATGGTGTTTACTGAAGAAGGGCTCCTGTGGTATGGGTGCTGTGAATGGCTTGTGGGTCCTGTTAATTAATCCTCTGAATTCTTTGACAGTCAGTGGGTTTAGGGCAGTGGAAGCCCATGGGTCCTTTTCTCTTTGCCCATGAGTAGTTCTGTCTGTCTGTTTCTACCCTGGTGTCCAGGGTAGAACTAATAGCATTATGTGGGTACCATCATGTGAAAGAGGTTGGGTTGCACTGACCACCACCTTTAGCCCTTTGGTTCTGAGTTCTTTCCCTTTGTGATCACAGTTGCTTTTGTGGTTTTAACAGTCACCTCTATGGAGATGTTCTCTTTTCTGAACTCCAGTTCTATTTTCTTTCGTTCATATTCTACTGCCTCTTCAGTTGCTACTTCAAAACCAACACGTCCAAAATGAATTTATTATCTACTTCCAAACTAGCCCATTGTCAGTATTATTCTTTCTTTTTTATACATGGCCTTAATTTCACTGAGACAACACTTTGGCTAGAAACCTCAGTCACCTTCAGCTGTTCTTTTGGCTGTCTGCCCAAGAAACATATGTATACATGTACACACACACACACACACACACACAAATATACATATACGTATATACACAAACATGTGCATACATATGCATACATATTCATTAAATATTTCTTGAATGTCTACAATGTACCTAAATATATTTGGCCACAGTAGATAACTTTTTTTTTTAAAGACAGGGTCTTGCCCAGGCTGGAGTGCAATGGCACAATCTTGGCTCACTGCAACCTCCACTTTCCTGGCTCAAGTGATCTTCCTGCCTCAGCCTCCTGAGTAGCTGGGACCAAGGGGTGAGCCACCACGCCCAGCTCATTTTTGTCCCTGTTTTTTTTTTCTTTTTTTGAGACGGAGTCTCACTCTGTCTCCCAGGCTGGAATACAGTGGTGTGATCTCAACTCATTGCAACCTCTGCCTCCCAAATTCAAGTGATTCTCCTGCCTTAGCCTCCTGAGTAGCGGAGACTACAGATGTATGCCACCATGCCCAGCTAATTTTTGTATTTGTAGGAGAGACGGGGTTTCACTATGTTGGCCAGGCTGGTCTTGAACCTCTGACCTCAGGTGATGTGCCTGCCTCAGTCTCCTAAAGTGCTGGGATTACAGGTGTGCGCCACACTCAGCTAATTTTGTATTTTTAGTAGAGACAGAGT
Source organism: Theropithecus gelada (assembly GCF_003255815.1). Classification (NCBI taxonomy): domain Eukaryota; kingdom Metazoa; phylum Chordata; class Mammalia; order Primates; family Cercopithecidae; genus Theropithecus; species Theropithecus gelada. The sequence continues at coordinate 135,347,321 of NC_037671.1, read as the reverse complement.
TTCACCAAGTGGCCCAGGCTGGTCTTGAACTTCTGATCTCAGTGATCCACCTGCCTTGGTCTCCCAAAGTGTTGGGATTACAGGCATGAGCCACTGCATCTGGCCATAATAGATATTTTTTTCTCTCAAATGCCTCTTGAGTCCATTCCCTCCATTCTGACTACATTTACTCTAATTTTGGCCCTCATCCACCCTCCTCAAACTTCTCCATTGGTCCCCCTGCCTCTGGCTTTAAATCTTCTGATCTACCCTGCATACTATCTACTTACTGAGAATACCTGTTCGATCATGTTTCTCTTGCTGGAAAACCTCTGATGGCTTTCCACAGTACAGGAAAAGTGCCAAGTTTTCAGCATACCATACAAAACTATGCTGATTCTGTCTGCTTTGCTCTTTTCATGTGTTTTTTCACCTCTTGTATTCTAGCTGTATTTGTCTTTGGCTAATTGCTTGGATATAGCATGGATCTTAATCTTTGGACTTTGTCCACACATTTCTGGTGCCTATAAGGCTCTGTTCTTTCCTCCTTTGCTCAGTGAAATCCTGCTTATCTCTTGAGACCCACTCAGATGTTCCTTTGAAAATTATTTACCTGATAGCAGTCCCTGTCTATCCCCCTCACCAGCACCAAGCCCTTCTATTTACTCATTATCTGATGTTCTTTGCATGTTTTTGTTATAGCACTTACTAGATTGTACCCTTTGCTTGTGTGTCTCTCTGTATAAAGACTCACAAGGGGCTAGGTATGGTGGCTCGTGCCTATAATCCCAGCACTTTGGGAGGTGAGGCAGGCAGATCACCTGAGGTCAGGAGTTTGAGACCAGCCTGGCCAACATTGTGAAACCCCTAAATCTCTACTAAAAATACAAAACTTAGCTGAGCATGGTGGTGCATGACTGTAGTCCCAGCTACTTAGGAGGCTGAGGCAGCAGAATAGCTTGAACTTAGAGGCGGAGGTTGCAGTGAGTTTAGATCGTGCCACTGCACTCCAGCCTGGGCAACAAGAGTGAAACTTTATCTCAAAAAAAAAAAAAAGATTCACAAGGGAAGGGATCAACTCTTTCTGAAACTCCGTCTCAAAAAAAAAAAAAGATTTATAAGGGAAAGGATCAGCTCTTTCTTCCTCCTGTTCCTGGAATCTAGCACAGTGCTTGACACATACTGTGTGCTTAGTAAAATATTTCTGAAATAAATGCCTCACATCACTTATTATATTACCGTCTGTAGGAAGTAAGTCTGACTTAAGATTCGTGAATTCTCAAAGTAAGATAGTGTTTTCTATAAAAAATTTAGTTTAGGCCGGGCAGGGTGGCTCACGCCTATAATCCCAGCACTTTGGGAAGCCGAGGTGGGTGGATCATGAGGTCAGGAGATCAAGACCATCCTGACCAACATGGTGAAACCCTGTCTCTACTAAAAATGCAAAAAAATTAGCTGGGCATGGTGGCATGTGCCTGTAATCCCAGCTACTCGAGAGACTGAGGCGTGGGAATCACTTGAACCCAGGAGGCAGAGGTTGCAGTGAGCTGAGATTGAGCCACTGCACTTCAGCCTGGTGATAGAGACTCCATCTCAAAAAAAAAAAAAAAAAAAAATTTAGTTTAACTAAATATTTGCTAATGATTGCAGTCTATTAATCATTAATGTTTTATGCCTCAGCCTTAAAAGTAATGCCTGAAGTATTAAGCATTACTGCAGATACATTTTTAAAAAAATTCATTTCCCAGCAATAAGAATTTGCCATTTTTAGGCCAGGTGCGATGTCTCACGCCTGTAATCCCAACACTTTGTGAGGCGGAGATGGGAGGATTACTTGAGCTCAGGAGTTTGAGACCAACCTGGGCAACATAGCAAGACCCTGTCTTACAAAACAAAAAATAAATAATTAACTGGGTGTGATGATGTGTGCCTGTAGTCCCAGCTACTTGGGAGGCTGAGGCGAGAGGATTGCTTGAGCCTGGGAGGTTGAGGCTGCAGTGAGCCATGACTGCACCACTGCACTCTGACCTGGGTGACAGAGCAAGACCCTGTCTTAAAAAAAAAAAAAAGAATTTGCCGATTTGCCAATTTTAGAAACAAATTAAGCATTAAATATTGATGAAATGTAGTAATATATTTACCAATGCAACGTTGAACTTGAGATTTTAGAAGTGCACTGACAATTCAAGTAGTTGTTGACTAAAAAGTAAAAAGCTTGGGGAAATATTATCAACATATCCTAATTAATAAGATTTGAAGTGTTAGTGGGCCACTGGTGAAGTATATTGATGTGCACATTCAGTCCAGTGAATTGTTGTTTTTTGTTAAAACTCTCCAATCAAGATATGGTTGTATACAAATGTCAACTAAATATGAACACCTTAAAGAAAAGAAAATATACAATTAATTCATCAATGAAAACATTATTCTAAGCCAAGCATGGTGGTTCACCCTTCTAATCCCAGCACTTTTGGAGGCCAAGGCAGGAGGATCTCTTGAGCCTAGGAGTTCGAGACCAGCCTGGGCAACATAGTGAGATCCCATCTCTACAAAAAATAAAAAAATTATCCAGGTGTGGTGGCACACACCTATAGTCTCAGCTACTCTGAAGCTGAGGTGAGAGGGTTGCTTGAGTCTGGGAGGTCAAGGCTGTAGTGAGCCATGATTGCGCCACTGCACTTCAATTTGGGTGACAGAGACCTTGTCTCAAAAAAAAGAAAAAATTATTCTAGTTGTTTTGAAAGCTTTTTATCTGACTTGGAATTCTAAATGAAGGAAATAGTATATAATGAAGATCATTTTTAAGAGAAAGATAACTAGCTAGGTGTGTTGTCTCACGCCCGTAATCCTAAGCACTTTGAGAGGCCAAGGTGGGCAGATTGCTTGAGCCCAGGAATTCAAGACCAGCTTGGGCAACATGGCACAACCCTGTCTGTTCAAAAAGTACAAAAAATTACAAAAAATGGTGGAGCATGTCTGTAATTCCAGCTAACTGGGAGGCTGAGGTGGGAGGATCATTGGAGCCCAGGAGGTCGAGGCTGCAGTGAGTTGAGGTCGTACCACTGCCTTCCGGCCTGGGTGCCAGTGTGAAGCTCTGTCTAAAAAGAAGAAGAAGAAAAAAAACCGAGATAAACTAGTCAATCAGTTTGTAAGAAAAAGGACTACGCTAGGTCAGCGGCGCATACTTGTAATTCCAGTACTTTGGGAGGCCAAGGCAGGAGGATCGCTTGAAGTCAAGAGTTTGGGACCAGCTTCGGCAACATAGTGAGACCCTGTCTCCATACACAAACAAAAACAGGAGTAAATAAAGGTAGTCTTTCTAAGGAATGAAAGCAAAGACATAATCAAACTGTTGTCACATTTTCATGTTGCGAGGGAATTCTTAAGTTGAATAAAGAAGAATAGTACTATATTTTAGTGATGTTTAGAGATTGAATAGGTGAAATATTTGATGGATGAAAGCATAATTTCTGAAGCACATTTTTGTCGGAAAAGAAAAGCATAAAGAGGGTACTAGTATTATTTGACATCTTTCATTAATAAGAGGAATACAAAATAATAGCAGTACCTTATGTTGGAAGATTTTAAATGTTTCAGAATTACTTTAAAAGACTATTTTTCAAACTAGGAAAATTATTGATATTAAAGTGTTGTGACATTGAACTATTTGTGAATGAAATAGAAAGATGTCTGGGATTTGTTTCAAAATAATTAAGAAAAGTGGAGGCAGTAGAAATAAGGCTGTCCACGAGTTGATAATTGTGTGATGGGTACATGCAGCATTACTGCCATTTATTTATTTATTTTTGAAAAATTTCATTATACAAAATTTAAATATGTTATTATGTAATAAAGAATACTGTTTCCAAATAACGGATCATTACTACTAGGCTGGCTGAATATTGGGCTCATGATGATACTGAATAATTCAGAATGATACCCATATGAAACAAGATGATCTTTTTTTTTTTTTTGTTATTTCAAATTTTATTCCACATTGTGTTTTAAAATTATTTTTCCATGTTGTGGAAGCCTCCTAGTTGGCTAAGCCAAAGCATCACATAATAAAGGAAAGGGATACAACGTGGATTTATGTCATCATTGTTCTTGAAGAAAAAAATAGTTGGCCCAGATGTCATATGATTTGAAGAATGTCTTTTTTTTTTTCCTAATCTGACCAATGGTAGCACATCACATAGTTTGAAGAATGTCTTGTAAGTAACACCTAGTTGTAAAAACTGATAATACTGTCTTATTTTAGATACTGTATTTCTGATGATTTCATGATTTGAATTTGACTCATAAGGTTTAGAAAAAAGCAAACTTCATAGAATTGTTTGTCTTCTAAGGCAGTGGTCTCTAACCTTTTTGGGACCAGGGACCGGTTTCGTGAAAGACAGTTTTTCCACAGACCCAGCAGGGTGGGGATGGTTTTGGGATGATTCAAGTCCATAACATTTATTTTGCACTTTATTTGTGTTATTATTACATTGTAGTATATAATGAAATACAACTCACCATAATGTAGAATCAGTGGGAGTCCTGTGCTTGTTTTCCGGCAACTAGATGATCCCCTCTGGGGGTGATGGGAGACAGTGACAGAACATCAGGCATTAGATTCTCAAAAGGAACACACAACCTGTCTCTTGCACGTGCAGTTCACAGTAGGTTTCGCACTCCTATGAGAATCTAATTCTGCCACTGATCTGACAGGAGGCAGAGCTCAGGTGGTAACGGGTGTGATGGAGAGTAGCTGTAAATACAGATGAAGATTTGCTTGCTCGCCCACCACTCACCTCCAGCTGTTCAGCCCTGTTCCTAACAGGCCACCGAATGGTAGTGATCTGTGGGCCAAGTGTTGAGGACCTTGTTCTAAGGGATATGAAAGAGAAGTATTGGGCTGGGTGTGGTGGCTCATACCTGTAATCCGAGCACTTTGGGAGTTCAAGGTGGGTGGATCATTTGAGGCCGGGAGTTGAAACCAGCCTGGCCAACATAGTGAAACCCTGTCTCTACCAAAAATACAGAAATTAGCTGGGCATGGTGTCATGTGCCTGTAATCCCAGCTACTCCAGAGGCTGAGGCAGGAGAATTGCTTGAACCAGGAAGCAGAGGTTGCAGTGAAGCCATGATTGCGCCACTGCACTCCAGCCTGGGTGACAGAGTAAGACTCTGTCTCAGAAAAGAAAAAGAGAAGTATCTTCAGAGCTGTTTCCTTCCCTTCCTCCCTCCCTCCAGTTCTTTCCTGGGCACTCAAAAGTCCTTATCTATGTGCTACTTCCTCTAGGTAGTATCATCACATTTATGGACTCAGACCTTTCAGTCTGAAACTCTACTATTGTAGACCCTTAGTAAATAAATATCTTCAGGACATCTCCTTTTTGAACTTCCGAGGTATTTTCATTTTTGGTTGGGGTTTCTTTCTATGTAAAGGAATCATTTCTAAAGCTACAGAATCTTCTGAGATCTGATATGAACCTTGTTCTCAGAGGCATCATCCTTGTATCAGCCAAGCTCAAAACGTCAGACTCATCTTTGACTCCTCCTTCTTAATCTTTTCTGTTCATTTGGTCCCATCAGTTCCTCCTTTAAAATGACTATCATAGATGTCCCTTCTTTTCTCCTGTCTTATTACCCCTCTGTCATGAAGAATTGGAAGAGCTGGTCTTAGCTCTGTGTCTAGCTGCTGGCCTAGTTTCTTCATCACTGAAGTGAAGAGATTATACAGGATTGTCTTAGATCCCTTTCAGAGCTAACATTCTGTTCTACTAATCCAAGTTTTCACCTGCTCACACTTACATCGCAGTAACTTCCTAATTGTTTTTCGTTCCTTTAATTTTAGTCCTCTCTAATAAGATTAACCTTCATATGTAATTTTCATTGCTTTTAGGATAAAATCTTAGGTTTCCAGGTCTTCATTTAGGTCATGTCATCATTTCTGTGGTTAATAGTGTGGTCATTTGGCCGGGCGCAGTGACTCAGGCCTATAATCCCAGCACTTTGGGAGGCCAAGGTGGGCGGATCACCAGGTCAGGAGTTCGAGACCAACCTGGCCAATATGGTGAAACCCCATCTCTACTAAAAATACAAAAAATAGCTGGGTGTGGTGGTGCACGCCTGTAGTCCCAGCTACTTGGGAGGCTGAGGCAGAAGAATTGCTTGAACCCAGGAGGCAGAGGTTGCAGTGAGCTGAGATCATGCCACTGCACTCTAGCCTGGGCAACAGAGCAAGACTCCGTCTCAAAAAAAAAACCCCAAAAAACAAAAAAACAAAAACGTTTGGTCATTCATACGATGAGGCAGAGTGGAAACTTCATCCATCTTCAGAGTCATCTTCTCCTTCACACAGAATCAGGTGGTTACTAAATTCTGTCAGTTCTGACTCAAATGTCTTTTGGACCTATTATTTCTTCTCCTTTGCTGCTAATCTAGTCCTTCATCTTCTCTTATCTGGACATTTGACTCAACCTACCAAATGTTTACTCTGCCACCTGTTTTTATCTGTAGTTATCATTGTTATCTTTCCGAGCAAAGATCTGTTAACCTTCTCTGTTCCAAAAACCTTTGACTCTACACTGTTTACGTATCAAACACAAGCTTCTTTCTAGATCACGTGGTCTCTTTCTTTACTTTTCTAACCTCATCTCTTGCCCTAGTCATAATGCACCTAGCTTTCTATTTATACTGGATACCAGCTGTTTCTTGAATATACTTCGGTCGTTTTTCTTATGCCATACTTCTACCTGGAATTCTCTAAACCTCTTTATCCCTCTCTACGTGGGGAACTCCTCCCTCAAAGGCATGGCTTATTGGAATTACCTTTCTTAAAGCTCTGAATGAATTAATGGTTGCGTTCTCTCTGCACCTATTATGCATATCTTTTGTGGGTATGGAGTTACTTGTATATTTTCTGGTCACCCAGAATCTCTTTCCATGTGGATTGTGAACTTCCTGATACCTGTCTCTAATTTGTTTATCCCAAGAGTTTGGCAATATTGGGATATATAATATAAACTAATATAAAATAATAAGGCTTTTCTGTTTTTATTAGAAACAAAGAAAAAGGATTTTTATTCTGTTATTTTGAATACTTTAAAATTTTCCTTCAATCTTGCCTCATTTTGGTTTTTCTTATCTTTCTTTAAAAGATGCTTCTTCTAAGTTTTTTGTCTACCCTAGGTCTTTGGGATCAACGTGGCCCATGGCTGGGCTGGACATCCAGCAGTATTATTGATAGGAGTCAAAGAACCTTGGGCCAGTCTAACTGTGACCACAACAAATGGAGCTTTGGTTTAACTCTGTGTGTTTGAGTGTAGGCTACTGAATTGTGCTTTACCTTGCTGCAGTTGAGTGTGGGCTGGTCGCCAAGTTTGGATGTTGTTGAAAGGTGTAAGACTATCTTTCTCATTAAAACAGATCCTAATATTTCATTTAAGAGATGTTCCTGCTGGGCTTGCTTCTCTAGACTTGAGAAATTCTTCCCTGAATTACGTTTAAATTCTACCGCTGAGCTTGATTTTCTGTATGGGAGTAAACTTTCATTTTAAGGTAATGATTTCTATTTTTTTGCATAGATATGTGCTTTTTATATTTTCTACTCTCTATAGAATTGTTTGCATCAAGAATTTTCCAGAACCAGGAGGGCACGGTGGTACAGGCCTGTAATCCCAGAACTTTGGGAGGCCGAGATGGGCAGATCACTTGAGTTCAGGAGTTTGAGACCAGCCTGGCCAATATGGCGAAACCTCATCTTTACAAATATACAAAAATTACCTGGGTATGTGGTATGTGCCTGCAGTCCCAGCTACTTGGGAGGGTGAAGTGGGAGGATCACCTGAGCCCATGAAGTCGACACTGCAGTGAGCCCAGATCATGCTACTGTACTTCAGCCTGGGGGACACAGTTGTCTCAAAAAAAGAAAAAAAAAAAGAAAAAAGGAACATGGTGTCTCAGATGGAAGACTTAATAGAATCAGTCTCTGTCAAATATATTTGTTCTATTTTGTTACATAATGTTCACATCAAACAATTGGTTTTCATTGTGACTGCTGAGAGTGAAGTTTTCATGGTGTTGCTACACGTTATAGACATATGGAAGAAACATCTTGATATTTAAAAATTCTATATAGCATTTATCCATGTTTATAGTACAAATATATGTATTTTTAATTCTTCTGGATGCATTTAGTAAATTCCTCTGATTAATTTCAATATGCAGTTGCTCTAATCATACTATCTAATATACATGAAAATGTAGAAAACAGTTTCTCTGAAGGCTTTGGAATTGCTTTGTCTATCTTTATGTTATTTAGAAATAAAAGTAATTTGGAAATGAAATAGTTTTAAGGAGGAACTAAGCTGCCTCTAACAGCCAGATTATCATAGCAGTGTAGGCTAGGCAGGTTCACCTGCTTTTCAGCCTTTTCATGTAAAAGAAAAAATTGTTCTTTTATGATACTTAATAGTACATGTGCCTGAAACATCTAAGGTGTGCGGTATGAATTCCTCTACTTGGAGGAACTCCTGGAGAGGGGCAGTCACATGGGATGAGAGGAGTAAAGCTTCTCTGTCTCATGTGCCTGATCATTGAAATATTTCTAGACGTTGTGTTAGAGGATGCATATTTAGTCTTCAGACTGAGGTGTTGGCATATGCCCAAAGATTGGCATTCACGTAGTACAGTGCCAAGGAGTCCCATATGCCCTCTGGGACCTTGCAGCTTCTTCATATGGTGAACCTCAGAGATTCCACATCATCACTTACCATCTGACAGTTAGTTTACAAAGATAAAAAGTAATGATATATGTACTTTCTTTTATTCTCAATTTAAATGTTGCAAATAAATCTTAAAATTGCAAATGTTTGAGTATTTTATTAATTTAACAGATGGAAGTTATATTTAAACTTATTAAGTGAAATAATTGCTGGGTTTGTTCCTTGTTCCTGTCCATATAATTTAGAGTAAGAGGCCTATGCTCAGTCTCTTCTGTTCAAGCTTTCAAATTCCTTTGACAGACTGGATGTGAAATTCAAAAGCCATTAATTTGATGTGTTAATTTTGCACTTTTTGACTTACTGCAAAGATCTTATAGTTTCCATAGCAACTATAACCTATCCAGATTGTGTAATATTCTTTACAGTATTAAAATAAAACTATGCAATTACATGAGCTTCTGGACTGCTTTGTCTAGGGGAACTGAGGATTGAAATATTTCTGTTGAAAAAATTATAGTTGCATGTGAAAAATTTTTCAGAAAGCTTTTATAATTTTGCTTAAAGAATACATCAAACTTAAATATTTAGCAATAGATATCTGATAGATAATTATATTATTAAATGTATAAAATTTACATTGTAAGCATTGCGTTGAGCTTCTCAGGGACATGTGCTCTCACTCATATACCCACAAATACATTTAAGGCACAGAAGGAACACTTCGCTTTGATTACATTCAGTCACCTGCAGTTTGTGCTTCTTAGTGGCTTCTGAGTGGTCTGAAAAGTCTAGTTTTATGTTTGGGCAAAAAACAGGATGGAGAAAAAGGAAAAAAATGATCATTTAAGCTTTCCTTATTTTTGACTTTGCTGTTTAAAACATGCCTGAGCTATCACTTTGAAAATACTAAAGATAGTTTTAGTAGGTATTTTCAGAGTATCAATTTATTTTGTTTTTTTTCTTTTTACCCCAATTCTAATTTAAAAGGCAGTATAATATTAGCACTAAAGTTAGTCGACATAACTTCCTTCATCTTAATGTAACTGTTTTTAATTTTTTGTATTGCCTTCAACATATTTGTAGATGTATATTTTTATATAGTATAATTTGTGTATTTTCTCAGTAGCATATGGTACACATTTTCCACATTTCTAATGACCTTCTAGCCATCATTTTAAAAATTGTATCATAGTCCATCTTGTTGACATACCTAGTATGTTTTGTTTGTCAAAATACTGTTTAATTATTTCCTGAATGCTATCTGTTGGAAGAAAAATGGATATAATTTTCAAAATGATTGTGAGGGAAAGTAACCATAACTCAATTATTTGCTTATAGATGATTGTGAAAATCTTCAAAAGGGATGTAAAATGGTGTTTTAAAATGTAGATTTTGAATAACATCCTAAACTGCTCTATCTGCAGGTCAACACAGAATGGGGAAAATGAGGAATAGCTAAGTAGACAGATGTGACACTACTTTGGCGCTATATTTGACAAAAACATCATGACGTGGTGGTACTTTGCTGAGGCTATAATACAATCAAAAGACAAAACTTGAAAGGCATGGATTTAACTCCTCTTATAAGAACAACTCACAATATGAACTATAGTTATGATATTCAGCAGGGACCTTTTTGTGGCTGGTTCTGGTTTCAACACTCTTGAGAATGCTTACTGTACTTACTGTATTATACTAGCTGTCTACTATTAATATTTTAACAGAATGTTTCACTGATTTTTGAACTGCTGTATTCTCTTGGTTAAGCAACTTAGTAACTATTGGGATTTCCCAGAATTCCTAATACTACGTGCATTGTTTGAAAAATCCACTTTAGGTACTGGATTTCTCCTAGTGTTCCTGAGAATGACATGTTGGTGGCTAGAGCTTTGAAGTCTTTAAAACGCTTTTGATTGAGGTCTCTTTAAAAGACTTTTGATTGAGGTCCTCGGGCTTTTGAATGTCCCCATCCTAAGTGAGATACAGTGTGTTTCAGTGGGTTATCATTCCTATAAATGCTTCTTATACTATGAAATTACTTTAAATGAATCTGGGAGTTTATGTCTGTCAGTTTTTTTGTAGCGAATGTCTGTAACAGAATGCTTTATGTAGACTCCAGATAATTAAGACAGGAGTGGAATTATCTTGCAATATGTTTGAGTTTATATTTATGCTTGTTTACTCTTTGAAACTAGTGCTGTGTTTAGTATCCTGTTCTGTTTCAATTTTGAATTTTGTGTTTTGGCTCTGTCTGATGTTTTCATTGTGACATGAATTTCTTTTGGTATTTCATATTTCTGTAGTTGAAATATTATCAAAAATAATAAGCAATGCATGGCATAGTGAGAGTGTTTACATATCACTGAGAAATTAAGTGCGTTTCCATTGTTTTTGTAGTTATAATTTTGAATCTGAAAGTAATATATGGAAAAATAATTTTTTTTGTTTATGTGCAGAAAAGATGAAAAGGAATATGCATTGAAGCAAATTGAAGGCACAGGAATATCCATGTCGGCTTGTAGAGAGATTGCAGTAAGTGGATACAAATACAGTTATTTATTTTATTATTGATATTGGGTGATGATTTATTTTAATATAAAAGAGTTTCATTAATATATATAATGAATGTTTATTTTACATATGTTTAAGAATATTTTATGTAGAATGAGAAAATCTGTATAAACTTTTTATTTTATTTTTAAATTTTGAGACAGGATCTTATTTTGTTGCCCAGGCTGGAGTGCCCAGGCTGGATCACAGCTCACTGCAGCCTGGACCTCCCAGGCTCAAGAGATCTTCCTGCCTTAGCCTCCCAAGTAGCTGGGCCTACAGGCGTGTGCCACCACACCTGGCTAATTTTTAAATTTTTTTGTAGAGAAGAGATCTCCTTATGTTACCTAAGTTGGCCTCAAACTTCTGGGCTTAAATGATCCTCTCTCCTTGGCCTCCCAAAGTGCTGGAATTAAAGGCGTATGCCACCACGCCTAGCCCATAAATTTTTTAGTTACTTGAAAGTCATCTTTGAATATCTTCTTAATGACATTTAAGATTTGTGATCTCAGTAATACTGAACAAAATGATTTAATTTGTTAAAATTGTGATGGAATTTTAATTAGTGATTTAATTAATGTCTATTTTTCTGTAGCTTTAGGACTGATAAGGTCTTTATAGAGTAAGGGGTCATACTATTAAATCTTATTCATTTTAAATACTATTTCTGAAATATATAATATAGTGAGATTTTATTAGTCACCAGAAAATAAGACCATCATAATAATAGGATAATCCCTTAAAGAAAATAGTTCCTTGTTTTGATCTTTATGTATCATACTAGTACATTTAAGAAATGATTGTCCACAAGAATACCAAACATTTAATGAGTGTTTACTAGGTACCAGGCTTACTAAGTGCTTTCAAGTGTTAATTCACTTAATTTTCACAACAGTCTGTGAAATAAAATTTTAATATCCCCATTTTACAGACCAGAAAACAGAGGCAAAACTATAATTATAGCTCAGAAGGCTTACTATTATATTACCTTATTTTAGTTCTTCAGTAAATGTTGCTAATTAGGGCTTTACCATAATATCACATCTATTAGAGATGTTTGTCTCTAAATTGTTAGATATTTATTTAAATAATTGTTACTTAATAATTGTTAAATAATTATATTTTACATATCCATTAGGGATTTCTGTCTCCAATTTAATAACTATTACATATATTGCCCAGAGTACCATGTTTCTGCTTCACCTGCATGGAAACACTCCTTCATCGCTTTTAGTCATAAGAAATGTGGTGCAAAGAACACATGGGGTGGGAAATCTCTATACCTGGATGTCTGCCTTAGTAACTAAGTAGTGATGAGTTCCAGTTTCATCTGTTAAATAAGGGAACTCTTAGGTCTCTTCTAATCATACCTTCTTTAATTCTAGAATGGGAGCCTCTCCCCGGACTGTGCGTACTTTGAGGGGCAGACCTTGTCTTTTTATCTTTAGTTCCTACCATAGTGTCTGACACAGCAAGTGTGCCATAAATGTTTCTTGAATAAATAAATGAATGAACAGAATAAAAAAATTCTACCAGTGGTCCACAATTCTAAATTTGTGTTACTTTTATTTTTAATTTTTTTTTTAGAGACAGGGTCTTGCTCTGCCACCCAGGCTAGAGTGCAGTGGCTTAATCATAGCTCACGGTAACCTTGAACCCCTGGCCTCAAGCAGTCCTGCCTTGGCCTCCCAAAGTGTGGGATTGCAGGCATGAACCACCATGCTTGGCCCTATGTTTGCTTTAGGATGCACATTATTTGAAAAAATTCTAATTTTGTGATTTTCCATTGATTATAAAGTGGTATTTGTGGCTGGGTGCGGTGGCTCACACTTATAATCCCAGCACTTTGGGAGGCAGAGGCGGGTGGATCACCTGAGGTCAGGAGTTCAACACCAGCCTGACCAATATGGCGAAACCCCATCTCTACTAAAAATACAAAAATTAGCCGGGTGTGGTAGCATATGCCTGTAGTCCTAGTTACTTGGGAGGCTGAGACAGGAGAATTGCTTGAACATGGGGGGCAGAGATTCCAGTGAGCTGAGATTGTGCCACTGCACTCTAGCCTGGGTGACAAAGCGAGACTGTCTCAAAAAAAAAAAAAAAGTTTGGGGGAGGTATTTGTAATGTTTTACCAGATAAGCATTTGGTAAGTGATTTTTCACATTTTAAAATCCTCACATGTTATCATATCAACCAATATAAATATTATTGGTGTGCTATTTTTCTGTGTTAGAGTACCGTAATTTAGCACAGCATTTTCAGCCCTGCCTTCCATGAATTAATTGGGTAAATAACTGAAATTTTAGGTATTGATTAATAGGAAATGATAACCTAATTATAAATGTCCTTTTTGAAACAGAGACTTCTACGTGCCAAGGAATCCATGGGCATGTATGTCTTTATATAAATTTGGAATGTGATGGAGAAACTTAACTCTTAAAATCTGTTACAGCCTTCATTCTTTTTTTTTTTTAAATTTTTTTTTAGGGAGACAGAATCTTGCCTTGTCACCCAGGCTGGGTTGCAGTGGCGCAATCTTGGCTCAGTGCAATTTCTGCCTTCTGGGTTCAAATGATTCTCCTGCCTCAGCCTCCCAAATAACTGGGATTACAGGCATGCACCACCATGCCCAGCTAATTTTTTGTATTTTTAGTAGAGACAGGGTTTCACCAAGTTGGCCAGGCTGGTCTTGAACACCTGACCTCAAGTGATCCACCCGCCACAACCTCCCAAAGTGCTGCAGTTACAGGCATGAGTCACCACTCTCAGCCATAGCCTTCATGTTCTTATTGAGAGTTTGCCTAACAGAACTTTAGAAAGTGTGCAGTTTCTAGATTGAATAGCATTTTATGAGTACCTTAAATACTTAGCCCCAACATGATAGGGATTTTCACAACAAGTTCAGCATGGATGATATTTCACAGTGACTATGCATATATATCTTATACATTAAGCCCACTAACACAATTTTATAATTATTGTTTTATGAATTTGTCCTTTATATCATATTGAAGAAAAGAGTTACAGACAAAAATACATTTATGCTTTCTTTTCTCTTTGCCTATGTCATTATTTTTCCTGGTGTTCTTAATTTTTTGTGTGGATTTGAGATACTGTATAGAGTCCTTTCATTTTAGCTGAAAGCCTCCTGTTAGTATATTTTGTATATCAGGTATACTAGCAATAAATTCTTTCAGTTTTTGTGTCTGGGAATGTTATAATTCTTTTTCTGTCTTTACCCAGCTATCCTTCATTTTTGCAATATTAGTGTTGTTGGATGTAGAATTCTTGGTTGATAGTCTTTTTCTTTCACACTTTGACTGTGTCATCTCTGCATTCTGTCCTCCGTGGTTTCTGATGAGAAATCAATTGTTAATCTTGAGAATCCCTTGTATATGAAGAGGGTTTTTTTTTTTCCTCTTGTTGATTTCAAGATTCTGTTTTTGTCTTTGGCTTTGACAGTTTGACTATGATGTGTCTTGGTGTGGATCTCTGAGTTATCTTACTTGGAGTTTGTTGAGCTCCTTGGATGTGTAGATTAATGTTTTTCATCAAATTTGAGAAGTTTTCAGCCATCATTTCTTTTTTTTTTAAATTAAATTTATTTTATTTTGTTTTGTTTGAGACAGGATTTCACTCTGTTGCCCAGGCTGGAGTGCAGTGGCATAATCATGCTTACTGCAGCGTTGACCTGCTGGGCTTAATCAGTCTTACCACTTCAGCCACCCAAGTAGCTGGGACTACAGGTATACACCACCATGCTCAGCTAATTTCTTTTTTTTTTAAAGTTTTTTGTGAAGATGAGGTCTCACTATGTTGCCCAGGCTGGTCTCAAACTCCTAAGCTCAAGTGATTCCTCCTGCCTCAGCCTCTGAAAGTGCTAGGATTATGTGTGTGAGCCATTGCACCCCACCACAGTCATCATTTCTTCACATAATCTCTCTTTTCTTTCCTTTCTCTCTCTCCTATTGCAGCTCTCATTATACATATGTTTATAGGCTTCATGGTGTCCCATGGATCTCTCTCCAAGGCTCTGTTCATTTTTCATCATTCTTTTTGTTGGTCAGACTGGATACTCTTATTGTCTGTCTTCAAGTTTGTTGATTCTTTCTTCTGTTGTTGAGCCCCTCTGGTGAAATTTTCATTTTAGTTATTATTTGTTTAGTTTTCCTGGTGGTGGAAGGACAGAGTATGTAAGGGAATCGAGAGTCAGAGAGGTTAAGAGGGACTGATAGATTGGGGAGAATGGAGGCAACACCATAAAGAGTAGATAGGGCTTGTTCTCTGTCATCTTCCTTCTATATACCATTATATTACCTAGTATTTTCTAGTTCATATAGGCACACATAGCTGAGAGGATTTTAAGGCAGAAATAATTAGGAATGAATATTCCACTCATTACTTTAAAATGTGAGACTGTGATTGCAGAATAACTCTTGAGGATATAGTTGGATGCTGGGAAAATAAGTTAAAGAGCTTGTAATCATGGAATAAACTTGGAAGAAGTGCAAGTGTACAGAAAGAAAAAAGTTTAAGAATGAAATGTGTTGTTACCTCAAGTCTCACTAAAAAAGAATGTCGTGTCACGTTTTAATTTCATTTGAACCTTACTGACCAAAGGCTCATTATAACCTCATACCTTTGTACAGTGCTTTACACTTTACATTATGTCACAACAGGGAGTAATTCTGGGTGATTAAAATACCAGGATCATGTGAACATCAGCATTTTTAGCCTAGGATTACAAGGAAGTTCTAATATAAAGTCTATTACATTTGTAGCCTCTGTGATCTTAAGGTTGGTAGGTTGAAAACGTGGTAAATACTATTGATTCAAATCCTATTCATTTGTTTTGCGATTATGATATTAAAATATGTTTGTCACAAAATTAGCAGACAATATAGAAAAAGGCTGGTAAAAGCACCTGTTATGCCAACACTCAGAAGTAATCATTTTTTTTGTATATTCTTCTAGACTTTTTTCTTTGCAAAAATACACAGAATTTTCCCCCCACAAAAGCAGAGAGTCCATTAATTTTCATGAAATATAATTTAATCTGGAATAATACAAATGTAAATTTCAAATTTATTAATCATTCTGGGTTTTGTAGGATATAAAGATTATAAGATTATTACCCTGGAGTCTAGGTGTGGTGGCCCCCACCTGTAATCTCAGCACTTTGGAAGGCTGAGGTGGGATGATTGCTTGAGGCCAAGAGTTTGAGATCAGTCTGGACAACATTGTGAGACCCTGTCTCAATAATAATAATAATAATAATAATAATAATAATAATTAGCTGGGCATAGTGGCACTCACCTGTAGTCCTAGCTGCTTGGGAGGCTGAGGTGGGAGGATTGCTTGAGTCCAGGAGTTAGAGGTTACAGTGAGTTACAGTTGCACCACTACACTCCAGCCTGAGTGACACAGTGAGACCCCCATCTCAAAAAAAAAAAAAAAAAAATATATATATATATATATAAAATACAATAAAATATATTACTCTTGAGTACTTCTAACAACATCGAGATATTTCCAAATGAAGTGAAGAGCAAAATTAGGGAAAATTAGGGGGAACTAGGGTGAAGGGCATAGGTTGAGGAGATGTCTTAGTCTGTTTGGGCTGCTATAACAAAATACCATAGACTCGGTGGCTTATAAACACCTATTCTAACAATTCTGGAGGCTGGGAAGTCCAGGATCAAGGCCCATTCAGTGTCTGCCCATTCAGTGTCTGGTAAGGGTCCGCTTCCTGGTTCACAGATGGACGGCCGTCTTCTCCCTACGTCTCCACATGGTGAAAAGGCAACCATTTCTCTCAGATCTCTTGCATAAGGGAACTAATTCCATTCATGAGGGCTCTGTCCTCGTGATCTAGTCACCTCCCAGAGGCCTCGTGTCCTGATATCATCACTTTGGTTAGGGGTTAGGATTTCAGCATATGAATTTGGGAGGGCAAGGGACATAAACATTCAGTTTATTGAGGAGGGAAGAGAAATAGGGAAATACTGACTTTTTGCAGACTGCTGCTTCCCTCAGCTCTGGCTTGGGTTGCTGATTAACTCTACTCCCTCATTCACCTCTGCTCAGTTCTTTCTCAGTGTATATATCCATCAGTATCCCAGCATTGATGCTTCTGTGGTGAGAGGCAGGATCGGCAGAAAGGGGCTGTCACCTGCCGTTCTTCCGCATAATGCCCAGCAGACAGGGTGGTGGGAGCAGCACTTTTCCTTCTTTTCTTTCTTTTCCTCTCTTGCCACCATGGTGGTGTGGCAGGCTGCTTTGTAAACTTCAGTGGAATGCTTGGAACTTTCCTCTTGGCATAAAGGAATAAACCTTTGCTTTGTTAAATTTATAAAGTGGAATTGATAGAATGTATGTTTGCTCAGGATTCCTCTGAGAAAAACTCTAAAATGTCTATGAACCAAGGCTCAATTCTTATTAATTTAATTTCTAACAAGCTTAAAATTATTTTCTTAAATTTTATATATTACAAGTTGAGACATATATATTTAGTTTTATTAAGATTATTTAATTACATCATCTCAGTTGTTTTTATGTTTTATTTGTTTGTTTGTTTATTTATTTTTGAGACAGAGTCTCGCTCTGTCGCCCAGGCTGGAGTGCAGTGGCACGATCTCGGCTCACTGCAATCTCCACCTCCCAGATTCAAGTGATTTTCCTGCCTCAGCCTCCTGAGTAGCTGGGATTGCAGGCATGTGCCACCATGCCTGGCTAATTTTTGTGTGTGTGTGTGTGTTTAGCAGAGACGGGGTTTCACCATGTTGGCCAGGCTGGTCTTGAACTCCTGACCGCAAGTGATCTGGTCACCTGGGCCTTCCAAAGTGCTGTGATTATAGACGTGAGCCACCACACCTGGGTTGTTTTTATGTTTTACACTGAGTGCAAGTTTCTTTTTCTTTTTAAATATGTGTGCAACTTTATGAAAGTATAGATTAGTAGAAATAGATGTGTGAATCAAGTATTTTACCTTTTCTATGAAAGAGACAAAATCAAAGTTTAGTATTAAGATTTTTAAAAAACAAAGTAGAAAAATAATTTTTTTTCAGACTTTTAACATGATGTTCTGTAACAGTTATTTTCTTTAAAAGTTTGGCATGGTTTTTAAGAGATTAGAACTAAGTAAATTATATGTGAAATTTCCCTTGAGCAAGATCTGTTCTTTGGTGTGATCCTTGTGTTTTCCTTAAAAACAAACAAAGATTTTACTTTTGGAGTTGAAGACTTAGCATGGATATTTCCTTATGAAAAATGTGGTTTTTTTCCTTGCAATATATGGTGATAGTTAATATTTTTCTCAAATATATATTTAGCCTTCTTGGCAAAATAAAGACTTTCTGCCAACTCGTATACTTAAAAATGAAGTATTGTAAGAATTTGGGATTGGAGTTTGCTATTATTTTAGGAGGATTCTGGGAAACTAGTACAAGGTCAGTGCCTAGGGAGGAATTACACTGTAGCATTTTTTAATTTCCTTTTAAGACCTGAAAAGGTACAAGGAGCCAGCCAGCAAACAGAACCTCCAGTCCTATGGTGTATCTGTCTGTTGTCTGCTCTACTATACCTGTTAAGTCATGAGTCTCTTCAAAGATGTGTGTGTGTTTGTATACACCTATTGGACTATTTTTCAAGCTACTGTGTTTCCTAAGTGACATATCTTTATGTTGTCAGAAGGTGATTTAAACACCCATTATTGCCAGTAATAGAAAAGAGGTGGGCCATACAGGTTTCTGGGGTTTTGTTCCTCCTCACTTTTGTGTTGCTCACTTTTGTGAGAAGGAACAGTTTGAAAAAAGATACCAGCTTTGCTCATTAGTTTCTGATGTGTGTGTGTATTTGTGTGTGTGTTATGGTAAGGGAAAATGGAATGGTGTGGTAACACAAGTCATAGATGTAGCTGAAAACTTTTCCATTTCCGCCACTCTAGGGGAATAGACTAGTTAGCTGTTAGCACAACCTTTAGGCTCTTGTGGTAGCTGCAAATGCTTGCTTTCTTTGAAGAATTGGTGGGTTATGATGGAAAAGTTGGCTTTCTGCTGTGTCAGTATCCCTCCCTACTGAGTACATCAGTAGAGTTATTTTAGTTCTCCTAAAACTATAAAAATTATCAATTTAATATTCCTGCTCTAAGCAGTTAGATTTAATTGGCTATTAATTCTGTATTTTTAGTGTTTATTTTTCTCTTGAATAATATTGAAGCAAAGTTGTGCTAGTGATATAAATGCAGAGTGAAAGACTGAAAATAAATCTGATACTGGTATGTGAGGGGCTTGGCTCAGAGTCTGAATATAAATGTGCAGTAAATGGTGCTGGTTTTTGTTGTTGGTATTATTATTGGTAATAACTTTTTCCTATTTAAACTCTAAGCAAAGAAAATAGCTTAACTGGTTTTCACTGTGGTCAAAGTTAGTTATTCTTAAGACCATAAATTTCGTTTTAGAATGTGTTCTTATAGAAGATACCAAACTATAAAATTTAACATAAACTTAGTAATTCTAGATTAAAAATAGGAGATTGAAGTGATAAAACTAAAAAAATGTATATTTTTAAATATGCCTTTGGCTTCAGATTGTAAGGTGGGAAAGAACTTGGACTTTGGGTTCAGATAGACTTGGGATTGTATCTGGATTCCACTTTTTTCCTGTAAATCTTTGGCAAGTTACTATTAGTACCTGGACCCATTTGCTAGGTAGCAATAGAGATGAAGTGTTTTTTTGTTGTTGTTTTTTGTTCTTTTTTTGAGGTGGCGTTTTGCTCTTGTTGCCCAGGCTGGAGTGCAATGGCGTGATCTTGGCTCACTGCAACCTCCGCTTCCTGAGTTCAAGTGATTCTCCTGTCTTAGCCTCTCGAGTAGCTGACATTACCATGCCTGGCTAATTTTGTATTTTTAGTAGAGACAGGGTTTCTTCATACTGGTCAGGCTGGTCTTGAACTCCCAACCTCAGGTGATCCGCCTGCCTAGGCCTCCCAGAATGCTGGGATTACAGGCATGAGTCACCGCGCCTGGCCGAGATAAAGATTTTAAAGGGGAATCAGTTATGTTTTGATTTCCTAGTAAGCCTGGCACTGCTGAGAGAGTAGGCTGTGCAGCAATTCATAGGTTCCTCAGATTCTCAGAATCTCTTTCCTTGCTAAACTTTCAGGTCATTCTCAGCTCCACCCTATAACCACAGTATCACCTGAATCTCATGAAATGTTTTGGCAAAGCACTTCTTTTCCAAAGATGTTCAAAAATCTTCTGAGTTACCAGGAGGAAGTGGTTGCCTGTGAGGGCAGAGTCTTACTCTTGCATATATTTTAGTGATATATACTGTATATAAACTCTTGGGTTACAATATGGATGAGTTCTACTTTTATTCTAGTTTGTTCTTTAGGCTACTTATTCTGCTTAATTTGGGTTTGGAATTAAGTATCTCAGTCTGTGCAACCTATTTTTTAGTTTCTTGATTTAAAATAATTATTAATACCATAAGCAACTGTCAATAGAATTTATCTAATATCTGTGAATCTTAGTTTCTTCATGTCTAAAATGGGGGATTTTTGGCGTAGATTCACTGTGACTTCATGAAATTTAGCTCAGAGTTTGTATCTGATATATTCACTATTGAATCCTTGGAATCTGTCTATACGGTGCTTGGAACAAAGTGGGCTGTTAATAAATTGTTAAATAAATACAAGAATTTACTTGAAATTGTTATTTTAACAATATTAGTAACATCATAAGGAAGTGGTATTCTGATAAAGTTTTTTTTTTTTTTTTGGTAGTAGAAGATTTTAAGCTTTGTGTTCAGGCATATTCTTATTTGAAATATAAACTTAAATTGCGTGGTGGCTCATGCCTGTAAACCCAGCACTTTGTGAGGCTGAGGCAGGAGGATCGCTTGAGCTCAGGAGTTTGAGACCAGCCTGGGCAACATAACAAGACCCAGTCTCATTAAAAAAAAAAAAAAAAAAAAAAAGATTAAAAATTAAATTTTTTGGACTATTTATTATTTAAAATTTTTGATCCATTCTGATTTTCCTTTCCATAACCATGTATGATTTAATGAATAAGGGGTGGAAAATAATCATTTGAATATAAATTACTTGAGTAGGAATTTGAGACCATTACTATTCAAGAAATTATTTGAATAATATTTACTGTTGTACAAATCACTATTCAAGTAATTTTTCATTTAATATTTGAGTATCTGTTATAATCTAGGCATTGTGCTAAATGCTGAGGATATAGTAGTGAATACAGTTTTTCCCTTTCCCTCAAGAAGTTTATAGTTTTGGAGGAGACAGACAAGGAAACCATTTTCAACACTGTGTTATCAATACTGTGACAAAGTTAAGCACAGTGTGCTGGAGGAGCACCCAGCTCATACTTGGCAGTCTGGGAAGACTCTTTGGGGATTTTGTGGTAGCATAAATTTGAAAGCCTAATAGGAGCTAGCCAGGTGGAGGAGAAGGGAGAATGTAGAAGGACTTTTGGTCTGAAACAGCATGGAGGAAAGCCCAGACATGAGAGAGAGAGAGAGCAGTGCTCACCCTCTTAGTTTTATGAATAGTATTTGAGGAGTTGACTGCTTTAATTTTCAAGCCTACCAAATTGTAGTTATTAAAACAGCAATGTGTAAATTTTTATTGTGTTCCGCAAGTAAAATTTTGGGGCTTACTTACTGCTGCATCTAGGGTTACCCTCACTAATGTATGGAGAATAGAGGTACTGTTAAAAGTTGATGAAACGGCTGGGTGTGGTGGCTCACGCCTGTAATCCCAGCACTTTGGGAGGCTGAGGTGGGCAGATCACTTGAGCTCACGAGTTGGAGACCAGCCTGGGCAACATGGCGAAACCCCATCTCTACTAAAAATACAAAAATTAGCCTGAAGTGGTAGCGGGCGGGTGCCTGTAAGCCCAGCTACTTGGGAGGCTGAGGCACGAGGATTGCTTGAACCCGGGAGGCGGAGGTTGCAGTAAGCCAAGATTGCACCACTGTCCTCCAGCCTGGGTGACAGAGGGAGACTCTGTCTCAAAAAAAAACCCAAAAAAACAACAACAGAAAAAACCCACCAAAGTTGATGAAACAAAAACTTATATGAATAATAATTTTTGAAGTAAACAGTAGATGAACTAAAAATGATCAAAAGGAGAGGAATGATGGAGATGGGAGGTAAATGAGCTACAGTGTCATCTATTATGTCAGAAAATCAATAATGTTTAAAGTTGGTAAGTCAAGAATAGTGGTACAAACACTTGAAGATAGAAACTACTCAAACAAAAACTAGAAAAAGTTAAAAAATAGTTGCATATGGGAAAGGTGAAGTATGGATCAGAGGATTATTTATTTGATTATAATCTCTGCTACGTTTTTTGTATTTTAGCGACATATGTAATATATATTAAAATAATTTAATAAAAATTAACTGAACTAGATTTTAAAAATACTTTACCTGCACCAGAATGGCTAAAATGAAGAATACTGATAACACCATTGTTAATAAGATTATGGAGTAACTGGTACTGATGGAAGCATGAAATGGTATAGCCACTTGAGCAGAAAGTTTGCAGTTTCTGATGAATTTATACCTACACGTATTGCATGATCCAGCAATTCCATTTTTAAGTAATTTGTATCCAAGAGAAATTAATGCACATGACTACAAAAAACTTGTACAAGGATGTTCATAGCAGCTTTATTCATAATAGCCCCAAACAAGGGAAAATCCAAATGTTCAGCCATAGGAGAGTAGATAATTTATGGTGTATCCATAGATTACTATTAAACTCTAAAAAAGAAAATCGATGTACTTAATAACTTGGACGAATCTCAGAAACATTAATTTAAATAAAAGAAGCCAGACACAAAATAACACATATGGGTGTGGTTTTATTTATATGAAATTTAAGAGCAGACAGAAATACCTATTGTGATAGAAATCAGATAGTGGTTGCCTTGGGTAGGGAGGAGGATTGAGTGGAAAGGAGTTCACAGAAATTTTACGGGGTAATGTAAATGTTGTATGTCTTCTGTCGCCCAGGCTGGAGTGCAGTGGCGCCATCTTAGCCCACTGCAACCTCTACCTTCCTGGGTTCAAGCGATTCTCCTGCCTCAGCCTCCCAAGTAGCTGGGATTACAGGTGTGCACCACCATGCCTGGATAATTTTTGTGTTTTTCATAGAGATGGGGTTTCACCATGTTGGCCATGCTGGTCTCACACTCCTGACTTCAAGTGATCTGCCCACCTCAGCCCCCCACAAAGTGCTGGGATTATAGGTGTGAGCCACCCTGCCTGGCCAAAATGTTGTGTATCTTGGTTGGTGGTCACACAGGTGTTTATATTTGTCAAAATTCAAGCTGGTCACTTAAGACTTGTACATAATTTACTGTATGTAAATTATGCCACAATAAAATACTAGTAATTAAAAAAAGTCTATTACAAGATAAAGACTAGAGAGGTTGGTTCTTTAAAGGAATGGAAGAAGTCTAATACGGTTGCAAGGAAGAGTTGAGGGTAGAAAGGTTAAAATGTTAGGCTGGGGCCATCTTGAATGACTTATTTTCTTGCTTTGTTGCCCACGCTGGAGTGTGGTGGTACAATCTCTGCTACTGCAACCTCCGCCTCCCAGATTCAAGCGTTTCTCATGCCTCCCAGGTTCAAGCGATTCTTGTGCTTCTTGTGCCGTAGCTTCCTAAGTAGCTGGGATTTCAGGCATGCACCACCATACCCAGCTAAAATTTTTTTTGATATTTTTAGTAGAGACGGGGTTTCGCCATGATGGCCAGGCTGGTCTCAAATTCCTGACAAGTAATCCACCTGCCTCAGTCTCCAAAAGCGCTGGGATTACAGGCATGAGCTACCATGCCCGGCCCTACCTTGAATGACTTTGTAAAAACAGAGGAATTGGAGAGAAGTATTTGAGATTTAAGAGAGATTTAGTAAACAAAACTTTTAGTGATGATTTCTCTGTTAGCTAGATGGTGCAGTTTACTGAGCAAAAGAGCCAAGGTGGGTGAGATGGGGAGGGTTGGGTAAAGATGGTGACCTGAATTTCACAGATCTGATTGCTTAGTTTTGGGAAGGATATAGAAGATTATATAATAGTAATACTACAACTAGAAATATAATAATACTATCACCTTTCAAGGCATTATTATTGTGTAAATTATTATGTGTCCCCTTCTGTTCCAGCCATTCATTATCCCTTCTCATTTGTCTTTATGAAGAGATACACGATTTGCCATTCATAGTCTATACAAAATACAACTATTGAACATTGGATAGTCTACGCAAATAGGATAGAAAAATAGTTGAATGGTTTTATTCAAGAGAATGACTGTCAGTATGTGTCTCCATATTTAATTTTAATGGCCAGTCATATAGTATTGAAATAGCCAGTTAGACTCTTTCATGAGAGAGACTGGAAAAGACCCAGTGCTACTATATTTTTCTTTTCTAAAAATTGAGATACAATTCACATACCATAAAATCAGTCCTTTTAAGGTATATAATCCATTGGTTTTTAGTGTTTTCACACATTGTGCAACTATCACCACTGTCTCATTCCAGAACATTTTCATCATCCCACAAAGAAACTCTGTACCCAGTAGTAGTCATTTCCCATTACCCCTTCCCCTCCCCAACTCAGCCCTTGGCAACCACTAATCTAAATCTGCTTTCTGCCTCTGTGGATTTGCTTATCCGGTATTCTTTTGCAGTTAGCCTGTCTCCAGCATCATCACAGCCAGTGATCCCACACTGAAGGTTGTGAAGATTGTTTCTCCTTGAGTCATTCTGTAATCCAGTGATTTTCAGATTTTATGGCCCTATGTATCACCTGGGGATCTTGTTAAAATGCTAAAATGCAGATTCTCATTCATTAGGCCTGGGGAAGAGCCTGATATTCTAAATTTCTTCCATTTGTTTTTTTTTTTGTTGGTTGAGACAGAGTTTCGCTCTTGTCATCCAAGCTGGAGTGCAATAGTGCTATCTCAGCTCACTGCAACCTCTGCCTCCCAGGTTCAGATGATTCTCCTGCTTCAGCCTCCCAAGTAGCTGGGATTACAGGCATGCGCCACCACGCCTGGCTAATTTTTGTATTTTTAGTAGAGATGGGGTAGCACCATGTTGGCCAGGCTGGCCTCGAACTTGTGACCTCAGGTGATAGGCCTGCCTCGGCCTCCCAAAGTGCTGGGATTACAGGCGTGAGCCACTGTGCCCAGCCGATATTTCTAATAAGCTCTTACATAATGCTGATGCTGCTGGTCCAAAAGTGACATTTTGACTACTGAGGTTCAAAGATGCCTCAGAAGCAGAAGAAATTTAATTGTAAACATAAATGAATTTTTGAGTAGCAGCTGGTACTAATCTAGAGGAAATTATTACAATCTATTGAGTTTGTTTAATAGTGTTTCTTTGTTAATTGCCTTTCAAAGGGATTACTTCTACCCTACATCATAATTATCTACATGTTATGGGACAGTTTATGGGCTTATTTGTATCCATAATTAGGTTAGTGAAATCAAATAGTAAAGAAAGCTGAGTTAGAACTTATTCCACAAGTATAACTTTGTTGTTTAAACATCTTCTGATATTCAGCTCTAATTCCTTTTTGAAAGAAACTTTTCTACAGATTTTGTGTTAGTAGATTACTGGTAGTCTCAAATGAGTTCTCTAACCATCCAATTCCGCGTGGCTTCCTTGCGTTGTCTTTGGGTTGATTAGGATTGCCAGGAAGTAAAATAGCCACTATAGCTGCTTCCTTTTTCAAGTCATTCAAGTTAAGCTTAATGTAGAAAAACTTTGTGAGATTTCATTAAAATTCCTCCCTACTCTCCAATTAGAGTATAATAAATCCAATCAAGATAGGCTCTGGATTTGGCTGTTAGTACTCCAGTGAAGGCAGAAATGGGGACATATTAACTACAGCAAGGCTTATTTTATACAAGTAAAGAGCCTTGCTTCTAACAGTGGAGGTATGAAGCTATTTAGTCTTGGGCCATCTATTGCTCTCAGTCTGAGACCCAGTTGTATAACTCAATGGATTAATATTTCCAAATTAAATAAAACTGAATTGGGTACAGTATTGTGCTCCCATAGTCCTGGCTACTTGGGAGGCTAAGGCAGTAGGTTTGCTTGAGCCCAGGAGTTTGAGGCTGCAGTGTGCTACATTTGTGCTTGTGAATAGACTCTGCACTCCAGTCTGGGCAACATAGCAAGACCTAGTCTCAAAAAATAAAAATAAAGTCTGGGTGTCGTGGCTCATGCCAGTAATCCCAACAGTTTAGGAGTAAGGTGGATCACTTGAGGTCAGGCGTTTGAGCCAGTCTGGCCAGCATAGTGAAACCCCATCTCTACTGAAAAAAAAAAATACAAAAATTAGCTGGACCTGGTGGCATGTGCCTGTAGTCCCAGCTACTTGGGAGGCTGAGGCATGAGACTCATTTGAACCCGGGAGGCAGAGGTTGCAGTGAGCTGAGATTGTGCCACTGCACTTCAGCCTGGGTGGCAGAGCGATACTCTGTCTCAAAAATAAATAAATAAACAACAAAATAACATAAAATAAACTCTGGTTAAATTTTTCCATGTTCTTTATCTTAGTGTAAAAGTGTCTTAATATTTATCATAGTATGAGTACACAGTTTTTTCAGTAACCTCTTTCCAATAGAAGGTAGACAAGTAATCAATACATATTTATTTAGTTCTACAAGCAGTGGTTTGAGGGAGCAAATTCAATTAAGGGTAAAAAGCATGGGTTTTGTGCCTGACAGATTTAGGTTCCTGTCCTAGCTCTTTTACTTACAAGGTCTGTGATCTTGTATAAATTACTAATCTCTTTGCACCTGTAAAACTAGGGAGAATACTACTTACTTATCTGTGGAAAGCACTTAACATAGTGCCTGGCATATAGGGTTCATTAAATATTAGATTCTATTATTATTAATCATTCAGTAGGTATACATTGCCTATTCTATGTGCTAGGCACTGTAAGTCTTTCAGAAGAGATTGTTAATGAGCAAATATTCACACGAATATTTACACAGGATGATAAGAGCTAAGGAAAAGCATAGTATCATGGAAGGATAACAGGAGAAAGATTATCTAACTTTAGGGCATCAAGGAGGATTTTCCCAAGAAAGTAACATTTGTGCAGAGATTTGAAGGATGAGTGGGAGCTAATTAGTCAGAGTAGAGGGAACATTGTGTATAAGCATGAAGCAGCATGCCACATTTGAGAGTGTAGGAGATGCTGGTGTACCTGGAGTGATGAGTGAGGATGAAAGTGACCTGAGAGAGGAAGACCCCCTAACAGGGCCAGGTCACATGCAGCTGTGTGGGCTGTGTTAATGATCTTGGGTTTTAGCAGGGAAATGACACAGTCAAATTAGTTTTTTTTTTTTTTTTTTTAACCACTCTGGCTGTGGTATCAATAGATGAGAGTAAAGATGGAGGAGAATATGTAGGGAGAGTAATTAGAAAACCATTCCTGCAATCAGGCTAGGGAAGATAGACAGAAGTGGAAAAAAACTTAGAGATTTTTCCTGAGGGCAGATGGATAGAAACTGATGAATTGGATATGGGCAGCAAGGGAGAGAGGTGGCAAAGATTTCCATTTTTTCCGGCTTTGGCAACTAATTTGACTGCTAATAGATAGCTTGTGGGTTCTCCTCTCTCTCTCTCTCTCTCTCTCTCTCTCTCTCTCTCTCTCTTTCTCTCTTTTGAGATGGAGTCTCGCTCTATCACCCAGGCTGGAGTGCAGTGGCACAATCTCAGCTCACTGCAACCTCCGCTTCCCAGGTTCAAGCAATTCTGCTGCCTTAGCCTCCTGAGTAGCTAGGATTACAGGTGCACGCCACTGTGCCCGGCTAATTTTTGTATTTTTAGTAGAGACACGGTTTCACCACGTTGCTCAGGCTGGTCTTGAACTCCTGACCTTGTGATCCCCCCCCCCTTGGCCTCCCAAAGTGCTGGGATTACAGTTGTGAGCCACCGTGCCTGGCCTTTCTCTTTTTTTTTTTTTTGAGACAGGGTCATACTTAGTTGCCCAGACTGCAGTTCAGTGGCAGGATAATAGCTCACTGCAGCCTCGATTTTCTGGCCTCCAGTGATCCTCTTCACTTCCCTGAGTAGCTGGGACAATAGGGATTTGCCACTATGCCTGGCTAATTTTCTTTCTTTCTTCTTCTTCTTCTTTTTTTTTTTTTTTTTTCTGTTTTTTAGTAGAGATGAGGTCTCAGTATGTTGTCCAGGCTGGTCTCAAACTTCTGGGCTCAAGTGGTCTGCCCGCCTCAGCCTTCCAAAGTGCTGGGATTACAAGTGTGAGCTCCTGCACCTCACCCAGTCGCTCTTCTTGAGAGAGGAATTCTAGAAGAGAACTAAGATGGAGAGGGCAGACAGAGATTTTCTTTTAAAAAAGACATCTTGAGTTTGAGATTCCATTGAAACATTTAAGAGGAGGAAGAGATGATTATGATCTCAATCATGAAGAGGATTATACAAGAGCAATATATGACATGGTTCTTTCCATCATGAACCTTATATGCTGGTCCAGAAGATAAAACACATTTTTGAATATAATTAATACTACAAGACTGTGATTGAAGGCATTCTGAAAGAGTAGGTACAGTAAGTGGAGTGAGGCCACTTCGGACATGGTGATCTCAGAGTTTCAAAGATAAGGAAATAGTTAAGATGGGCTTTAAAGGATAAGTAGTGTAGGAGGGAGGGAAAAGCATTCTAACAGTAAATGGAAAAAATAGGTAGGTAGTGAAAGGGGTGTGGCGAGGGTCTGGGTTGTTAGTTCCTAGTTATAGAGCAATTTAGTATTCATCACAGCTTAACCAAGAATCTTTTGTATGTAATAATTTGACTTTTATAATGTGTTTTCATATATCTCATGAGAAATGGTCTTATATAACCTAATTCTGTCTTATGTCTCTGTCTTTCCTACTTATTGAAAAGTTCATATTATGGAAATCCAGTATTCTGTTGTTGACCTATAATAGAACTATAAATATTATTCTCTGACAGAATGTTATGAAGATGTGCCACTGAATAATAGTTGTTCTTTCCAGCTTGATTATCTTAGGGGAAAAATGACATGTGATTTAATTTATACGAGAGTACCTTGTAGACTTTATGGGATTATGAAAATGCAAAGTATTGTTATTAATCCTCCCATATATTCCATGTTACTCTTCAGAACTTAGAAGTAAATATTTTTTGCTCTGTAGCAAAATGACTGCAATCAGTGGACTTTTTTCCAGCACCTTTGTCTAAGTCTGGAGTCTAAAAAGCGCAGCTCTCTGTAGGCCAGGTTCAATTTTGGAAGTGTGTAGTGATCTTTCTTTCCCACTCAATTGTGGTTTTGTTTGCTATTAACAAAAATATAGTTTTTTATTAACAGATGAAATAAGTGTAAACCACTAGTTCAAAATATTTTTCTAAATTACCCAATTAAGATTTAAGATCCCTCCCACCCCATTCACTTAGGTATCTATAACTGGGGACATTTTCTAAATGGAACATTTTCAGGCATTACTTATGTATCAATTATTACTTAATAATTCTCCCATTTTCTTTATGCTCGAGTTGAAAGAACACTTATATTTGATTCAGAGGGTTTTCTAGGACTATGACTAGAGATAGTGTTTCAGAATTTCAACACACCAGAGTCCTTTCCTTTCTCCTTTCTTGGAACAAGGACCTGGTAACATCTGTTTATTCTTACTCAAAATGCTTGCATTCATTTACCTTTGCTAATTATCTCCTAAAGTATTCCCTAATACTCTCCTTCCCAAGTACAGAAAAAGTATGTGAAATGCTTAGTTGCTGCCTGATTATAACATGATTATAACAGTTGCATCGTGAAATACTAGGATTATCTTTTTTCCCAATCAGATAAGAGTAGTTTCCCTTCATTTTTCTTTACTTCATTATTCTTTGAAGCTACTGGTGTTTTAAAAATGGTATTAAAATGTTGTTCCCATAGCAACACCCTACTAGTTTCTTATGGAAAACATGGCATGTTTTACAAGTTGGATTGAAAAAAAAAGAAATGCTTTCTGGAAGAGTTTATTTATAAACTCAAGCCAATAGAACATAGCTGTTTATTTCTTTTGGAAGCATTGTTAAGCAGGATGTAACACAGGATTTTACACTTTGATGTAAATAAAGTACGCTTCCTATCTTGCTTATGTAAAAGTTTATCTTTGAATTTGTATTAAGTCAACATTTCCCCTCTCATAATTAGACTTGAACAATTTAAATAAAAAACTTAAGTACTGCTAAATTTTAGTGAAATAATTTCTAGGTTCTATTTAAAGGTGCTTATTATCTGTACCCAGAAGCTGATTGGCTGCTTCTGAGACTGTTAGTGCAATGCCCATATTACCCTTGTGATGATTTCTCAGCCAATTAGGCTGCATGAGGGATGGTGGATTTTGTTCAGGATCTGTTTCTTTCTCTCTCTCTCTCTGTCTACTGATTTTGTAAAATCAATGCTAAGATATTTTAAATCTTTTTGTATTTAAATTGTATAAATTATGTTACCCATTTTATGCTGTTTCTTACTATGTGTTTAGTAATATTCAGTTTCATCTCAACATTTGAGTTATTATTTTTCTGAGAGGGTTTAGGGAAGATATTATATTTATAATTAAAATTATTAATCCCATGTTTTCCTCCTCTTAGTTCTGTCTCGCTAAATTTAATTTCTATTTCCTCAGTCTTTTGAGATTTTTTAACATCCAAAAGCATGATTTATTCCATATTCTAGTTTGGCTACCGTTCTCTATCCTTTGTTGCTGTGGTTTTTGAAAGCTACAGAGCCATAAGATATCCTTTGAAACTAACATAAATTATATTTTATGGAGGTTAGATTTAGTATACTTCAATTATTTGCTCATTCAACAAGTTCCAGATGCTGGAGATACAATAGTAAAAAATGCATACAATAATACTTCTGTGCTATTGGAACTCACATAGTATGTATCAGTTGGAGACACTTTGATTTTGCTCACTTGGCTGTATTCATTTCTGTATTCACAGTGCCATTTTGAAAGACTCCAATAGCTGGTACCCTTCCTGTATCTGTATAATTGAAAATTCTGAGTAATTTTGTATATTTCATTTTCCACCTAGGTGTTGATATATTAATACTTCTAATATTGCACTGTAGTTTTAGACATACTTAATTCCAGCACAGAAACAATAAAACAAAAGATCTAGCTATCTAATAAATTTAGAAGAGATCTTTTGTGTAATAGTTGAAGATTCACCCTACTTGATTGCCAAGTCTTCTATGTTTTTTCTTTCAAAAAGCTTTTCAACTTTAGCTTTTTCATTTTTACTTTTAGTGCGCCTTTATTATCTTGTTGTGCCTAAGCTTTAGTGTTCTGTTCTCCTTGCCTCTCTGCCAGCCTATCCTAAACAAAGCCACTGGACTGATCTCAAATTTTCGATACAGTTGTGTCACTCTTCTGCTCCAGAACCTTTCCACGTAGACCCAGGACTAGACAGTAAAATTTGGGGAGGAAGATTGGACAGCTCACTTTGATGTCCCCAAGGATGAGCAGGGCATTGTGGTCAGTCATACTCTTTTACCACATTATGTAGTTGTTTGGTTGATATTTTTTTTTTTTTTAAGACGGAGTTTCACTCTTGTTGTCCAGACTGTAGTGCAATGGTGCGACCTCAGCTCATTGCAACCTCTACCTCCCGGGTTCAAGCGATTCTCCTGCCTCAGCCTTCCCAAGTAGCTGGGATTACAGGCATGCGCCACCACACCTGGCTAATTTTTATATTTTTAGTAGAGACGGGGTTTCTCTGTGTTGATCAGACTGGTCTCGAACTCCTGACCTCAGGTGATCCACCCACTTCATCCTCCCAAAGTGCTGGGATTAAAGGCGTGAGCCACCACGTCTGGCCTTGTATTTTTTCTTTCTCTGTTTTCCTTTCCAGATGTTGAAGAGATAGAAGGGATCTTTCTGAATAGTAAAGCTAGAGAGGTTATTTTGGATCTAGTTTCTATTGCCTTGAGTCAGGGATTGCAATTTAATAAAATTTTATGTACTTCGTTGCATGTATAATGGCTAGTTTTTAAAATTACTTTCTTTTAAACTTTTTTTTTTTAATGGATGTTGGTATGTCTTCCAGTCTTAGCTTGTGCAGTAAATGATTACTATCAATTGTAAACAACATATAAAAGACATATTCAGTGTTATTGGATTTTGTTAATGATTTTTTTCTAGATAACGGAAAGAGAATAATAGCAAGGGAAGAAACATCACAATTTATATTAACAATTTAGCTAGCTAGCATTTGAGCCTGTGGGCATGGCTTTGT
The DNA here is from genome assembly GCF_003255815.1 of Theropithecus gelada. Lineage (NCBI taxonomy): Eukaryota > Metazoa > Chordata > Mammalia > Primates > Cercopithecidae > Theropithecus > Theropithecus gelada. The sequence goes on along the minus strand of NC_037671.1, from coordinate 135,314,730 downwards.
TCACACAGTTTCTGTGAGACTTATTTAAGAGCTGAAGTATAAAAAGGCCTTTAATTGTCATTTGTGAAAATCAGGAGTAATTAGTGTAAGTTTGTTTTATTTAGAACTTTTGGTGGTGGACACAAGAGAAAATCCGTATGTAATTTTATTGCATTTAACTTTGTTGGTGTTTTGTAGGTCAGGAGCCTAGCATTGTTTAGACTAAAAAATATCCAATTTTAGAGACAGGGTTAATTTTCTTCCCCTAATATATTTATTATTGTTAATACTGCTGCTTGACACTCATTCCAAAACTTAGTGGCATGAAACACTCTTTATTATGCACATCGATTCTGCAAGTTGTGCCCTCTGAAAGGGCACAGTGGGGAGAGGTTTTTCTCAGCCCCGTGGTGCCTGGGATCTCAGTTGGGAAGACTGGAAAGTTGAGATGGACACACTTGACTCTTGGGGACCAAAATGTGTCTGGTACCTAGACTAGGACTGTTGACTAGACTGCCTTCATGTGGCCTTGCTTGTGTGTAACCTGGCGGCCTCAAGTGTTAAAGTGAAGAATGACAAATCTTTTTTTTTTTTTTTTTGACAAAGCCTTGAAAGCTGAGCATTGTCATTTCCACAACATTCTATTGGTTACAAGTGTACACTCAGACAGAAGAGGGGAATTAGACTTCATCTTTTGCTGAGGGAGTTGACAAGGTTTTGGAAGAGCATGTGGTACAGAGATACTGTTCTGACCATCTTTAGAAAAGACATTCTGTCACAATAGTTAAGTCTAATAGTTGCCACTGTTGTTTGTTTTGAATGTGTATTTTATAATAACATTAGAGATAGAAGATCAGGAATCCTTTTTTTTTTGAGATAGGATCTCACTCTGTTACCCAGGCTATAGGGCATTGGCATGATCATGGCTCACTGCCACTGCAACCTCCCCAGACTCAGGTGATCCTCCTACCTCACCCTCCTGACTAGCTGGGACTTTAGGCACGTGCCACCATGCCTGGCTAATTTTTGTAGGGACTGGGTCTCCTCATGTTGCCTAGGCTAGGAATTCTTTATCTTACTCTAGGACTTTGAGGAGGGGTCTGTAAACTGAAAGTTGACAATATTTTTTTAGAAAGTATTTTTAAAATGTATTTTCCTATTAATTTGAAAATTAAATATTTAAAACTTTTTTTTTTTTTAAACAAAGATGAGATCTCACTATATTGCCTAGGCTAGTCTCAAACTCCTGTGTTCAAGTGATCCTCCTGCCTTGACCTCCCAAAGTGCTAGGATTACAGGCATGAGCCCTGTACCCGACTAAAACATTTTTTTTTAAGTCAAAATTGCTTAGGAATTTGTTTCCTATCTCTTACTTTAAATAAGTATAGGGTGCTCACTTTGGCAGCACTAAAATTGGAACTATACAGAGATTAGCATGGCCCCTGTGCAAAGATGACATGCAAATTTGTGAAGAGTTCCATATTTTAAAAATAAAATAAAATTTTAAAAACCCCACAAGTATAGGGTATTGTGGATTGCTAGCATATCCATTTAGATTATGTGCAGTTTTAATTATTGCTATATGTGAAGACTGTATAAAACAGTTTCCCATTGAGAAGAATCATTTAAAATTTACCATGTCAGATGTATTTATTCAGGTTCTAGTTTAAATCTAAAAAAATCCTACACATACACAGATAAGAGAAATTATAAGAAGAAAAGAAAAAGTAGGATAAGTGCCCTTTGATCTTACTCTTTTTTTTTTTTTTTTTGAGGTGGAGTCTCACTCTATTGCCCAGGCTGGAGTGCAGTGGCGTGATCTCAGCTCACTGCAACCTCCACCTCCCAGGTTCAAATGATTCTCCTGCCTCGGCCTCCCGAGTTGCTGGGATTACAGGTGTGCACCACCACGCCTGGCTAATTTTTGCAGTTTTTATAGAGACGAGGTTTCACCATGTTGGTCAGGCTGATCTCAAACCCTTGACTTGTGATCCCCCGCCTTGGCCTCCAAAAGTGCTGGGATTACAGATGTGAGCTGCCACGCCCGGCCTGATCTTACTCTTAAGAATGAATGTGCAAGGAAATACAAGTCATGTTTTTCTTATCTGGAAGGGTCTTATTAATGGAAGCAAGAGGTCAACAGAGCTGAAGAAAACCCTTATATGTGCCTAGCCAGAAAATATTGGGTGTTGGGAATCCTTTTATCTGATAAGGAGGTGGCTTAATTTGAAAAGGCTGGGGACCTTACCTCAACTTGAATTTGCGCCCCCACAAAAGCCTTATCTTAGAAAATCTTGCAAGCAAAAGAAATGATATGATTGGAGAGGCCTTGGTGAAGTCCTCTAAACTCTGGATGGTTTGTGGTTGGGTGCAGGGGAACAATGAAGGCCTCTAACATATGGTATTACTCCCCTAGAATTGACTTTTTTTTCCTTGCAGTCTCTCAAATCAAGGTTTTATTAATTTATTTATTTCTATTTTTATTTTTTTGAGACAGTCTCACTCTGTCCCTCAGGCTGGAGTGCAGTGGTGCAATCTTGGCTCACTGCAACCTCCGCCTCCCAGGTTCAAGCGATTCTCCTGCCTCAGCCTCCTGAGTAGCTGGGATTACAGGCGCCTGTTACCACACCCGACTAATTTTTTTGTATTTTTAGTAGATACGGGGTTTCACCATGTTGGTCAGGATGGTCTTGAGCTGCTGACCTCAGGTGATCCGCCCACCTTGGCCTCCCAAAGTGCTGGGATTACAGGTGGCTGGGCCACCACCCCTGGCCCCAAATCAAGGTTTTAAAGGAATTGGCAACTGTGCCATTTGACGTGTATAGCATGTAACCAAATGAATTTTTTTTTTTTTTTTTTTTTGAGTCTTGCTCTGTTGTTCAGGCTGGAGTGCAGTGGTATGATCTCAGCTCACTACAGCCTCCGCTTCCAGAGTTCAAGCGATTCTCCTGTCTTAGCCTCCCGAGTAGCTGGGACTACAGGTGCGTACCACCACACACTGCTAAGTTTTGTATTTTTAGTAGAGATGGGATTTCACCATGTTGGCCAGACTGGTCTCGAACTCCTGCCCACAGGTAATCTGCCTGCCTTGGCATCCCAAAGTGTTGGGATTACAGGCATGAGCCACCCTTGCCTGGCCCAAATGTAATTCTGATGTATCTTAGTGAAGCTAGCTTCTCTTTTTTTGTCATTTGAGAGCATGCTGATGCCATCAAAGAATTATTGTTTCGTGAACACATTTTGGAAACTGGAAAGACCATTGAGACATAAAACAGTGAAGAGTGGCTTGCCAGCAAAACTGATTGAGTACCTGGCAGCACATCTGGTTTTGCTGCTTTAGTGAAGGAAGAAGCTCCATGAGCCGCTATGAATCATTGCTTGTACATTGGCATCAAAGACTCTGCCAAAGATCATGAAAGAAGTCTTGTCTAAGGTCTCTAAAGTCCCACTTTAACCTAGTCAGGGCTTTGAATCACTGCCTTGTCAAGAGCTTCTCTTGAGAAATAGGAGAGGATTATGAGGTTATTTTCTATTGCAGAGAAGTTCATTGATTCTGTAAAGAACAAGTCTCAAAGCATTGGGAATTCTGGTTCTCTTTGCTGCAACATAACTTCATGAATCAGGGTTTTCAGAACACTTGGGGCAATCAATTGGATTGTTAAACCTACTGCCATGGCAGGGCACAGTGGCTCATGCCTGTAATCCCAGCATTTTGGGAGGCCGAGTGGGGTGGATCACAAGGTCAGGAGTTCAAGGCCAGCCTGACCAACATGGTGAAACCCCATCTCTACTAAAAATACAAAAATTAGCCGGGCGTAGTGGTGCGTGCCTGTAATCCCAGCTACTCAGGAGGCTGAGGCAGGAGAATCGCTTGAATCTGGGAGGCAGAGGTTGCAGTGAGCCGAGATTGCGCCACTGCACCCCAGCCTATGCGACAGAGTGAGACTCTGTCTCAAAACAAAACAAAACAAAACAAGAAAACCATACTGCTTACTACTGCAGCTCTTTAAGAGAAACAGTAGCAGCTTTCTAATTGAAATAGGATTTTGTGGAATCTGTTTTTATTTTCCTTTAACTTTATTGTCTTTTTTAGTTTAAGCATCTTTTTTACATTGGGAGAGTTTAATCTGTTTACATGAATGTATTTAATCATATGGTTAGATTTATTTATTTATTTTTTGAGTTGGAGTCTCACCATGTCACCCAGGCTGGAGTGCAGTGGTAAGATCCTGGCTTACTGCAGCTTCCATCTCCTATGCTAAAGTGCTACCCTCACCTCAGCTTCCCACATAGCTGGGACTGCAGGCATAGGCACAGTGGGACCCTGTCTCTACAAAAAATTAAAAAATTAGCCAGCATGCCTGGCTGTTTTTAAAATTTTTTGTAGAGACAGGATCCCACTGTGTTGCCTAGGCTGGTCTCAAACTCCTGGGCTCAAGTGATCTTCCGACCTCAGCCTCCCAAAGTGTTGGGATTATAGGCATGGGCTACTGCACCTGGCTTAGAATTATTTCTGCTGTCTTCTTGTGGTGTTTTTTTTTTCTCATGCTTTTCCCCCACTTGTTTTCTGACTTGTGCAATATTAATAGAGTTTTTCTTACTTCTTTTTTCTCCCTGAACTTATGGTTTGAAAATTACTTATACTCTTTCTAATTTAGTAGTTACACTTGCATTTTTACATATATATTTGACTTAAATTTCGAGTCCTCCCAGCTTCTGCCAGAGTAGTACGAGGACTTTCGAACTCTTTACCTCAGATCTTTCCCTCCTGCTATTTCTCTCCATTATTTTAGTTCTACCTTGTTTTCACTTAACTGCTCCACACCCTACCCCAACTTTATATATTTTAGTTCCTTTATAGTCAGGGCTTATTTGAATTGACGTATATGATTTTGCTTTTTTGCATATACTCTTTATTTAGGTATATCTTTCAGTGATTCTTTCAGCAACTATCTGTGAATGACAAATTTTTTCACTTGTTGCCTGAAAATGTCTTTATTTTGCCCTCATTTTAAAAAATATAACTTAGCTTGATATAGAATTAGAAGGGTTTTTTTTTTGGACTTGGAAGATTTCTCCATGGTTCTCTGGCTTTGGTTATTGCTGATATGATGTCAGCCATCAGCGTAATAGTCTTGCCTTTCTAGGTACATTTTTCTCTCTGTGTGTGATTTTAAGGTTTTTCTGTTTGTTTTTGTTCTACACACTATACACAACACAATCCCAGGACATACAACAAACTTCCTTATTGCCTCCCCAGGCCAGACCAGTTGATAGAGTTTTCCTAGTCTTGTCTTCACTGACACGGTAGCTCTTCCTAGGCCTCTGGACTCTGCAGGAGGCTAATTCCACACCTCAAATATATACATCTAAGGCGGCGTCATCTGTTTTTGAATGACAGTTTAGAACCCCAGCTTCTAGGGGTTATATCCCAATTTCAAATCTTCCTGGGCTTCATACATCAGCCCATTGCATTCTTTTGGCTTTCATTTGTTCCTGGCACTTGGTGTCTTAGTCCATTTGGGCTGTTCCAACAAAACACTTTGGACTGGGTAACTTACAGGCAACGGAAATTTGGGGTCAAGATCAAGGCACCAGCAGATTGGGTGTCTGGTGAGGGCTTGCTCTCTGCATCATAAATGGAGCCTTCTCATGGTGGCCTCATGTGGCAGAAGGGACAAACAGGCTCCTTTAGGCCTCCTTTACAAAGGCACTAATCCTCTGTAATCCAAGCACTTTGGGAGGCTGAGGCGGGCGGATCACCTGAGGTCAGGAGTTCAAGACCAGCCTAACCAAAATGGAGAAACCCCATCTCTACTAAAAATGCAAAATTAGCCTGGCATGGTGGTGCATGCCTGTAATCCTAGCTATTTGGGAGGCTGAGGCAGGAGAATTGCTTGAACCTGGGAGGCAGAGGTTTCGATGAGCTGAGATCACGCCCTTGCACTCTAGCTTGGGCAACGAGCAAAACTCCATCTCAAAACAAAACAAACCAAAACAAAAACACAAAGGCACTAATCTCATTCATGAGGATGCCACCCTCCGAACTTAATCACCCCCGAAAGGCCCCACCTCTTAATACAACTGTAGTACCCAGGAATTTTCCTTTTTGACTTTTTTATGTACCATTTAAAATGTGTTTAATGAGGGAAATAAAGAAAATGAGACAGTCTTGAAAAGATGAGTCATAATGGAGTTAGAGACCTTTGAAACATGGCGAATTTATTTCTCCACCTCATGAGATTTCTAGTGTTAGTATAAATGTATATACTACATGTCAGTTGAAATGTAAAATATGTTCACAGCTCTAAGGGCTCATTGATTGATTGTCTGCTTTATTCCATAAAAAGATTTAAAGTGCTATTTTGAGACATATATATCAAAATATATCACTGTATATACAGGGGCCCAAGTATGTCATTCATAAGGGATATATACATATGTATCTATATATGTGATTTATAGGTATATATCATATAAGCACTCCTATGTAAAAAAATAAAGGAAGTCACAAAACTCATACATTCTATTTATTTATTTATTTATTTATTTTTGAGATAGAGTTTCGCTGTGTTGCCCAGGCTGAAGTACAGTGACTCGATCTCAGCTCACCACAACCTCTGCTTCCCAGGTTCAGGAGATTCTCCTGCCTCAGCCTCCAGAGTAGCTGGGACACATGCTGGGCACATGCCGCCATGCCCGACTAATTTTTATATTTTTAGTAGAGATGAGGTTTCACTGTGTTGGCCAGGGTGGTCTCGAACTCATGACCTCGTGATCCGTCCACCTTGACCTCCCAAAGTGTTGGGATTGCAGGCGTGAGCCACCACGCCCAGCAACATTCTATTTATGAAAAGTATCAATCACTGGACCACTGGATCACTGGATCAATGGACCAATATATATATTTATCTATATATCGATATACAGAGATCAATATATAGAGAGTAGAGGTACACATAGATCTCTTTCTCTCTTTGCTCTCTATATAGCTGTATCTGTATATCCTTTATGAAATTACCTGAGCCCCTGTTTCATGTTTAACTTGAGGAATTTATCAAAGCCTGAGACTGTTCTAGGCATGTTCAGATAATGTTTGAATATTCTAGAAAGATTCTTTAATACTTCTATAATCTTTCTGCAGAAAGATTCTTTGCCATGATCTAAGACAGTGGTTTTCAAAATGTGGTTCCCGAGTCCTCAGCACCAGCATTACCTGGGATCATACGGTGTATACTGCTCCTAAGTCATTCGTTAGGTTTTCTTTTTTTTCTTTGTTACGATTTTTCAATTAAGGTTTGATAAAATATTTGAACTCATAGGTGGTCCAGTGATTAATACTTTTAATAAATAGAAAGTATGAGTTTTGTGGCTTGCTTTTTTTTTTTAATATAAGAGTGCTTATTAATTCTACAGTGTAATATCATGCTAAATACTCTAATAAAAATTATGTATGTGTTTGTATATTTATGTTTTCCATACTTGAGCATCCTTCATTTTTAAAAGAACATTGTTTAAAGTTAAATGTTAGATATGGAATTAAATAAATATGTTATATCTTTAAATTAATTATCTTATTTTAAAAATAATCTGCCTACCCTAAGCTCAGAAGATAAATTATAATATTAGTTATGTGATTTCTCTTAATGAGCCTCATGGATGTAAAACATAATTAGCATTGTTACACTTCCTTCAAGACAGAAAATGCGTGCTTTCTTAGTAAATGTAGTATGCTTTTGTTCATGAAGAATGTCATTAAGTAGTGCCATACTATTTTAGGGTGCTAAAATAAAAATATTTACAACTCAAAAATAATTTAAAACTATTCTTATAAAAGAAGGATGTTCCATTGTTTTCTATCTGTTACTTAAATCATATAAAAATGTTTTGAAATGCAAACTGCTTGATGTTTTGGGATTCAGAGACTTTGATGATCATTTACAAAAAGTTTCTGCCAAAGATAGCAGGGTGCGATGGCTCATGCCTGTAATCCCAGCACTTTGGGAGGCTGAGGCAGGTGGATCACGCGAGGTCAGGAGTTTGAGACCAGCCTGGCCAACATGGCAAAACCCCATCCCTATTAAAAATACAAAAATTAGCCAGGTGTGGTGGCGCACACCTGTATCTCAACTACTCGGGAGGCTGAGGCAGGAGAATTGCTTGAAGCTGGAAGGCGGAGGTTGCAGTGGGCCAAGATTGCTCCACAGCACTACAGCCTGGGCAACAGAGCGACTAGTCTCAAAAAAAAAAAGTTTCCACCTAAGAACTGAATACGCAAAATGAATGATAGAGTAGTTAGTACCATTGTAAAGACATTAAAGACTCATTTTCTGATTCTTAAGTATTTAAACAAAACCACATACAGCGCCTTGAATATAGGAGTGCTCAGAAAATGTTGGTTGAGTTTAAATGACCAAGTTATTTTTGACCCTATTCGTCTATTAGCATAATGTTGTCTTTTTCACTTAATGATTAAGCTACTTTTAGATATGTTAGGTATCATGAGCTGGTCCTCAGTGTCCTAGAGAGCATTATAAGATGTAAATTCAGAGAAGGGTGAGGAAATGTTAAACATTCTACCAAAGTATGGCTAAAAGCAGTCTACAAACTTGAAGAATTCAAGAAAAGGTGATTGCCTAATAGATTTAAAAATGAATATTCACAAAAAAGAAACCCCATTAAAAACTGGGCAAGGGACTTGAAAAGACATTTTTCAGCTGGGCGCGGTGACTCACGCCTGTAATCCCAGCACTTTGGGAGGCCGAGGCAGGCAGACCACCCGAGGTCAGGAGTTCAAGACCAGCCTGGACAGCATGGTGAAACCCCGTTTCTACTAAAAATACAAAAATTAACCAGGCGTGGTGGCACACGCCTGTAATCCCAGCTACTTGGGAGGCTGAGGCAGGGGAATTGCTTGCACCTGGGAGGTGGAGGTTGCAGTGAGCCGAGATTGTGCCACTGCGCTCCAGCCTGGGCAACAGAGTGAGACTCCATCTCAAAAATTAAAAAAAAAAAAAAAAAAAAAAGACAAGACATTTTTCCACAGAAGATACATGAATCACCTTTAAGCACATGAAAAGATGCTCAACATCATTAATTATTAGGGAAAGAAATGCAAATCAAAGCCACAAGATACTACTTCACACCCATTAGAATGGTGATAATAATAGCAAAAGGGAAATAACAACTATTGATGAGGATATAGAGAAACTGAACCCCTCATTCATTGCTGTTGGGAGTGTAAAATGGTACAGCCACTGTAGAAAACATTTTGGTGGTTCCTCAAAAAGTTACCATATAAGCCAGCAGTTCCACTTCTAGGTGTTGTATACCCAAGAGAACTGAAAACAGATGTTGAAACAAAAACTTGTATGTGAATGTTTATAGCAGCATTATTCATAATAACAAAAAATTAGAAATAACCGTCATATCTATCAGCTGATGAATGGATACACACAATGTGCTATATCCATATAAGGGAATATTATTCAGCCATATAAAGGAGTGAAGTACTGATACTTGCCACACATGGATGAACCTCGGGAACATTATGTGAAGTGAAAGAACCCACACACCAAAAGCTATATATTGTATGGTTTCATTGCCATGAAATGTCCAGAATGAGCAAACCCATAGACATAGCAGATTATTGGTTGCCAGGGGCTGGGATGAAAGTAGAATGGGGCCGGGCGCGGTGGCTCAAGCCTGTAATCCCAGCACTTTGGGAGGCCGAGACGGGTGGATCACAAGGTCAGGAGATCGAGACCATCCTGGCTAACACGGTGAAACCCCATCTCTACTAAAAAATACAAAAAACTAGCCGGGCGAGGTGGCGGGCGCCTGTAGTCCCAGCTACTCAGGAGGCTGAGGCAGGAGAATGGCATAAACCCAGGAGGTGGAGCTTGCAGTGAGCTGAGATCCGGCCATTGCACCCCAGCCTGGGCGACAGAGCAAGACTCCATCTCAAAAAAAAAAAAAAAAAAAAAGAAAGTAGAATGGGGAGTTGTTGCTTAATGGATATGCAATTTCTTTTTGGGGGTGATAAAAATGTTCTGGAATTATATAATTGTGATTGTTATACAACATTGGGAATATACTGGCAGTCACTGAATTCCATACTTTAAAATGGTGATGTTTATGTTATGTCAATTTTACCTCAGTAAAAAGAAGGAATACTCAGTAAGGTTTTCTTGAAAACAAATTTTTTTAAGTTTAAAACATTTTTAAATTTTTTGTAGAGATGGGGTCTTGCCATGTTGCCCAGGATGGTCTTGAACTCCTAGCCTCAAGCAATCCTCCTGCCTCAACCTCCCAAATGCTAGGATTACAGGCCTGAGTGCCCAGCCTGTAATTCTTTTCTTAGTAAAACATTACCAAAGTAAAAAATTTAAAACCAAAGGAAATTTTATTTCAGTATTGTTGTTTCGTGCTTAGAAAAATTACAAAATGTTATGTTTGGTGAAATATATAGAAGTCAGCCCGGGCAACATAGCTAGACCCCATCTCTACAAAAAATGAAAAAATTAGCTGGGTGTGGTAGTAGTCCTAGCTACTCAGGAGGCTGAGACAAGAGGATCACTTGAGCCCAGGAATTTATTTATTTATTTATTTATTTATTTATTTTGGAGATGGAGTCTTGCTCTGTCACCCAGGCTGGAGTGCAGTGGCGTGATCTCGGCTCACTGCAAGCTCTGCCTTCCCAGGTTCACGCCATTCTTCTGCCTCAGCCTCCCCAGCATCTGTGACTACAGGCATATGCCGCCACACCTGGCTAATTTATTTTATTATTATTATTATTTTTGAGACAGAGTCTCGCTCTGTCACCTGGGCTGCAGTAAGGTAGCGCGATCTCAGCTCACTGCAAGCTCTGCCTCCCTTGTTCACGCCATTCTCCTGCCTTGGGCTCCACAGGCCTGCAACATCATACCCAGCTAGGAGTTTTGCTAGTTACAAAGAACCCTAGGATAAATCACCACAAGGCAGTCTCATGCAGGGTATTTTATTGTGCCTAGTATGTTGCTTTTTTTTGTTTGTTTGTTTTTTGAGATGGGATCTTACTCTGTCACCGGCCTGGAATGCAGTGGCATGATCTTGGCTCACTCCAACCTCCAACTTCCTGGTTCAAGCGATTCTCCTGTGTCAGCCTCCCGAGTAGCTGGGATTACAGGCACGTGCCACCACGCCCAGCTGATTTTTGTATTTTTAGTAGAGACAGGGTTTCACCATGTTGACCGGGATGGTCTCGATCTCGTGACCTCATGATCTGCCCACCTCGCCCTCCCAAAGTGGTGGGATTACAGGTGTGAGCCACCACGCCCAGCTGTATGTTGCTTTTTAACTGTGATGAACAGTATGTCTCAAACTGTTTACACTTTCCCTGCCATCTTATTCTGAATCTACGTAACTTCTTACTGTTGTTAGTTTCACACATGCCTCTCTGACCTGAAACTTTATTCTGTCTGTTCTATTGGCATTAATTTTTGACCCCTTTAGCTAACCTACTCCTTTAATGACATGCTTTCTAGCCACTGTGGATAAACATCCTGTTTATCCTGCTTCCCCACACTCCTGCTGACTTCCCTAGATCTGTTTTCATTTCATCATCTCTGCTTCCTCTGCCTTAGCAAGGAAACCTGCGCAGCAAGAACCCCAAAGACAAGAGTGAAGTGGGATGGGGAATGAGAATGAGAATAAGGCAAAGGCCCAGTCTTCTTTTGTGAAATCTGCTAGAAGAGAAATTGTCCATAGCAGCTAGTATTATAGTTCTACAGAGGTCTGCTATTTCTAAAGCTCAAACATTATTTAGTGCTGATTCAGTATCTTTATCTAGTAAACTGATGTTTCTATCCAACATAGAACATACAGACTATCTTGAGGGTAGTGTTTCTTTCCCAAATTATGTTCCATAGAGTATTAGTACCTGGAAATGGGAGAAGCAGCTCAGCTTTGGAAGAGATGAGATGATTCTATAGCCAAATATATTTAGCAAAGGTTGCTTACCTGTTCTTGGAGGTCCATAACACCTTAGCCTGTTAAGTGCTGTATTACTTACTCAGTCAAGAAACCTGTTTGAGTCAGCATTTCCCAAACTTACTTGAAGTGAGAACTTTTTTTACGGGGGGAATAGCATGTGTGTTAATAGCCTACACAACATCATTTGGGGAGACACTGTCCTAGAGCATTGTAAATTTGTGTCACTGCAGTAAAAAAAAAAAAAAGTAGCCAATCTTTTTTTTTTTTTTTTTTTGAGACGGAGTCTCACTCTGTCGCCTAGGCTGGCGTGGAGTGGTGCGATCTCGGCTCACTGTGACCTCGGCCCCCCCTACCTGGGTTCATGCAATTCTCCTGCCTCAGCCTCCCAAGTAGCTGGGACTACAGGTGCCCGCCACCACGTCCAGCTAATTTTTGTATTTTTAGTAGAGACAGGGTTTTGCCATGTTGGCCAGGGTGGTCTCAAACTCCTGACCTCGGGTGATTCGCCTGCCTTGGCCTCCCAAAGTGCTGGGATTACAGGTGTGAGCCACTGTGCCCAGCCCATTGTAAACTATTTCATATTCATGCTATGTATATTTAGTTCATATATAAATTCTCCATCAAGGTAGACCTGATATTTTCCTTTTACTTACAAGTGTCATATTGTTGTCTTCCAGTGATTTTTTTTTCTTTTTGCTACACAAAAATATTTCTTAAGGTTTGAATAAAGCACTAGGACATTCCTGGTTTTAATTGATAAGGAAATTTGTTTACCTCTTTTAAAGCTGTTGTATGTAAGAGTACATTTGTTGATCCTGGTATAAAATGTAAGACTTGCATAATTCAAATACTCTTTTGAAATCCAAATAATGTCTTCATTTACCAAGGATATTGTCAAGGCAAGCTCTTCTTTAAGAAAGTAATTAGCTTTAAATGTTGAAGGTATAATTAATAAATAAGCACAATTTATTACTTTGTTAACCCCTCTCTACAGAAAATAGCTGACATTCAGTGTCTAGCCATTCTTAACATAGAAATATGTAGACATTAATATTTTATATCACAATATATTCCTAAGAAACCTATTGTAGGTATCATTCCTATTTTCATTAGGTTTTATTAGTGGAGGATTTTGGCTTTTTCATGTACTTGAATTTTTTTTTCTCTATAAAATAACTCATTTATTACATTGCTTTTCTTGATTTTGAGAACTTTATAGTTTTTAATGGATGTCTCTAATGTTCGTAAACGATTCTAAGCTCTTATTATAGACAATATAAGATTAGATCAGTTGTAGCTAACCCCTCTGCCGCTTTTGTTGTTTTTTACATGCAATACATGAATCTAATGCAGAAATGAAGTCTGTAGCCTTGTAGATTAGATTCCCCTTGTGTCTTCCACGGTAGGGAGGATATGGTCTGAATGTTTGTGTCCCTCCAAAATTCATATGTTGATATCTTAGCCTTCAAGGTGTTGATATTAGGAGGTGAAGCCTTTGGGAGATGATTAAGTCACTGCAGCTCCACGCTTATGAATGAGATTGGTGCCCTTATAAACAGGACCACAGAAAGACCCCTTACCCCTTCCACCATGTGAGGTTACAGTGAGAAGATGCTGGTCTCTGAGGAAGGGCCCCTCACCAGACAGAAAATCTCCTGGTGCCTTGATCTTGGACTTCCTGATTTACAGAAATGTGAAAAATAAATTACTTTTGTTTGTAAGCCAACCCGTCTATGGTAATTTGCTGTAGCAGCCCAAACAGACTGAGACAAGGGGTATTAGTATATTTCCATTTAGGCTTGGTATGTCTTTTGACTGATGATCCCAGGTTCTTTCATAGTTGTTTCTATGTGTTTGGCTCCTGATCCTTTAGACAAATCAGCCAGTTCTGGCAGTGATAGAACATAATGGTTTCAGAGCCTCTCCCACAAAAACAAATGACTCCCCAGTGAGTTGCTGAAGAGCCAGAACAGATCTTCTCTTACATGAGTCTTGACTCTTCGACAAAGCATCAAGTGAAGGCTGTGTTTGGTTGAGTTGGCTTCAAGATTAGTTTGTTATAAATGATTGCTTTTCTATTGCTTTTACTTTTTCTAGTAATAAGCCTTCTTTCTTCTTAAATGGTGTTTAGTACTTTGCATTGTTATATGTGATCTACCAGTTATATATCATATTTTCAACTCTGTGTATATTTTGTTGACTGAAAAGAGAGAGTTGGAGTATGAAATAATAATTGGTACTATAATCGTTTTTGTGATGATAAATTTCTAAAGTCAAACCTATTTATTAGCTTGGGACGATAATACATAGTGATATTCAGATGTATCACACATAGATGATTTGTGCATGAAAAGTTTTATTTTAATTTTATTAGGTTAGATTCTACCCTTGTATATATATTTTGATGATGTGTAAACATTTCAAGAATACTACAGCTTCTTAAAGTGGGGTTTCTAGCATGATTGTGAATTAGAATTAGATTAGAATTTCTGTTTTTTATTCTTTGTTCATTCTGTAATTGCATGTGGGTTGTTATTTATTATCTTGCAGGCGTAATTGGAAAATACATTTTTCCTTTCTACCTCAAGGAAATTGCATTTACATGACTAAACATCCTGTATAAAGTCTATTTGCAGTTTACATAATAAATTTGTAACAGTCTGCTATTTCTTGCTTATTACATTGTGACCCTTAACTAAGACAAAGCTTTTCTTTTTCTTTTTCTTTTTTTTTTAATTTAAGTTCTGGGGTACATGTGCAGAATGTGCAGGTTTGTTATATAGGTATACACGTGCCATGGTGGTTTGCTGCACCCATCAACTCGTCATCTACATTAGGTATTTCTCCTAATGCCATCCCTCCCCCAGCCCCGCACCCCTCCACAGGTGTTATTTCTGAGGCCTCTGTTCTATTTCATTGGTCTATACATCATGCTCTGTTGAATAGGAGTGGTGAGAGAGGGCATACTTGCCTTGCGCCAGTTTTCAAAGGGAATGTTTCCAGTTTTTGCCCATTCAGTATGATATTGACTGTGGGTTTGTCATAAATAGCTCTTATTATTTTGAGATACCATCAATACCTAGTTTATTGAGAGTTTTTAGCATGAAGGGCTGTTAAATTTTGTAGAAGGCCTTTTCTGCATCTACTGAGATAATCATGTGGTTTTTGTCATTGGTTCTGTTTATGTGATGGATTATGTTTATTGATTTGTGTATGTTGAACCAGCCTTGCATCCCAGGAATGAAGCTGACTTGATCGTGGTAGATAAACTTTTTGATATGCTGCTGGATTCGGTTAGGCAAACCTTTTCTAGGTGCTTATTTCTTAAGCAGATTTCAAATGGAAAAGTCAAGAGAGCCAGTTGAGATATCAAGTTGTTATTTAAAACCATTTGAAATGCCTAAAAGCTTTGAAAGCTTTTACTTCTTAGTCCAAGGTGGTGAGTCATCTTTCACCTTACCAGTTTTTTGTTGAAACACCCAAATGGTAGAATGCAGAAGAATTTATATCACCCTTGCAAAATTAAAAAAAGTTTTCACTCACAGTGTCATGTTGAAGAGCTTTGGTACCAAACAGTAAAGTAAGAGTAGAGGGAGGATACACATCAGCCTGCCCATTGTTAGCCAGCACACTTGAGGGAAACTTGCTCAGAGGTTGATCAGAGAGCCTGCCCTTCCATATAAACCCAGTAACGTATGCAGGCTGGGAGCTGGGGCTGGAAACAAGAGTAGGAACAATGGTGTCTGCCAGTAAAATCTCTGTAGGTAAAAATCTCTATTCTCCTAGCCTGGGTGGAGTTACAGGAGAGAGAACCAGCTCTCCAGTGCACATCCTATGTGCTGCAGCTGCAGGGTTAGCAGAAATCACTGTGGAGAGTGGCCTTCAGAAGTAGGAGGATAGAGAGGGGCTCCAATGTCAGGCTGAAGTGGGAGGCCGTGCCCTAAGATTCAGCAATGATCTGCATGGTCTGGCACAGTGTAGACCAGCACTGTTGAATAGAACTCTTGGCAATGAGGAAAGTATCTGTGCTGTCCAGTGTGGTAGTCACTAGTCACAAGAGCTTTTGAACACTTGAAACGTAGCTAGAAACTGAATCAGTACCAAAAGCCTGAAAAGAGCGCTTTCCTCTTTTGGGTATTTTTATCTTAAGGAGTTAATCATGCAGATGTACAAACTATTATAGCATTGTTTATAATATTTAAAAAAATACTATAATATTAGAGTAACATAAACATACTATTTATTTATTTTTGAGATGGAGTCTCACTCTGTCGCCCAGGCTGGAGTGCAGTGGCGTGATCTCTGCTCACTGCAAGCTCTGCCTCCCGGGTTCAAAAGATTCACCTGCCTCGACCTCCCAAGTAGCTGGGACTACAGGCGCCTGCCACCGCGCCCAGCTAATTTTTGTGTTTTTAATAGACATGGGGTTTCACCATGTTGGCCAGGCTGCTCTCAAACTCCTGACCTCAGGTGATCCACCCGCCTCGGCTTCCCAAAGTACTGGGATTACAAACCTGGCCCAAACATACTATTTAAAGCAATTTCATACCCAGGCAGTGGAGTACTATGCAGCTGTTAAAACTGCTGTTGTAGATAAGTATTTGTTGACAGAAAAGTTGTTTACAATATGTTACGTGAAAAAGGGCTGGTTACAAAACTATGTGGTTAGTGTGTTCCCATTTTTTAGCAAAAATATTATATATTTGTGTGCATATACAGATAGATTATATGATCTAGAACCAAGGTATCCAAAGTTAATGCCTGTTTTGCCGTTTTTTGGCTGTGTACTTAGCCTTTCAGCCTTCTCAGTTTTGTTTTGTTTTGTTTTTGAGACAGAGTCTCCCTCTGTCACCCAGACTGGAGTGCAGTGGCGCGATCTTGGCTCACTGCAGCCTCTGCCTCCCAGGTTTCAGTGATTCTCTTGCCTCAGCCTCCCAGGTAGCTGAGATTACAGGCATGTGCGACTATGCCTGGCTAATTTTTGTAGTTTTAGTAGAGATGGGGTTTCACCGTTGTCTCTACTAAAAGATTGTCATCGTTTGGCCAGGCTAGTCTCAAACTCCTGACCTCAGGTGATCTGCCCGCCTCAGCCTCCCAAAGTGCTAGGATTACAGGCATGAGCCACCACACCCGGCCGCCTTCTCAGTTTTTGTTTTTGTTTTTTTTTTTTTTTTTTGGCTGTTAAAGAGAGATTTAAAAATAATGTCTTCTGGCGAGAACTACCATCTTCCACTTTGCCAAAATGACAAACACAAAGGGAAAGAAGAGTGGCACCGCTGTATTTTCTTTAAAAATATAGTCTTTTAGAAAACGTGGAGTTACTCCTTTGGCCACATACATGTGAAGCTCCAAGAAAGGTGATATTGTAGACATCAAGGGTATGGGTACTATTCAAAAATTTCAAAAAGGAGTGTCCCACAATGTTACTCAGGCAAAACTGGAAGAGTCTATCAATAGTGTTACCCAGCATGCTGTTGACATTGTTGTAAACAACAGGTTGGCTGGGCACGCACGGTAGCTCACGCCTGTAAGCCTAACGCTTTGAGAGGCTGAGGTGGGCGGATCACCCGAGGTCAGGAGTTTGAGAGCAGCCTGGCCAACATGGTGAAACCCCGTCTCTCCTAAAAATACAAAAATTAGCTAGGTGTGGTGGCCGGCACCTGTAATCCCAGCTACTTGGGAGGCTGACACAGAAGAATCACATGAACCCAGGAGGCAGAGGTTGCAGTGAGCAGAGATCAAGCCATTGCACTCCAGCCTGGGCGACACAGCAAGACTCCGTCTCAAAAACAAACAAACAAAAAAAGAAAACAGGTTAAGGTCCACGTTCTTTATTATTATTATTATTTTTTATTCTTTTATTATACTTTAAGTTCTGGGATACATGTGCACAATGTGCAGGTTTGTTACATAGGTATACATGTGCCATGGTGGTTTGCTGCACCCCTTAACCTGTCATCTACATTTGGTATTTCTCCTAATGCTATCCCTCCTCCCTGCCCCCAACAGGCCCCGGTGTGTGATGTTCCCCTCCCTGTGGCCATATGTTCTCATTGTTCAACTCCCACTTATGAGTGGGAACATGTGGCATTTGGTTTTCTGTTCCTGTGTTCGTTTGCTGAGATATTTCTCTTAATACCTGAAATTGTTATCTGTTTCCGCTTCTGGGAGGAAGGTAATCTTTCTTGGTTTTCACAACAATATCCTCTCCTGAGAGAAGGAGGCTTTGCTTCTGTAAACATACCTTCCGAGTCTGTGTAATCCTGTGCCTTAAATGTCTCTTTTTTCAGACCCTTTAATGTTCTTACTTTCCAAAAGAGCTCTCTACTAAATGCCCTTCCCATTTGCTCCCTTACAATGCTTCTGGGCAATCTCTTCTCTATGCTAATGACTCCTAAGTTCTTTACCTGCAGTTGAGCACTCTCGCCTGAGCTTCAGATCCAGATAACAGGATCACTAACTATATGCCCCATGAACGTCTTGAGTTCATCACATCTGATACTAAAATCTATACTTCTGGCCAGGTGCAGTGGCCCACGCCTGTAATCCCAGCACTTTCGGAGGGCGAGGGAGGCCGATCACCTGAGGTTAGGAGTTCGAGACCAGCCTGACCAACATGGAGAAATCCCATCTCTACTAAAAATACAAAATTAGCCATGTGTGGTGGTGCGTGCCTGTAATCCCAGCTATTGGGGAGGCTGAGGCAGGAGAATTGCTTGAACCTGATAGGCGGAGGCTGCGGTGAGCTGAGATTGCACCGTTCCTCCAGCCTGGGTGACAAGAGTGAAACTCCATCTCCAAAAAAAAAAAGAGAAAAAAAAGAAAGAAAAAAAAATCTACATTTCTTCACACTTTAAACCTGTAATGCTTTTACTTATCTCTAATTGTATCACCATCTTTTTGGTTGCTTGTACCATCCTGGGACACTTTCCCTCAGTCTATCAATTACTAAATCCTATTCAGTTTTTCTTGCCCTGTTTTTATCTAACCCCTCCTTTCTATCTTTATTGCCATTGCCCATGCCAGGTCCTATTCTCCCTCCCTTCATCTCCCTCTCATTGCTTCCAGAATTAGCCTTGGCCTATGATCCCACACTCCTGGGGCACGTGTAGATTACCTGAATCTATTTAGTTATAGAACACATGCCCTGAACAACTTTTGACTTCTGGGTCATATGAGAACTTAAAAAGATAACTAAAAATATTTGTTGATATTGACTGCATTCATAACATGGAATGACTTTACACTTTACCAAATAGTTAATATAAGTGTATGTAAAAATAGGATATGTATAAAAAAGATAAATAATACAAGAGATCATTTGCTGACTTCCAAATGAGTGGTATAGATAATCCCCATAGGGATTTGGAAGCGTGAGAGATCATTAAGAGTAATGGATTTAATGGAAAGGAACAAAGGAAATAAAAAGCAGACAAGGGTTGGTGGGGAGGAGGGGTGGAGAGTTGGATAAAAGGGAGAAAAAGATAATGTAAGTAGTAAAGATACATGACATTGGGGTTCATGAAATTAAAAAAAGATAGGGCTTCCCAGGGCTGCTCTGACTGCATAATACACAGTACACGGTTTGGTTGCCATGTTAATGAAAACAAAGTCTTTTGATTTCATACTCCCCTAGTCCTTTAATTTCACTTAATTATTGACTGAACTATGTTCCCAATCCTGGCTAGTCATTTTGGAGTTATCTGTCTTGACCAAACAGGAGACTGGGCAATAGATGGTGTTTGTAATCAGAACAAACACATCCTTTGACACCAAAAACAATAACTTAAAATGCATGCCCTGATTATCGCTGAATGTATATTTGAACTATGTGGTCTTCTGTCAATATTCTGGAATTTTCAGATAGCCTAGCATTTTAAAAATTTATTATTTTAGTGACCTCTTCATAGGTAAACACTCTTATTTCAGTCTTATCCATTCCAAAGACATGAATGTGTATAATTTATAATGTGGTGCTATTCTAAATATATGTATATAGGTTCATTTTTAATTTTTGTTTTTTAGAAACAGGGTCTTCCTCTGTCACTGAGGCTAGAGTGCAGTGGTATGATCATAGCTCACTGCATCCTTAAACTCCTGGGTTCAAGCAGTCCTCCCACTTCAGCCTCCCGAGTTGCTGGGACTACAGGTGCATGCCACCATACCTGGCTAATTTTAAAATTTTTTGTAGAGACAAGGTTTCCCTGTGTTGCCGAGGCTGGTCTTTAACACCTGGGCTCAAGTAGTCCTCCTGCTTTGGCCTCGTAAGGTGCTGGAACTAGATGTGTGAACCACTGTGCCTGGCAGTTTGATTTTTTTCAATTTCATTCAAGTCAGTGTATGTTGTATAGCTGTCCTTTTAGTTTTGTCTCTGAATTTTCGGAAATTATATATTTTCTCCATTATCATTTCAATTAATAGCATTTTTTGGAAATTGATCATACTAAGAATTGGCATATAAAAACTCCATTTAACATAAAATGATTCTTGGTTTTGAAATATTAATTATAACATAATTAATATATTTCCCTAAGCACCCTATTCAAAGTACTACTAACATAATATCTTAGAGCAGAGGTTTTCAAACTTTGAGTCAGCTTGCCTGTTCTTTGTCTGGTTCTTTCTTGCTCATAATCCATGATGTGCACTGGTGTTTTCAATTATTTTCTATTTTAGTCCAGTTCAGGTTATTTCACTTGCTAGTGATATGGTGGGGGAAATGCTGGTTGCAACTCAGTAGATGGATTTCATGATTCACTAATGGGTCATAAGCTGCAGTTTGAAAAACAATACCTTAGAGTAGGCTTTTACAAAAAATAATTTGAAAAATACAGAGCAACATAAAGTAGCAAACCAAATTTGATTCACTAGTTAACTCCTGTTGACATTTCAGAAATAGAAATATATACATAATAAGAATTCAAACAATATCACAATTGCTATTTGTTATATTAAAGTCATCCAGAAAGATATAAAATGAAAAATGTTAAACCTTTGTCTTCTTTAACACCTGGTCATTCTGCACAAAAGTAGCTAGTAAAAATGGCTTCTTATAATGACATTTTTTGTGCATGTACCACTACATATGTATCTTTTAAAAATACTAAAGAGATAGATATATATATTCTGTTCCATCTTTATCACTTAATATTATGTCTTAGTGATCTTTCCATATCGACAATACAGATATCATTTTTTTAACCCCCAAGTCAAAGGTCATTTTTAAAATTTATTTTTATTTTTGGTCAGAGTCTTCCTCTGTCTCCCAGGCTGAAGTGCAGTGTTGTGATCATGGCTCACTGCAGCCTCAAACTCCTGGGCTCAAACAATCCTCCCATTTTAACCTCTCAAGTTAACTAGGACTACAGGTACATGCCAACACACCTGGCTAATATTTTTAATTTTAATTTTTTTTGTAGAGATGGAGTTTTACTATGTTGCCCAGGCTGCAGTGTAGTGGCACAGTCAGAGCTCACTGTAGCCTCAACCACCCACGCTCAAGCAATTGTCCAGCCTCAGCCTCCTGAGCAGCTAAGACTACAGGTGTGAGCCACCATGCCCAGCTAATTAATTTTTTATATTTTGTAGAGATGAGGTCTCACTATATTGTCCAGTCTGGTCTCAAACTCCTGGGCTCAAGCAGTCCTCCTGCCTTGGCCTCCCAAAGTACTGGAATTACAGGCATGAGCCACCTGGCCTCTTATTTATTTTTATTTGTATTTTTTTGAGACAGAGTCTTACTCAGTCACCCAGTTTGGAGTATAGTAGAACAATCTCAGCTCACTGCAACCTCCGCCTCCCAGGTGCAAGTGATTCTTCTGCCTCAGCTTCCCGAGTAGCTGGGACTACAGGAGTGCACCACCACGCCTGGCTAATTTTTGTATTTTTAGTAGAGATGGGGTTTCACCATGTTAGCCAAACTGGTCTTGAACTCCTGAATTTATGATCCACCCACCCTGGTCTCCCAAAGTGCTGGGATTACAGGCATGAGCTACCGCGCCCAGCCCATCCACCTGGCCTCTTATTGCATTCTTTTTAATGGCTATATAATATTCCATTGTAGGGATGGAGTTTAATTTCTTCAACCAGTTCCTTATTGATGCCATCTAGATGCTTTTAAGCTTTAAAATTTTTCCCAATCTGATCAATGAAAAATATATCTCCATTGTTCCAATTTGCATTCTTAAGTTGAGATAGTCATATTGTTAGATAATTTTTGACTATTTTAATTTATATTTATTTTTGTGAAATGTCTGTTCATATTCTCTGCCCATTGGACTCTGAAGGGTTTTCCATTTTTCTTTTTCATTTTTTTTTTTTCCGAGACTGAGTCTCACTCTGTTGCCCAGGCTGGAGTACAGTGGCTCCATCTCGGCTTACTGCAGCCTCCACCTCCCGGGTTCATGCCAGTCTCCTGCCTCAGCCTCCCAAGTAGCTGGAACTACTGCGATGCCTGCCACCACACCCGGCTATTTTTTTTTTTTCTGTATTTTTAGTAGAGACAAGGTTTCACCATGTTAGCCAGGATGGTCTCGATCTCCTGACCTTGTGATCCACCCGCCTTGGCCTCCCAAAGTGCTGGGATTACAGGTGTGAGCCACCACGCCCGGCTCCATTTTTCTTTCTTTTTTCTTTTCTTTTTTTTTTTTTTTAACAACTAGTAATTAATTTATTAAAATAGTTGACTTAAACATCTGCATTGGTGACTTCAGAATCAACTCCTGGCGCAATACTGATGGAAATAATCTGCTTGACAGTCTTAGAAGGACTGTGCAAGTCAATGAGTCACTTTTGGATTCTCATCTGGAAGCCATCCCAATGCCTTAGAACTTTCACCACAAGGAGTTTTTCTTGTAGTGATTTTCAGAATCTTGGTAGGCATACAAACTGGTCCTTTTACTTTGAGATTTTTAAACTTTTTGCCTGTGATCAAGTCAGCACACACCTTCTCCAGGGGTTTTATTCTAATTCCATGAAGTACCACCTCTGGCTCCACAGCTGTTTTTCTGGTATCTTTAAAGACCATGGATGTGGCATGGCTTCCTTACTGACCTGTTCCTCAGCAAGAGTGAGCAGCATTGAGTCAAGAGCAGGAGTGGCAGACCAGAGCTCCCCAGCACCTGTGACCACATCTTCCTAAAAAAAGCTGAATTTTATAAGCTCTGTAAGCTAGCAGTCCCCAACCTTTTTGGCACCAGGGACTGGTTTTGTGGAGACAACTTTTTCACAGAGTGGGGTTGGGGGGATGGTTTCTGGATGATTCAAGCACATTACATTTATTATGCACTTTATTTCTATTATTACTACATTGCAATATATAATGAAATAATTATACATCTCACCATAATGTATAATCAGTGGGAACCCTGAACTTGTTTTCCTGCAACAAGATGATTCTATCTGGGGGTGTTGGGAGACAGTGACAGATCATCAAGCATTAGATTCTCATAAGGAGCGCGCAATCCAGATCCTTTGCATGTGCAGTTCATAATGGGGTTCGTGGTCCTATGAGAATCTAATGCTGCTGCTTATCTGACAGGAGATAGAGCTCAGGTGGTCATGTGAGCATTGGGGAGCAGCTGTAAATACAGAGGAAGCTTCGCTTACTTACCCGCTGCCCACCTCCACCTGTTCTAACAGGTCATGAGCCAGTATGGGTCTGTGGCCCAGGGGTTGAGGACCCCTGCTGTAAGTCAAGCAAATCAGCCATTTATTTTCTTATGACTTGATGATTTCCAAACATTTTGTTAGCTTTTTGACTTTGTTCAGGATGTATTTTCTGTACAAGATAGTTCTGTAGTCAAATTTATTGACCCTTGTGTGTTTTATTTTATTTTTAATATTTTAAAAATTTGAATAGCTTGTGGGGTACAAGTAGTTTTTGGTTACATGGATGAATTATATAGTGGTGAATTTTGAGATTTTTAGTGCATCTGGTACCCGAGTAGTGTACATTATAACTAATATATAATTTTTTAATATCCTTCCACCCTCCCTCCTTCTGAATCTCGGATATCCATTATACCACTTTGTATACTTTTGTGTATCCATAGCTTAGCTCCCACCATATGGTATTTGGTTTTCTGTTCCTGAGTTTTTTCACTTAAAATCATGGCCTCCAGCTTATCCATGCTTTTTGTTTTTGAGACGAAGTCTCACTTCGTTGCCCAGGCTGGAATGCAGTGGCGTGATCTCAGCTCACTGCAACCTCCGTCTCCTGCATTCAAGCAGTTCCCCTGCCTCAGCCTTCCATGCAGCTGGGATTACAGACATGCACCACCACAACCAGCTAATTTTTGTATTTTTAGTAGAGATGGCATTTCACCATGTTGTCCAGGCTGGTCTCGAACTCCTGACCTCAGGTGACCCACCTGCCTTGACCTCCCAGAGTGCTGGGATTACAGGCGTGAGCCCCCGTGCCCAGCCTCGAGTTTCTGAAAAGACATTATTTCATTCTTTTTTTATGACTTGAGTAGTAGTTCATGGTGTATATATACCACTTTTTTTTTTTTTTTTTGAGACAGGGTCTCACTTTGTCACCCAGGCTGGAGTGCAGTGGCATGAACATGGCTCACTGCAGCCTTGACCTCCTGGGCCCAAGCAATCCTCCCACCTCAACCCCCTAACATACAGGTGTGTGTCACTATGCCTGGCTAATTTTTTGTAAAGATGGGGTTTCGTCATCTTGCCCAGGCCAGTCCTGAGCTCCGGAAATCTGCCCACCTCAGCTTCCCAAAGTGCTGGGATTTCAGGTGTGAGCCACTGCACCTGGCTATCTACATTTTCTTTATCCACTCATTGGTTAGTGAGCACTTAGGTTGGTTCCATATCTTTGCAATTGTGGATTGTGCTGTGATAAACATATGTATGCAGCTGTCTTTGATATAATGACTTCTTTTTCTTTGGGTAGACACCCAGTAGTGGGATTGCTGGGTTGAATGGTGGATCTACGCTTAGTTCTTTAAGAATTTTCCATACTGTTTTTCATAGAGGTTGTACTCATTTACATTCCAACCAGCAGTGTTAAGTATTCCCTTTTCACCATAGCCACACCAACATCTATTGTTTTTTGGCTTTCTTAATGGCCATTCTTGCAGAAGTAAGGTGGTATCTTATTGTGGTTTTCATTTTCATTTCCCTGATGATTAGTGATGTTGAGCATTTTTTTCACATATTTGTTGGCCATTTGTATATCTTCTTTTGAGAAATGTTTGTCATTTGCCCACTTTTTGATGGAATTATTATTATTTTTTTCTTGCTGATTTGTTTCAGTTCCTTGTAGATTCTGGATATTAGTCCTTTGTTGGATGCATAGTTAACAAATATTTTCTCCCATTCTGTGGGTTGTTTGTTTATTTATGATTATTTCTTTTGCTGTGCAGGAACTTCTTAGTTTAATTAGGCCCCATTTGTTTATTTTTGCTTTTTTTACATTTGCTTTTGGGCTTTTAGTCATAAATTATTTACCTATTCCAATGTCCAGAAGGGTTTTTTATGTTTATCTTTTATAATTTTTATGGTTTCATGCCTTAGAGTTAAGTCTTTGATCCATCTTTAGTTGATTTCTGTATAAGGTGAGAGATGAGGATTCAGTTTCATTCTTCTACCTGTGGCTTCTGAATTATCCCAGCACATTTTATTGAATAGGGCGTCATTTCCCCACTTTATGTTTTTGTTTGCTTTGTCGAAGATCAGTTTACTGTAAGTATTTGGCTTTATTTCTGGGTTCTCTATTCTGTTTCGTTGGTCTTTGTGCCTGTTTTTATGCCAGTACCATGCTGTTCTGGTAACTATAACCTTGTAGTATAGTTTGAAATTGGGTAATGTGATCCCTCTAGCTTTGTTCTTTTTGCCTAGTCTTGCTTTGGCTATGTGGGCTCTTTTTTTTCATTCCATATTAATTTTAGGATTGCTTTTTTTAGTTCTGTGAAGAATGATGATGATATTTTCATGAGAATTGCATTGAATTTATGGATTGCTTTTGGCAATGTGGTCATCTACACAACATTGATTCTACCCACCCATAAGCATGGGATGTTTTTCCATTTGTTTATATCATCTATGACTTCTTTCAGCAGTGTTTTGTAGTTTTCCTTGTGGAGATCTTTCACCTCCTTGGTTAGGTATATTTCTCTCCTTGGTTAGCTATATTCCTAAGTATTTTATTTTATTTTTTTGGCAGCTATTATAAAAGGGGTTGAGTTCTTGCTTTCATTCTCAGCTTGGTCACTGTTGGTGCATAGCAGTGCTACTAATTTGTGTACATTGATCTTGTAATTTGAAACTTTATTGAATTTATTTTTTATTTTTATTTATATTTATTTAATTTATTTATTTTGAGACAGAGTTTCACTATTGTTGTCCGGGCTGGAGTGCAATGGCTTGATCTCGGCTCACTGTAACCTCCGCCTCCCGGGTTCAAGCAATTCTCTTGTCTCAGCCTCCTGAGTAGCTGGGATTATAGACGCACACCACCATGCCCAGCTTATTGTTTGCATTCTTGTTTTTTTTTTTTGAGATGGAGTCTCGCTCTGTCGCCCAGGCTGGAGTGCAGTGGCGTGATCTCAGGTCACTGCAACCTCCACCTCCTAGATTCAAGCAATTCTCCTGCCTCAGCCTCTGGAGTAGCTGGGATTACAGGTGCTCACCACCACACCTGGCTAATTTTTGTATTTTTAGAAGAGATGGGGTTTTGCCATGTTGGCCAGGCTGGTCTCGAACTCCCAGCCTCAAGTGATCTGCCCCCTCTCAGCCTCCCATAGTGCTGGGATTACAGGTGTGAGCCACTGCGCCAAACAGTTTTTTGTATCTTTAGTGGAGGCGAGGTTTTGCCATGTTGGCCAGGCTGGTCTCGAACTCCTGGCCTCAGGTGATCCACTTGCCTCAACTTCCCAAAGTGCTGGGATTACAGACATGAGCCACTGCACCCGGCCTGGTGAATTTGTTTATCAGATCTGGGAGCTTTTTGGATGCCTCTTTAGGGTTTTCTAGGTATACAATCATATCATCAGCAAACAGCGACACTTTGACCTCCTCTTTACCAATGTGGATGCCCTTTATTTCTTTCTCTTGTCTGATTGCTCTGGCTAGGACTTCCAGTACTGTGTTGAATAGAAGTGGGGAAAGTGGGCATCCTTGTCTTGTTCCAGTTTTCACTGGAAATGCTTTCAACTTTTCCTCATTCAGTATAATGTTGGCTGTGGGTTTGTCATAGATGCTTTTTATTACCTTAAGGTATGTTCCTTTTATGCTGATTTTGTTGGTGGTTTTAATCCTAAAGGGATACTGGATTTTTTCAAATGCTTTTTCTGCATCTATTGACATGATCATATCATTTTTGTTTTTGACTATGGTTATGTGGTGTATCATATTTACTGACTTGCGTATGTTAAACCATCCTTGTATCACTGCTATGAAACCACTTGGGCCGGGCACGGTGGCTCACGCCTGTAGTCCCAGCACTTTGGGAGGCTGAGGCGGGCGGGCGGATCACGAGGGCAGGAGATCGAGACCATCCTGGCTAACACGGTGAAACCCCGTCTCTACTAAAAATACAAAAAAATTAACGGCGTAGTGGCAGGTGCCTGTAGTCCCAGCTATTTGGGAGGCTGAGGCAGGAGAATGGCGTGAACCCGGGAGGCAGAGCTTGCAGTGAGCTGAGATCGCGCTACCGCACTCCAGCCTGGGCGACTGAGCAAGACTGCGTCTCAAGAAAAAAAAAAAAAGAAGAAACCACTTGATCATGGTGTATTATCTTTTTGATATGCTGTTGGATTTGGTTAGCTAGTATTTTGTTGAGGATGTTTACATCTGTGTTCATCAGGAATATTGGTCTATGGCTTTCTTTTTTCAATATGTCCTTTCCTGGTTTTGACATTAGGGTGATACAGGCTTCATAGAATGATTTAGGGATGATTTCCTCTTTATCTTTTGGAATAGTTTCAGTAAGATTGGTACCAGTTCTTCATTGAATGTCTGATAGAATTCAGCTGTGAATCCATCTGGTCCTGGACTTTTTTTGTTGGTAGTTTTTTTTTTTAAATTACTATTTTAATCTCAGTACTTGTTATTGGTCTGTTCAGAGTTTCTATTTCTTCCCAATGTAGTCTAGGAGGGATGTATATTTTCAAGAATTTACTCATCTCCTCTAGGTTTTCTACTTTGTGCGCATAAAGGTGTTCATAGTAGCCTTGAATAATCTTTTGTATTTCTGTGGTATTGGTTGTGATATCTCCAGTTTCATTTCTAATTGAGCTTATTTGGATCTTCTCTCTTCTTTTCTTGGTTAATCTTGCTAATGGTCTATCAATTTTGTTTATCTTTTCAAAGAACCAGTTATTTGTTTCATTGATCTGTTGTAATTTTTTTGTTTCAATTTTATTTAGTTCTGTTCTAATCTTTATTTGTTTTCTTCTGCTAACTTTGGGTTTAGTTTGTCCTTGTTTCTCTAGCTCCTTGAGGTGTGACTTTAGGTTGTCAGTTTGTGATTTTTCAGACATTTTTAGGCATTTAATACTGTGAACTTCCCTTTTAGCAGTGCTTTTTCTGTATTCCAGAGGTTTTGCTGGGTTGTGTCACTATTATCATTCAGTCGAAATAATTTTTAAATTTTCATCTTGATTTCATTGTTAACCCAAAGGTCATTCAGGAGCAGATTATTTAATTTCCATGTATTTGTGTAGTTTTGAGGCTTCCTTTTGGAGTTAATTTCCAATTTTCTTTCTTTTCTTTCTGTCTTGTCCTACTGTCTTGCCCAGACTGGAGTGCAATGGTGCGATCTCAGTTCACTGCAACCTCTGCATCCTGGGTTAAAGCGAGTCTTCTGCCTCAGCCTCCTGAGTAGCTGAGATTACAGGCACCTGCCACCATGCCCAGCTAATTTTTTGTTTTTAGTAGAGACTGCCTTTTGCCATGTTGGCCAGGCTAGTCTCAAACTCTTGACCTCAGGCGATCTGCCCGCCTCGGCCTCCCATAGTGCTGGGATTATAGCCGTAAGCCACCATGCCCGGCCAATTTCCAGTTTTGTTTTACTGTGTTCTGAGACAGTGCTTGATATAATTTCGATTTTCTTAAATTTACTGACACTTTTTTTGTGGCCTATCATATGATCTGTCTTGGAGAATGTTCCATGTGCTAATGAAAAGAATGTATTCTCTGCAGTTGTTGGGTAGAATGTTCTGTAAATATCTGTTAAGTCCATTTGTTCTAGGGTATAGTTTAAGTCCCTTGTTTCTTTGTTGACTTTCTGTCTTAACTTGTCTAGTGCTGTCAGTGGAGTATTGAGGTCCCCCACTATTACTGTGTTGCCCTCTATCTCATTTCTTAGGTCTAGTAGTAATTTTATAAATTTGGGAGCTCCAGTGTCAGGTGCATATATCTTTAGGATTGTGATACTTTTTTGTTGGACTGATCCTGTTATCATTATATAATGTCCCTCTTTGTCTTTTAAAACTGTTGTTGCTTTAAAGTCTGTGTTGTCTGATATAAGAATAGCTATTCCTGCTGGCTTCTAGTTTCCTTTTGCATGAAAACATAGTTTCCTTTTGCATATCTTTTTCTACCGCTTTACTTTAAGCTTATATGAGGCCTTATGTGTCAGGTGAGTCTCCTGAAGACAGCAGATACTTGGTTGGTGGATTTTTATGCATTCTGTCATCCTGTATCTTCTAAGTGGAGCATTTCAGCCATTTACATTCAACATTAGTATGGAGATGTGAGTTACTGTTCCATTCGTCATGCTAGTTGTTGCCTGAACACCTTGTTTTTTTTTCCGTTGTGGTATTGTTTTATAGGCCCTGTGAGATTTATACTATAAGGAGGATCTATTTTGGTGTATTTTGAGATTTTTGTTTCAAGATTTAGAACTCCTATTAGCATTTATTGTAGTGCTTGCTTGGTAGTGGCAAATTCACTCGGCAATTGCTTGTCTGAAAAAGACTTTATCTCCTCTTCATTTATGGACAGATATTCAGGTTTCTCAGGCTGTGGGTGGGGCCATTGAGCTCCCAAGCATTTATGTTTTTTGTCTTCAGCTACTTGGGCAGATAGAGAAAAACCATCAGGTGTGGGCAGAGTTAGGTGGGTCTGAGCTCAGGGCGGGCCTTGCTGTGGCCAATATGGGGGATGGGGTGGTTCTCAGGCCAATGGGATTATGTTCCAAGGGGAATGATGGCTGCCTCTGTTGTGTCATACAGGTTACCAGGGAACTAGGGGAAAGCCAGCAATGACAGGCTTCACCTAGCTCCTACACAGCCAGCAAGGCCAGCCTCACTCCTGTTTTGCCCCACTAACAGCACCAAGTTTATATCCAGGCACCCAGCCTACAAGGCTGCAGTCTTGCCCCAGGGCATAACTCCACTGAGAAAGTAAGCAGGGCTTTCCAGCCTTGCTCCTTCCCACCTGCTGGAGACCGGAGGTGCCTGCAGGGCTCTTCCCACTGCTTCTTCTACTTTTATATTTTGCTTAGCTCACTAAATCCATTTCGGCTCTAGGTAAAGCTAAATCTTTCTCCCATGATCTGCATTTTCAGGTTCCCCAGTGGGTATGTGTGTTCAGAGGCAGACTTTTCCCCCTCTCACACTTTGGGAACTGCAGTGGCCAGCTGCGTCTTTCAAAGGGTCTGTGAATTCTTTCAGTTTTCCTGGTATGCTCCTGCAGTGGTTCTTGGAGCAAAAGTTCACAGTGTGAGTCTCCACACGCTGTTCTGTCTGTCCAAGTAGGAGTTCCACATTAGTCCTGTCTCGTGTCTGTCAGATTTTAACTCTTTTGCTCACTTTTGCTTTACATTTGCGTGGAATATCTTTTTTTCACCCCTTTGCCTTGGGTTTATTATTATTATTATTATTTTGAGATGGAGTCTCACTTCGTTGCCCAGGCTGGAGTGCAGTGGCACGATCTTGGCTCATTGCAACCTCTGCCTCCTGGATTCAGATGATTCTGCTGCCTCAGCCTCCCAAGTAGCTGGGATTACAGGTGCCCGCCAACGTGTCTGGCTAATGTTTGTATTTTTAGTAGAGACAGGGTTTCGCCATGTTGGCCAGGCTGGTCTCAAACTCTTGACCTCAGGTGATCCACTCACTTTGACCTCTCAGAGTGCTGGGATTACAGGAGTGAGCCACTGCACTCAGCCTCATGTTAACTTTAGAGAGGCTGTTGACTGACTATATGCCTTCATGATGACCTTTTTGCAATGAATTTTCCAGGAGTTCTTTGTGCTGCTTATATTTGTATATCTAAATCTCTAGCCAAAGGCCAGGAAGTTTTCCTCAATTATTCCCTCAAATAAGTTTTCCAGACTTTTTCTTTTCTCCCTTAGGAACACCAATTATTTTTAGCTTTGCCTATTTTACATAATCTCATATTTCTTGGAGACTTTGTTCATTTTTCAAATTCTTTTTTTTTTTTTTCCTGATTGGGTTAGTTCAAAAGCCTTAGCTTCGAGCCTGAAATTCTTTCTTCTACTTGTTCTAGTCTATTGTTAAAACTTTCCACTGCATTTTATAATTCCGTCAGTGTGTCTTATTTCCAGAAGTTCTGATTGGTTTTTCTTGATATCTCTAGAAAATTTTTCATTCATATCCTGAACTGCCTTTTAAACTTCTTTATGATGGTTTTCACCTTTGTCTGCTATCTTCTTGAGCAGCTTAATAATTGACCTTCTGAATTCTTTATCTGGTATTTTAAAGATTTCATCTTAGTTTGCATTCATGGCTGGAGAGCTAGTGTGATCTTATGGGAGTGTTATAGCACCCTGTTTTATCATATTACCAGAGTTATTTTTCTGGTTCCTTTTCATTTGGGTAGACTATTTCTTCTAATTATTCTTAAATTTATGTTAGATTTGACTCTGTTTCTTTTGTTTGTTTTTACATTTCTTTTTTCCCCCTAAGGATGAGAATTNTTTGAGATGAAGTCTCACTCTGTCACCAGACTGGAGTGCAGTGGCATGATCTCGGCTCACTGCAACCTCTGCCTCCCGGGTTCAAGCGATTCTCCTGCCTCAGCCTCCTGGGTACCTGGGACTACAGGCGCGCACCACCATGCCTAGCTAATTTTTGTATTTTTAGTAGAGACTGGGTTTCACCATATTGGCCAGGATGATCTTGATCTCTTGACCTCGTGATCCGCCGCCTCAGCCTCCCGAAGTGCTGGGATTACAGGCGTGAGCCACCGCGCCCGGCCAGTGTGTCTTTCATTTCCAGAAGTTCTGATTGATTTTTCTTTCTTTTTTTTTTTTTTTGAGATGGAGTCTCACTCTGTCGCCCAGGCTGGAGTGCAGTGGCGCGTTCTCGGCTCACTGCAAGCTCCACCTCCCAGGTTACCGCCATTCTTCTGCCTCAGCCTCCCGAGTAGCTGGGACTACAGGTGCCCGCCACCACGTCCGGCTAATTTTTTTTGTATTTTTAGTAGAGACGGGGTTTCACTATGTTGGCCAGGCCGGTCTTGAACTCCTGACCTCGTGATCCACCCGCCTCGGCCTCCCAAAGTGCTGGGATTATAGGTGTGAGCCGCCACATCCAGCCTGGGGTTTTCTTGAAGATGTCTATCTCTTAGAAAATTTTTCATTCGTATCCTGGATTTTTTAAAAACATTTTCTTTATGTTGGTTTTTACATTTCTCTGGAATCTCCTTGAGTGGCTTAATAATCAACCTTTTGGATTCTTTATCTGATATTTCAAATATTTCAACTTGGTTTGGATCCATTGCTGGAGGGCGAGTGTAATCTTTTGTGGATGTTGTTGAGCTCTGTTTTATTCTATTACCAGAATTATTTTTCTGGTTCCTTTTCATTTGGAAGGAACCAAATTATCTTTCCTAATTATTCTTGATTTTTTTTTTATTTGACTTTTTATAAAATTTCTTTTTCCCTTCTTTAAGGATGTGACTTTAATGTTTATAGTTTATTGCAGCCTAATTTGGCTTTTGGTGTTTTCAGGGGTGATGACTCTATATGAGCTCCTTCGTTATAGAGAGTCTTTGATGACTGTCTCAGATGCTGGTTGTAGTAGCAGTGTGCTCAGTGTGTGCGAACATTCATTGTCTCCTGTAGGGTTGGAATGGCAGAGGTCTCTTGAAGCTTATCTCGTTCCTTTGTGGTGTGGACTTATTTATTTATTTTTTCCCCAGTATTTTATTTACTAGGGTGACTTTTAAGCTTCAGGCCAGTAGGGGAGGTGTTCTTGGGTAGAAACCTGTTGTGGCTAAAGCAGTTGGGTAAATGCAATAGCCAATGGTGGGCAGAAGTCACAGCCTTGACAGAGCGTGGCTGGGAAAGCTCTCAGTGGAATGCACTGAGGTCTTATCGGGGTAAAGGTGGGAGCCATCTCAGCTCCCCTGCCAGGTCAGCAGGGAAGCTGGCTCTCCTAGACCCACTTCTGATCCAGTGGTCCGGCTATTTATCAGATGGGCACTTCTTCATCTGCAGGAATGTTGATGTTCTGAGTAGAGAGGAGTTGTGACTCTACCTCTTACGCAAGCCTGAACCTGGCGGATACTCCTCCTGTGGGGATGTAGTCACTGTGAAGTGTTCCAGAAAGGCTGTCTATAGGTGCACACATGCTGAGCTCCTGTGGGAGAAGCCCTAACTGTCTGCAGTGGTGAGTAAGGGGGAAAAGAAGCCCCCTTCTCCAAGACCCTTTATGAGCACCAGGGCTGCCTGACTGTTGGGGTAGAGCTGCAGACTTTCCCCACTGAGCCCAGCACTGCAACTATGCCTCTGCTGAAAGAAATTTACCACCAGTGGAAAGATCTGGGACTCAAAGCCTGCTGTCCCAAATATTTTGTCCCACGGGATGTTCCTTTGATATGGTGCACTTCCCCTTCCCCTAGGAGTTGGAGTCCCTGAGAGCCAGATGACTGTGAATGCTGCTGCTCCTCTGGGTCTAGCTGCCCAGTGGGGCTGCCACACTCCAGGCTGGTGCTGCAGAATGTCTGCAAAGAATCCAGTGATGTGACCTGTCCTCAAGTCTTTCAGCAGTGGGTACCAGCACCAGGTCTGATGGGGGTGGCCAGGGAGTGACGCAGACTCTGAGATGCCTTAGATATAGATAGCCTTAGTATGTTGGCGTTCTCAAATGCCGATTGTAATAGTAATGAACCTGCCCTCTTGGCAGATTCAGGACCTCCTGGTTAGCCAGAGTGGTACAGGCAGTGGTGATGCACAAGTTTTTTCCTTCCTGGGCACAATGTCAATGTTATTCTACCTGGAGATACTTTAATGGACTTTTAATGGACTGTTTGATTGGCCTGCAGCCAGGAAGTGATGCTTGCAAGAGAGCACCAGCTGTGGGAGTAGTGGTGGGATTTTTACTTGCCTTGTGTTACCCAGGGGAGGTACTCTCGTTTCTCAGGTGATGGGTGGGGCCAAAAAGCTCCCAAAAGTTTTTGTCTTTTGTGTTAAGCTACCAGGGTAGGTGGAGGGACAAAGCCAGGTGGGGGCTCAGTCACATAGGTCTGTGCTCTGATTCCCTGCATGCAGGGAAAGCAGCGGCCCCTGTGGGAGTCAGGAGGTGGTTCTCTGGCCTCTGGGGTAATGTTCCAGAGAGGAACGTAGCTGCCTCTGCTGCACAGAAGACTTCACACAGGGAGTGGGGAGTAGTATGCGGCAGTAAGCCCCACCCAGTTACCATGCACTTGGCAAGGCAGATCTGACACCCACCGTAATCTGCTAGCAGCAATGAGCTAAGTTCCAGGCTGTCTATGCTCAGAACCCAAAACTGCCCCAGGGTGTAAGCCTTCCACCTGGAGATAGCAACTGCCCCTCCCAGTCTGCTGGCAAAGGCAGGGCGCCCAGCTTCTGCACTCATGGCTGCAGCACACTTCCCACTCGTTGCCTAGTTCTGGCCAAGGGAGTTTGTCCTCACTTGAGGTTATATTGTGAAATTTAGTTGAGGGCTTCTTTCAACCTGCAGCCACTGCTGAGTTAGCTGGCAGACTTCCACGAAGTCCCCTGTGAGGTAGAATGGCTTCCCTCAGTCTGCACTGGAGAATGCATGCAAGGCTCTTCCCACTGCTGCTCCTGCTTTTGCATTCCTCACAACTCCCTAAATCAGCTCCTGTGCTGGGTGGGGTCCTTCTCTGTGGCTTGGATTTCCAGGTTCCCTGGTGGGGATGTATATCTTGGAGGCAGTCTCTCCCCCTCTCACACTCAGGAGACTTACAGTTTTTTGCTTGGTTCACGGTGTAGGCTGCAGCCTGCTACTTCTTTCAAAGGGTCTGTGGATTTTTTCAGGTTTCCTAAGTTCCTGTGTTGCTTCTTGGAAAAACAGTTCCCAGAGTGAGTCTTTACATGCTATTTTGTCTTTCCTAGTGGGAGAGGTATGCTAACACTGCCTTCAGTCTGCCATCTTGGAAAAAAACCTTCCCTGTATTTTTTATATATATATATATACACACACACACACACATACATATATATATATATACACACACACGCACACATATATATACTTATATATATATGTGTGCATGTGTGTGTATATATATATATATATTTTTTTTTGGAAATGGAATCTTGCTCCGTTGCCCAGGCTGGAGTGCAGTGTTGTGATCTCGGCTCACTGCAACCTCTGGCTCCCGGGTTCAAGTAATTCATGCCCAGCTAATTTTTGTATTTTTAGTAGAGACGAGGTTTCGCCATGTTAGCCAGGCTGGTCTCGGACTCCTGACCTCAAGTGATCTGCCCACCTCGGCCTCCCAAAGTACTGGGATTACAGGCGTGAGCCACCATGCCTGGCCTTCCCTGTGTATTTTATTTAAAAGAAACTTTCCCTGTAGTGGGTGTTTGTTTGAAGTGTATGGAAGTATGTGACCAGAACTTACGTCAGAGAACATTTCAAAGAGGAGAATCTATGTGAGATTTGACCCCTCCTCCTGCAAAAAATATGTATATAATTTATTTTCAGGCATCTTTGAATAGACATTAAATATCAAAGCTTAGAAATTCAAGGAAAGCTTACTTTGAGATTAATGTTGTCCTATGTGCACTGCAAAACACAAAATTATAGAAAGTTATGGTGTTGTGACTTATTCTTCATTATCATAATTTAGTGATTTCTAGGTTCTTTTTCTAGTCATTGTTTAACATTTTCATAAAAGCCACACGTAATAATGTAGCTCTTTAAAAAAAATAAAGTTATCACTCTTAGTGGAAATACTATTTTTAGGATTTATTGATTAAAATTAGTAAATGCTTAGTATAGAAGAAATCATTTATTTCATTGTGGAAACTCATCCACCTCTGTGTTTTCTCATAACACATACCAAATTTTCTTAGCAGAGTGGGAAGGAAGTGGAATTTTTGTTTAATGGAAACAATACAGTAGCTATTTCCTGGACTGTATTTCGGTCAGATCATTTAGCTGCTTTCCTTATTACTACTGTTAAAGTTCCTGTGAGGTCTTCAGGAACTACAAATGGATAATGTGTCTGAGCCTTGACTTCACTGTGTTAAATCTTCTCTAGAAGCATAGTGATCTAAAATACATTGAATCATTGGTACTGGTAGTTTAGCCATTAATACTTAAAACCCTTGGCTCTAATTTGTAAAAGTTAGTACAGTTTCTTGTATCTGGGGTGGGGTGTCTGACCACTGATAATGCCCAATGTCCTGAGAAGTGGAACTTCCAACATGTGTTAGGTAAGTTCCATCAGAAAGCTGACCTCCTCCTCTCCCTTCAGATCCTCAGCCAGTGCCATCTAGGAGGTAGAGAAGGGTATGAATTCTAGGGGGCTTTACCTGATAGCCTGTTTAGTAAAAGCAGAAAATGCAAACTATATATTTTATTTTTAATTAATTAATTTTAAACATAAATATGAGGTCTCACCATGTTGCCCAGGCTGGTCTTGACTGCCTGGGCTCAAGCAATCCTCCTGCCTTGGCCTCCGAAAGTGCTGGGATTACAGGCACAAGCCACCACACCTGGCCGAAACTATGTATTTTAGAAGTATAAGTTATAAAGATATGGGTTAGGTGTAAAACCAAATAGCCTGAGTTTGCATTGACATAAAACTAAGGTTTACTATGGCCACATAGGATAACATTACACTTTATTGTGCTTAATCAAATATCAATTTCAGATTATTTTTTCAAACCTATGATTATTTTTCAAACCTATGATTATTTCCTTGAGAAATCTATTTAATGTGTTTTGAATATTTTTGTAGGTGCTTGATAATGGCGGTTTTGAAAATAATATTTTCTCAATATGGAATAAATTTCATTTAACCAACATGTTTGAAAACCAATTAGTGTACTGTTACTTTCATTTACTCATCCAAAATTTGGTGAGTGTCTACTTTGTGTTAGGTCCTGTGCTAGGTGATTTTATTAATATTCATTGGGAAAGATAAGAGATACACCCTATCACATAGTGATGGAAATCTGCTGTAGCAAATTTAGAATAAAGTAGGGATTTTATCTGATATTTGCACCCAGAAGATGAATAGTGAAAGGTTCTTTTAGCATCTGTGTATTCATGATATAATGAAAATACCTGCCAGCACACATTTTTGCTGGTTAATGCTCAAATTCTCAATTTCCTCTTCTTCCCAATAAGGCACACTTCCTAAGGAGCACCTTTTCTGACTTTCTTGACTAGGTTAGGTTTCCTACATATGCACTCTGTATTTTTCCTTAATAATATCACCGTAATTGTAATTTAAGAATTGTCCGTCTTGTCTCTTCAGTTCCTTTTAGGCTGTAAAGTCCCTAAGGCTCCCAGTGCCTCAAATATGCTTGGCACTCAAATGTTTTCTAATGGTAGTTTTAGACTTTTTTTTTCCCATTGCAATCTGCTGGGTATTTTCCATCATGCTTCTGCCTCTTTCCCATGTCCCAGGACAAGGCTTCATGGGAGATAATGGGCAGAATTCTGTGCAGTGGCGACTTAGAAGCCAATTCATGATGATTGCATATGGAGCATCCTGAAGGTAAAGGCCATACATATACCAATTATGATACTCCCTTTTGCAGGGGGAAGCCCACTTATCCTTAACTTGGATCTTAGTCACCTGCCATATTTTTGGTTAAAATCTTTACAGTATAGTTTTAGCTTGAGCCTCAGGCCCTCCAAAACAAATTATTTACAGGAAAAATAGTTTTAACCTTTGGGGTGAATAGCTTTGAATGTTCTATTTAGGAGCTTTAACTTTGAAGCCATTTAAAATTTTGAAGTAGGAGAGTTAACAATTTATCAGACTTTTTATCTTACGAAGATATTCTGATGTCAATGCATAGAGTATATTAGAAGAGATAGGAGATGGATTATCACTTAGCCAACATTTGTTGAAAATCTACATGTGTTTGGCTTGTGCAAAACAATAGAAATGTATAGATGGAAGACATAGTCCCTGCATCTCACAATCAGTTAGGGGGAGACAGACAATTATACTATGTCATAACTTTATTGAATTAGCAGTGTGTGAAGGGTAATTCAGTGTGGATGGGAACACAGAAGAGACACTTCAGAAGAAGAGTTTCAGGGAAGGCTTCTTAGAAAAAGTGATAAATGAGTTCTTTCTAAAAAGTAGGCATTTATCAGGCAAAGAAGATAGGAAATATTTTTCTGTACCTTTCTAGGCAGAGGGAAGAGCACCTGTGTATATACTGGTTAAGGGTTTTAATTTTAGTTATCAAGGTGAGAATGAATGAATGATATTTAAGAAGCAGAGTATGTAGCACTTGGTGAGTGAACACTGGTTATAAGGTTTTCTTTTCTTTTTTTTTTTTTGAGACAGAGTCTGGCTGTGTTGCCCAGGCTGGAATGCCATGGCACAATCTTGGCTCACTGCAACCTCTGCCTCCCGAGTTCAAGCGATTCTCCTGCCTCAACCTCTTGGGTAGCTGGGACTACAGGCACAAGCCACCATGCCTGGCTAATTTTTGTATTTTTGTTGAGATGGGGTTTTGCCATGTTGGCCAATCTGGTCTCTAACTCCTGACCTTAGGTGATCCACCTGCCTCAGCCTCCCAAAGTGCTGGGATTACAGGTGTGAGCCGCCATGCCCAGCTGATGATAAGGTTTTCAGCCTGCCTTGATGATTGGGAAATATTGGCATCAGTGCAAGTATAGTGAACACACTAGGAGGTAAAGTTGGGCAAGTGATACTCAGTTTTGGATCTGTGGATTTTGAGTTACAGTGGGATATTCTCTTGGTTGTATTATATTACTCATCTTGGGAAATTGATGTCAGTTAGAAGTGACATTAGGGCTAGAGACTGAGATTTGGGATTCACCATAGAAGGAGCAGCTAAAGCTCAGGTCCATGGGTAAGATGTTAAGAAAAACTGTGGAATGGAGAAGGACAAGAAAACTAGAGACAGAATTTGGAGAATAAGTTGATACTTTTTTCTTTTAAGCCAGAATATAAATAAGAAGTTTTAAGTTAGTTTCACCCCCACCCCCCACCCCTTGTTCCCCACCCCCCGCCCCACCATTCTATTTCAAGGGGAGAAAAGCATAAATAAGAAGGACATAAACATTTGTTAGTAGTTGGTTATTGAAATCCCAAGGGACTGAAAGACTGCCCAGTGTCTTATAGCAATGTAAAATCAACAACAACAACAAAAATAAGTAAAGAAGGCTACATAGAGTCAAATGAAAATTCCATTTTGTTTAAATGTCAGGGCAGGAAGTTTTTAACAAGGAGGGTTGCAAGCAAGTTTACTTAATGAATCAGTAAATGAGTTAGAATACCCCTCAGAATTCCAGGTAATTAAGATTTTACTTTGTAAACTCTTTTAGTTTGTATCTGTTTCATTTTTCATATTTAAATTGTGTATATTCAGAGTGCCGTTGATTTATAGGAAGTACCAATTTTCTCATGTGGAATATGTTAATAAAAGATTAAGGCTGGCCATGGTGACTCACGCCTGTAATCTCATGGTGGCTCACTCCTGTAATCTCAGCACTTTGGGAGGCTGAGGCGGGTGGATCACCTGAGGTCAGGAATTTGAGACTAGCCTGGCCAACATGGTGAAACCATATGTCTACTTTAAAAAAAAAAAGTACAAAAAATACAAAAAATTAGCTAGACATAGTGACATGTGTCTGTGATCCCAGCTACTCGGGAGGCTGAGGCAGGAGAATCACTTGAACCCGGGAAGTGGAGGTTGAAGTGAGCTGAGATCATGCCACTGTACTCCAGCCCGGCAACAGAGTGAGGCTCTGTCTCCAAAAAAAAAATAAATAAAAAATAATTATTAAATACTTATACTAAAAAAGAATAGGTATGCTCTCATAGTCAAGGATATGTGAATTTCTTACTTATC
Source organism: Theropithecus gelada (assembly GCF_003255815.1). Lineage (NCBI taxonomy): Eukaryota > Metazoa > Chordata > Mammalia > Primates > Cercopithecidae > Theropithecus > Theropithecus gelada. The sequence continues at coordinate 135,274,508 of NC_037671.1, read as the reverse complement.
ACAGAGCTTACTTGGTTTCACATACCTCTCTTAGACCAAGTACATGCAGAATTTAGAAGTCAGAGTAAATGAAACCAGATTGTTGAAAAATGGGAAGGGAAATAACTTTCATATAGCCATTTTATTATTATAGAAACTACTAAGTGGGTGTTTCATGGACTTTGGCAAGGAAATGCTGTGGCATTTTGCAACTCAGCCTCACTAAGTATCTCTGATGTCAAAGCTAACCGGAGTGGTTAGCACTGAAATTTTCACTTAAGTACAACAACAGCAGCCACTGTTTATCAAGAACAATGCCAGGCATTCTAGGTGGATTATCTAATTTACCCTTCATAACATTCTTGCAAATAGTGGTGGTTAAAAATAATAAAAGCTATAATTTGTCAAATGCTTAATTTATTCCAAGCAGTGTGCTATGTACTTTTTTTTTTTTTTTTTGAGACAGAGTGTTGCTCTGTTGCCCAGGTTGGAGTGCAGTGGCACCATCTTGACTCACTGCAACCTCCACCTCCTGGATTCAAGCAATTCTCCTGCCTCAGCCTCCCGAGTAGCTGAGACTACAGGTGCCCACCATCATGCCTGGCTAACTTTTGTATTTTTAGTAGAGATCGGGTAGAGATTTAGTAGAGATTGGCCAGGCTGGTCTCAAACTCCTGACCTCAGGTGATCCACCCGCCTCGGCCTCCCAGAGTGCCAGGATTAGAGGCGTGGGCCACCGTGCCTGGCACATTGTGCTATGTATTTAATCTATATTAATTTATTCTTTGTGGAAACTGAGTTTATGTTTGTAAGTAGACATCTTATTCTTCTATGAGATTCAGAAGAGTTAAGCGACTTGCCTTATGTCTTAACTGCTGCTAGTAAGACAGGATTCAAACTCAGCCTCTGATTCTAAAACCTGTATTTTTTGCCTTTTACTTACTGCCTCACTGTCATTTCAATTGGGTGGCAATGGGGAATATTGACCTCCCTGGAGCTTATGACTGGTAACCAAGAAGTGTCACTAAAGTAAAATGAAGCAGAAAATTTAGGGCCACCTTGAACCAGAGCTGTGTTAGTCTGTACAGACCCCTTTTCAGAGTATGAGTGCCACCTGCTGGAAGGTTATGATGAATCTGATGTGGTTTATAAAGAGCAGCTTCCAAAAGGCCTGTCATAGGTGTGAAAGTGTCAACTTTCAAATACTAAACCTTAAATTACAGTTTTAGGAGTACTGGAACATTTTGGAATTAGGCAAATCTCCTATTTGCCATTATACACACTACTTCATTTACCTTCAGTTCTTTGGGAAGGGGGAAGAGGTGTTAGACATTTAAAAAAATGATACTCAGCGATTTCTAAAATAAAGTCAGCGATACCGTTCTCACCAAGGGGAAAGATTGATGGTCAAATGAAACACACTGTTACTTAAAAGAGATCAAACAAGAATAGAAAATTGAATTTACTTTGAGATAAGTGAGTTATTGAAGTATAAGAGGACCTTTCCGTTCAGAATACCCTTGAAAAAGGAGTCAGGGACCCGTGGGGACATCATAGACTTGGAGAACAGAAAGTGAAAAGGGAAGAAAGATGTATAGATAAAAATACGAATGGATTCTGGAATTTTTAGTCTAGTACAGACTCTCTAAATTGAGTCAGGATCTACAGAAAGTTTAGAATTCTAATTGTAGATTATTTTACGTTTAGAACAGTGAAAAGTGGACACTTTAAAAATAGCTACTTACATGCCTTGGAAGGGGCTCAGATAAAATATTAGTATGTTCATTGAACATTCTTCATTAGGCTCCAGTGGGATCATGTTACTGAGCTGTGAGTATCTGGCATGGAAGACGTTATCAGGTAATACGAGACACACAGGAAAATCATGGTCTACTTAATTGCTATTTAAGTATGATTACACATATTTGTAGTTGTGTGACATCATGTTGAACAAATATTTGTTAGACGAGAGATTAAAGTCCGTTGGTAAAATCTGGTTTTGCCAAGAGATGGGGAAAGTACAAGTATGGCCATCTCCTTCTTTCACTGTGTCCCTTCTCAGATAACCACATGAAAAGAAGCTGACACAGTATGATAGTGTCTTATTTTGGTAGGTGGATTTCTGGAAAGGTCTGTCTTTTGGTGTGTGTATATATTTGTTTTTAAATTATAAGAGTAATGCTCATTGTAGAAAACTGGTAAAATAGAAAAAATAGAAAGAAATATAAATTATACGTAATCTCACACCCAGAAATAACTATTGTTAATGTTTTGGCATATTTCTGTTGGGTTTTTTGGTTTTTTTGAGGCAATGTCTCACTCTGGCGCTCAGGCTGAAGTACAGGGGTATGATCTCAGCTCACTGCAACCTCTGCCTCCCAGGTTCAAGTGATTCTCCTGCCTTAGTCTCTCGAGTAGCTGGGACTACAGGCGTGTGGTACCATGCTCGGCTGATTTTTGTATTTTTAGTAGAGATGGGGTTTCATCATGTTGGCCAGGCCGGCCTTGAACTCCTGACCTCAAGATATCAAGTTATCTGCCTGCTTTGGCCTCCCAGAATGCTGGGATTACACGTGTGAGCCACCACGCCCAGCCTATTTTCTGTTTTATAAATATATCTCTTCATATTTTTTAAATTTATTTATTTATTTATTTATTTATTTATTTATTTATTTATTTATCTGGAGACAGTCTCACTCTGTTGCCCAGGCTGGAGTGCAATGGGACGATCTCTGCTCACTGCAACCTCTGCTTCCCAGGTTCAAGCGAGTCTCCTGCCTCAGTAGCTGGGATTACAGGCATGTAGCACCACACCCAGCTAATTTTTGTATTTTTAGTAGAGACGAGGTTTTGCCATTTTGTCCAGGCTGGCCTCGAACTCCTGGCTTCAAGTGATCTGTCCAACTCGGCCTCCCAAAGTGCTGGGATTACAGGTGTGAGCCACTGCACTCAGCCTGTGGTCCTTTTACATTATATCACAACATTATAGTCTTTCCTCGAGTAATTAATGTATTTTAGTATATATATTTGAGGCTACAATATGTGGCTATTTACCATAATTTACTTATCAGTTTTCTTATTGAACATTTAGGTTGTTTACTGTTGTTCATTTGTTTCTTTCAGTAAATAGCAGTAGAAAAGTTAACTTCTTTGTTTTTTTCAGTAAATAGAGGTAGTGAATACACTCTTGTATAATGTTTATTCCTTGGACATAACTACTAAAAAGGTTAATCTCTGCTTCACTTGTGTTTCCCTGTATCCCCTGTTCCTTTGTGTTATTTTCTTTAGGATTTTGTAGCACTTACTGTGCTCACGGCCCTTTCGGGAAACACACTCATAGCACTCCTTTGCTCTTCGAATTATACACCAGGTTGAAGATCCCATCCTGAGATACTCAGAGCTGTGTTTCTGCTCTTTACCTCAAGCCAGCACTCTTATTCTTCTAGTAGAGTAGGTGCTAATTTAAAGAAGTCTTCCTTTTTAAGCCTAAAGTAAATGGAGCTTGTGGAGGGTTAGCATCCCTGGAATAATTATTTTAGATATTGTCTATTCAATTTGTTGAAAACAGAATCATTTAAAACACCTTTTGAAAGAGAATAACTTATGAAAGGGTAGCAAAGTTTTATTAGGTTACAGGCCATTACTAGTTATTTTGTGAATAAGAACCAGTTCCGTAGATTTAATTTATTTGACAAATATTTATTGAATGCTTATTATGTGCTAGGTACCATTTTATGCACTGGAGATATAAAATCAACAAAAATCTTTGCCTTCATGGAGCTTATATGTTATGGAGAGAGACAGACAGTAAATAACATATAAACAGTTTCATGTCCATTTAGTAGCTTCATGTCAGACAATAAACAGCTTCATGTCAGTTCAAGTGACGTATTTCTGTATGATGAGTATTAAATGACTGTTTTCAAAAAAGGTAAAATTATGACTGTGATACAGGTATAAGATGAACACATTTTAATGATTTTATTTAACTTTCTTTAAAAAATTTTTTTTTTATGTTTTTAGAGACAGAGTTTCACTCCTGTTGCCCAGGCTGGAATACAATGGTGCGATCTTGGCTCACTGCAACCTCCGCCTCCCGGGTTCAAGTGATTCTCCTGCCTCAGCCTCCTGAGTAGCTGGGATTATAGGCACCCACCACCACACCTGGCTAATTTTTGTATTTTTAGTAGAGATGGTGTTTCACCATGTTGGCCAGTCTGGTCTCAAACTCCTGATCTCAGGTGATCTGCCCTCCTTGTCCTCCCAAAGTGCTGGGATTACAGGCATAAGCCACTGTTCCGGGCCTTCTTCTTTTTCTTCTCCTTCTCCTTCTCCCTTCTTCCTTCTTCCTTCTTCTCTTTTTCTTTTTTTTCCCTTTAGAGACTGGGTCTCACTCTGTCATCCAGCCTGGAGGGCAGTGGTGTGATCATAACTCACTGCAGCCTTGAATTCCTGGGCTCAAGCAGTCCTCGCACCTCAGCCTCCCTAGTAGCTGGGACTACAGGCATGCACCACCATGCCTGGATAATTTAATTTTATTTATTTTTTTGTTGAGATGGGGCTCTTGCTGTGTGACCAGACTAGTCTCAAACTCCTGGCCTTAAGTGATCCTCCTGCCTTGGCCTTCCAAAATGCTAGAACTACAAGTGTGAGCCACTGCGTCCAGCTTATTTCACTTTTTGAATGAAGGAACCAAGTCGATATTATAGCCCATTCAAAGGAGAAACTTTAAAACACATACATGTACAGATCAGGAATATTGAAATGAATATGCAAATTGAAGCAAAACCGGCTTCTTCCATTATTGGGGAGGGAAGTCAGTGAACCTCTATCGACAGCACAGAATTTGTATGCTTATAGCTGAGAATTACTCTGCATCGTTTTCAATTATGTGTAATGTACAGAGTTGTAAAATACATTCTATAGAATCAGAGTCAAGTAACGGAAAGGATGGACCCCTAACAATTTTTTTCTGTTGAATCACAAATAATTTTTCTACCTGAGTTACTAGAAAGCTTTTGGTTTTCTACAATTTCTTTAGAATTGTAGATAAGGGATATAGAGTTACGGTATGTTTGAGAGTGTTAGTACTTGCAGAAAGGTAAAGTGCAGAATGGTGGTTACGATTTTAAATAGAAAGGCTAGGGAAGACTCACTGAGGAGCAGATATTTGAGAAAAGAGTTAAAGTAGATGAGGTTTTTGCCTGAGTAACTGCAATGATGGAGTTGCTATTAACTGAGGCTGGGGAAGAGCAGTTGGAATAGAGGCTACTGGAGATACTTGACTAGAGGGTAGTGGAGGTAGAGAGCGCGACCTCAGTTTTGGCCTTTAAGCTTTCAAATGGAGCTGTTGAGGCAACTGGATACACATAGCTGGAGTTCAGGGGAGATGAGTGGACTAGAGGTAAACATCTGGGAGTTAATGCATATGGGTGACATTTAAAGCCCCCAAACTAGATGAGGTCACTTAAAGAGCTCTTTCAATGTGTCAGGCATTATGCTAGTCACTAGAAATATAGAAATACATTTAAAAATGTCTTTCTGGGCTAGTGTGGTGGCTCACATCTGGAATCCTAACATGTTGGGAGGCCGAGGCAGGAGGATCACTTGAAGCCAGAAGCTCAAGACTAGCCTGGACAACAAAGTAATACCCCATTTCTACAAAAACATTAAAAAATTAGCTGGGCATGGTGGCTTGCACCTGTAGTCTCAGCTACTAAGGCTAAGGCAGGAGGATGGCTTGAGCCCAGGAGTTTGAGGCTGCAGTGAGCCATGATCGTGCCACTGTACTCCAGCCTAGGAGACAAAGTGAGATCTTGTCTCGAAATAAGTAAGTAAGTAAGTAAAATTGTCTTTGTCTTCAAGAACGTTGTGGTCTAATGCAGGAGGAGGGCAGGGGAGAGATGCAAACAGCTAAAACATTGTAAGATACTCTTAATATAATTCAGTGAGGCCAAATCTGAGAGTCATGAAACATGTACAGAAGGTAGTCAAAGGGTGGTACCTTTTCTAATAGCTGGCTTCTCCACTGACCCATTTACCCTAGCATGTTGCCAGTGATACTAGAGAACCTCAATGGTGACACTTCTGCATAGCTTACAAGACTCCCTTTATATGGTCTTTGCCTCATATCTTGCTTTGATTCCTTAGACTTGTTCATAGTGACAGATGATCAGTTAAGGATTTTTGAAATATCACTCCTGGCTGCAGAGTAAAAGATAAATTAGAAGAAGTAACAAAAAAGATACAGGTAACATTGGCTTGCTATTTCTTTGCCTCAGTCTGCCTTCATGTTGATATTTAGTGACTTACAGAAACCAATAGGGTAGAAAAAGCATAAGAGGTACACAGAAATAGAAAGTGCATATTGATGCTCTAGAAAATGCAAATTTGGGGATTAGGGAAGAATTTCTAGTAAATGTGTGTAGTTGTAAACTTTACACTCTTCCCTCTTATACAGGCAGACCTTAGAGATATTGCAAGTTTGGTTCCAGACCATTGCAGTAAAGCAAATATTGTAATAAAACAAGTCACTCAAATTTTTTGCTTTCCCAGTAAAGTCATATTTATTATACTGTAGTTTGCAGTATAAGCATACACTGCTATAAGTGTCCAGTAGCATTATTTATAAAAATGTATATATCTTAATTTAAAAATACATTATTGCTAAAAAGTGCTAATGATTATCTGAGCTTCCCAGGTTCATAATCTTTTTGCTGGTGGATGGTCTTGCCTCAGTGTTGATGGCTGCTAACTGATCAGAGTGGTGGTTGCTGAAGGCTGGGGTGGCAATTTCTTAAAATAAGACAACAATACAGTTTGCTGCATCAGTGAACTCTTTCTTTCTTAAAAGATTTCTCTGTAACATGCAATGCTATTTGATAGCATTTTCCCATAGTAGAACTTCTTTCAAAATTTGAGTCAGTCCTCTCAAACCCTGCCAATACTTTATCAGCTAAGTTTATGTAATATTCCAAATTATTTGTTGTTATTTCAGTGGTGTTCACAGCATCTTCACCAGGAGTAGATTCCATCTTAAGAAATCACTTTCTTTGCCCATCCATAAGAAGCAACTCCTCATCCATTCAGGTTTGATCATGAGATGACAGCAATTCAGTTAATCCTCGAGCTCTACTTCTAATTGTTGTTCTCTTGTTACTGCTACCATATCTCATTTCCTTCCTCCACTGATATCTTGAACCGCTCAAAATTATCCATGAGGGTTGGAATCAACTTTTTTCACATTCCTGTTAATGTTGATGCCTTGACCTCTTTGAAGGAATCATGAATGTTTTTAACGGCATCTAGAATGGTGAATCCTCTCCACAAGGTTTTCAATTTACTTTGCTCAGATCCATCCGAGGAATCACAATCTATGGCAGCTATAGCTTTATGAAACGTATTTGTTAAAGAATGAGACTTGGAAGTCAAAATGACTTCCTGATTCATGGGCTGCAGAATGGATGTTATGTTAGCAAACATGAAAACATCATTAATCTCCTTGTACATCTCAAGCAGAGCTTTTCGGTGACACTGTGCATTGTTAATGGACAGTAATCTTTTGAAAGGAATCTTTTTTCTAGGTAGTCAGTCTCAATAGTGGGCTTAAAATGTTCAGTAAGCCATGCTATCAACAGATGTGCTGTCATCTAGGCTTTGTTGTTACATTTATGGAGTGCAGGTAGAGTAGATTTAGCTTTTTTTTTTGAGATGGAGTCTTGCTCTTGTCGCCCAGGCTGGAGTGCAGTGGCACAATCTCGGCTCACCACAACCTCCACCTCCTAGGTTCAAGCAATTCTCCCGTGTCAGCCTCCTGAGTAGCTGGGATTACAGGCATGTGCCACCATGCCCGGCTAGTATTGTATATTTAGTAGAGACAGGGTTTCTCCATGTTCGTCAGGCTGGTCTCAAACTCTCGACCTCAGGTGATTCGCCTGCCTCAGCCTCCCAAAGTGTTGGGATTACAGGCTGAGCCAATATGCCCGACCATTTAGCATAATTCTTAAGGGTCCTAGGATTTTCAGAATGGTAAATGAGCATTGGCTTCAACTTCAAGTCACCAGTTGCATTAATACCTAGTAAGATAAACAGCCTGTCCTTTGAAACTTTGAAACCAGGCGTTGACTTCTCTCTAGCTATGAAAGTCCCACATGGCATCTGTTTTCAATAGCATTCTCTTTTGTCTACATTGAACATCTGTTGTTTAGTGTAGCCACCTTCATCAATGATCCTAACTAGATCTTTTGGATAACTTGCTCCATCACCTTGCACTTTTATGTTATAGAGGCGACTTCTTTCCTTAAGCCTCATGAACTTAACTCTGTTAGCTTCAACCTTTTCTTCTGCAGCTTCCCCACCTCTCTCATCCTTCACAGATTGAAGAGAATTAGGGCCTTGTTCTGGATTAGGCTTTGTCTTTCTTTCTTTCCTTTTTTTTTTTTTTTTTTTTTTGAGACAGAGTCTCACTCTGTCACCCAGGCTGGAATGCAGTGGTGTAATCTCAGCTCACTGCAACATCTACCTCCTGGGTTCAAGTGATTCTCCTGCCTCAGCCTCCTGAGGAGCTGGGATTACAGGCACCTGCCACTACACCCAGCTAATTTTTTGTATTTTTAGTAGAGACGGGGTTTCACTATGTTGTTCGGGCTGGTCTTGAACTCCTGACCTCGTGATCCACCTGCTTCGGCCTCCCAAAGTGCTGGGATTACATGCGTGAGCCACTGCACCCAGCCAGCTTTGTTTTAAGGTAATGTTGCAGCTAGTTTAATCTTCTATCCAGATCACTAAAACTTTCTCCCTATCAGCAATAAGGCTGTTTTGCTTTCTTATCATTTATGTGTTCAACAGAGTAGAACTTTTAATTTCCTTCGAGAACTTTTTCTTTGCATTCACAACTTGGCTAACTGGTGCAAGAAGCCTAGCTTTCAGCCTGTTTTAACTTTTGGTGTGCCTTCCTCAGTAAGGTCAACCATTCTAGCTTTTGATTTAAAGCAAGAGATATGTGAGATTCTTCCTTTCACTTGAACAGTTAGAGGCCATTGTAGTTTTATTAGTTGGCCTGATTTCAATATTATTGTTTCTCAGACAATAGAGAGGCATGGAGAGAGGGAGAAAGATGGGGGAACAGCTGGTGGGTGAGGCAATCAGAACACACACAACATTTATAGATTGTTTGCCATCTTATGTGGTGCAATTTGTGATGCTTCAAAACAATTACAATAGTAACATCAAAGATCACTGATCACAGATCACTGTAACAGATATAATAATACTGAAAAAGTTTTAAATGTTGCAAGAATTACCAAAATGTGACATAGAGACATTAAGTGAGCTTCATGCTGTTGGAAAAATGATGCCAGTAGACTTGGTTGATGCAGGGTTGCCTTCTGCTTGGGAAAAACACAGTATCTGTGAAGCAATGAAGTAACTATCTGTATGACATATTGAAAGGAGACCTAGGCAAGGTGCAGTGGCTTACACCTGTAATCCCAGCACTTTGGGAGGCTGAAGTGGGAGGATTGCTTAAGGCCAGGAGTTCGAGACCAGCCTGGATAACATAGTGAGACTCTTATCTCTACAAAAAAAATTTTTTTTTTTTACAAAAGTGACCTATATGGTGGTTCCTCAAAAAATTAAACATAGAATTACCATAGGATCTAGCAATTTCACTTCTGGGTATACATCCAAAGGATTTGAAAGTGGGGATTCAAATAGTTACTTATACACCAATATTTAGGGAACATTGTTCATAATAACCAAAAGGTAGAAACAACCTAAATGTCTATTGAGGGGCAAATGGACAAATGAAATGTGGTCTATACATACAATGTAATAGTAATCAGCTTTAAATAGGAATGAAATTCTCATACATGCTACAACACGGATGAACCTTGAAGACGTTATATTATGTGAAAAAAGGCAGACACAAATAGGCAGACTCTGTATTGTTCCACTTACATGAGCTACATACCGAGAACAATCAAATTCATAGAGACATAAATTAGGATACTGGTCATCAGGAGCTGGGGGTAGGTGGCAACCTGGAGATATTGTTTAATGGTATAGGTTTTCATTTTGGGATGATGAAAAAGTTCTGGAAATACACAGTAGTGATGGTGGTTGTGCTTAATCCCACTGAGCCAGGATAGGTAGTGGGATTAAGTAAATATACTAAGTATATCTGGTATACTTAAAAATGATTGAAATGGTAAATTTTACATTATGTATATATTTTACCCCAATAAAAAAGGTGATCTAGAAATACAATGCTACTGTAAAAAAGAACAAGGAAGATTATTTTTATTTTTTTCCTTTAAAAAATTTTTCTTTTGTCGAATCTTTTCTCACCTGAAGGAAGTACTTCTAATATTGATACTGTCCTAATACTAAGAGATTTCCAAGATAGAGTAAGGGTAAAAAAAAAAAAAAAGAAAGGTGCAGAGCAGTGTGTATATTATGCTATCTTTTGTGTAAACAATGCAGGATAAAATAGATATTCATATTTGTTTTTATTGGCATTAAGAACCATTGCAAGGATAAATAAGCAATTAATAAAAGTTGTTACCTCCAGGTAAGCAAGAGGAGTGGTAGTGAGACATTTCAATATATATCCTTGTGTATACTTTGATCTTTGAACCATATAAATGTATTATCTAGTCAAAATAATTTTTCAACAGGGGACTTGAAATGAATTTATTCTAGAGGGATCAACAATTGGAAGTCACAGAGAATGTAGTTTTTTAGAAGTGTTGATTAAATATTGCTACTGTGACATCCACTTTCCCAGACAAGCGAGGTCCAGGAATCAGGGATCTGTGCCAATGTTGGGTGTTTCAGGAGCCTGGTTTAGATGCAGAAGTGGAGTTTTACTTTCCCATCTACTTCAGGCTGCAAAGAGAATATATTTTGCATAGGGAATAAAGGCAAACTCTTTAAGTTCATCAATATCAAGGAGTTAGAAAGAAGGAGACAGTCATTGTGCCTGGGGTGAGGTCTCTTACCAGGGTCTAAGTGCTTCAAGGCTGGCCATGGCAATGGGGTCATTAAAAACAGGGTTTGCCAGAGCCAGAAAGCATGAAGTGTTCAAAATGGCAAACTCTAGATTTTGGGAGGCCAAGGCAGGCAGATCACTTGAGGTCAGCAGTTCCAGACCAGCCTGGCCAACATGGTGAAACCCCATCTCTACAAAAGATACAAAAATTAGCCAGGTGTGGTGGCGCACACCTGTAATCCCAGCTACTCAGGAGGCTGAGGCAGGAGAATCGCTTGGAGGCGGAGGTTGCAGTGAGCTGAGATTGTGCCTTTGCACTCCAGTGTAGGCAACAGAGCAAGACTCCGTCTCAAAAAAAAAAAAAAAGTTACTAAAGTTATTAGAATGGGTAAGCAATTTATTTTTCTCTGCCTCATTGATCTATTTATATGTCTGTCTCCCTTACCACATTGTGGGAACTGAAGACATGAACTTTAGCTGTAGTGGAAAAAGCATGGGCTTTGCAATCAGGCAGATCTATTTAAGTCCAAACCCCTTCTCTTTTTAGCTATTTGACTTTGGTCAAGTTATTTTTATCACACTGAGCCTTGGGTTCTGTGTACATCATAAAATTGTTCTAAATATTAAGTGAGAGAAAAACATTTGTATATAATCATCTTGCATATAGAAAATATTCAAGGAAGTTTTCTCTTTCTCTTTTTGCATCTTCCACAGAACTTTATATTTAAAAGTTATTCAAAATATTTATTAAATTGAGTATGTTTCTCTTTACCTATGAAATCTGAACCCTGGTTAAGGACAGCCTGAGGCAGGCATATTTCTAAGGCTTTTACCTTGAGCAATAATGTCATTGTTGCTAAATATTTTATCAAGCAGCTGTCTGTTATGCGCAAAGTGCTGCTTCTGCTTGCTGCTCTGGTTTATCTTTCCTCCATATCATCAGAGTCCAGCTTAAAGCTTTTACTTTGTGAAGTCCTGTTCCTTTTTTTCTGTTTACAGAACCTGTTCTCAACTTCAGTTTTTATAATTGGGCATGACAGTCATTCCCTTATACTCACTACTCTTCAAAAACCCTCAACCACACACTCTAGGGATGGATAAGTATAGGGATTGTTAACTATCTTTCCTTGTTTTGTCACATACTTCTTGAGCACCAATACTGTGCTAGGGTAGATATAAGCAGTATTAATATATGATTCCTGTCTCCCAAGGAACAGTTTCTTTAGTAAAAAAGATATGCATGTACAAAAATATAATTAATTATTTAATGATATGATATTATTTTTGTTTGCTGTTTTACATTTACCATTTAAAATCATATTTTTAAAAACACATTCCTGCTCGCAGTCTCTGACAAGATAGAAAGTAAAACAAAACTAAACACATACACCCATGCACACAGAAAAAGGATTGGAAAGATATGCACCAAGATGTTGACAGAACTTATCTCTGAATAGAGGTATTTTGGGTGGTATTTTTTTCTTTCATTTTGCTTACCTGGATTCTCTAGATTTTCAGAAATTTCGTTTTGAAGTTATAAGACATTCATCATTTCCCCCTCCTTGCTAACACAACAGTGACCCCTCTCTTTCTTTTGCATTCAGCTTTTGCGAGAATTGAAGCACCCTAATGTGATCGCATTGCAGAAGGTGTTCCTCTCTCACAGTGACAGGAAGGTATGGCTGCTGTTTGATTATGCAGAGCATGACTTGTGGGTAAGTATAATCTCACTGTATTTCTAGGATTATTTTATGTAGGTATGGAGCATATTTATATAAAATACATATTGTTAATGCACAGAAAGGAAAACTTGCTCTGTTAGCCATACTTCAAAGTAAATATAAACATAAATATTGATTTTGAAGAATTTAAGCAATAAACTAACATTTTACTGAGGAGATAGTATTTGTAGTATTTAGAAATTTTACTTCAGAAAGATTTTAATGAATGGGAGACTATACTTTTTTGGTGGGGGGGCGGGGGGCGGCGGGGAGGGAGTTTCGTTCTTGTTGCCCAGTGCAATGGCACGATCTTGGCTCACTGCAATCTCTGCCTCCCAGGTTCAAGCGATTCTCCTGCCTCAGCCTCTTGAGTAGCTAGGATTACAGGCATGCACCACCATGCCTGGCTAATTTTGTATTTTTAGTAGAGACAGGGTTTCTCCATGTTGGTCAGGCTGGTCTCGAACTCCCAGCCTCAGGTAATCTGCTCACCTCGGCCTCCCAAAGTGCTGGGATTACAGGCATGAGCCACCACGCCTGGCGGGAGACTACACTTTTATGCAAGTAATTAATGGCAATTTACTAATATGTATAGTGAAGATTAAGGATGTTTTATCAACGTATGAAAGAAGCAAAAAATTCTAATTCTTATCTTTTCAAATTAGGAATCAGAACATTTAAACACTTTTATCTGAGGAACTGCTAAAAGTAACAAACGTCAAATCTGGCAATAAGTTCAAATTATGGATAATTAATTTAGCACTACTATGCCTGGCTAATTTTTCAAAAATGTTTTATAGAGACAAGGTTTTGCCATCTTGCACAGGCTGGTCTTGAACTCCTGGGCTCAAGTGATTTTCCTACTTTGGCCTCTCAAAGTGTTGAGATTACAGGCATGAGCCATCACACCCAGCCTTGTTTGTTTGTTTGTTTGTTGGTTTGTTTGTTTGTTTGAGACAGGGTCTCGCTTTATCACCCAGGCTGGAGTGCAATGGCAAAATTATGGGTCACTGCAGCTTTGACCTCCTGGGCTCAAGCGATCCTCCTGCCTCAGCCTTCCAAGTAGCTGGGACCACAGGTGTATGATCACACGTGACTAATAAATTTTGATTCAATATAATGTGGTTTATCGTCTGTATAAGTTATAAATCTCTTGAGGAATAACTTTAACAGACTCAGGTCTTAAAGAAACTTTCAGAGTGTATGCTATTATAGCAGATATGGACAAGAATTTCCAGTGTGTTTTTTTCAATTCTTTTCATGGATATTCATGGACATTGTATTTTCCCCATTTTTCTATATTCCCCTATATGTCAACCAAGGCTTACTTGATAGTGTATGTACTTTACTTTGAACATCAGTGAGGTGATGAAAGAAGATGATGTAGTACATTGGAATAGTCAGGTCCTGTAGAACTGTACTGTCCAATACCATATTTCAAAATAAATATAATCATAAATGTTGATTTTAAAGAATTTAAGCACTAAACTGACATTTTACTGAGAAGATAGTATTTGTAATATTTAGAAAATTCACTTCAGAAGTATCTGAAGTACACACATTGATTTTACCTGTTTCTTTTTTTTTTTGGAGACGGAGTTTCGCTTTTGTTGTCCAGGCTGGAGTGCAGTGGTGCGATCTCGGCTCACTGCAACCTCCGCCTCCTGGGTTCAAGCAGTTCTCCTGCCTCAGCCTCCTGTGTAGCTGAGATTACAGGCATACGTCACTACGCCCAGCTAATTTTGTGTTTTTAATAGAGACGGGATATCAGCATGTTGGTCAGGCTGGTCTTGAACTCCTGACCTCAGGTGATCTGCCTGCCTTGGCCTCCCAAAGTGCTGGGATTACAGGTGTGAGCCACCACAGCCAGCCTCTTTTTTTTTTTTTTTTAAATGTAGCTGTTAAAAAGTGGAAAGTTATACATGTGGCTCCCAGTGTATTTCTACTGGAAATCACTGCTATAGTATAAACTCTAATTTTCTATTATTTCTTAAAATCAAATCAATGTTATTACTGAGCAGTTTATAAAAATAAGAAAGCTGTATAAATAGCTTAATAATTTTATATACCATTTGGTCATCTTAAAGTTACTGGAGCACTATTGACAATTTCATCAGTATTGTTTGCATAGTGTTTTGATGGTCCTCAGTGTCCATTTTATGTTTTGGACAGAGACAGGAGTGGGGTGGGGATGGAGGTGGAGGTAGGAGCACTGGGGGGGCCGGTAGCATTTTTTCCCTTTCAGTGCAATGTTTTTATAACCCACAATATTTATGTGGATATAAAAATTTGAATATGATGACCCAGTTTTATTTATTTCAATGAGATTGAATTTCCTATTTTTTTCTCTCTCCTCCTTTTTAGCAATTTCATATTTAACATTAACTCCCAGGAATATATTCCTATTTATTCTGTGCCAAACAAAGATGGAAGTTTTCCAATAATTCAAATACACACCTGATCAGTGATGTTACCCAAGTGTACTAAGTGCTAACTTTTTATAGAAAGTGAAGATTTATAGTTTTTCTTTTTTTTTTTAATCTTTCATTCTGTCAGTAGAGAATATAATACTCTTCTTAGGCAGCTGTTTCAATATCAGTCCTTTTTACCTTTTGGTCCTATTTAATGAAAATCTTAATGGTTTCAGTAAATTTAGTCATTATAACCCCTCATTAACAGGGTCACATTCACCCTCAAAATAGATTCAGTTTTGGTTGAACTTATTATTCAAATTATTTTTCTTTGTGTCATTATTGGCCTTTAATAAGTAATTTTAAAATATAGAGCATTTATTACAGCATTGATTGTGTTTTATTGGCATAGATATTAGCAAAGACTATATTATTATGTTTTTTTTTAATTTTTAGCATATTATTAAGTTTCACCGTGCATCAAAAGCAAATAAAAAGCCCATGCAGTTGCCAAGATCTATGGTTAAATCCTTACTTTACCAGATTCTTGATGGTATCCATTACCTCCATGCAAATTGGGTGCTTCACAGAGACTTGGTAAGTATTTTTCTTTTAAATTCATCAATATGTTTTTCCCTCCTCTTTTAAAAAATTTATTTTCTTCTTGGTACCATTATAATAAAACATTAATTATAGAAAAACTTGAAAAGATACCTAAGCAAAAAAGAAGATAAAAATCACCCATAAACCTGTAATCAAAAGATTAACACTATTTAACATTTGGTGTATATCATTCCATTATATTTATGCATAGCTGTAAAATATCAGTGTGATTTTGAACAAATGATTACTGTACAATTTTAATGGAGTAGTCACATGTGAAACATGCGCATTTCAATCCAATTTGTTCTTCATATTATTGCTCATTAGTAAAAATGTAATTAATATTGAGTTCTCATTTTTCCTTCCCTTAAAATCTAAACTGAAATAATGACATTGCATCTAGTAAAAAGAATGTTATCAATATTAATAAACAAATGAATAAATAAATCTAACAGGTGGTATATACTTAGGCAAATTAGCTGCAATTTAGTGTTTGATTTTACTTTTTTATTCAATATACATGTAACCATCATTTACTGATATCTAATTGTATTGCTAGGTATTCATCTTCACACTGTTGTTATTTTAGTTTATGTTGATGCAAGTTTCTTTTGTTTGTTCTTAAGAAGATATGGTTATGGAATAACTGTAATCCTCATTTGCTCCTCAGTTTATCATCAGAGATTTTATTTTGCCCCCACAAAGTGATTTCATGATCTTTTGTTTCTTAGGCTTTTGAAAATTCTTGGGATATGGTAGGGATACATGTAGGTAAATTCCATTTTATTAACTGATGAGAAGTGTTTATTGATGAAAGGATCTAGTTAGTATCCCTTGGGACCTTGTCAGTCAGGGCTACTTATCTGACTTGACCATGTCTTGCTGTGACATTGTATAAATTGGGGTCAAATGATAGTGACCACAAAAGATGCATTTACCGTATTAATAGGAGTATTTCTCCTTATAATTTTTTTTTTTTTTTTTTTTTTGGAGACAGGGTCTCACTCTCTTGCCCAGGCTGGAGTGCAGTGGCACCATCTCGGCTCACTGCAACCTCCGCCTCCTGGGTTCAAGCAGTTCTCTGCCTCAGCCTCCGAAGTAGCTGGGATTACAGGCACCCACCACTATGCCTGGCTAATTTTTTTTGTGTGTGTGTTTTTTAGTAGAGACTGGGTTTCACCATCTTGGCCAGTCTGGGCTTGAACTCCTGACCTCGTGATCCACCCTCCTTGGCCTCCCAAAGTGCTGGAATTACAGGCGTGAGCCACCATGCCCGGCCTCTCCTTATAATTTTTAACTGTAAGATTCTTTGAGACTTCCACATGTCCACTTTACTATTAGCTATGAATCAGCATGTTTTAAAATGATTATTGGGCTGGGTGTGGTGGCTTATGCCTGTAGTGCCAGCACTTTGGAAGGCTGAGGTGGGTGGATCACTTGAGCTCAGGACTTCGAGACTGGCCTGGGCAACATGGCAAAACCCCATCTCTAACAAAAAATACAAAAATTAGCCGGGTGTGGTGGTGCGCTCCTGTGGTCCCCGCTATTCGGAAGGCTGAGGTGGGAGGATGGCTTGAGCCTGGGAGTTGGAGGTTGCAGTGAGCTGAGATCACTGCAAACTCTGCCTGGGCAACTGAGCCAGACCCTATCTCAAAAGAAACAAACAAAAAGATTATTGGGTACATGATGTTGTTCTAGATCATGAGAAGAACTCTTTCATAAATGGGCTTTTAGATTTTAATCTGCCATGCACTTAGTGAAACATATGCAGGTTATATATTTGAGGTTATGTTCATCTTTGAATCATTGATCAAAATTTTTTATTGAAGATTAATGTATCTGAGCTCCTCTCTCTTGTTTCATAAAATTCTATATTTTGTTCTAAACAGCATAGCTTAACATATTTTATTCATGATATGGTCACGTGAATGTTCACTGATACCAAAATTTAGTATGCCAGGACTCAGTGTCCTCCCAATTCGCATTTGCTGCTGCTTTAGTGTCCTCTCTTTTGGTTATGGCACCACCCTCATCCTAGCCTAGAAACTTCTTTTACCTCTTGGAGACCCTTCTTTGCACTCCACATCCAGAACTTGTCAAGTTCTTTCAGCATTGTATCTAAAATATGCCTTGCATTCATCTATTTTCATCTCTAGTCCTCATTCCTAGTTCAGGCTTTTATTACCTCTTTCTTGCATTGTGATAGTAGCCTCTATACTTTCCCTATACTTTCAGCAATCTCTTTCCCTTCCAGTCCACTTTGGACCTTCTGACTAACTACTCAGCTCCTGCTCAAGAACTTTGAAATAGTTCCTCATTGCTTACGGACTAAAACTCTACTTCCTCATTTGGCTTTCAGAGTTTTACCAATTATAGCTTTAATTGCCTTTAAAATTGTTCTCTATCCCTGTCATCTTTCATGTATACTTTACTACTGAACTACTGAGTGTTCCCTGTCTCCTTCTGGTATTTCCTGCCTTAATGGCCTTTATTTCCCCTATCTTAAAACCCCTTACCCCATCTCAACATATTCAAATACCCTCTGTCTTTCAGGGCCCAACACAAATGTTAATTAAAACTTACCCTCATATCCATGTCTACTTGGAATCAATCTCTTCTTGTTGTTAGTTCCTGTTGTACTGCATCTTTACTTCTCTTATGGAATTTACCTGTTAGTATTATAGCAGTTTTAGAGATCTCTTAGAACATCTCCTAGCCTGTGAACTTCTTGAGAGAGCAAGGTCTATGTCTGACTCTTTTTGTTCACTACTGCCCCTGTACACAATAGAAGTATTTCCTCAGTGAATGAGTATCAGGGAGAATAGTACTGACATTTTGGGGATCAGGCATTTGAATACACTATCCTTAATGAACATTTTTTTTTTCTTGTATGTGTAAAGCACAGAGGGATGGGAACACCACAAATATGACCATGTCAAAGACCTTCTTCTCAAGGAGCCTTGAAGAAATATGACATACACACAAACAATTACACTATAAGATAGATGAGAGAAAATGTGATTGTAGCTACATGAGAAGTACAGACTAAATCTATGCAAGGTCAGAAGAGCTTCTGAGTGGGGGATAAGGGTAAGTGTCAAAGAGCAGGTTACATTTGAGCTGGACTTTGAGGGATGAGTAGAATTTAAATAGAGACTTGGGTGATGAGGGTAACCTAAGGGAGTTTGGAATGTAAAAATTCTGAGGTAAAGAAGCACTTGGATTATCTCAGAAAGGATGTGCAGTTCTGGTTGGCTCAAATATGGATAAACTGAATTGCAGTAGTGTGAGGTTGTGCTCAGAAGGTATAGGTTGGAGCCTGCTTGAGTTAGAGAGTTTTTGGGATCTTTTTGTTTAAGTACTGACAGTTTGTGCACACAGAATGATTTTTTTCCCCCACTAGAAAAGCCACCACTGATCATTATTACCTCATCAATGGCATGAACACAGTGTTGAAAATGCGTTCTGAATCTGGTTCTTATATAGTATAGCACTGGTTTATATTTTACCCACACATTTACTGAATGCCTCCAACTCCTCAAGTGAATAACTTTAATAAGATTTGAAATTTTGAACTGAGTGGGCGTGGTGGCTCATGCTTGTAATTTCAGCACTTTCGGAGGCCAAGGCAGGAGGATTGCTTGAGCCCATGAGTTCAAGGGTAGCCTGAGCAACATAGTGAGACCCTATCTCTACAAAAAGTAAAAAATTAACTGGGTGTGGTGGTGCATGCCTGTAGTTTCAGCTACTTAGGAGGCTGAAGTGGGAGGACTACTTTAGCCCAGGAGGTCAAGGCTGCAGTGAGCCGTGATTGTGCCACTGCACTCTACTCCAGCCTTGGGCAACAAATCGAGACCCTGTCTGAATAAAAAGAAAAAGAAACTTTGAACCAACAGGAATCTAGTCTGTGATAGCCTCTTTAATTCTTGATTCACTAATCTTGAGTCCTGATATCTGTGCCATATTGTCATGGTTTTGCCAAAGTACTTTCAGGAGTAGATTTAAACTGTATGCTTGCTTTATAAATATATTCTGTAGTAGATACAGAAATACAAAGTATATCAAATGTGAATATGGTCTTAAAAAGAGGATGATGGAGACATTTGAAAAATTCTGTTTTGTGAGCTTAAGAGTTGCTGTTGTAGTCAATGACTAGTTTTGTTTTTCTTAATGCTTCATTTTCTATTGCTGTAAGAAATTTGGCTTTACACTATTTGTTAGTCACAACTGAGTGCTCACCATCTCTAAATTTCATTTGATGTGAGAAACCTGGAAAATCCATACAATTAAATGTGTTAGAGTAAATATAAATTTACAATATAATATAAAAAATTTAAAGTAAATAAAAGCCAGTGTTTTGGACATCACACACAGAGGCATTACGTCATCATAAAGGTTGGTGGTTTTCATTATGATGGATTTTATATCTAAATCAGTATTTTAATTATGTCATTTGAATCCTAGAATTTAATACAGAAATAGAGAATGTAAATAAAGTCACCAAAAATAACTTAAAATGAGGAATTGCTTTAAAAGGAAAGGAGAAAGAGAGCTAAATATGTTCATCTTGGCTGAGAGACAGTGAAATAGAGGCATAAGTCTATAAATATTTGGAACTTGTAAACACCAAGGGAGAAAAGATGTATTTTAATTTTATAGCAGGATATAGCTAAGAGTAAGAAAATGAAATGTAGGATGACTCATTTTTATGGGATTACTATTTTGGTAGATTGGAAGAATGCCAAGATATAGTTTATCTCTTTTTCAAAATTATGAGCTTCTTGAGAGCAAGGTTCATAACATCTCACTAATTTTTGTAGTTCCAGCATTGGCATATTGTCTGTGCTCATAAGTTATTTGAATTGAATTTCAGCAAGGCATCTGGCAATTTCACATTATTCTTCAGCAATGATAGAGAAATGCTGGCTAAATGATAATATTATTAAGTGGATTTAGGACTTCTTCATTTCAGAATCTTGCTACTAGATCAGTGATAGAAACTGAACTATCAGTTAGACTATTTCTTTTTCATTATCGTATCCCAGAACCTAGTACACAATAAGCACGAAGTCTTTATTGAATGAAGGATTTTAATGAATGCTTTAGGTCCCCAACCCTAGCTCTGTCTTTTAAAAAATGTGTGTGGAGGCCAGGTGCAGTGGCTCACGCATGTAATCCCAGCACTTCAGGAGGCGAAGGCAGGCAGATCACCTGAGGTCAGGAATTTGAGGCCAGCCTGGCCAACATGGTGAAACACCATCTCTACTAAAAATAAAAAAATTAGCTGGGTGTGGTGGCACATGCCTGTAATCCCAGCTACTTGGGAGGCTGAGGCAGGAGAATCGCTTGAACCCTGGAGGTAGAGATTGCAGTGAGCTGAGATCGTGCCACTGCACTCCAGCCTGGGCAATAGAGTGAGACTCAGTCCCAAAAAATAAAAAATAAAAATAAATAAATAAATATGTTGGAGTTTCCATCCCAAAGCTCTTTTCACATTAGTGGGTGAATTTGCAGTCTTTTGAAGTCTGTAGGCACAAACAAGTATATGGTCTGCAAACATGGTACAGTGTATCAAAATTTTGTGAGATCCAGTTGAGAGAGAAAATAATTTTGTATCCAGGAATCTTTTGGCTTTTGTTATTAATTAACAGCTACTAAAATGTTTAGTTCACAGAACTAAAAACTTATTCTGTTAGAAGTCTATCAGAAGGATAATAATAACAAAAAACCTTGCCAATACTATAAGTCAGATATGATTTCATTTGATTAAAGAAAATGGTGCAAAATGGGTAGGGTGGCACATATCTGTAGTCCCAGCTACTCTGAAGGCTGAGCTGGGAGGTTTGCTTGAGGCCAGTGGTACAAGGCTGTAGTGCGCTATTTGTATCTGTGAATAGCCACTGTACTCCTGCTTGGCAACATAGCGAGACCCCATCTCTAAATAAATAAAATAAAATAAAATAAAATAAAATAAAATAAAGAAATGTTGCAATAGATATTCTAGTTACAGAGGAAAGTGCAGATATTCCCCAATTTTTCATAGAGTTACATCTCAATAGACCCATCATAAGTTGAAAACATTATAAGGCAAAAGTATGTTTTTAACTTATAATATCTTTAACATACAGTGGGCTTATCCAGAAGTAACCTCTTTGTAAGTTAAGGAGCTTACTGAATGTGTATTGCTTTTGCACCATCCTAAAGTTGAAAGATCAATACATTGATCCATTGTATGTTAGGAACCATCTATGTATTATATGACTTTGGATATTTTTTCATACTGATTGACAGCAAATTATAGTTTTGGTTTGTTGATTTTTGCTTTCTTGTGACACCTGTGTATTCAGGCAGAATACTTACTGGATTTTCAACAGCATTCTAGGTTATGACATGTTGGCTATGCATGTTTTAATTCTGTATCAGTTATCTGTTGTGGTATAACAGGTTAACCCCAAACCTAGTGGCTTAAACAATATTTATTATTTCACAGCTTCTGTGGGTCAGGAATCCATATGTGGCTTACCTGGGTCCTTTGTTTCAAGGTCTTTTAAGGGGTGGTAGTGATCTCAAAGCTTGACTGGAAAGAATCCCTTTCCTAGCTTGCTCATTTGGTTATTGGCTGGATTCATTTCCTTGTGAGCTGATGGGTGGAAACTTTCATCTATCATCTCATGAGGTGAAGTTCCTTGCCACATGAGCCTCATCATAGAACATCTCACAAGAGGGCAGTTTTGCTCACCAGAGTGAGCAAGCAAGAAGGCAAGAGAGAGAGTATTAATAAGATGAAAGTCAGTCTTCTGTAATCTAATTATGAAAGTGACATCCCATTACTTTTGTTGTATTCTCTTCACTAGAAGCAAGTTATTAGGTATAGTCCACACTCAAGGAGAGGCATTTACACAACAGTGTGTATACCAGGAGGTGGGAAAGATTGGAAACTATGTCTGAAGCTACCTGTAGATAGGCACAGGAGGCAGGGAAATTCTGGGTAGAAGAGGGTGGGTCCCTGGTTAAGTTACCACCCTCAAGCCTAAAGGCCTGATACTGTGGCCCAAAGTGAGAACTTACATCCCTGTTTTCCCACTTGAATGCTGCCTTTTCCAAAACCACCCATGGCTTGCCCTGCTCCCCATCCTGTGCCCATAAAAACCTCAGGCTCAGCCGGCAGAGAGGAGGAGAAGCAGCTGGAGGTCGGAGACTGGTTGGATGTTGGAGAGAAGCAGCTTGACTTCAGAAGGACAGCTTGATGGTATAGCTTTGGAGAAGAGTCTAGTTGGAGATGGCTGGATTTCAGGGGAAAATTACCTTCCTGCTTCATCCCCTTTTCAGCTCCCCTTGCTGCTGAGAGCCACTTTCTTTCTTTTTTTTTTTTTGAGACGGAGTCCCGCTCTGTCGCCCAGGCTGGAGTGCAGTGGCACGATCTCGGCTCACTGCAAGCTCCGCCTCCCAGGTTCACACCATTCTCCTGCCTCAGCCTCCCAGGTAGCTGGGACTACAGGTGCCTGCCACCATGCCCGGCTACTTTTTTGTATTTTTAGTAGAGATGGAGTTTCACCATGTTAGCCAGGATGGTCTCGATCTCCTGACCTCGTGATCCACCCGCCTCAGCCTCCCAAAGTGCTGGGATTACAGGCGTGAGCCACTGCGCCCGGCCGAGAGCCACTTTTATTGGCAATAAAATCCCCTGCATTTACCATCTTCAGTTTGCCCGGGCGACCTCATTCCTCCTAGATGCTGGACAAGAACTCGGGTGCCATGAGTGTGGGTGCAAAAGGCTGCCACACCGACCCTCCACTGAGGTGTTAACACTTAAGCTGTCTACAGATGGCAAAGCTAAAACGGCACTGTACCATTCCTTCTGTGGCTTAAGGGGTCGTGGGCATACCCCTTAGACACTGTCATGGGGCCTGCACAGAGTTTTGCTCCTGCAGGTGCCCAAAAGCACTTGACCTGGCTCCCGCAGCCACTCATCTGCATGCTCTCCCTCCTGAGACCGGGTTGAGTGAGTGGAGTTCACCCCCTGCCAGCACCCGTGCACTCCAGTTCCAGCCTGTGAAGGGGTCAGGGAAATATCTTGTTTCACTATCAGAGTTGAGGAAGCTTTTAAATGATATTTGGGGCTAGCTGTGATGGCACATGCCTGCAGGCCCAGCTGTTCAAGAGGATAAGGTGGGAAGATACCTTGAGCCCAGGTGTTCCAGTCCAATTTGCACAACATAGACCCTGTCTCTAAAAAACAAAACAAAAATTAAATGATACCTGGATCCTGTTGTCATTTTTTATTTAGTGGAAATGCAATGAAGAAAATGCAAAAAATCCCCACCTTTCATATATAATTTTTTCATGTGTAAAAGTTACGTGGATGATACGATCTAGGGGCAGTTCTGGTTGGAAAGAGCTAACAAATAGTTATAATGTACTAGTTATCTCTTCCCTTTTAGAAACATTGTTCAATGATTTTCAGAATTCAAAATATGTTTCCTAATTTTCCCCTCCTCTCCTCTCCCCTCCTCTTCTTCCCCTCCCTGATGTCGAACCACAGGTTTAATCCACTTAAGTTCAGAGGATGTGTTCAATTGAGGTCCAGAATTTATCACTTTGAACATACCTAGACATTTCCATCTTTTTATGTAGTCTGAGGCCTGTGCTTATCACTAGTATTAGTACTTTCTTATTTCTATATTCTGCTCTTTTGTGTAAAGCAGAGGCAAAAATGCAAAGACAATTTTGAATAATGGCAAAACATTGTTTTCCAAGGCTCGTATTTCTGATGAATTGTAACAGCTAGCCAAAAGGCATTGAAAGGACACCATGCAGAAACATGAAAAAGACCCTTAGCTAAAGAGAGTGGAGACATCTCTGTATGAAAGTCTAATACTATGTATGCAAAAGTCAAAGACCACCCTCTATTTTTACTCAGCTGTAAGAAAATGCTGTACTATTCATCTTTCTGAACATTTGATTAAAATAAGTGCTTAGAAATCTCTGCATGCAGCATAGCTTCTCTTCGTAAATTGTCTGACAAGGAGATACAGCAGGTCTTTAATTTTGTCTCTGCTAAATAGGGCCTGATAAGGCAAAACCCTCAAAATCTTACTGTAACCATCATGCCAGCATTTTGCAGGCATTTAATATTGTTCTCTAGAGTTTTAGCCTTACTTAGTCCTTAAGATATAGAAACTTTGAGAACCTACACTTTAAAAAATTATTTCTAAGATTTTGATCCTTATACAAAAAAAACTAGCCGGGTGAGGTGGCGGGCGCCTGTAGTCCCAGCTACTCGGGAGGCTGAGGCAGGAGAATGGCGTAAACCCGGGAGGCGGAGCTTGCAGTGAGGCGAGATCCAACCACTGCACTCCAGCCTGGGTGACAGAGCGAGACTCCATCTCAAAAAAAAAAAAAGAAAAAAAAAAAGATTTTGATCCTTAAGCCTCAGATTACTCATCTGTAAAATGGGGAATACTGAGAAGTAATTTATGTGGTTATTGACCCTCAGTTCCACCAAAGTTCCTGAATGTAGCTGCAGAGTTGCTGAATATCTCCTCATTTCCTTTCTGCAGAAGCTTCTGTACATTCTTTCTTGATTCTGCCAGTAATCCAAAGATACCCTTTCTTTAACCTCTTTTTTCCCTGAGAATGCCTGTTGTCTCCTACTCTTCCTTGCCCCTTCAGCTTTACAAAGCAGAGATCTAGTGTAAATACGTGAAACATGCCTCCTGGTGTTAAAACAAAAAAGTAGGCTATGTTTCATCCGGTTTATATTTAAATATTACAAATATTTTTGCCAAGTCTTCATATTTAAAATAAGGAAGTTTTAAAAAAGCTTGATTAAATGAGATCACAATTAGCAACTGCTTCAAATGTACTTTTCATTCTTTCTTCTTGAATGAGATATTACTAAGACAGGCTTTGGAGGTAACAATTCCATGCTAGTCAAATGACTTAATAATTCGTTATTTTTTATTTGATTTATCAATTAACATTCTGCTTAAAGAGAATTATGACAAGAAGTAGTATTTCTTTTAATATGACTTAATCATTCTAATTGCTTCTAAAATGCAGAGTTAGCAATCAAAAAGCAAAGTATGGCCTGGATATCTTCTAACCTGCTATTTTAGGTGATTTTGGACAATTGCAAATCTTCCCATACTGAAGAATCATACTAGTGTTCCTGCCAGTGACCTCTGGTTCCTAACAGGTTCCTTAAAGCTGAATCCTTGATAGTCTATGGCTCAGCTGTTCATGTCTGCAGTCTGGAGGCCTTTGATGGTAGTGATGCCATCCATGCTCCTGTCTTGCTGCCTCTACACAGGCCTTGTGAAGATCAGACACATGTTTCTTACAGTGCTCTGGACATGGTGACACACACCTTACATGTGTAGGAAGGTAATATTGATGTCTTTTCTAGACATGGGCTATGATTTTTCTTTTTGGCATGACAGTTTTTTATCATCTGGGTTCATAGCCCTGTAGTTGGAGCTTTCAACAGAGTCCTGCACATCTATCTGTCAGTTTGAATTAATGCTCCACCAGTTAATCCATAGTTAGAGGGTACATACCAAGAATCCCTCTTCCAAGAGGGCCAGCTTTCAAGGAGCCATGGTTTGACTCACAGTGACATTCAAAGTCTCTTCAGGTTAATTCAGGGACAGGGCTCATTTGATAATCACTGACCTAAGCATAAAATTTTAGTGGCCTGTGCTGACAAATACATGTATTAAGAAGACTGTTTACCAAACTAACTTCAAGGTCACTAGGAGGGTCTAATTAAGATACATCCCACATTGATAGCAATGGCAGGAACTAGTTGAGAACCAAAGGCTACAGACAGAGCCCCAGTACTTTGAGGCCTTTGGCTATTACTGAAGAATCAATTTAGGCATGCTATTTTATTAAATTAATTTTATTGAGGTGGAATTTATATACAGTAAGGTACACCCATTTTAATTACAAATTGATGAGTTTTGATAAATGTATACCTGGGTAATTAACACAACAGGTATTCTATTAGACTAGCAACATAGGTACCTTATAAGAATAAGGGAATCTTGATTCATTTTACCAAGAGATTACATATGATAGTTATTTTGTGGGATTATATTCTCAACTAAGCACACATCAGGTAGAAGTCTTCTATAGCGAGGGCCATAATCAGTTAAGTACTGTTCATTTTCCCAGGGTGCTGTGGCTCTCACAACTCTGGCTTGGAATGCATCTCTGAGAGAACTAGGTCTTCATCTAGACCTGCTACTCTCCACACAGAGTGAACTTGGTCAAGTTGTAGGTCTTTCACTTCTCTTTTTTTTTTTTTTTTTTTGAGACGGAGTCTTGCTCTGCTGCCCAGGCTGGAGTGCAGTGGCCGGATATCTGCTCACTGCAAGCTCCGCCTCCTGGGTTCACGCCATTCTCCTGCCTCAGCCTCCGGAGTAGCTGGGACTACAGGCGCCCGCCACTGCGCCCGGCTAGTTTTTTGTATTTTTTAGTAGAGACGGGGTTTCACCGTGTTAGCCAGGATGGTCTCGATCTCCTGACCTCGTGATCCGCCTGCCTCGGCCTCCCAAAGTGCTGGGATTACAGGCTTGAGCCACCGCGCCCGGCCGGTCTTTCACTTCTCTGGCCTCTGTTTCTTCATCAGTAAAACAAGAGGACTCAGTCTGAGAATTTCTATCTCTGACATTCTTAATTTCTCATGATAATGAGACCAAATTATTTGATTTGGATGTGGCTATTCCAGACGTAAATAGAAAGCTACTCTCTACCAGTGTTGCTTCTCTAAGGATGAATTGTACTCGTTAATGAACAGGAATAAATCCGAATACCTTTGTAGCATTATTCCTGCCATGGATGTTAATGTGGAATATATCTTGATTATACTCGCATAATGACCTTGAAGTTAGTTAGGTAAATAGCCTGCTACATACACTTATTTATTTTGCATTGAATATTTTATAATTGTTGCTTTTTATTGGCTCTTGTTAGAGAAAAGAAAACCTTATCTCTGTTGTTCAGGCCGGTAACTACTCCTGAAAGACAAAGAAATACATTGTTAACTGTTGGCAGTGCTGGGTTGGCAAGCATTGTTTGCTGTGAATACTGAAGTTTGATTAACATGGGTGTTATATTACAGATACTGTTAGACCAGTTTAAGCTAAAATGAAATTAATCATAGCATTTAATACAGCCCACATCTAGTTGTAAATACATAATTTGAAACTGGAAAGGCATTTTCATTAGAAATAACATTTTAAACAGTAGTTAGAGTCTCTGAATAGAAAGACCTATTTAGCCTACAGTGTACCTAAAGTTATGACACTAATGTAATTATGGAACCTAATTGTTATTTTAACCATTTATTTATAACTGGATTTCTGTTGGGGGAAGTACTGGTTTACAGACTTAGAATATTTGCATTACAAACATATTTGGCTTCTTAACATGTACCAGATACTATGCTGGGTACTGGGAATACAGAGTTAATAAATACAATCCCTTTCCCCAATGAGTACATGGTGGGGAAGATTCAACAAACATAATCATAAAGCAACAAGGTTTACAAAAGAAATTATGAGGTACATGCAAGGATCAGCTAAGCATAAGGTACTGAGTACCTTGGACGATTCATACTGAGCTGAATAGGAAAGGATTCATAGAAATTGGTAAGGTGAAGAGAGGCGGGTCGGGGGAGCATCCCAGGCAGAGGAGTATGAATAAGGGCATAGAGAAGAAAGTACAAGCACTTTATATTACTGGGGCAAGGCAAGAAGTAGTAAAAGAAGAGGCAGGAGAAAGAGAACCAGATTATGGTGGATCTTAGTTGTCCTATTTAGAAGTGTGGATTTTTCCTGTGTCCAGTTTCCTGAGCTGGTCGGGTTTTTGTTAAAGATAGACCACTGAGACAGGGCTATGGAGAGTCGGTTTGAGGACTTAGGGATAGCAGCCTTATCAGGTGGTTGAAGTCAGCTGGTGGGGAAATAAAGAAGGCCTGAACTATGACAGAGGTGATCCGAATTGAGAGGAGGGGAGATAGTCGACAAAAATGTACGATGTAAGTAGTCAGATCTGAGGATTGGTTAGATTTGAGGGAGAAAAGAGAGCGTCAGTGCAAGTTCAGACTTCTGCTGTTGTTGACTTTGTGACTGAGAAAGGATTAACCAAAAAAAGAGGCAGTTTTGACAGGGAAAAGTAAAAATCTAGTTTGGACAAGTTGAGTTTGAGGTGACTGTGGTGATGGTCAACATGCAGTCAACATATCTCTAAGATATATGGAAGGTTAGAGACCTAGAGGTGTAGATTTGGGGGCCATTAGCATATAGAGGATTTTTATTTTATTTATTTATTTATTTTGAGACAGAGTCTTGCTCTATTGCCCAGGCTGGAGTGCAGTGGCACAAACTCGGCTCACCACAACCTCCGCCTCCTGGGTTCAAGCGATTCTCCTGCCTCAACCTCCCAAGTAGCTAGGACTACAGGCGCATGCCCGACTGACTTTTGTATTTTTGGTGGAGACAGGGTTTTACTATGTTGGCCAAGCTGGTCTTGAACTCCTGACTTCATGATCCACCCACCTCGGCCTCCCAAAGTGCTGGGATTACAGGCGTGAACCACCGCGTCCAGCCTATAGAGGATTTTTGAAACCCCAGAATAAAGTAAAATAATAACTTTTAAAAACCTTCATTCAAAGTGAGCTTGGCATGTTTTGAGGTATTTATTCTAGTTTCCTTCAACTTCTTTTCTTTTTTCTTTCTTTCTTTCTTTCTTTTTTTTTTTCGAGACAGAGTTTTGCTCTTATTGCCCAGGGTGGAAAGCAATGGCGTGATCTTGGCTCACCATAACCTACCCCTCCCAGGTTAAAGCGATTCTCCTGCCTTAGCTTCCCGTGTGACTGGGATTACAGGCATGCACCACCATGCACGGCTACTTTTTTGTATTTTTAATAGAGGCGGGGTTTCTCCATGTTGGTCAGGCTGGTCTTGAACTCCTGAACTCAGGTGATCTGCCCACCTTGGCCTCCCAAAGTTCTGGGATTACAGGCACGAGCCTCTGCACGCAGCCATCTTCTTTTCAAATTGGGAACTTGCCTGTCAGAGGACACTCATACCTTACCCCATAGCTGGATAGATTATGAGTACAAACAATTGGCAATTTAGCTCATTCACTTAATTGTTTACTCATTCCACAAATATGTATTAAACACAGTCTGTACCTAGTTCTTGGCAGACATATAAAGTTGTGACAGAATGATTCTCCCTGCCCTCTAGGAAGTTGCAATCACAATGATCAGATTCTCATATTTTAAATCACCTACTGTCTAATCAATGAAGTTGTTTTAAGGGGTAAGCAGTTATGATAGACTAATGCTATTAGCCAATAACTGTTTGCTTAAGAAAAAAAGAAGAAACAGGCATAGATTTTACTCTTAGGTAGTTCTTTGCCCTATTTGTTACAGTGCAGAATCTTATTTGTTCAGGGCAAACAATGAAGAACAGTGTAAAGAAAGGAGCATGAACTGAGGGTTTTTTCCTGGGAATGTACGTTTGTATCAAATGTGAGGAAAGTTGTGTCACCACTAACAATATTTAAATAAAAATATGGTTGTAGCCATTAATATCAAGCCTGCAGTGTTCATTGTTTCAGAAACTAGTCCGATTGATATTCTGATTGTCTCTGTTCCTATTATTCAGGATTGTAGACAATTGTGTTTGTCTTTTTCTCTCTTTATTGGTACTGATAAGAGTCATATTATGAGTTTCATATTTTTGTCCCAAATGTCCTGGGGTGGGAGAAAGCAAGTGTAGTAGAAAGATTGTATATCTTTAGGCTGTGCTACTCATAATGTGCCAATTAACTGAAATATATTTAACCCTGTGAAAAAATTGATTCTATAGAAGGAAAAAGCAAATCTGAAGTACATGTAAAGTATAATGAATATAAATTCAAGCATTAACTAAATTCTGCTAAAATGCAGACATTTCAGGAATAGCTTCTGAGTAATCATGTTACTTATCACATTATTTCCCTGACTTTTGCCTTTAAAATACAATTTAACTAAAATGAACCCTGGGCATTGGTTTCTCTATCTGATTTTATTGCCAATAACTTAAATGTGAGGCATCCAACTCTTGCCATTTCTACTGTTTCTATGGTAACCAAAGTGTGCAAACCCAGCAGTATCACTTTCTTTCACAGCTGGCATTTTGTGTTCACAGTAAGAAGAGGAGTTTTAGTAAAGCATAGTCTGTGTTAATTGGGATGTAACTAGGTCAGAACAATTTTGGTATCCTTTCTTCATCCTTTTAGGTTTTTTGTGTGGGTGAAGGTGTGTATGCATGAACTGTAGTTTTCTTTCTTTTTTTTAAAAAAAATGTGTACTTTCACTCAAATTAATCACTGTTAGTCTTTTGAAAATTAAGCATTACATCTGCAAACACAACTTAGTATAGAATCTTGAGGATTGGATGGAGTTGCCCTGAGACTTGACCCATAGCCTTGTATACCCTTGAATATTTCCGTTAAGAAAGATGAAATGATGGATATGAAAATTCTTTGAAAAATTAAGCACACTTTGATGGTGATTATTTGTTCATTTGTATTTTAAAACATCAAGTTTCATATTTTGAAACATCAAGTATCTTGAGACCTTAACATTTATTTACTTGTTCTAAAGGGAACAGGCAATCCCAGTAAAGAAATGCACATTTAAAAATGACTTCCCTCTGCAATTCCAGGTCTTAACTTGACTACAGGAGCCCTTCTCTGTGGTTACTGCCCAAGCTCTAGGTTCGGTTCTCAAACTACAAAAGAGCTCATAAGCTACTACTCCCCTAAATGATGTCACTGCCTCTGCCCTCATCTCAGACTTTACATGGAGAGTCCACACTTAGAGCTTCCATAGGCTTCAAGTATGTTAAATCAAAGGTATTCTCTACTAACTTCAATACTAGAAAAGAGATATTCCTCTTTTCTCTCTCTTTGTGTCTTTATTCCATTGTGTTACTTATATTCTCTGTTTCGACATAGAGTGACCGTAAGAACTTCTATCAGGAGATAGCTGAGTGATCTAAAACCACCTCCTGTACTACTTGCATTCAGCAGCTTATAATCTATGTTCATTTCTTACATGAAGCAATTTTTGCTCTCAGATCTCATACTTCATAGTGTTTTTATCTCACTATCTTTATTTTTAAAGGGTTTAAGCTCAAACTTAAGGAATGAAAAATAATAAAAAAATAAGATAGCTTATTTGATCATTTTACAATTAAAAAAATTGTTATGTCCCCCAGAGATCCCATTCTCGTTAAGGCTTTCAAAAGTGTCCTCTAAATCTTCCTTTACCGTTTCCCTGTTTATTTGGATCTCATTTACTGTGTCTGACTTCTGTAAATGCACAGAAATTATTTTTCGGAATCACTTATGACCCAGTTGTCCATTCCAGAGGCCTCTTCTCAGCTTTTATTATGTTGCACCTGATGGCTACTTCTTCCTTTTTAGGTTCTCTTAGCTTCGAGAACCCTGTGCTGTCTAGGTTTTCTTACCTTTGTTTTCTTTTTTATCTTATTTATTTTATTTTTTATGTTTTTGGTTTTCTTACCTTTGATGTTCCTTCACAGGATCTTTCTCTTTTTTTTCTTTATTTGTTTTTTTTTGTTGTTGTTGTTGTTTGTTTGTTTTTTGAGACAGGATCTCGCTCTGTTGCCCAGGCTGGAGTGCAGTGGCGTGATCTCAGCTCACTGCAACCTCCACGTCCCAGGTTCAAGCAATTCTCCCTTCACAGAATCTTTCACTGACTCTTGTTCCTCCAACCTCCCTTTATTCTCTTTTGCTTCCTTCGTTTATTTATTTATTATTTCTTTCTTAGACTGAAGAAGCTAAGAAATGCTAAATAAACTAAAACTGTAGTTAAAAATCTTTCTTAGAAAACATCAACCCCAGATGATCTTAGAGGCAGGTTCTCAAAATTTTCAACTGATTGTTTTGATATTATTCAAACATTGTCAAATAATAGAGAAAGGGGGAATGCTCCAAACATATTCCAGAAAGCCAGTATAATCTTGATAGCAAAACCAGACAAAGTATGAAAAAGAAAAATTTCAGGCCAACCTCACCTGTGAGTATAGTTGTAAAAATATTAAACAAAATACTAGTAAACCAAATCCAGGAATACGCGTGTATTTTTTTTAGAGATAGGGTTTTCGCCATGTTGCCCAGGCTGGTTTCAAACTCCTGAGCACAAGCGATCTGCCCTTCTCGGCCTCCCATAGTACTGGGATTACAGACTTGTGCCATCATGCCTGGCCTATTTTTATTATATGTTTTAAAATGCCATTTCTCTAATTATAAGCAATACCAAAATAGACAAAATCAAACATTATAGAAATATTTAGTGTACTAGAAGTGATAATCTCTTCAAATCATCTGCCATCAGAAATTGGGCAGAAGGAAAGATAGAGAGAGAGAGAGAGAGAGAGAGAGAGAGAGATGATAGACGGATAGATAGTACATCTATTTCAACTGTTTAAAAATTATGGGGAAGACAAGATAATATAACAAGTGATGCTAATCCTAGTCATGTAAAACCCGAAGTCTCTCCAAGTTGTGTGATTCTGTATAGCTGACAACCCCCTTCCCAACCCTTTGCCTGACCTCTCAATTTCTGGTCCTTACTCTCCTCTTCTCACATTGACCTCTTTGCTCTTTCTCTCATTAGCCAGTCTGTTAGCTCACCCAGGTTTTTCCTAACTGCTCTCAACACCATGACCTTGCCCTTGCCCTTGCCCTTGCCCTCCTGCAAACCTTGTAGCAGTAGCAGTCCTCCCCAACTGCCAAAGCAAAGGCCAGAAGGTGCTCAAGAACCTGCCCAATTCTGGTACTAAAATGACTTGGATGAAAACAGAACCATTTGAAACAGCAAGCAAGCCCTTCCTTGGGTTTCTTCTCTTTATAATTACCATCTCTGTATCACTCTATTTTTCCTGACCCCTCCTATTCTTCTTAGTCTTGTCTCCAGTTCACCAGGTATCCCCTCTTTTGCTTCGGACCTTCCAGCTTGCTCCTCGCTCTGCCAGGACTGTCCTTCCCTTAGACACCCAGCTGACTCAGGTCTTATTCCAAATGTTACCTTCTCAAAGAGGCTTTCTCTGAAGAATCTAAAATAATGCTTAAATAATGCTGACAATTATACCCTCCCAACCTACTCCCAACAATGCCTGTCTCCATGCCTTGCTTTATTTTTTGTCTCTGTTATCTTCTTATTATATGATACATATACAAGAATATTTGGAATATTTATGGATGTTACAAAGCATAAAAATACAGTAAACTGTTGAGAACCTGTCACTTTACCCAGTAAGTGGAAGGTTACCAGTAGCAAGCTTATGTTTATGTTTCCCCCATTCTATCCTGCTTCCTCTGAAGAGGTAACATATATCTTGGATTTTGAATCTATTACTGTCTTCTACTTAAAGAGCTATCACATTTTTATAAGTGTCTAAACAGTATATTCTTTAGCTTTGTCTGGTTTTAAGCTTTATGAAATGGCATCCTGTTCTATATAGTCTTAAATCTTGCTTTTTTTAACCCAACAAAATGCTTCTAAGATTTGAACATGTTTTTACATTTATTTGTAATTCAGTGATTTTTTTATTGCTATATTAAAATTCATTGTGTGACTCTACCACAGTTTTAAAAAAAATTACAATCTGGCATTTTTAAAAATGACATTACTGATTCCAAGGCTATATACAGTTGTTCCTTTTGCAAGGTCATGCCAAATTGTTTTCCAAAGAAGTTGTACCAACAACTATTCTGCCACTAGCTATGTACTGGAATTCTGACTGACCTGCTTCCTATTCAGGATTCTAAATTTTGAACCCATCTAGTAGGTATGAAATGGTATCTCATTGTGATCTTAATTTATATTTCCCTCATTATTGATGAGGTTGAACATCTTTTTATATGTGTATTGGTTAAACCTGTCTGTGCTTTAGTTAAATGCCTGTTCAGACATTTTACCTGTTTTTCTATTTTGTCGTTTTTCATATTGACTTGTAGGAGTTCTTTATTTTGGATACTGAATCTTTGTTGCTTATATGTGTTGTGTATATTTCTGCCAGTTTGTGCTTTGTCATTTATTTGCTTTATCTTTTGATAATTGGAAGTTATTTTAATATAGCCAAATTTATCAGTCTTTTCTTTTATGATTAGGGTTTTTTTTTTGTATCTTGTTTAAGAAATTCTTCCCTAACTTAGGATCAAAAAGATGTTCTATATTTTTCTCCAAAAGTTTTAAAGTTTTGCTTTTCACATCTGCCTAAAATTGATGTGTTTATGGTATGAAGTGAAGATTCATTTAATTGATTTTTTCCACATTTGAATGACTTGTTGTACCAACACCATTTATTGAACAGATCCTCCTTTCTCTGCTGATCTCAGGTTTCCCTTCTCTTGGTATCATGATTCCATTGAGGGTCTCCGCTCTATCCCACTGATCAATTTGTTCCATAGGAGCAAAATCCCTGATGGGATTTTGATTGAAATTACTATAAATGGAATTTACAGATAAGTATGGGGAGAATCGATTTTTTTTTTTTTCTGTATTGAATCTTCTTATCTATATACATGGGTTAATTTATTTAAGACTTTTAAAATGTCATTTAAGATTAGGTTTCGGCCAGGCACGGAGGCCCACGCATGTAATCACAGCACTTTGAGAGGCCAAGGGGATCACGAGGTTAGGAGTTCAAGACCAGCCTGACCAACATGGTGAAACCCCATCTCTACTAAGAAAAACAAAAATTAGCCAGGTGTGCTGGCGGGCGCCTGTAATCCCAGCTACTCAGAAGGCTGAGGCAGGAGAATCGCTTGAACCTGGAAGGCAGAGGTTGCAGTCAGCCAAGATAACGCCACTGCACTCCAGCCTGGGCGACAGCAAGACTCCGTCTCAAAATAAAAAGATAAGGTTTCATGGTGTTCTGCATACCAGTCTTGTACATTCTTTGATATATTTATTCCTAGGCATTGTATGGTTTTTCTTGCTATAGAAGTGTTACCTTTGAAAAATTATATTCCCTAGCTCTTTTTTTCCTGGTATGTAGAAATACAATTGACTCTTTCATTTTATTCAGTTAGCCAGACAGCTTGCTAAGCTCTGTTACTATTGCCAACAATTTGTCTGTAAATACTTCGGTTTTCTATGTAGATAATTATAGCATCTGCAAATAACAATACTTTTGTTTCTGCAGTCTATATGCCTTTAATTATTGTTTTATAGTACCAGGTTTATATTACAATGTTGATTTTAGAAGTGGTGATGGTAGGCATTCTTGTATTATTTCTGATTTTAAAGGAAATGCTTCTAATGTTTCCTTCTTAATTTTTTGGTGTGTGCCTGTTGTCAGGTTAAGGTAGATTTTTTCTAGCCTAACTTGCTGAAAATTTATCATGAATGGGTGTTAAATTCTATCACCTGTTTTTTCCCCCAAGCATCTATCAAGATGATTTTATCATTTTCTTCTTTAGTCTGTTCATATGGTGATAAACTTACATAGATTTTCTCATATTAAGCCATTTGGATGGATTTCGTTTACTAATATTTTGTTAAATATTTTTACAGCTATATGCATGAGTAAGGTTGGCCTGAAGTTTTTCTTTTTCATTCTTTGGTTTTGCTACCAACATTATATTGACCTTCTAGAATATGTTTGGAGCATTTCATCATTTTCTGTTATGTGACAGTGTTTGAATCATATTGAAACAATCCGTTTGTTGAAAATTTTGAGAACTTGCCTTTAAAATCATCCGTGGTTGGTGTTTTCTCAGAAAGATTTTTAACTACAGTTTTAGTTTATTTAGCATTTCTTAGTTTCTTCAGTTTTTGTAATTCATTGTGAATCAATTTGTAGGTTACATTTTTGACTTTATTTACATTTTCAAATTAATAAAGTTATTCATGGGATTTTTAAATTTTTCTATTCTCTACTGGATCTAATATGGTTTATTTGCACTTTTTCTCTTCTTGCTCCAGTTGTCCCAAAGGCTTCCTAACTCTCTCTGGTTCATGGATTTCTACCTTTTATCTTCCCCCCCGCCCTCGCCCCCGCCCCTCTTCACCTCCTTTGTGGTTCTAAAACACCAGAGGAAGGAGGGGCTTGGGTTTCGCTGGTTCTGCTTAGAAACATCATGGCTTTCTATTCCATTGTTGGGGGGAAGGAGTGCGCGGAGGTCCCAGCCCACGAGGGCGACTTTGGTGATGTCCCTGGTCTCTTGCTGCATAGACGAGGCTGGGGTGCAAGGAGAGAGACGCCGTCGCACGCTTCGAGGTTACTGGCCAGCCAGACCCGAGCCGGACGGTGCGCTACCTCGTGTCACCACCAGGGGGCGATTGTTCCCTCTGGCTTTTCCTTTGGGGGTCTTAGAGGGGAGTGCAGGGGTAGGGAGGCAAGAGGGTGTAGACAGCACAGAAATAGTGTGGGGTCGCGGTGGGTGAAGCAAGATCGTGAAGGCCTGGGGCCATAGGCGGAGACCTTCCTCTGTCTCTGTGGGGAGTCCTTGTGGCCACGAGAATTTCAGGATCCTGGGTTCCCCCTAGAAGACTGGAGGGTGGCGGTCACACGGACCGAGGCAACAGTTACAGCGGCGGGAGATTTTCCTTCTCTCACCTGCCAGGGAGCTCTTCTTACCACTTGGGAGGACCAGGAAACACTGCTGCCTTCCAAGGTTTGCGCGCCACCCTGCGATGGGTCAGACGCCAGAACTCACCTATGCGCAGTGGAACGGGAGAGGCAGCCGAGGTGGGTTAACTGCATCGATAGGGACGGCTCTGAGCCCCTGTCCCTAAGCCCAGAAATGGACGAGTTTCCAGAAATTCCCAGAGGGGTATATAGCAAAGCCAAAGGGAAAAGGGAGTAGTAAAACTAACTTTGTCTTTCCCGAATCCCCGCTCCCCGCCCCCTCCGCCGTTGGCCC
Organism: Theropithecus gelada; assembly: GCF_003255815.1. Taxonomy (NCBI): domain Eukaryota; kingdom Metazoa; phylum Chordata; class Mammalia; order Primates; family Cercopithecidae; genus Theropithecus; species Theropithecus gelada. Next base: position 135,236,844 of record NC_037671.1, on the reverse strand, counting down.
GGGTGCCCCCCTGCAGGCGGCCGTACTCAGCACGACTTCAGCACCTTCAGTGACAGGTGGAGGCGCACGTCGGTTTCCCAGGGCACCACGCTGGCACGGAACCAGCTGGGCTCCGCCTTTTGGGCTTCCTGGATGAGGCGGTGCATGGGGTCGCCGCGGCGCGGGAAGGCCGCGCTAGCAGCCCCATGGGGCAGAAGTCGTTGGCGCTGTCGCTCCTGTGGAAGAGGCGCTGGAAGTGCATGCCGTCGTGGGCCCGCTCACGCAGGTAGTCGCTGAGCACCTTGTGCTTGCACATGTTGGCGGGGCAGCGCGCGCAACTGTGTGTGTGGAACGGCCGCAGAGCCAGTTGTCCCCGCGGGTCAGACCCCGACTAATTGCCGAGGATGCGGCGGAACAGGCTGTGGTGGCCGGTGGCGCGCAGCGCGCTCTCCATGCCAAAGGTGTTGGCATCAGAGATGAGAATCACTTCGAAGCAGGTGCCCTGCTTAGCCAGAAACTGCAGCGGTCGCCCATGCCTGGCAACAAAGGGATGGCTTCGTAGATGGCGCGCAGGTCCCGCGACCGCGCACCTTGCCTGCCCAGGTACTTGAAGACACGCTGCAAGTACTCGTAGAAGCTCATCGCGGTAGGTGGCTCGCAGGCTCTCCTGCAGCTGCTGGCCTGGCACGGTTCGCACGATTGAGTCGTCACTGTTTTTGTCCACGGTAGTCTCGTGGAAGTCGAAGTTCAGGAGGAAGCGCGGCCCGCCATGCTCGGCCATCCCGCGGTCCCTAGATAGGCACCGGAGGCCAGAAACGGGAAAACAGCTGCTCAGTGTCCATGCATCACCGTGGGCACCACCTGTAGGGACTCTGTTGGCCTCCAACCATCGTCAAGAGTTCGGGAATTGGAGGGGACGCAGTGTCTTATCCACCCCTGGATTTCTGGGCTCCAGCTCACGAGTCCCTCCAGTACCGAGGGACCACGGACGATGTGCGTCTGAACCGACCCCTCACTTGCCGCCGCCCCGCAATCCTACCCTTTATCTTTCTACTTCTACTTTCTTTTGGTTTATTCTGTTGAACTTTTCTCTCTTTCTCTATTTTTTAAACTTCTTGAGCACATAACTTATTATTCTCAGCCTTTCTCTCTTACTAACATAAATATTTAAGGCTATACATTTTCCTTGTAAGTACTGTATTAGATGCCTTCTACAAAGTTTTGGTAGATAGTATTTTCATTATTTCAGTTCTGAGCATTTTAAACTTTTTATGGTTTCTCCTTTTACTCTGAATAATTTAGAAATATTTAAAAATTTTCAAATATATAGATTTTACATTTATAGTTTTGTAATTGACTTTCACCTTAATTGTATTGTGGTCTGAGAACATCGTCTGTTTGATAAAAAAAAAATTCTTGAAATTTCTTGAGAGCTGCTAGTATATGATCAGTATTTGTAAATGTTCCATGTGTGCTTGAGAAAAATGTGTACTCTCTAATTATTGGGTAGAAAGTTGTATATATGCTCTCTAGGTCATCCTAGTTAATTGTGTCCTTTGGATAGTCTGCATTTTACTAATCTTTTGTCTGTTTGACATATGAATAATTGAGAAAAGTATGTTATCATTGGCCTTTTTACTTCCTGAAGTTATATTAATTTTTGTTTCACATTATTATTATTATTATTATTTTGAGACGGAGTCTCGCTCTGTGGCCCAGGCTGGAGTGCGGTGGCACGATCTCTGCTCACTGCAAGCTCCACCTCCCGGGTTCACATCCTTCTCCTGCCTCAGCCTCCCGAGTAGCTGGGACTACAGGCGCCCGCCACCTCCCCCGGCTAGTTTTTTGTATTTTTTTTAGTAGAGACGGGGTTTCACCGTATTAGCCAGGATGGTCTCGATCTCCTGACCTCGTGATCCACCCGTCTTGGCCTCCCAAAGTGCTGGGATTACAGGCTTGAGCCACTGCGCCCGGCCCACATTATATTTTTTAAGTACCTAACAGGTTTAGGATTTAATGCCTCTTCTTGGTGGGTGAATTGAACTTTGTATCCTTATATAGTGACCATCTCTAGCCTTGTTTTTTTTTTTTTTTTTTTGAAATTTTAAAATTTTTACAGGCACATAGTAGATTTCTACCCTTTATCTTCCCCTGCCCCCCACCCCCCTTCACCTCCTTTGTAGTTGTAAAACACCAGAGGAAGGAGGGGCTTGGGTTTCGCTGGTTCTGCTTAGAAACATCATGGCTTTCTTTTCCATTGTTGGGGGGAGGGAGTGTGCGGAGGTCCCAGCCCGCGAGGGACTGGGTGTATAGTAGATGTGTATATTTATGGGTTACATGAGATATTTTGATAAAGGCATGCAATGTGTAATAATCACAAGAGGGTAAATGGGGTATCCATCACCTCAAGCATTTATCCTTTGTGTTACAAACAATCCAATTCTACTCTTTTAGGTATCTTTAAAAGTACAATTTAATTAGTATTGACTGTAGTCACCCTGTTGTGCTATCAAATACTACTTCTTATCTATTCTTTCTATTTTTTGTGCCCATTACAGCCCCAGTTCCTCCTCCCTCCTGCTCCTCCTACCCTTCCCAGCCTCTGGTAACCATATTTCTACTCTCTGTCTCCATAAAGTCAATTTTTAAAAATTTTTCTTTCTTTCTTTTGTTTTTTTTTTGTTTTTTTTGAGATGAAGTCTCGCTCTGTCACCCAGGCTGGAGTGCAGTGGCCTGATCTTAGCTCACTGCAACCTCTGCCTCCCGGATTAAAGCAGTTCTCCTGCCTCAGCCTCCCGAGTAGCTGGGACTACAGGCGCAGGCCATCATGCCTGGCTAATTTTTGTATTTTTAGTAGAGACAGGGTTTCACCATGTTGGCGAGGCTGGTCTCAAACTCCTGACCTCGTGATCTACCCGCCTTGGCCTCCCAAAGTGCTGGGATTACAGGCGTGAGCCACCATGCCTGGCCAATTGTTTTAATTAAAAAAAATTTTTTTTTTAGAGCTGGAGTCTCACTGTGTTGCCCAGGCTGGTCTTGAAATCCTGAGTTCAAGTGATCCTCCTGCCTCAGCTTTGCAAAGTGCTGAGATCACTGTCCTGTCTTGGCTTTGCCTATAGAATAAATTCCAATTTCTTTAATGTGGTATTTTATTCCCAAAATAGTTTTCCAATTGCATTTCTACACCAAACATTCACTGTGCTTGTCACATCAAAATATATATAAACTCTCAATATGCCATGTCTGCGTATTTATGTGACTGTGTCCTTACCTGTAGGGTTCCATGAGCCTGAAAACTTTTTTGTTGTTGTTGTTGTTTATGATTATCAAAATCTTAGTTATCCTTAGCTATAAACCCAAAATCTTAGTACCCCTTTTTTATTTATTGAGCCACTTCACCCAGCCAGTTGTTTTAATTTTTAGCTCCCACAAATAAGTGAGAGCATACCAAGTTTGTCTTTCTGTGCCTGGTTTATTTCATATAACGTAATGATCTCCAGTTCTATCCTAATAATGTTTTTGTCTTAAAAGCTGTTTTGTCTGATGTTACCATAGTTGACCCAGCTTTCCTTTGGCAGTTTGCCTAATATATCTTTTAGCATCCTTTTACTTTCAGCTTTTATGGTTCTTACCTTTAGGTGGACCTCTTGTAAATAGCATGGATTTTGTTTTTAATCCAATATGGAAATACCTGTGTCTTTTAGCTGGAAAATGTATTGTTTTACTCATCAGGCCTAAGTTGGTAAGTGTTTCCTCCAGAAAGGGTTTGCTTTGGCTTCTACTGGTAGCATCTACGTTTCCTTTAGTGCCCTTGAAGGTCTTGGTGATTGTGGGGTAGCAGGCTCAGCTTCCTTACCTTGCTGGTGGCCCTGGCCCAAGGCTCAGTGTCCTTGCTGCAGTGCATTATTGGCAGCTGCTCTCAGGCCTACCTTGCCTTTCCCTAACTCTCCAGCCACAAGGATACCTTATTTGGAGTGAGGGTAAAGTTTGTTATCTCTTGTGCGATCCAGGATGCTTCAAGGAATATTTCCTTTCTTTTCCTTTTCCTCTCCTTTCCCTCTCCTCTGCTGTCTCTCTCTCCCTCTTCCCCCTTTCCTTCTCCCTTTTCCTCCTCTCCCCTCCTTTCCCCTTCCTGCCCCCTCCCCTCCTCTCCTATCAAAGACAGGGTTTCTCCCAGCCTGGCCTCGAACTCCTGGGCTCAGGCAATCCTCCCACCTCAGCTTCTGGAGTAACTGGGATTCCAGGTGTAGACCACCATGCCTGGTTTGTTTCTTATATAGCATATAGCTATTCTGTTAAGGGCAGGGTCCATCAGAGCACCTAGTCAGCCATAATAACAGATGTGACAATCTTTTGTATTCGCTTTTTGTTTTCTTTTCCATGGTACTTATCAGTATATGATATGTTGTATACTTTGTATACTTATTTATTTATTGTCTTTCTCTTCTCACTAGACTGTAAGCTCCATGAGGGCAAAAAATTTTTCCTGTTTTTGTTTTCTGCTGCTTCTGTAGCATCTAAATCACTACCTGTTACTTAGTTTGTGATCAAACAATATTTGTTGAATGAATGAGGATTGAGAAGATGGTGTGAAAAGGCAATACCAAGTCTTGAACTCTTTTTTCTTTTTTTGAGACAGAGTCTCACTCTTGTCGCCTAGGCTGGAATGCAGTGGTGCAATCTCGGCTCACTGCAACCTCCGCTTCCTAGGTTCAAGTGATTCTCCTGCCTCAGCCTCCTGAGTAACTGGGATTACAGGCGTACACCACCATGCCCGGCTAATTTTTGTATTTTTAGTAGAGACGAGGTTTTACCATGTCGGTCAGGCTGGTCTCGAACTCCTGACTTCATGATCCACCCGCCTCAGCCTCCCAAAGTGCTGGGATTACAGGCATGAGCCACCGTGCCCAGCCAAGTCTTGAACCCTTACCTTGAAATGCTTTTGTATGTTCCTTTATGACCATTTTCACAAGTTAGGGTGCCCTTACTTTTCCCTAAACTATTTTAGCCACTTCAAACTGGTCTCTCTGTCTCTATTTTGTCATCCATCCATCCTTTCCAATCATCCTTCATATGGCTATCAGACTTTCTTCCTATAGATATGATTATCTCACTGTCCTGTCTTGGCTTGCCTATAGAATAAATTCCAATTTTTTTATTTTTTTTATTTTTATTTATTTATTTGTTTATTTATTTTTGAGACAGAATTTTGCTCTTGTTGCCCAGGCTGGAGTGCAATGGTATGATCTTGACTCACTGCAACCTCTGCCTCCTGGGTTCAAGCAATTCTCCTGCCTTAGCCTCCCAAGTAGCTGGGATTACAGGTGTGCACCACCATGCCCGGCTAAATTTTTTTATATTTTTAGTAGAGATGGGGTTTCACCATGTTGTTCAGGCTGGTCTCAAACTCCTGATCTCAAGTGATCCACCCGCCTCGGCCTCCTAAAGTGCTGGGATTACAGGCGTGAGCCACTGTGCCCGGCCTCTAATTTCCTTAATCTGGTATTTTATTCCCAATATAGTTTTCCAGTTGCATTTCTACACCAAACATTCACTGCTCTTGTCACATCAAAATATGTATAGGCTCTTAATATGCCATGTCTGTGTTTTTATGTCCTTACCTGTGGGGTTCCATGAGCCTGAAAAGTTTTTTTTGTTGTTTATGCTTATCCAAATCTTAGTTATCCTCACTTAAAGTCATCCACAGTCATCTTCCTAAAGACTGTACTGATGTTCAATGAAACGAATCATTCATTCCATGCAGTTTTTCTTTCTATATTGTTACTTTTCATAATCTGCCCTCTGCCTCCTCTCTTCTCCTTTCTTTTCTTCTTGTTGGAGTCTACTCTATTGCCCAGGCTAGAGTACAGTGGCGCAATCTCAGCTCACCTCAACATCCACCTCCAGGGTTCAAGCGATTCTCCTGCCTCAGCCTCCCAAGTAGCTGGGACTACAGGCACACACCACCATGCCCAGCTAATTTTTGCATTTTTAGTAGAAATGGGGTTTCACCATGTTGACCAGGTCGGTCTTGAACTCCTGACCTCAGGTGATCCACATGCTTCTGCCTTCCAAAAGTGCCTGGGATTACAAGTGTGAGCCACTGTGCCCAGCCTCTGCCTTGTAGTCTTCAAAGCTGTCTGTCTTTTCCTCCTGGATTTAAGCGCCTTAAAGTTAAGAACTTCATGTTTTATTTCTTGTTGTTTCCTAAAGGCCTGAAGTACAACACTTTATACATAATGGACCTTTGATAAATAGTTTTTTCTTTCTAGTAGGGTGAACCAATCTCATCTCATGTTTTCAGGTATCACACTCCAGTGATGATAACTTTCAAATCCAAATCTTCCTCTTCTCATTCCTCTGGCTAGTATGACTTAGGCATCTCACATTTCTCAAACTCTTTCATTTTATTTATTATTTTTTGAGATGGGGTCTCACTTTGTTGCCCAGGCTTGAGTGCAATGGCATGATCACAACTCACTGTAGCCTCAACCTCCTGGGCTCAAGCAGTCCTCTCACCTCAGCCTCCCAAGTAGCTGGGACCACAGGCATGTGCCATCATGCCTGGATAATTTTTGTCTCTCCATGTTGCCTAGGCTGGTCTTAAACTCCTGGGCTTAAATGATCCTCCTGCTTCGACTTCCCAAAGTACTGGGATTACAGGTTTGAGCTACCATGCCTAACCATTTTTCAAGCTCAATATGTTGTCTCCTCTTTATTGTTCCTTATTTTTAAACCATTTCCTCTTACAACTTTTCTATGTCCATAAGAGGCACCATTATTCTTCCAGTCACATAAACTTAAAACCTTGGTAAAATCTTTACCACCCTTTTTCTTACTCTTTTAACTTAAGCCAGTCACAAAGTCCTGTTAATTTTCTCCTCTAAAATGCTTCTCAGCTGCATACCTCCCTCGCCATTTCTGCTGACAAGACATTGGACAGAGCTCTTACCACCCCACACCCAGTTCCACTTCCTCCTCCTCTCCTGTAAACTTACTGACTGTAATATAATGGTCCAATTACTTCACTTGGCATTTTAGACTATCCAGAGTCTAGGTTCATCCTACTACTCTTAACGTGAGCCCTTTTCAGAATAAATTTTTTTTTTTTTTTTGTGACAGGGTCTTGCTCTGTTACCCAGGCTGGAGTGCAGTGGCGTAATCATGGCTCATGGTAGTACCCTGGTAGCCTCAATCTCCTGGACTCAAGCAATCTTTCCACCTCAGCCTCCTGAGTAGCTGGGATTCCAGGTGCATGCCACCACACTAGGCTGTTTTTAAAAATTATTTGTAGAAACAGAATCTCACTATTTTGTGTTTTGCCCAGGCTGGCCTTGAACTCCTAGACTCAGGTGATCCTCCTGCCTCGGCCTCCCAAAGTCCTGGGATAACAGGTGTGAGCCACTGCACCTGGCCGAAGTCAGACTTCTGTGTCTTATGCATACCTGGTCATATCCTTTTTCCACTCCTTGTGGTGTCCTTGCCCTTCCTCTGCTGTGCCATGATGGTTCCTGTTCATTTTCATATCCGTCTAATGGACACCATTCCCACTTCCATTCCCAATGAACATTTCCCTTAATGGAATCTTTAATTCATCACTTCCTCCTTTGAATTAGTTTTTTTAGTGCTTTTTGTTTTCATTGAAACATTTTTAACAATCAGCAAATTGAAAGGGATCTTTAAAGTAATTCAGCTTAATCTTGAACCCAAGACCTCAGTCTTCTCTGTAACTCATACGTGGCACTAGCTTCTAATATTATACAATGCTTCTCAGTTTTCTTTCTACTTACGTAGTAAGCATCTGGAGGTTAGGAACTTGGTTTTTACTGTGCTTTTGTTTTCCCTGTTAAAGCTTGGCATGGTTCTTTATCCTTAGAAGATACTAAAAATACATTTGTTGATTGAATAAATGAATCCAGTAAGTTAAAAACACATACATTTTCCTCCGAAGACTTTACAAAGGAGACTCACTCTCTCCCCCTTCCAAAGCCTGTCTCAACAGTTTCTCTGTTTCCAAGTGTCTATAGATAAGGGTGACTGAAAATATGGTAGATACATTTGCAGCCCACTCTTTTCTTTTTATAGTTCTGTATTAGTCTTGGTTTTTATTTTCCTACATCTTGAAATTATATTTGGAATTTCTTTCTTTTGCATGTATGATAGCTGATGCATGAATTTTAATAGAGTTGTTGAATGCTGATCATGTTTTTCTATGGTAGTTTAGAAATATTTAGGAAGGAATATTCCATTCAACTTATTCACATGAAGGCGATTATGTTGTGGTTTGAAATTTTATATAAAATTTTTCAACCACATAAACTCTGTGCAGGTTTAAAAATTATTAGTTTTTTCTATGGGATGAATAGAAGTGATAGCTTTAATTGCTTTGTAATTATTTGTATGATATAATTTTGCAAATAAGGTGTGTTTCCATAGCAAGGATGTTTATATAAAGTTAGTGCTGACTTCAATTATGTCAAATGCTTTAACTATGTAGAGGACGCTTAATATTTGATTTAGTTTTGATGAAAATACAGAAATGATTTCTCATATGATAAGAACTTTTGTCCATTTTAGAGCATGTCAAAAGAATAAACATGGTAATTTGAATGCTCTATTTTTATTTCTAGAAACCAGCAAATATCCTAGTAATGGGAGAAGGTCCTGAGAGGGGGAGAGTCAAAATAGGTAGGTAATTATTCCTAAAATAATTTATTTAAAAACTGAAGTTAACTGCAAAGGTGGTTTCCCCTCTTAATGCCCTTATTTAGGTAGTTAATTTTAAATTTACTTTCTCTTATTATTGTTAGAAAAGATATTGGAAAATGTAGAAAGATAGTCTACAAAACTCCTAGGCTTTTTCCCAAAATAAGATTCTTTAGTTCTAAGTTGAGGCATCACTGGAAATTGACAAGTAAGTTCATAAAAGCATTCGATTCCCATACAATAACCCAAGCATGTGTTTATGTCACCACCACTGTCCTGCACAGCCACCTTAAATATAATCCTCTAAATCTTACCTTTGTTTCAGGTCTACCAAATATTCTCTTCCTGAATATTTTCCTCCCTACCGTGAGCGAATTTATTTAAACCTTCACAGGTTCTCCCTACGTCACCACACCTGGCCTGCATGTCTTGAGCCAAGTACTAACATATCTTTGCCAAATGGATATATATGTTTACAGACTCTCTTAGCTACCTCTCTTCGATTAAGGCACTAGCAGGAATCTTATTTGTATATTAAGATTTCCTTTGTAATCCTGAATGTTCTAAAAAATAATCAGCATCATTTATACCTATTACATATTTGGGGAGAAGATGAGCTAATAAATGCTTTATTCTAATTTCTTTTTTGAGACAAGAGTCTCTCTCTGTTGCCCAGGCTGGAGTGCAATGGTATGATCTTAGCTCACTGCAACCTCCGCCTCCTGGGTTCAAGCAATTTTCCCTGCCTCAGTCTCCCAAGTAGCTGCGACTCCAGGCTCCCGCCACCATGCCTGGCTAATTTTTTTGTGTATTTAATAGAGATGGGGTTTCACCATGTTGGCCAGGCTGGTCTTGAACTCCCGACCTCAGGTGATCTGCTTGCCTTGGCCTCCCAAAGTGCTGGGATTACAGGCATGAGTCACCACGCCCAGCCTATTCTAATTTCTTTTACTAGAAATTATAGTTATTGAAAGTTGAATGCTTTTTAGAAATATGTTAAAATGTATTCATCAGCCTGATTTCTTTGCTATTAGAATATACCATGCTAAAGGTGATGCAAAATTGTGCTCACTTGACCCGCTACAAATTCATGCTGCCCTATTTCAAGCCTGCCCTGCTGTTTGGTTTTCTACTTCTTCAGTTAACTCCCTAGCCCAGTTGCTAAAGAAGCTGTTCTAAACCAACCCTTTTCTTTAAACACCTCTATCCTAAATTTGCTGAGATTATCAGATTCATTCAAAAGTTTGATGTTAATTAAGTAGCTGGTCGCTTTCTTTCTCTTCCCTCCTCCACTTCCACCATACTTTCTCACTTGTCTCTATTTTTATTTTACTCTTGCACACCTTTTCTTAGGAGCATTTATTGAGTTCCTATTTTTTGCCAGATACAGGTGAAAGGGAGGTAAAGGATGGTCTCTTCTGTGAGAGACAGTAAAATGAACAGTTTACTATACATTGCAATAGGTACTTTCATATGTTACCTCATTTATTTTACACAACCACCCTCTGAAGATAAGGAAGACAATATTTAGAGAGGTTGTAGCTTCCTCAGCCTGTCAAAGCTAGAACTTGAATTCCAAGTCCTGAGGCTCTTTCCCTGCAAACATCCCTGCGTAGTGATATCAGAGCTGTCTGGTGTGACCTCACTGACCTCTACTCTTTGGCTGTACAGCCCTGCCCTTGAGAAAGCCTCTATGAAAGAGAGACTTTCCCTTCCTAAGTCCTATCTACTAGTGCCCTTCGTAGCTTCTAAATGTCTTCCTACCTTAATTAAACTCCTCATAGTACTGCCATTTTCCCCTTCTCAAGTTCCTCTTTTTCACCTTTAAACCTTCATCGTCCTCTTCCCAATTTAAAATAAATCTTGTATCTATCTTGTTTTCTTTAGCACTTGTTCTATTCATTTCCCTTTTTGTTCTTCTACTTTTAGAACACATGATGTTCTACTTACTCTAATTTGTTATAATTTGGCCTCTAATTCTATCCCTCTATCAAAAGTCCTCTCTAAAAGGACACCTGTGACCTCTGCCTTACCAAATCAAGTGAATCAAGTGGCCTGTATTAATCACCTTTCTCCTTTACTGCAGTAAACCATTTGTTCTTCTGACAGTCTGGCTTTGAGGGTGTCTTCTCCCTTGGTCTATATGACATACCATAATTCAGTTTTTCTGCCTCCCACTTTTGCTGTGACTTTGCATTTTATTCATTCTTGCCTCTTACTCCTACTAACCTATTGTTTCCAGGCACTGGCTTAGGACATGGCCTCCCTCTAAAATTACTTCTTTAGGAAATTGATAAGTTGTGGCCTCAGGATCATGGATTTATGAAAATAATTCTAAGATCTTGATGCCAGAGTCTAATCTCTCACCCTAGCTGAAGTCTTTATTTCTATTTGAATATCTCGCTGGTAACTTACCCTCCATTGTCCCAAACCAAATTCATCATCATCATCTTGTCTTCCCCTTGTTTGTTCCATTCGTCACCTTTCTCCCAGTCACCCAAATCTAATTTCTTCTCTTAGTACTCCTTAACATAAAATTCTGTACTCTGGCCGGGCCACTTAGTTACCTCACGATTAAGAGTTTTAAGATTGTAATTCTACCAAGATTAGGGATAAAACCAGGGTTAAAAATAAGAAATAATTAATGATAAAGATCTAGTGGACAATCGAGATAGTTTATTAAATGGATTTTAAATTTTGTTTTAGTAGCCACTATTTTTTTTAAACATTAGTAATACTGATGCCTATGCCTAATGGTTTGATACAGTGTTCTTTTTTGGCTTAAAATAAAAGGATAGTTGGGCTGGGCATGGTGCCTCATGCCTGTAATCCCAGCACTTTGAGAGGCCAAGGTGGGCATATCACGAGATAAAGAGATCGAGACCATGTGGCCAACATGGTGAAACCCCGTCTCTACTGAAAATACAAAAATTAGCTGGGCATGGTGGTGTGTGCCTGTAATCCCAACTACTTGGGAGGCTGAGGCAGGAGAATCGCTTGAACGCAGGAGGCGGAAGTTGCAGTGGGCCGAGATAGCACCACTGCACTCCAGCCTGGACAACAGAGCAAGACTCCATATCCAGGGGGCGGTGGTGGGGCAAGGGAGTGGGTAAGAAAAGGATAGTTGCATGGAAAACACATTTTGCCCTTTGCTATATCTGAGCCTTCCCATTCTCAGCAACCTAAAAACTTCCCAGGCCTTACCTAAAATGCTTATTGCCTTCCTCTTTTGCTGTTCAAAATAATTCATCCTTCAGGATCCAGCCCAAGTCCCACTCTCAATTTAGTCTGCTTTTACAAATGTTTACTGTACATTGTTCCAGATAACATAATAAAGGAGAAATACACCTTCCCCCAGGGAACTTAGCATCTAGTAGAAACCGGTAACGACTTCCTTTATTCTCACAGTACTTACCACTTTTTTGCTTCTACTATGTATATTTTGTCATCTCACCTTCATGTAAGTTCCTTAGTGGTAGACCTTGTTTGTTGCTGCTTTTCATCATTTGATACTAATTAGCACCCACACCAGAATTTTACTACCCTTATCCGTGAACTGGAACAATTTCATCCATGTGTAATTTTAGAAAGTCAACTGTTATAGTAATCTTTAGGCTAATTACCTTTTGTCTAAATTAGTAATTATTTGAAAAGTAGTTTGAAACTCTTTTAAAGTTCATAAAATACATGGGAATTATTTTTTAAAGTATCTATTTTTTCCTTCTGGCCTTGATTTCATCTGTGAGTGAATATATGAGGCTTAGGTAAAACTTAGGAGGTAGAGAATAACGGGAGAAATATTGGCTTTAGGTAACTTCACTTTAAAATGTTTTTCAATGGATGAAACAGCATTCCATCATATTACTTTGTGTCATCAACAACAATTAGCATTTATTAAATATATAAAACAGTGCCTTGAATATTGTGTAATATTATAGAATAATAGGTGTAATATTGGTAGAATGAACTTGAATATTTTTGTTTGGTATAGGGAAATGTAGTTTAAAAAGAGTAGGCATCAGCACAGGCTTCCTTTGGATAGCTTTAGTTTTTAAGAGCTCGATACTCCAAAGCATTCTCAAAACAGTCTTACAAATTATTCAAAATCCAAAGAAACAGAATCACTACAGGCTGGGCTCAGTGGCTCATGCCTGTAATCCCAGTCCTTTGGGAGGCTGAGGCAGGCAGATCACTTGAGGTCAAGAGTTCATGACCAGCCTGGCCAACCTGGTGAAACCCCATCTCTGCTAAAATACAAAAATTAGCCAGGCGTGGTGGCACGTGCCTGTAATCCCAGCTACTGGAGAGGCCGAGGCAGGAGAATCACTTGAACCTAGGAGGTAGAGGTTGTAGTGAGCTGAGATGGCGCCACAGCACTCTAGCCTGGGCAACAGAGTGAAACCCCATCTCAAAACAGAAACAACAAAACAAAAACCCAAACTTTCTATAAATTAAAAAGATTTTTTGCCTATTCTGCTATGTAAATGTAAATTACAATTTTAATGTATGTTATACCATAGCACATTAGTTTTAGATTAAATGACACTCTGTGGTTGAAAATTTTATGTGCATTTATGCATTTTATAGTACACTGGGACCCCTTATACTATCAAAATTGGTTATCTATATATTATGTATTCAAATTACAGAGGCTTATTCTTGTGACTTTGCCTTTGTGACTTGCAATTATCATGTGTATAATTTGTTGGATGTCAGATTTAGTAGTTAAGAAGGTAACTCCTAAATTATAACATGGTTTTTGTTTGAGTACCGGCATCTTTATTTACTATCCCTGTGACCATAGACAAGTCATTTAACTGCTTTGGGCCTTAGATTCTTCATCTCTGAAATAGGGAGCAAAATACTGATTAAACCAGTATTCTTATGAGGATTCAATGAGGTGAAATATGATGTATATGAAAGCCATTTGTAAACTGCAAAGGACTTTGTAGATAAAAGGTATTTATTACTTATGATATCTTAAGAAAATTAGTTTCCAGGATCTTACTGCAGTAGTAATTTTTTTTTTACTACTTTTATATACCCCTAATATTTCAACTGATTAGCTTTGGTTTAGAGCTTTGTTAAATGCTGAATTACAACAAATTATCTTTTATGTGTTCTGTGTATGTTCTTGAAAACATGCATGTGATGTGCTGATTACCATTCAGCAACTGGCTCTCTGGAGCAAAAAATGTCCCAATTTGTAGCATTTGCTGTTTTCCATGTTGTAGATACTTCTACCATAGCCAATTCCAAATCACCAGTATGCTGTCATTGAATGCAGAATTGGAAAAAGATGTGTATATATCAGCTCTTGTGAGTTTGTTGGATCTGACTGCAGCACACACTGAACTAAGACATAGTCAGGTTTTGTTTGTTTGTTTGTTTCAAGACAGAGTCTTGCTCTGTCTCTTGTTTGTTTTGAGACAGTCTTGCTCTGTCACCCAGGCTGAAGTGCAGTGGTGCAGTCTCAGCTCACTGCAACCTCTGCCTCCTGGGTTCACGTGATTTTCCTGCCTCAGCCTCCTGAGTAGCTGGGACTACAGGTGCATGCCACCACACCCAGCTAATTTTTGTATTTTTAGTAGAGATGGGGTTTCACCATGTTGGCCAGATGGTCTTGATTTCTTGACCTCATGATCCTCCTGCCTTAGCCTCCCAAAGTGGTGGAATTACAGGCGTGAGCCACCACGCCTGGCCACAGTCAGTTTTTAGATGTATAAGCATACAGAAGTCATCATCAATCAGGGAGACTTTTGAATTGTTTTATATTTCAAAAACACTTAAGAACCTTTTTATAACTGTCTGTGAATGCCAGGAATCTGAAGTCAGACCTGGATTCTAATTCTGCCTCTGCACTTACTAGCTGTGTGACCTTAGGCAAATCAGATTATCTTTTTTGGGGGGCAGGGGATGGAGTCTCACTCTGTCACCCAGGCTGGAGTACAGTGGTGTGATCTTGGCTCACTGCAACCTCCACCTCCTGGGTTCAAGCAGTTCTCCTGCCTCAGCCTCCCAAGTAGCTGGGATTACAGTCGTGCACCACCATGCCCAGCTAATTTTTGTATTTTTAGTAGAGATGGTGTTTCACCATGTTGTGCAGGCGGTCTCTAACTCCTGACCTCAGGTGATCCGCCCACCTGGGCCTCCCAAAGTGCTGGGATTATAGGCGTAAGCCACCACGCCAGCCCAGAATATCTTTAAGCTTCAATTTCTTCATCAGTAAAACCGGCACAGTAATAGTATCTACTTCTGATGGTAGATAATAAAGGTAAATGAAGTAGTTCCTTTCTGGCACCTGGTGTAGACCTCTGGTTAAAAAGGGAGGAAAAGGATTGCTTTATAAGGTCAGCAGCTATTGTTGTCAACCTTGCATGGTTCTAATAATGTATGTCAAACTGAATTTTACACTTGATCTTAGCCAAAAGGGCGAGAAACGATCAAACTGAATTTTATGTTAATTTATTTTATTTTTTTAGCTGACATGGGTTTTGCCAGATTATTCAATTCTCCTCTAAAGCCACTAGCAGATTTGGATCCAGTAGTTGTGACATTTTGGTATCGGGCTCCAGAACTTTTGCTTGGTGCAAGGCATTATACAAAGGCCATTGGTAAGTTGGTCTAAAATGATTTACTATCTTGGCATCTAACGATCATAAATATAAAATGGTATAATAATAAAGCTACTTGATAAAAACCATTTTATACATTTTTGTAAAAATCCTATTGTCTTCTGTATTCCTAGATTTCTGGTAGATTTGTATTCTTAACTGTATAGGAGAATATGGTTATTTTAAAAGAAGAAAGCATTTTCTTTCAGAGAATAGAGGTATCAGTATCTGATCCTGTTGAGTTGCTATGGAAACAATAACATGCACATTTTATTTTGTACTTAGTAGCTGTTGATCAGAAGAACTGGAGAGAAGTTTAGAATTGTTTTCTTCACAAAATGAAAAACAAAAACAGGAGTAGTGCAGTATTGGAAAGAACCCCTTCTATTTGGGGAAAAGTTACTCACATCGTTTAAGCAAGAAGCAATATAACTAATCTTTCTGTCTTGCCATTACGGTTATGAGAATGGCAGTTTCTCCATTAAGATAGGAAATAGAGTCTGGGTAGATTAGCTGTGCTCAGCATCTTGCCATCTCATCAAGTCAAAAAAAAACTGAGTAAGAAAATCTGTTGTAAACACACTCTCTGTAGGATTTAAAGTCTGCCTCAGAACAGTGGCTTCAGAGATTTGCTACCTGGTGACTGCAGTATCCTCAGACGGCCCAGCTGCAAATGGATGGAGTCATTAGGAGCTGACCCTCCTCAAACCTAGAGATTTCTTTAAAGGAAGGAAAAGAAGAGAGTAGGGCAGAGTACACTGCAGCTGTTAGAAGGGCTAGTTCTACAAGGTATCCAAATTTCCTAAGTATATTTCTTTAAATTTTCCTTATTGAATTTTCTGTTTACTGGCATTAGTTGCATATCAGTTTTGGCTACCTTTAGCTGCTTTTGTTGAATTCTATTTAATAAAGGCACTGCAAGTATAAAGTTATTAAAAATAGACAAGCACAATCCTTTCTCTGCTAAACAAGCTTATGAAAAACCTGGTGACATCCAAAGAGCTGCAAAGGAAATTCTCACATTTGGAAAGATTAGACCGATAATTAGCCTACTCATGGGTTAAAGAAAGAAAACAAAAATTAAAATATAGTAAGTCCTCATTCATCAAGACGTCTGATTTCTGCAAAACTCAGACACCAGAGCACATTTAGATTTTGTCCAGAGACAGAGACTCTAGTACAGTGCTGGGACATTGTAAATTACTGATAAATGCTGCTGAATAGTTTTGTTAAATTAGTGAAAAATCCTCTGAGTAGACTGGTATGTGTTTGACAGTAGAGGAATGTGAGAGTGACATCAGACCCCTACCTGTGCAGCTGGGCCTCTGGTAAGGCAGCAGAGCAGAGGCTACCAAGGCCAGGTGTCGTCAGTGGGCAATGGCAGCTGTCTGCAAAAGGTGAGGAAAGAACTACGGACAGCAATGGAAGGGATGGAATGGCCCTGAGAGTGAGGAGCTAACACCAGAGCCTGCCTGTGTACATTCTAACCAGTGATTTTTACTATGGAGCTGTATTTCTGAGACTTCTAGAATTGTAAGTTTGTTTTTTCTGTCATTTAGGTCTCTCCTTACCCACTGTTGAAAACAGTCAAATCCCTTAAACAACCTCAGAAGGAACCAGAGGATAGGAAGAGACTGAAAGTAAGCCAGGGAAGGAAAGAGTGTTAGTTGAAAGTAACAGGTGATGCCTTAGAACAGGTTAATGACAGATAACCCAGGGCACGAGGAAGGGAGAAGAGGATGCAGTCTCCGCAGAAATCCATATGCCTTAGGCTTAATCCAAACACCAGGACAGTCTATATCTAGAAGGGAGATTTCCATTAGGAAAAGGCACATTCAGTCAAAACCTTCTGTTAAGCTAAATGACTCTCCACCAATGTCTGTCCCACTCTCAGAGAATCTAACACAGCAGGTCCATGCCCTTAGGTAGGTGATTCTGTTGTGCGTGACCCATATACTTTGAGAGCCCACACTCTGAGAAGCACAGTTTTATGAATATTTTCTGATTTACTTTTCTCTTGTTGAAATGAAAATAGATGCTTTTTAAAAATAAATGTATTGGATATGAATTGAAAACCAATTATACTTCTTATTCCTCAGGGTAAGGAAAAATGAAATTGAATTTTAACTGGCTTGTAACTTACTTGCTCAGTAAATGAAATTTACCGCTTAAAGATAAAAACATAATCACTAATTTGTAATTTTAGTCAGTTCCTAATTACCCATTCTGGATAGAAGGTAGGAGAAAGTTAAGACAGAAAGAAAGAATAATGCCCAAATCAGATATCTTAGGGCTTCAAATATGTTAATAGCAGACATTTATAGGTACATACTTACTCACTTTTTCATACTCTTCTCCATACATGGTCCATGTTAGAAATGAGTACTTAGGGACGGGCAAGGTGCCTCACGCCTGTAATCCCAGCACTTTGGGAGACCAAGGCAGATGGATCACTTGAGGTCAGGAGTTCAAGACCAGCCTGGCCAATGTGGTGAATTCCTGTCTCTACCAAAAATACAAAAATTAGCCGGGTGTGGTGGCACACACCTGTAATCCCAGTACTCAGGAGGCTGAGGTGAGAGAACTGCTTGAATCCAGGAGGCAGAGGTTGCAGTGAGCCGATAGCGCACCACTGCCCACCTGCCTGGGTGACAGGGCAAGTCTCTGTCGGAAAAAGAAATGAGTACTTTGATTCAGGGCATAGAAAAAAGAGAGTTTGATTATTTGATATCAGTGGAGGTTTATGGAGTGACATTTAGTGGGGGAGGGGAGTGGCAGTGATGGTGGCAGCAGTGTTGGGGTGGGTGTGTGTATGTGTGTGTCAGGAGAACAAGTCATTGATAGAGGAAAGAAACCTGAAAAGTAGCTACAGATGGTGCAGGAGCCAGATGGCCTTTTGACATTGCAGGCTAATAGGAGGCAGAAACCCTTTGAATTTATTGCCACCTGCTATCTGAGGTTTCTTATCTTAGCAGTTCACTGGGAACTCAAGACCCTGGCTCTTGTCCTTTGGATGGAGGACAAACCAGGAATTGGCGTGACCAGGCATATGCAGTAGTAGTCCTGGTAGACTGCATAGTAGAGGCGGTAATGAGGAAGAGAGATGGGACCATCAGAGGCAGCCATATCAGGGGGAAGAGTGACAACCAATATGACATGAGAGAGAGAAAAGAATTCAGAAATGGACACTGAGCAGTATTATTCTTCTACTCTGTAGTGATGGATGTTCATCATGATGATGACCTTGCTGCATCATTAAGGAGGATTACATTGTGTTTTATAGCCTCTTATGGTGGCAGGCAATGGTGTAATTAAAAAATGGTTGTTAAAGAAATATGTTTCCATTATCCAAAAGGCTAAATTATGTGGAAGGAAGCTGTACCTGAATGTGGTCAAATAAGTAAGGCATTACTGTATGGATTTTTCCATTTGGCAATTCGTTTTAGGAGAGAGCATTCTGATATGTCTTCTAGCTAATGGATATACAGTAGTCCTCACTTATCAGGTGGGAATATGTTCCAAGACCCCCCGAGGGGATGCCTGAAACTGCAGATAGCACCAAACCCTGTATATAGTGTTTCTTTGATCTGATAACCCAGACGACCACTAAGTGACTAACCAGCAGGTAGTGAGTATACAGTGTGGATGAACAGAGGGATGATTCACATCCCGGGAAGATGGAGAGAATAGCATGAAATTTCATCACACTGCTCAGAATGGTACACAATTTAAAACTTATAAATTGTTTATTTCTGGAATTTTCCATTTAGTATTTTCGAACTGCAGTGGTTGACTGCAGGTAACTGAAACTGGAAGGCAAAAACTTGGATGAGGAAGGAATAGTGTAATTAACCTTTTTCCTTGTTTAGCTCATCACAGAATGTGATTCCCATATTTAATAGGCTACTAAACGCAGTACTTTTTTATCCCTGTACCATAGTTTTTTGTTTTTTCCGAGATGGTGTTTTGCTCTGTCGCCCAGGCTGGAGTGCAGTGGCGTGATCTTGAGTCGCTGCAACCTCCGCCCCCTGGGTTCAAGGGATTCTCTTGCTTCAACCTCCCAAGTAGCTGAGACTACAGGCGTACATCACCACACCTGGCTAATTTTTGTATTTTTAGTAGAGATGGGGTTTCATCATGTTGGCCAGGATGGCCTCGAACTCCTGGCCTCAAGCGATCCACCCGCCTTGGCCTCCCAAAGTGCTGGGATTACAGGTGTGAGCCACCGTGCCCGACCTATACCATAGTTTTTGAATATTTATCTTTTATTTTATTTATTTATTTATTTATTTATTTATTTATTTGAGATGGAGTTTCTCTCTTGTTGCCCAGGCTGGAGTGCAGTGGCGCGATCTCCGCTCACTACAACTTCCACCTCCCAGATTCAAACAATTCTCCTGCCTCAGCCTTCCAAGTAGCTGGGATTACAGGCATGGGCCACCATGCTCAGCTAATTTTATGTTTTTAGGACAGGCAAGGTTTTACCATGTTGGTCAAAACTCCTGACCTCAGGTTATCTGCCTGCCTCAGCCTCCCAAAGTGCTGGGATTACAGGCGTGAGCCACCACACACAGACTGTCTTCTTTTTAAAAAATATTTACTAAATGGCATTTAAGTGGGCAAGTCTCACAAAAGTTAATTCACTTATACATTTGTCAAAGCATTGTGAATATAATATTGTAGTCTCAGAATATAAGCTGCAGTCTTTCAGTGTGTAAATTTTAATAGAATAATCTATGACTGGTGATTTTAGATAGTTAATAAAACTTCTAAAGATGCCTAACTTTATCCTGAGGGATGGGGTGGATGTGGGGTAGCATATAAGTGAATGTGTTTAAGTAAGATCTATGTCATGCAGTACTATATATAGTATTATTTATGAGCTTCTAGAGCAATTTGTTGAAAAAGCTGAAGCTAGTAGTCTTTGAGACAAAAGTTTTTTCCCCAATTCTTTTTATTTTATTTTATTTTTTGAGACAGAGGCTTGCTCTGTTGCCCAGGGTGGAGTGTAGTGGTGCAATCTGAGCTCACTGCAACCTCTGTCTCCTGGATTCAAGTGATTCTTCTGCATCTACCTCCTGAGTACTGGGACTACAGGCGCATGCCACCACACCTGGCTAAGTTTTTGTATTTTTAATAGAGATAGGGTTTCGCCATGTTGGTCAGGATGGTCTCGAACTCCTGACCTCAAGTGATCCACTCACCTCGGCCTCTCAAAGTGCTGGGATTACAGGCATGAGCCACCGCGCCCATCCTCCCCAGTTCTTTTATATGGTCTATACTGTCTGTCTAGACTCAAAACTTGTAAATTCTGCTCTATCATTATACATTGGATGGCTTTAAAAGAATTACATCACTATGTCTGATGATGATATTATTTCAGTATATCAGATCTGAGTATTATGCCTGGTATTAGATTATCAATTGAATACTTTAATGATTAAATTATTCACAGTGGTTAGATATGGTGAGACCTTGTCTCTATAAAACAACTAAAAACTTAGCCAAGTACAGTGGCACACACTCATAGTCTCAACTACTCTGGAGGCTGAGGCAGGAGGATTGCTTGAGCCCAGGAGTTTAAGGCTTCAGGGAGCCATGATTACAGCACTGTACTCCAGCCTGGGTGACAGAGACCCCAAAAACAACAACAAAAAAAGTGGTTAGAAAGACCTTTGCCTAAATCTAAAGAATTTGTTTTTTGCTAAATTGACTTACCCTGTTTATTGTCATCAGAAGATTTACAAGTAAATGTCTTTTTATTATTTGGCTTTCAATCTGTTACATGATGATATAGTTATTTCATGTCATATATATATACACACACACACACACACACACATATGTATACATACATATATACACACACATACCCACACATATGTTAAAATACAAAGTACAATAATGTTTTCTTAATGCACTTATTGTACTTTGTATATTGATTTACTGAAAAGTATTTTTATAAGTAGGCTGGGATTATATCTGGGAATTATAACCAAGGAAATATATACAAAAACTTATGTTTCTTCTTTCCTAGATATATGGGCAATAGGTTGTATATTTGCTGAATTGTTGACTTCAGAACCTATTTTTCACTGTCGTCAGGAAGATATAAAAACAAGCAATCCATTTCATCATGATCAACTGGATCGGATATTTAGTGTCATGGGGTTTCCTGCAGGTAATTTATTTTCCTTTTTAAAGTCGTATTTTGAGTCATATTTCAAAATCATTTCTTCTCAAAAGCAAAATTTAATGTATATTTATAAACTGACATAATTAGGAGATTTTAAATTAACACATTATTTTCTATAACAATATTTAATTTTTTTGTAAGATAAAGACTGGGAAGATATTAGAAAGATGCCAGAATATCCCACACTTCAAAAAGACTTTAGAAGAACAACGTAAGTAATTCCACACAGTCCTAGTCTTTTTGTGCTGCTGTAAAAAAATACCTTAGACTGGGTAATTTATAAACAACAGGAATTTGTTTTCTCCCAGGCCTTGAGGCTGGAAAATCCAAGGTCAAGGCACTGGCATGTTTGGAGTCCCATGAAGGTTGTTTTCTGCTTCCAAGGTGGTGCCTTGTTGCTGTGTCCTCACATAGATAGAAGGGCAAAAAGGGGCAGATGCTGTGTGATGCCTCTTTTACAAGGCATTAGTCCCACTCCTGAAAGCAAAGCCCTCGATTCTGGAAGGCCTTATCTTCTAATACTGTTGCATTGGGAATTAAGTTTCAACAACGTGAATTTTGGAGGGGACATAAACATTCAAACCATAGTGCACATTAATTATAGGTAGTAATTTCAATGAGAATAGTTAATCTTTTTAAAAAACATATGTAGATTGTTATTTAAACTAGAAACTGAGATTTTAGCATACTAATTATGCCTGTGATTTACAAAAGGTATTCCAGATACCATTAACATATATAGTTCAGGTTTAGGCTGCAGTATTAAAAACTTTTAAGAATGTAAGGGTCAATGGGTAGTTTATGTCTGTTATGTTTTAGCATGAATAAAGGTCTCCGTTCAAGGCCATAGCTGTGGTTTTATTTTTTCTGAGTAATGACTGGTAACTGATATGCTGGACTAGGAAACCTGGAAGGCTGGCAGAAGGAAGAACATGTGGCTTGGAATATGAGTAAAACAAACTGATGAAGGCATTTACTTTGAGCAGAAATGAGATTAAGGGTGATGGCATGTGAGGTGTTTGTTATAAATATGCACACCTACCGAAAATTGTGGAAGAGCTTCTCTGTTGGCAACTTACCAGGAAAATTTTAGGACGGGATGGCTTATAGGAACAAAAGCAGACATCATTAAGAGAAATAGAGAATGGCATTGATCATTTCTGACCCCTTTTTCTCACAATCCTTGGTGAGGTCCTTTGCCTGTATCCATCTCTTAAGGACAGTGCTAATATCAAGGTTCTATCCTGGGCCCTCTTCTCACTCTGGATACTTTCCCAGTCAGATGTCATGTTTTGATGGCCACAATTTACCATCAATTATGTGGATAACTCCCAATATGTATCTTACTCCGTTCACTTTTCCAAGTTTCAAAATCATTTATCTAATTGCCTTATGGAATCCCAACCTGAATGTTCTATAAATTCTTTAAACACCCAAAACCAAACTAGTTATTTTCATTTAACATTGTATGGTACCTTGTTGGCAAGGGTACAGTAAAATGGACATTCCGGCCAGGCACAGTGGCTCACTCATGCCTTTACTCCCCACACTTTGGGAGGCTGAGTCGGGAAGATCTCGAGCCCAGGAGTTTGAAACTAGCCTGGGCAACATAGTTAGATCCTATCTCTATTTTTATTTTTTAAAAATTATTACTCATATGCTACTGGAGAGAATGAGTACTTCTCAAATTTCAGTGTACCTACAAACCACCTGGAGACCTTGTTAAAAATGTAGATTCTAAGTCAGAATCAGGGGTGAGGACTAAGAACCTTCATTTCTAATGCAGGCTCTCAGGTGATGCCCAGGTTGCTGGTAAAGGCTACATTTGTGTAGTGAGATTCTAGAGCACCTAAAAAAGACTTTAAAATGTGCATGCCCTTTGACCTGATAATTCCTGGAATTTATCCTGTGGAAGTAATCAGAGCTGCCACAAATAGATGAGTACTTATATACCAGGGTGGTGCTAAACCCTTTACCGACATTTTTTCCTAAGATCTTCCTAGCAAATCTATAGGGTAGGTATAATTACAGTTTCCACTTTTCAGATTCGGAACCTAAGGCTTTCACAGAGGTTAACTAACTTGCCCAAGATCACACAATTGGTGAATGACTGAATCAGGGTCTAGGAGGGGTCTCTGAGTCTCATCCACTAGGCAGTGTCGGCTCCCTGCCATGCGTATCAGATTTAGCTACAACGACTTGTATGCCACAGTTATTATGAAACGAGTAATACCCGTACCAGTAGGAGATAGGCAGCCACTCAATAAGTTTGAAGAGTATTTGACAAGGGAAAATGTTTATGGAACAATATTAAATAAAAAGCTAAGAATTTTTATAGTAGGATTCCAATTTTATAAAAACAAAGCAAAAATTCCTGTGTTTATACCATGTATGTATATGCCACACACACACACACAACGCCAAAGGGACATTATAAAAATTTTGTCAGTGTTTTTTTGGCCACTGAGTGGCTTGATTGTGATTTTAATTTTCTTCCTTATACTTTCTATATTCTGTAATTCTTTTTATCATGAACATATATTAACTATTTTTAGACCTTTTTAATTTGAAATATTTCATATGTAGGAAAGAATATATAATGAAAAAACATTTGGTATATTTAGAATAATAAAATGAATACCCCTTTGCTCACCTCTGAACCTAAGAATTAGAACATCACTAAGATTACTGAAGTACTCTGTGTGCCCCATCTCCCTATCCACCTCCCTCCCAGAGGATAGACTCTGAGTGTTCTGCATTTGAGTTTATCCTCCCACAGTTTTTATTATAGTTCTAGTCCACATGTTTATGTGTCTCTAAAAATTATTGTTCAATTTATTGTCTTTCAACTTTTTATAAATGGTAACATGTATTTTCTTCTGCAACTTGCTTTTTCTCCTCACTTAACCTCGCATATTCGTTTTTACTGTTGTATAACATTCCATTCTGTGTATATATAAAAATGTACCCATTTTTCAGTTGATGGACATTTGGGTTGTCTCTCTCTCTCTCTCTATATATATATATATATATATATATGACTTACTAAAAGGCTGCTAAGAACATTTTTATCCATGTATCCTGATATACATGTGCAAAAGCATCCTTTGACTCAGGTTTGTGCCTAGAAATGGAGTTGATGGGTCATAGGCTATACACATTTTCAACACTAATGGTTAATGCTTAACTGTTTTCCAAAGGGATTGTAACAGTGTAAACTCTCATGTTGTGTGTGACATTTCCTATTTCTTCACACATTTGCTAATATTTGGTAATGTGTTCCTTCTTAATCAGAAAAAACAATGTCTTAAACACATACCTTATAGGAAAGCCAATCTTGGAGCTTGTCATTAAAAAATATCAATTGGATGAGCGTTCCCAGTGATGTGTGACTGTGTGTGTCCTTGCAGGTATGCCAACAGTAGCCTCATAAAGTACATGGAGAAACACAAGGTCAAGCCCGACAGCAAAGTGTTCCTCTTGGTAGGTGCTTCTCTCCCAGACTGAAATCTGATTCTCAGCACAACTCTCGCCTTCTGTTTACTCAGCTGTTCCTCCTCTTTAGAAACAAAAGAAATTGTTGGATGCTGGGGCAAAATTAAATATTTTTTGTTGAGATGTCACCCTTGTCTTTCAGCCTTCACTTTAAATGATTTATCAGCAGAAAATGAACTTTAAAAGGGCTTTAATGCTGATGATTTCTGCCAGTTTCACATAAAAGTATGTAATATGCTTAATCTGCAGTGAGCTATACAAAATGTATTTTATATTAATCCTGTTACACAGGATTACAAAAGGCAAGGTGTTGACTTGTAAACAACCTTTTCATGTGCTCTGCATTTCCTGTGTGTCACTCTAGCTTCAGAAACTCCTGACCATGGATCCAACCAAGAGAATTACCTCGGAGCAAGCTCTGCAGGATCCCTATTTTCAGGAGGACCCTTTGCCAACATTAGAGTATGTGTCCCGTCTTTTCTGTGTCCTTTGCTCCAGGCTGAGGAGGTGGCGTGGTGTTTGAAAGCAAGGGAAGCACTTGCTACTGAAGTATTTAACTTTTTCAGCGATGCCACCTAAAGACTGCTCAAGAGAAAGCTTCCACATTTTGAAACAGGCAAAGCTGTAGAGAGGTATGAATGAAAACAAGTATTTTAGGAACGACCATTTGTCAGTTTTACGATGAAAACTAAAGCTGAGAACAGGTAAGACCTTTACAGACCAATTGGCCGGATCAGAAATTCAGCCAAACCAGCAGGTAACAGAAGTTAATCTGTCTTCCAGAGCATGTCCACTGCACTACAAAACCCCTCTACTCCTCCATCCTTTTTACCCCCAAGTATAGACTTTGTGTTTTCATCTATAAGAGGTGCAGTTTTTCTTAAGGCAAATACAAATTAATTTATTTTTGGTGCTAATGAAGTTAGTATAGAGAAACTTCTATGTCCTGTGTGTCAGTTAGCTAGCAGCAGTCAAGATTTGAACACTAGCCACAGATGAAGAGTAGGAAATAAGTGAAGAAAAACAAATTGGAATTTTAAATTAACAAGGTAAGGATATTACAGATTTTAGATCATGATATGTTTTTTTCTTTTTAATGATTTTTAGTGTATTTGCCGGCTGCCAGATTCCATACCCCAAACGAGAATTCCTTAATGAAGATGATCCTGAAGAAAAAGGTGACAAGGTATAAACTGCATTGTATACTTTCACTTCCAAAGAGTGAGGGAGGCAAAAAGATAGCTTAGGTATCATTCCATAATTCCTATATGTTTAACCACCTTTTCTAACATTTAATTAAATTTGAATGTGTCTTATTTTCTGTGGAAGTTTGGGGATTGTAAAGGTACCTTGAAGTTTGAAGTATGACCAGCTCACAGATACCTGAGCTTCCGGTGTATGTCACAGCCAGTTCTACTCCCGGATTCCCACTTCTTGCTCTTTCTGTTTGTTTGGTGTCACTGCCACCCCTTTATGCAGGCTGGCTTTTGCTAGCATCACTCTGTTCTTTCCTCTTAACTGGATATATTGGCTTACTCTCCAGACTGCTCTGCCTTTCCAGAATCATGATTGCAAAGATTTCTTACAGCTGTTTTAATGAGCTATAAGAAAGGTATTTCTGATGTGCCAGTGGCCTTCAGTGAGATGTCTGTAACTGATTTGGAGGATCACTGTGGAGTCTAAATGAACTTCATTGAGAGTCCTGTTTGGGGCTTGGTGCCTTGCCCTTTGGGAACTGTGTTCCCTGGCTGCTCCATTCTCCGGTCCTCACCATCACTCTAGTGTCCCACATAGATTGCTCCCCCAGGTTGGTCAGCAGCCGCATGTGCATATCGAATAATTAAAGAAAGTTCCTGTTAATTTGGTTTCATACCAAGCTTGCTTTTTTCCCCTTAAAAGAATCAGCAACAGCAGCAGAACCAGCATCAGCAGCCCACAGCCCCTCCACAGCAGGCAGCAGCCCCTCCACAGGCGCCCCCGCCACAGCAGAACAGCACCCAGACCAACGGGACTGCAGGTGGGGCTGGGGCCGGGGTCGGGGGCACCGGAGCAGGGTTGCAGCACAGCCAGGACTCCGGCCTGAACCAGGTGCCCCCAAACAAGAAGCCACGGCTAGGGCCTTCAGGCGCAAACTCAGGCGGACCTGTGATGCCCTCGGATTATCAGGTACTCCCTGAATGTCTAATGTTCATATGCTTTATGAAGTGGGGAAAAGATTTATCCTAGATCCTTTTAGAGTTAGGTAACACTTAACTCTTACATTTGTGCAACTTGTATAATCCTGTTTCTAGGGCATTCTATGAAGAGGAAGATTTTCATCATATTTCATGTAATTGTAAAATATCTCATATTCTGATTTGTTTATCCTGACACCCTGAGGAGAGGAAGGTAGGGAGGCCAGTGCCCCCATCCTTAAAAAAAAATTTCATCATTTTACGCTTACAGCTGCCTTAGCAGTTTTGGCATATCCGAAAAAGATACATAGATAAGCAATTGAAAAGGGGAACGGAGTGGTGTCTTACTTTGGACAAAATTAATTGCGTTCTTCAGAAAGATATGCTCTTCCTGGGAGGAAGTAGCTACATAGATAAAGAAGAGAAGGGGGCTAAGACTGAGGCTTCTCTGAAATAACTGTTAAGTCTCTTTAGAAATAATTTTGAGACTAGAAAATACTTTTTGTTATGCAGATAAAAAGAGAACACCAATTGCAGTACTAATTCAGGAAATTAGAGGAGCTAAGTCTAAGGATTGGTATTTGGAGAGAGGTAAAAATACCCATTGTGATAACCATAGGAAATTTTGAAAAAAACGTTTTTTTCAAGGTAGTAACAAGTTAAGAAAACATCTAGGAAGAAGGGAAAACTTAAGTTGTTGTTTTTTTTGTTGTTGGTTTTTTTGTTTGTTGGTTTTAAGTTTGGAACCACAGTCCTCTGGGAACTCTTGCAGATGAGTGCATAGGATAGAGATAATAGAAAACAAAACCTCTGGCAAGGGAACCGTAAACTCACTGATAAGGAACTGCAATAAAGAGAAACTTTAACAAGAAAGACATAACAAATAGCTGCATAAACTGCCTTTACATTTTGAATAGCTCAACAAACTAATGTGTTTCCACACAAGTACTTCTCTGAAAAACTTCTCTTCAGAATATCCCTGCAAGCAGAAGAGTACACAATACTTCCACTTGGTTCCAATTAAACAAATTGAGGCTTCAGTTTGATCTACTAAAAACAGCTTGCCAGCTGGGTAGCAGCACGAGCATATTTGAATTTTGTTATAAAATCTGTCTCCCCCGCCCCGCCAGTTATATGAGCAGCAAATACTATATACTGGTTCATCTTTGTGTCTCTGATTGAATTATACTAACCTGTGTTAAAAAATAATAATTTGCCTAAACACTTGTTAAAGTTGGTAAGGCAGACTTTATTCGAGGCGGGGCCATGGCAGTGCATAAAGGGGCCACTGCAAGAGGGGCTGGCAGTTGGGGAGGAAGACTGGACTCAATTCAGACTCCCACATGACAAGTGGAGATGTATAACCAAAGAGCAGGGTGGGGATCAGTGGATGGAAAGTTACTGATCCCCACCCTGCTCTGAAGGGAGGCCTGGGTGATAAGCTCTTAAAGGTGGGGGATTTTTGCCAAGCCAGCTTAGCAAGATTCTTGCTCTAACAGGATTCTCCAAAGACAGAGGAAAGCGCAAGGTCGGGCCTAGTCAAGCAGAAGACTCACATAGCTCCATCCAACACCACCCTGTAAAGCTTCCCTGCAGCGCCTTTGCAGACAGCCCTCCCCTACTGCGCTGCCCCAGGCAACAACGTGTGTTCAGACCTTCTGTAATAAACCTGCCTTTCTTACCCAAAACCCTCTTGGCAAAAACCTTGACCTCCCAAGAGGAGCCTGACTACAGCTTTTGTCAAAGGAAAGAGTCTTTGTCACCCAATTATAGTCAATTATAGACAGATTACTGTATTTCTTTTTTTTTTTTTTCCAAATTCAAAAATTCTTTGAAATGCTTTTCTATGTCCATATTGTTCTGTTTACTTAAAAATAAACCTTTCATAGCTGGGTCCTGATGTCTGTGGAAAAAAATAATAAACCTTCCAACGTATCTATTAAATGAATAGATACCTCAACTATTTAATTGGAGAGGCTGGCATGAGGAGCAGCCAGGTGTCCCATTACACAGAACTTGCAACTCATACTACCATCTAGGAGCCACGGGAAAAACTTTCTTTTCACCCTCTACAAGTTCGCTGAAAAATCAGCTCACAAAAGACAGGTTAATTGGAGAAAATGTCATGGGTGCGACTAGCTAGGGCCAGTGTCTCAGGCAGTCAAGGTTTTTTAACAAGACAGTTCTGGGTAAAGAAAGGCAGATTTATTACAGAAGGTATGAAAACATGTTGTTGCAACAGACAGCACAGCAGAGGAGGGGCTGTCTGCAAAGAGCAGGGGCTGGAAGGAAGTTTACAGGGTCTTGCGGGAGGGAGCTGTGTGCCAAATGAGGTCATCGTGCCCACTAGTTGTTTGTGACTAGCAGTGTCTCAGAACAATTGTTCATTGTTTTTCCCAGCCTGGAGCCCCTTCCTCCTTACTGCTTACTTACCAGGACAGAAAGGCGTACAAACTTGATACCAGCAGGCTGAGGGAGGTCCCCAAATGCTGGTGGGACCTCGACCCCCCCCCCCCCCCACCCCGTGTGCAGGCTCCTAACACCATCGGGAGAAGGAATTAAAGGATGAGTCAAAAATAGCAAAAGTATGGAGATTTATTGCAGAGAGAAAAGTACACGACTCAAGAAAGGGGAGTGTGGGTATACTCAAGAGAGAATCCGGCAGGGGACAGTGGCTCATGCCTGTAATCCCAACACTTTGGGAGGCCAAGGTGGGTAGATCACCTGAGGTCAGGAGTTCAAGACCATCCTGGCCAACATGGCAAAACCTCGTCTCTCCTAAAAATATAAAAATTAGCCAGTTGTGGTGGTGCAAGCCTGTAATCCCGGCTACTTGGGAGGCTGAAGCAGGAGAATTGCTTGAACCTGGAAGGCAGAGGTTGCAGTGAGCCAAGATCGCGCCACTGCACTCCAGCCTGGGTGACAGAGTGAGACTCCATCTCAAAAAAATAAATAAATAGAGAGTCATGCAGTCTGGTTTGGGTTTCTATCTTTATGGGTTTCTTTAACCAAAGGGTGAAATATTCATGAAAATTTCTGGAAAATGGTGGAGATTTCTTGGAACTGTGGTGCCACCCATTTTTATGCCAAATATGGGTGTTCTCGGAACTGTCATGGCGCTGGTGAGTGTGTGATTTAGTATGTTAATGGGCATATAATGATGTCCTAGGTTTTGAAGCAGAAATTCAAAGTGTGTTTCATGTAGTCGTTTTTTTTTGTTTGTTTGGTTGGTTTTTTTTTTTTTTTTTTGAGACAGAGTCTCACTGTGTCGCCCAGGCTGGAGTGCAGTTACACGATCTTGGCTCACTACAACCCCCACCTCCCGGGTTCAAGTGATTCTTATGCCTCAGCCTCCCGAGTAGCTGAGACTACAGGCACTCACCACCACTCCTGGCTAATTTGTGTGCGTGTGTGTGTGTGTTTGTGTTTGTGTATATTTTTTAAAAGTAAAGACAGGGTTTCGCCATGTTGGTCAGGCTAGTCTCAAACTCCTGACCTCAAGTCATCCACCTTTCTTGGCCTCCTAAAGTATTGGGATTACAGACATGAGCCACTGTGCCCGGCCAGAAATTGTCCATTTTTTTATGGTTTAGGGTCAACAGAGTGTGGACAGCCATGTAGAAACATGATTGGACAGAAAGGGTATGATCTGATACTAATAGACTGAGCAGGGAAACCCAGCACGGCCTGTCTGGATTCCTGTTGGCCTCACTGAGCACGCATTCCTGCCTGCGGGTGTGGGGCAGGACCCCCTCTGGAACAGGAATCTCATGACCTACAGTCAGACAAGGTATGCCAGATCATTTTTTACGGCCAGTTTTTACGCAGAAAGGTGGGGGGAAGTTAGAGTAATATTTTTAGGTTTCACAGCTGGTGTTGGGGAAGTGGGGTTCTGGTTTCTATGGCCTGCTTTAGGGAAGGGGAATTCTAATTTCTATGGCTGGCTCTGGGGAGAATGGGACTGTGAGACAAGAGGGCACAAAAAGGTCAGAGAAAAACTTTTGCTCCTGAGGCCTTCATTTTGGGGTATTGTTTTCTGCACCCCAACAGTTCCATTAGTAGAGTTTGAAGGCTTTTGGGCTGCTTCATCAATGTATTGTAAGCAAGTACAGTTAGCACTTTGAAAAGCAGGACATTGGCTTATTTTCTGTCTAAAAAACCCCTTGTCATTAAAAAAGCTATGTAACAGCACATTAGGTTCTTACATGTTTACATTATATTTTATGGCAAAATTGCCCCAAATAACGTGAGTTGAAATAACATTTTTCATAATAAACTTCAAAATAAAACATGTAATTAAAATCTGGAATTTTTAAAGACTTCTGTAACCAACATAACTATTCAGTTGTGTAACTTAGGAAGGAGCAAAACTAAGGTGTTTTTTTGTTTGTTTTGGTTTTTTTTTTTTTTTTTTTTTTTGAGATGGAGTCTCCCTTTGTCACCCAGGCTGGAATGCAGTGGTGCCAATCTTGACTCACTACAACCTCTGCCTCCTGGGTTCAAGCGATTCTCCTGCCTCAGCCTCCTGAGTAGCTAGAACTATAGGGACCCACCACCACGCCCGGCTAATTTTTATATTTTTAGTGGAGATGGGGTTTCACCATGTTGGCCAGACTGGTCTTGAACTCCTGACCTCAGGTGATCTGCCCCGCTCAGCCTCCCAAAGTGCTGGGATTACAGGTGTGAGCCACTGTGCCCAGCCAAAACTGAGTTGTTTTTAACCAAAACTACCTTAGTGCCCTGTTATTTTGGACCAGATGTTCCAAGTCCAGTTTGGCAGCCTTTGAGCACTGAACAGGAGGACCTTGCTGATCTGTTCTTTCCTAAACCCCAGTGCCACCTCAAGATCATTTACCTTTTTAACTCAAAGTGTAACTGCCCGACAGGTTCTTCTTGCCCGCTGCCCAGATAGAGCCAATTTATCAAGACGGGAATTTCAATAGAGAAAGAGTTTAATACACATAGGGCCAGCTAAATGGGACATCAGAGTTTTATTATCGGCCTCCTCAAAAATTTGGAGGCTAGGATTTTTCAAAGATACTCTGGTGGGCAGGGGTCTAGGGATGAATACTGCTGCTTGGTTGGGGATGCAATCAAAGGGGTATGAAAAATGGCCTTCCTCCACTGCTGGGTGGAGGCCACAGGATTGGTAGAGTCATGAGTCTCAGTCTGGGTGGAGTCATCTGAAATGCAAAAGTCTGAAAAAACATCTGAAAAGGCTGACAATAGTGATGTTATTTACAGGAGTAATTGGGGAGTAGCCAGTTGACCTCCAGAACAATGACTGGTAATTGTTTAACTACACCTTCATCTTAGCAGAATTCAGGCCTTTCTCATAATCCTAAACTTGTGGCCTTTTAGTAGTTTTATAAAGGCAGTTTAGTTTTGGGATGGGCTATTGTCATTTAAACTATAAACTAAATTTCTCCCAAAGTTAGCTTGGCCCATGCCCAGGAATGACCAAGAACAGTTTGGAGGTTAAAGGCAAGATGGAGTTGGTTAGATCAGATCTCTTTCACTGTCATAATTTTCTCGCTGTTTCATTTTTGCTAAGGAAGTTTCAATTACATATATTATTTATTACATATATTCTTTCCCACTTTGCTCACAAGAAAAACCAGCCTTCTGAATATAGCCAAAGATACTACTTCCAGCTTTGCTTATCTCTTACATACTGTTCTTATTCTACAGATGATTTTTCCTTTTACACATTTTTTTTTATATTTGCCTTAGGTACTATGAAGATGAAGGTTTCATTTAATGTAATAAAAATACATTGAATTGAAATGCATTTTTTGTCTTCTCTTGAGGACAATCATATATGACAATTGCTCTATTCTAAATGTTACCTGAAGTTTATAAAACCCATGTTGCTGCCACACCCCAGCTAACCTTGCCTTACTTTGTCCTGTAGGTAGAACTCCTGATGCCCCTAGCTTCTACCTCTGAGAACCCTTTGCTTTAAAATAATGGTTTCTTAATCACAGCTTTGTTGTTTATGTTTAATTTAATTTAATTTAATTTAGGAGAGCTAAATAATTAAACATGAGGCCAAAGTACATAAGAAAGTGGCAGTCTTTTTATTGCAAATATGCACACACTCTCCGGCGAGGTTCTCTGGTCCTCAGGTGTGGGGGGCCAGGGAAGTCGTGCCCGCGCTCTCGGGTGATGTTCTCCGGTCCACAAATGCGGGGGCCGAAGAAGTCACACCGGCTCCTGCCGGCAGCGGACTTTTTTGCATTGGTACTGGAAGGGGGAGGGCAGTGGGCAGGATAAGGGCGTGATAGGGGCGTCTCCATAGGCGTGGCTGGGTAAGTTTCAATCTCTTCGGATTGACGTCACCTGGTGCATGCTCGGTTGATCTGCATCTTCCTGGGGCGGGCTGCATTTTCCCACGCACGGGAAAGTTGGTGAGGAAGAACCCGGAAGCAACATGGACTGTGCCTTCTTGTTCACCTTCCTCCATCTTGTCCTTTCTCCCTCACCCAAACAGTCCAACCTCTTATTGATTATAAGAATTTGGGGCACCGTTGTCTTTGGCTGGCTGCTTCCTGCTGTTGGGGGGCATAGTTAGGGTCTGAGGTTGGCAGTTGGATGTAGGGATGCAGGAGCATTTGGTTGAAGGTGACTTGGGTGATCTCTTGGACCTTGGCTTGGAGAAATTTTATTAGAATGGGAGCAAGACATAACATAAGACAGAGGATTAGTATGGGAATTAGGAATGGAAGCATCTGCTGTACTACAGGCAGCAGCCATACCGGTGGTCCGGGGGTTAAGGGGCGTTAAATTGTTGAAGCTCCTTTTTGATTTTGTTTAATGTTTGGACATTGGTGTCAACCAGGCCTGATTCATTTACATAGTAGCAACACTCCTCTCCTAGGAAGAGGCATGTTCCTCCTTTTTCAGCAGTAAGAAGATCTAATGCCCGTCTATTTTGTGCTGCTACCTGGGCCACTGAGGTGATTTGATGTTGTAAAGAGGCTAAGCTTTCAGCTGAAGCCTCTATGGCTGCCTGGACCTGAGTGGAGAGGGTCTGTGTGGATTGAATCGAGTGGGTGAGGGCCCCTGTTCCAAGTCCTGAGGCAACTAGGGACGATGCTAGGGAAACCCCGATAATTACACCAAAAGTAGCCTCCAACGGGGGCTGTCTGGGTCCTGCTGGGAGCTTGAGTGCAATCACACCACGAAGAGTTTGGAGTAGAGTAGCAAAAAGGAAGGGTTTGACTCTGGATTACGGTATAATGGGACTTGAGGCAAGGATGTTGCTTGAGAGGAGCTGGTAGAGTCCGTGGTGATATTGAAAGCGGTTGGTAGCGGGACTGCCACTAAGGGAGCTTTTCCGAGTGCAGCGCAAAGGAAGCAGTGGGAGAGGTTCCTTACTCCAGCAGCCTGGGTTAAGTTAAGTCCCTGGCGAATAAGTATTAGCCATGAGAATGGGTTCTCCTTGTTAGGGGGACTTGGGGGGCTTAACAGCTTCTTTATTTTCTGTTCATAAGATTTTACAACAGAGGTTAAATTTTGTAGGGCCTGTACACTCTTAGGAAGATATACTTGTTTACTTTTAGGGAGGTGTACTTGTTGCACGTATACTCTATTTGGAGGGTTGCGGTGGGATATGAGGACCAAGATGTTGCATATAGTCCAACCTTTAACTCCCTGAGCCTACCAGGGGTCCCAGGGATCCTTAATATTAAGAATGTATCCTCCTGATGTTCTGTTTCTTACAAAAGGTCGATCATTGGGGGTGCAAATGCCATTTGCACCCATTAAACCTATCTCATGCATGTTGCAATAGTTGTAAGGACACCCCAGGTTGGTCTCTTGCCAGTCATTTTTACACTTATATTCAGTTTGGTCGTACAAGAAACATATGACTGGGCGGTCGTAGTTGCCGACAGAACTCAGATGAAAGTTGAGGAGGGCAGCTTGACAGCCCTGGGGGGAGCAATCTGCAGTACCTTGCGTTTGTGAGTGACCTGGTTGTCAGTAGACCAGGTTTCAGTTATAGAAAATCTTCATACAAATTTAGGATTAGTAAGGCTAGCAGGAATAATTAGAGTGAACCATAATAGTGGTAACAAAGGTGTAGAGGGTAAGTTCAACATTGCTGAAATCATAAAGGGCACCTTGCCAAGCTAGGTCTTCTATGAGAGTAAAAAGTCGGGAAACCCAGTGGTCGGGGGAAGGGTTGGGAAGGAAGGTTTCTAGAGGGTCTATGAGGGGAAATTCAGTTAAGTTGAGATGGAGAATAGTGAGAAAGCGGGAGAATTTGAGGAGGTTGTTGATCCTTGAGTAGAACCTGGTCACCTGGAGAAAGGGAAGGGGAATAGATGTTTTGAGTTAGGTTAAGATGTCTCGTCCCAAGAGGGGGGTGGGACAAGAGGGCATGATGAGGAAAGAGTGGGCAAAGCATGCATAGTCCGGGCAGTAACTTAACATTGGGGTCTGGCGAGGGTTAGACGGTTTACCGTCTACCCCAACTACTGAGATAGTGGATGGCTGGCTAGGACCTCCATAGGTTGGCAAAACAGAATAGGTAGCCTCCGTATTGATGAGAAAAGAAATTGGCTTACCCGCTATCTGTAGAGTTACCCTAGGCTCGGCGAGGGTGACCGGGGTCTCTGAGTGTGGGCACCGTCAGTCGTCGTCCAGGTGTAGGAGCTGGAAGGAGCCTTCCGGCCTTTGAGGAGAGGCACCACGTTGAGGCGCAATGCCTGCCCTGCTGGTGGGGCAATCAGACTTCCAATGTCTCTCCTGTTGGCAGGTTGGGCACAGTGTGGTAGGCGGGCGAGGATTTGGACACCTTTTTGCCCAATGCCCAGTTGTGCCACACTTAAAGCATGGACCAGATGGAGTGGCCGGCTTGGCCTGGGGACACTGGTTTGCCCAGTGTCCTGCGTCTCCACATTTATAGCAGGAGACTTATCTTTGGTTTTCCCTGCCGGCAAAGTGGGCAACGCGGGTTGGAGGGCAGCCACTAAAGCTTGTGCCTGAAGGGCGGCCTTCTGTTCTACTCTGGCTTGTTGAAGAGCCTCAGCTGTTTCTTCTCTAGAGTTAAAAACTTTGAAAGCTAGCTTGACTAAGTCCTGAATGGGGGTTTGAGGTCCATCCTCTATCTTTTTTATTTTTTTTTTCAGATGTCAGGGGCCGACTGGGAAATAAAATAACTGGCAAGGACAGTAACTCCTGCCAGAGAGGTAGGATCCAGTCGGGTAAATTGGACAAGTGCCTCTGTAAGGCGATTTAAAAAGGAGGCAGGATTTTCCTCTGAGTATTGAATAACCTCCCGTAACTTATTAAAATTTACTATTTTGTTAGAGGCTGCCTGCATGCCAGCTAAGAGGCATTGTATCATAAGGTCTCTTCTGCGACGCCCGGGTTGTTGAGGTTGGTAGTCCCATTCAGGATCTGTAGATGGGACAGCTTGTTCGCCTACTGGGCTGGCCGGGTCAGTTAAGTGTAACTGGTCTGCATGCTGCCTGGCGGCTGCGAGAATGCACTCTCTTTCCTCTGGGTTAAGAGTGGAAGTAAGAATAACATGTAAGTCATGCCAGGTAAGGTCATATGCCTGGCCTAGGTATCGAAACTCTTTGGAATATTGGGTGGGGTTGGCTGAGAAGTCGCCGAGTCGTTCTTCAATTTTGGAAAGGTCAGCCAGGGAAAAGGAGACGTGGACTCTAACCACGCCCTCAGCTCCGGCAACTTCTCGGAGGGGGGCCAACAAACTAGCAGGGGAGGTTGGAACAGACTGACCAGTAGGGTAGGTTAAGACAGGCTGACTGGTAGAGGGGGTTGGGGCAGGCTGACTGGTAGAGGGCTGACTAGTGGGGGCCACTACCACGGTCTTGGAGCGAGTGTGGGCGGAAATGGGAGAGGTAAGAGGAGTGGGTGAGGGAGGGGCGGTAGGAGGAGCATAGGGAGGGGGTTGGTAGGTCGGGAACGTCAGCCCCGTCTGAGATGGAAGTAGAATCTTCCTCTGCTTGTGGTGTGGGGGCCGAGGGCTGGGTTTTAGCTAACAAGACCTGGGCCATTGAACACTGGGCACACAGGTCTGGGCGAGAGCGCAAGTCCTAAAAGCCTTGGACATAGATAATCTCTGACCACTTTCCAAGCCTTTGGCAGAAATTAGAGAGATCTAATAGAATGTTATAGTCAAGTGTACCGTCTGGTGGCCATTGAGATTGGTTGTCTTAATTTATACTGTGGCCATGCCACAGTGGAGAGGAAAATTAGCCGCTTTCGTTTTAAATCTTGAGCTAAATGTAAGGCTTCCAAGTTTTGGAGGAGACACCTTAAGGGGGTGTTCCTAGGGATTTTCGATTGTGAGGTTCCCATTGTTTAAGCACCAGAAATGGAAACCAACCTCATGCAGTGGCAAAGCATCCTTTGCCGCTGCTAGAGACCAGGGGCTCCTGGAGCCACTAACGGAGAATTGAGGAACTTCAAGACGGATGTCTCCGGGTTGAAGACCTCACTCTGCCACAGCGTGGCTATGTCCTTGGGCGTACGTACGACTCTAGGCCAAGGACACGGAAACGGACGGAGATGGTTAACAAAGGGGAGTACTCACCGAAGAAGAAATTCTCAGAGTGGCACCAGTGGAAAGCTGGAACACTTGTTCGGTGTTGGTGGCTGGTTGGGTTGGGAGCCAGTTCGCTGGGGAGGAGGTTCCTCAGACCCCTAGGGGATGTTGAGGAAGGGTCCCTTCCCGGGTCGGGTTTCGGCACCAACTGTTTTGTTTAATTTAATTTAATTTAGAAGAGCTAAATAATTAAACATGAGGCCAAAGTACGTAAGAAAGTGGCAGTCTTTTATTGCAAATATGCACACACTCTCGGGCGAGGTTCTCTGGTCCTCAGGTGTGGGGGGCCAGGGAAGTCGCGCCTGCGCTCTCGGGTGATGTTCTCCGGTCCACAAATGCGCGGGCCGAAGAAGTCACGCGGGCTCCTGCCGGCGGCGGACTTTTATGCATTGGTGCTGGAAGGGGGGGGCAGTGGGCGGGATAAGGGCGTGATAGGGGCGTCTCCATAGGCGTGGCCGGGTAAGTTTCGATCTCTTCGGATTGACGTCACCTGGCACGTGCTCGGTTGATCTGCATCTTCCCGGGGCGGGCTGCATTTTCCTGCGCGCGGGAAAGTTGGTGAGGAAGAACCCGGAAGCAACATGGATTGTGCCTTCTTGTTCACCTTTCTCCATCTTGTCCTTTCTCCCTCACCCAAACAGTTTATAATGGGAAAAATAATAGCATGTCAGTATACATTATGAATACTGTTGATTTCAGTACGCCAAATTGATTATTCATGTTTGCACATCTCAGTTATTAACTAACACCCCAGAATTGGAATAAAGAGAAATGGGTCTGCTGAAGTTTCCCCTCTTCCTTTCTTTCCAGGGTAGCTTATCTCCCACAGAAATCCAGCCAAACTTCATGCCTGCTAGAATGTGTGGTTACAGTGGTGGCAGACTGTCATTTCAAATAACCAAAATGTGTTAACAGCTTAAGTTAGCTGTCAGCTATGTGGGTTTGAACCAGGAGCCTAATGATGAAAACGGCTTATATCTCTATCCTACTGTGATTAGCATCTTGAGTTATTCTCTTCCTCCATTAGTAATTCCCTTTTCCTGTTTCCTTCTCCTAGCACTCCAGTTCTCGCCTGAATTACCAAAGCAACGTTCAGGGATCCTCTCAGTCCCAGAGCACACTTGGCTACTCTTCCTCGTCTCAGCAGAGCTCACAGTACCACCCATCTCACCAGGCCCACCGGTACTGACAAGCTCCCCTTGGGCCAGGCCAGCCCAGCCCAGAGCACAGACTCCAGCAATATGTCTGCATTAAAAAGAACCAAAAAGATGCAAACTATGATGCCATTTAAAACTCACACACATGGGAGGAAAACCTTATATACTGAGCATTTTGCAGGACTGATATCTCTTCTTTATTGACTTAAAGAAGATTCTTGTGAAGTTTCCCCAGCACCCCTTCCCTGCATGTGTTCCATTGTGACTTCTCTGATAAAGCGTCTGATCTAATCCCAGCACTTCTGTAACCTTCAGCATTTTTTTGAAGGATTTCCTGGTGCACCTTTCTCATGCTGTAGCAATCACTATGGTTTATCTTTTCAAAGCTCTTTTAATAGGATTTTAATGTTTTAGAAACAGGATTCCAGTGGTGTATAGTTTTATACTTCATGAACTGATTTAGCAACACAGGTAAAAATGCACCTTTTAAAGCACTACGTTTTCACAGACAATAACTGTTCTGCTCATGGAAGTCTTAAACAGAAACCGTTACTGTCCCAAAGTACTTTACTATTACGTTCTTATTTATCTAGTTTCAGGGAAGGTCTAATAAAAAGACAAGTGGTGGGACAGAGGAAACCTACAACCAAAAACTGCCTAGATCTTTGCAGTTACTATGCTTTATGCTATGAAGAACTGAAGTGTGTGGTAATTTTTATATAATCATTCATATGGAACTTAGTTCCCAGCATCATCTTATTCTGAATAGCATTCAGTAATTGAGAATTATAATTTTAACCTTCATGTAGCTAAGTCTACCTTAAAAAGGGTTTCAAGAGCTTTGATGAAATATAGTCTCGATGGCCCACACCAAAACGCTGAAGAGAGTATCAACTGCACTAGGATTTCTTTAAGGAGTAATTTTGATCAAAAGACGTGTTACTTCCCTTTGAAGGAAAAGTTTTTATTGTGTATTGTACATAAAGTCGGCTTCTCTAAAGAACCATTGGTTTCTTCACATCTGGGTCTGCGTGAGCAACTTTCTTACTTATTATAATCAAGGGTACTCAAGTAGAAGCCTGCAAATTAATCTGCTTTTAAAATAAAGAGCAGTGTTCTCCATTCGTATTTGCATTAGACATAGAGTGACTATTTTTAAAGCATGTTAAAAATTTAGGTTTTATTCATGTTTAAAGTATGTATTATGTATGCATAATTTTGCTGTTGTTACTGAAACTTAATTCTATCAAGAATCTTTTCATTGCACTGAATGATTTCTTTTGCCCCTAGGAGAAAACTTAATAATTGTGCCTCAAAACTATGGGCAGATAGTATAAGACTCTCTACTAGACAACGTGAATTATTTGCATTTCCATTTTCTATGAATTAGTGGCTGAGTTCTTTCTTAGCTGCTTTAAGGAGCCCCTCACTCCCAAGAGTCAAAAGGAAATGTAAAGACTTAGAGCTCCCATTGTAATGTCAGGGGCAAGAAATTTGTGTTCTTCTGAATGCTACTAGCAGCACCAGCCTTGTTTTAAATGTTTTCTTGAGCTAGAAGAAATAGCTGATTATTGTATATGCAAATTATATGCATTTTTAAAAACTATTCTTTGTGAACTTATCTACCTGGTTATGATACTCTGGGTCCATACACAAGTAAAATAAGATTAGACAGAAGCCAGTATACATTTTGCACTATTGATGTGATACTGTAGCCAGCCAGGACCTTACTGATCTCAGCATAATAATGCTCACTAATAATAATGAAGTCTGCATAGTGACACTCATCAAGACTGAAGATGAAGCAGGTTACGTGCTCCATTGGAAGGAGTTTCTGACAGTCTCCTGCTGTTTTACCCCTTCCATTTTTTAAAATAAGAAATTAGCAGCCCTCTGCATAATGTAGCTGCCTATATGCAGTTTTATCGTGTGCCCTAAAACCTCACTGTCCAGAGCTGTTGGTCATCAGATGCTCACTGCACCCTCACTGTGTGCCCGGTGCCCTGCTGGGTGGAGAACACAGAGGACAGGGCATACTTCTGTCCTTAAGGAGCTTGTGATCTGTTCTGTGACAGTAAGCCCTCCTGGGATGTCTGTGCCATGTGATTGACTTATAAGTGAAACTGTCTTATAATATGAAGGTCTTTTTGTTTACTTCTAAACCCACTTGGGTAGTTACTATCCCCAAATCTGTTCTGTAAATAATATTATGGAAGGGTTTCTATGTCAGTCTACCTTAGAGAAAGCCAGTGATTAAATATCACAAAAGGCATCGATGTATCTTTGAAATGTTCACATCAGCCTTTTAACAACAATTGGGTGGTCCTTGTAGGCAGAACATACTCTCCTAAGTGGTTGTAGGAAATTGCAAGGAAAATAGAAGCTCTGTTCCTGCTCTCAAGGGAGATTACCTTTAATAAAAGAAGACAAACCCAAATAGATATGTAAACCAAAATACTATGCCCCTTAATACTTTATAAGCAGCATTGTTATAGTTCTTATGCTTATACATTCGCAGAACTACCCTGCTTTCCTTGTGTATAATGACTTTTACTGGCAGAACTGAAATATAACCTGTAAGGGGATTTCGTCAGTTGCTCCCAGTATACAATATCCTCCAGGACATAGCCAGAAATCTCCATTCCACACATGACTGGGTTCCTATCCCTGCACTGGTACTGGCTCTTTTCTCCTCTTTCCTTGCCTCAGGGTTAGTGCTACCCACTGATTCCCTTTACCCTTAGGAATAATTTTGGATCATTTTCTTTCTCTTTAAAGGGGAACAAAGCCTTTTTTTTTTTTTTTTGAAACGGAGTCTCACTCTGTCACCCAGGCTGGAGTGCAGTGGTGTGATCTTGGCTCACTCCAACCTCTGCCTTCCAGGTTCAAGTGATTCTCCTGCCTTAGTCTCCCGAGTAGCTGGGACTACAGGCATGCACCAACACGTCTGACTAATTTTTGTATTTTTAGTAGAGACGGGGTTTCACCCTCTTGGTCAGGCTCGTCTTGAACTCCTGACCTCAGGTGATCCACCTGCCTCGGCCTCCCAAAGTGCTGGGATTACAGGCGTGAGCCACTGCACCCGGCTGGGAACAAAGCCTTTTTAACACATGTAAGGGCCCTCAAACCGTGGGACCTCTAAGAAGACCTGTGAAGCTTTTTGAGGGCAAACTTTACCTTTGTGATCCCCAAATGACTGCATTTGTCTTTGAAATTTATTGGATACTGTTATGTCCCCCAAGGGTACAGGAGGGGCATCCCTCAGCCTATGGGAACACCCAAAATAGGAGGGGTTATTGACAGGAAGGAATGAATCCAAGTGAAGGCTTTCTGCTCTCCATGTTACAAACCAGTTTCAGAGTTAGCTTTCTGGGGAGGTGTGTGTTTGTGAAAGGAATTCAAGTGTTGCAGGACAGAGGAGTTCAAGATAAGGTAGCTTTGGCAGCAGGGCAGGCTGAAACAATCCTTGTGATGAAGTAGATCATGCAATGACATACAAAGACCAAGGATTTATGTATATTTTTGTATCTGTGTGGTTTTGAAACTTTAGTACTTAGAATTTTGGCCTTCTGCACTACTCTTTTGCTCTTATGAACATAATGGACTCTTAAGAATGGAAAGGGATGACATTTACCTATGTGTGCTGCCTCATTCCTGGTAAAGCAACTGCTACTTGTTCTCTAGGCCTCTAAAATGATGCTGTTTTCTCTGCTAAAGGTAAAAGAAAAGAAAAAAATAGTTGGAGAATAAGACATGCAACTTGATGTGCTTTTGAGTAAATTTATGCAGCAGAAACTATACAATGAAGGAATAATTAGATGGAAATTACAAATCCAAAACTCTGTGGTGGTAGAGAAAGGCAGTGAAATGGCAGTTAGACCAACAGAGGCTTGAAGGATTCAAGTACAAGTAATATTTTATATAAAACATAGCAGTTTAGGTCCCCATAATCCTCAA
Organism: Theropithecus gelada; assembly: GCF_003255815.1. Taxonomy (NCBI): domain Eukaryota; kingdom Metazoa; phylum Chordata; class Mammalia; order Primates; family Cercopithecidae; genus Theropithecus; species Theropithecus gelada. The sequence continues at coordinate 135,193,984 of NC_037671.1, read as the reverse complement.
GAATAGTCACAAATATCTTATAACAAAGTTCATTGTTTTAGGATTTTTTAAAAATGTGTTGTACCTAAGGCCATACTTACTCTTCTATGCTATCACTGCAAAGGGGTGATATGTATGTATTATATGAAAAAAAAAAAAACCCAACCCTTAATGCACTGTTATCTCCTAAATATTTAGTAAATTAATACTATTTAATTTTTTTAAAGATTTGTCTGTGTAGACACTAAAAGTATTACACAAAATCTGGACTGAAGGTGTCCTTTTTAACAACAATTTAAAGTACTTTTTATATATGTTATGTAGTATATCCTTTCTAAACTGCCAGTTTGTATATTCCTATAATTCCTATTTGTGAAGTGTACCTGTTCTTGTCTCTTTTTTCAGTCATTTTCTGCACGCATCCCCCTTTATATGATTATAGAGATGACTGTAGCTTTTCGTGCTCCACTGCGAGGTTTGTGCTTAGAGCCGCTGCGCCCCAACAAGGCCTGCTCCATGGGGTGCAGGACGAGCTACTGCTTTGGAGCGAGGGTTTCCTGCTTTTGAGTTGACCTGACTTCCTTTTTGAAATGACTGTTAAAACTAAAATAAATTACATTGCATTTATTTTATATTCTTGGTTGAAATAAAATTTAATTGACTTTGCTTCCGTGTGGATTTTTTAAATGTAAAAAACTCTTATAATAAGGTTTAGTGGCTGGGTGCAGTGGCTTATGCCTGTAATCCCAGCACTTTGGGAGGCTAAGGAGGAAGGGTTGCCTCAGGCCAGGAGTTTGAGACCTGACTGGGCAACATAGTGAGACCCCATCTAGTGTTAAAATTTTATCTGTGTGCCTAGAAGCTTTTATAATTACACTTGTCCTGCAGAGATACGAAGTCCTTCTGTGAGTTCCAATATGTTATTTTGTTCAGGATGCTATGATGTCATAATACTGCAAAGCAAGCAAGGCTTACAGATACCTTGTAAGTAAAATTGCAGGTTTTTTACATCTTCAGGAGAAACATCTTTTTCAAAAAAAGTAAATTAGAATTATTTTTAGAAAAAGACTAATAAGCATTTGTGGATGGGGTTGGATTGGGAGTTTTTTGTTTTATAAGGGCACTCTGGTACCTGGCTGCTCCTTTTATAATTCGTTTGATGAGTCTTCTATGGTTGTTGCTCCACTATCCAAAGGCATCACAGAGTGAATTGAACAATGTTTCAGTGGCATAAATACAGAGCTTTCATTTCTATTTAAAATAATCACATCCCACTTGGCTGCTTCTCTTTTTGGCACGAATTTTATACTCAGGGCTGTGCTATTTGTAGGCTAGATCTTCTCCTGGAAAACTGTTCTTTGGCCTCAGCTGCCTTTCTCACCAGCCATCTGGGTAAGAGAAAGCAGACGACTAGACAAACCCTTTACCACTCCTGGGAGAACTGGAAAGGTCATATCCATCATCTTAGCAGACTGTAAATTCTTGTCGATAGGGCCTGAGTTTTATTCCCCTTTCCCAGCAGCTGTCAAGATACCCAACACAGAGCAGATGCTTAATATGGTAAGTCATAGCATCACTTGTACACTTGCATAGAATTCCTGGGTCATATAATATTTGTATATGGATAAGGATGAACATAATTTTGTTCTGTGAACAATAAAAATACTAGAAACAGGTGTCACTTTTTTTTTTCTTTTGAATAGACGGGGTCTGTATTGTCCAGGCTGAAGTGCAGTGGCTATTCACAGATGTGATCATAACACTCTGTGGCCTCAAACTCCTGGCCTCGCTGGATCCTCCTTCCTCAGCCTCTCAGGCGCAGGCCACTATGCCTGGCCTGCTTGCTTTTTTTTTTTCCTTTTTTTTTTTTTGAGATAGAGTCTCACTCTGTGGCCTAGGCTGGAGTGCAGTGGTACAATCTTGGTTCACTGCAACCTCTGCCTCCTGGGTTCAAGCAATTCTCCTGCCTCAGCCTCCCAAGTAGCTGGGACTACAGGCATGCACTACCAAGCCCGGCTAATTTTTTGTATTTTAGTAGAGACAGGGTTTCACCACGTTGCCCCCAGGGTGGTCTCCAACTCCTGAGCTCAGGCAATCTGCCCACCTCGGCCTCTCAAAGTGCTAGGATTACACGTCTGAGCCACTGCACTCAGCCAGAAGCCATCTTTCTTTTGGCTACCTAAAGGTAAGCATTTTAAAGCCTTGCATAGCATCATTTTATCTAGTAGGCAATAGGAAACCAGCTTGGACAAGCAACATACAAACCTAAAAGGAAATTTCATTTCTCTAAATGAGAGAATATAGTATTGGGGAAAAAAATGAAAATGTTGACTTAAAACATCAAAATATCTCTTCAGCACATTCTTTGCGGCATACGTTTTTTCAAAAAGTGCTGCTGTGTCTTTATTGAAAAATCAATTGTATGTGTTTGAATCTATTTGCGGACTTCTTATTCGGTTCCATTTAACTGTTGTCCATTCTAAGCCACTATTATTATTATTATTGAGACAAGTTCTTACTCTGTTGCCCAGGCTGGAGTGCAGTGGTGTGATCACAGCTCACTGCAGCCTCAACTTCCCAGGCTCAAGTGATCCTCTCACCTCAGCCTCCCAAGTAGCTGGGACTACAGGCATATGCCACCACACCCAGCTAATTTTATTTTATTTTTTTTGTAGAGATGAAGTCTTGCCATGTTGCTCAGCCTGATGTGAAACTCCTGGGCTCAAGTGAACCTTCTGCCTCGGCCTCCCAAAGTGCTGGGATTACAACCATGAACCACCACGTCTGGCCTCACTATTTTAAGTATTGGAATTTTAAAATAAGTCTTAAAACAAGGTAGGGTAAGCCTTACAACTTTGTTTTTCTTTGCAGGACTATTTTGGTTACTCTAGATTCTACACATTTCCATATACATTTTAAAATCAGCTTGTCAGTTTCTATAAATAAAACCTGCTATGTTTTGATTGGAATTTCCTTGAATCTATAAATCAACTTGGAGAAAACTGGTATCTTAATAATACAGAGCTTCGTGGTCTATGAACATGATGTATCACTCTATTTATTTAGGTCTTCTTCAATGCTTCTCAGCAATGTTTTGCAAATTCCAGTGTAGAGGTCTGCAGATCTTTTGTTAAATTTATTCCTAGATGTCAATGCTACTAGAAATGGTACTTTTAAAATTTCATTTTCTATTTATTTGTTGCCAGTAAATAGAAATACAATCATTTTTTGCATTTTGCCTTTATAGCCTGCAACCTTGCTAAATTCACTGTTCTAGAAGTGTTTATATGTGTGTGAGGAAGGATTCCTTTAGTTTTCTACATACACAAACATGTCGTCTGTGAAAAAAGACACTTGTACTTCTCCCTTCCCAATCTGTATAACTTTTATTTTATTATTATTATTATTATTATTTGCCTAAATGCATGGACTAGTACTCCTAATACAGTATCAAAAGAATTGGTGTGAGTGAATACCTTGTAATGTTCTGAATATTGGAGGGAAAGTGTTTCATATTTCACCATTAGGTATGGTGTTAGATAAAAGTTTTTTGGCCGGTCGCAGTGGCTCACACCTGTAATCCCAGCACTTCAGGAAGCTGAGGCGGGTGGATCACAAGGTCAGGAGTTTGAGACCAGCCTGGCCAGCATGGTGAAACCCCGTCTCTACTAAAAATACAAAAATTGGCCGGGCGTGGTGGCAGGTGCCTGTAATCCCAGGTACTCGGGAGGCTGAGGCAGGAAAATCGTTTGAACCCAGGAGGTGGAGGTTGCAGTGAGCCGAGATTGTGCCATTGCACTCCAGCCTGGGTGACAGGGTGAGACTCCATCTCAAAAAAAAAAAAAAAAGCTTTTCATAGATGTCCTTTTTCTATTCCTATTTTAATAGGAGTTTTCATCATGAACTGATGCTGACTTTTGTTAAATGTTTTTTTCTGCATATGAAATGGTCATGACTTTTTTCTCCTCTATGATGTTAATGTAATGAGTCACATTGATTTTTGAATGCTAGAAGAACCTTGCACTCCTTCCTGGGATAAACATGGAGCATAAGGCAATGGTAAGGTGGAGGCAGAGATTGGAATGATGAGGCCACAACGCAAGGAACGCCTTCATCTACGTTGTAATATAAATATTTCTCATAAGATATATACTAAGATATATATCTTAGTGAAAGGCAATGAGCACCTTTAATTATGATAACATTTATGGAGCTAACATTTATTGAGCACTTCTGACATGCACTTTATTAATTCATTTCATTCTCACAAGTGTATGAAGTAGACACTATTATTATCCCCATTTCTTAGAATTTTAATTCAATTATTTTTTGTTTTTAGAGATGGGGTTCTTGCTATTGACCAGGTTGTCCCCATTTAAAAATTTTTAAATTATTATTATTATTATTATTATTATTTTTAGAGATGGGGGTCTTGCCCCTGTTGCCCAGGCTGGAGTGCAGTGGGATGATCATGGTTCACTGCAACTTCAAACTCCTGGGCTCAAGTTATCCTCCTATCTCAGTCTCCAAAGTAGCTGGGACTGCAGGTGTGTGCCACTATGCCTGGCTAATTTTTAAAATGTTTGTAGAAATAGTACGTACTTTGTTGCCTAGGGTGGTCTTCAACTCCCGGACTCAAGCAATCCTCCTGCCTCAGCCTCCCAAACTCTTGGGGTTACAAGCATGAGTCACTGTGCCCAACCTGTCCCCATTTTTAACAAATAAAAAAAAATAACTGAGACAGGTTAAATATCTTGTATAAGTCACACAGCTGAAAAACATCAGAGCCAGCCTCCTAACCATTTCTACCAATGGTTCACAAAGTGTTCCCCCTGGACCAGCAGCATCAGTATCACCTGGGAACTTTTTAGAAATACATCTTCTCAGGCCCCACTCTAAACTGCTGAATCTAAAACTCTGGGGATGGGACTCAGCAATCTGCTTTAATGAGCCTCCAGGTGATTCTGATGCATGCTGGAGTTTAAGAACCACTGACTTACGTGTACTCTTCTCACATATTCTCCCAAATTACTTTCCAAAATGACCGTACTAATTACACCCCCACTGACAGTGTATGAGAATGCCTGTATCCTTTGGCTTTGCCAAAACTCACTGTGAGCAATCTTTAAATTATGAATCGATCTGACTGGCAAAAAGTAGTGTCTTGTGCTTTAAAAAAAAATGTGGTCTTCCTTCTAATGAGAGAGTCAGGTTCTGTCCCTTCTCCTGCCTCTGCTTGGGCCTCCTTCCCTTCCTAGTCTCTGGCTCCACTGAGGATTCTCAATTTTAACACTACTAACCTTGACAGGCAACTATGGGTGCTTGAGCACTCAATTAATCTTAGCCTTTGGGAGCAGGGAGAAGCAAATAGGTTATCTTACGTAAATACAAAAATCTCATTTTGTTTGCTGAGCATAAAATACAACATCTTTTTTAGTTCAACTTTTGTCAATGAAAATCTTTTTCTAAATTATACATTTTTCTTAGATCTTTGTGTACTTATTGGTGCCAGCTACTGAACATGAATGAGGATGATCGGTAGAGGAGCAGAGGAGTTTTGTAGTCATCTGAAGTGTCTTAGTCCATTTTGTGCTGCTATAACAGAATATCACAGACTGTGTAATTTATAAAGGAAAGAAATTTATTTCTCACAGTCTGGAGGCTGGGAAGTCCAAGATCAAGGTGCTGGCATCTGACAAGGGCCTTCTTGCTGCATCATCCCATGGCAGACTGCAGAAAGGCCAGAGAGTGCGAGAGAGCAAGAGGGAACAGAATTTGCTTTGATAACAAACCCAGTCTTGTGGTAACAAACCCAGGCCACAATAAAGACATTAGTGCATTCGTTCATGAGAGCAGAGACTTCATGACCTAATCACCTCTTATCTCACCTCTCAACACTGTTGCATTGGAGATTAAGTTTCAACACATGAAATTTGAGGGACACATTCCAACCAAAGTACCAAGGGATAACCTCTCAAGTATTTGGGGAAAACTACTCCCTGATCCCAACATTTTTTTTCAGGGTTGTTACCTTTCTTATGACCAAGAACAGAAAACAGTTGATTTACCCAGGGCTCCTATCAGTTGATTTCATGGCATTTCCCATTGTATTTTTCTCACATTGCAGAAAAGACCATAAACACTGAGCTGCTTAAATCTCACAGGGATGGTTTCTACTTATACTTTCTAGTAATGATTGAGTTGTGATATTCACCTCTGCCTCAGCTGTATCAACACAGCATGACAAAAATTATACGGGTTTTGGAGACAAGGCAAACTTAAGCTTGATGCCCAGCCCTTCTATACATAGGGCTCTGAGCTGTGTGACCTTAGATAAGCTACTGAACCTCTGTGATCTTGTTTTAGTTTTTGTCAAATGCCAAAAATATTATTTACCTCAGAGTTTAAAGAATAAACGAGATGAGTGCTGACCAGAGTGCCTGCCCCAAAGTAGATTCTCAATAAATGTGATTTCCTTTGGTTTGCAGTTTCCTCTCCAACTTACGCGTTTGAATCTGTGATTCTGGTAGAAATACAAAGTTTAATGTTCATTATCTCCTTCATTTGATGATCACTCTTTTGACAAAGGATGACATCTGTGAGATGACTGGGTTAGCCATTTTGCATGAGTGAATGCCAAGAAGGGCACCACTCCTCGTGCCTGGAGGCATTCCCACACGCGGCGGTCTATCTAACAAGCACCGGGCTGTCCAACAAGCACTAGGGCCTAGCTTCATTAACAAAACTCTTGAAACAATGAGGCACTCTTTCGTTGTGTTTTGGTGACATCGCCCATCACCTCCTTTTGTTCCTCCTACATCAGCAAGGAAAAGTTCACTAAATTGTATTTCTATGCCATTTATAGCTGTGGTTCTACCAATAAGCAACTATCTTGTCTGGACATTCAATTGCAACATTAAAAAGAAGCCACCCAGCTAGTCTGGTTCCACCTGCATCTGAGATTCTAAAGGGAACATAATTCCTCTATTTCTACACTGTGGTTCTCATAAATTACCATCTGTACTTCCAACTCCTAAGTGATCATATCTTATAAGGCATGGCCTGGAGATTCACAAAACTTCTCAGTTGCCAATACTTTTGTACCATTTATATGAGAAAGACAGCCAGGAACAAAAATAACTTGTGAATTTTGAGAGAAAAAGAGATCATCCATCTGCAAGTAGATAGCAAGAGGAGTCCCTCTGATTACAGCAGCCCCTAGTGCATGAGTGGGTAGGAGTAGGAGCTCTCAGATTCCAGTTAGCTGGCAAGCGCCACTCGGTGAGGCCTGATGGAGTTGGAGCAGTCAAGGTCCATAAGCTCCAAACCAATAAGACAGGGCTCCCTTCCAAAGTCCTGCCCGTAGGAGAAACTGCTGGGAAGCGTCATCCCAATGGAGCAGGGCGAAGGAAAGAGAAGGTTCGAATGCAAGTGGAAAAGGGAGAAGAGGTGGATCCAGAAAACCCAAAGGCATATTTCTCCCTAGAGAATCTGTAGAAACTTTCTAAGTTTCTCTAACCACGGGCATTTCAATTCTACCCACATATCTAAACATCTTCTAAAAAGCACTTTCTCAATTTTCCAATGGCTTAAAAAAATCCACACATACTTTCATATAGGCAAGAAATAGATTTGTATTTGCTTTTCTGCTCATACTATATATATAAAAACTTTTTTGAGCTGAACAAGGAGCTTAGCATTAATTGTAATATATGCATATACATATTTTCATATATAATTACTTATTTGCTTAATAGGAACTTGAACAAGATGATTCAAAAAATAATTATAGGCCAAGTGGAGGCTTCTACCAACTAAATTGTATGAAAAATTCTCCTACGATTGTTTGTAATTTTTTTTTTTTTTTCTAGCAAGTTCTGAATGAGGAAACAGGTTTTGAAGCAGAAATTCTTGTGTGTGTTTCATGTAGTCTTTTTTTTTTTTTTTTTTGAGACAGAATCTCGCTCCATCACCCAGGCTGGAGTGCAGTGACACAATCTTGACTCAGCAGTGACACAATCTTGGCTCACTGCAACCTCCACCCGCCCCAGGTTCAAATGATTCTCATGTCTCAGGCTCCCCAGTAGCTGAGATTACAGGCGCCCACCACCAGGCCTGGCTAATTTTTATATTTTTGGTAGAGATGGAATTTCACTATATTGGCCAGGCTGGTTTCAAACTCCTGACCTCAAGGGATCTGCCCACCTCAGCCTCCCAAAGTGCTGAGATTACAGATGTGAGCCACTACACCCAGCCTCATGTAGTCTTAAAACTGCCTGGTGACTTTTCTCGTAAGATTGCCCTGCATTATTTAATTGTTCTATTATCATTTAACATTTAGGCTTGTATCTTGACATGAACTAAATAGTGTACTTGTTAGAGCAAGTACCATATTTCTGTTTTTATTCACCTTTGAATCTCCCCAGGGCCCTGTACATATAATGAATGTCCAATTACATTGTTTAAGTGAGCTATAGAAAATTAAGATTGGGCGTATGGAATAACTTCCTAAATTGAAATTTTTCTAATTGGTTGCTAATCTACACAGGCCATGTAACCTCACTGTTGGAAACCATCAACCGTTCCATTGCCTTTGGGGTGGTTTACATACTACGTGGCTTTTGACAGGCTCTTTGTATTGTTCCTGTCCCTATGTTCTGTGGGAAAAAAATAATAAAAAGGCTGAACATCTTATCTGGAACTTGCCCTGGCCAACAGAATGAACTTTTGTTTACTCCCAAGGCTAAGGAATAAAAACAATGGATCTATAATCTAGATCTTTTCACCAGATCTAGTTTCAGCAAACAAGCCAATCTCCAGCCTGCCACGGCTACCACACCCTTTCTAATTTAGAGAAAGCAGCAAATGGATTCTGCAACATTTTACACTGTTTTAAAAAATCAGCAAAACATTTCAAGTTAAAACTAGCTAAAATCCTCCTTATCAATGCATCTGCACGTAAAACTTATTAACGTGTAAATCCAACTTAAAATATTGTTCAGAAAGCCAAACAAATATTCTGTCCATCCTAGTGTGTCACAAGTGAATGTTTCATGAAACACTACTTTTATCATCTTGTTCATAGATTTTTCACAAACAAAAGATTACATGGCCAAATACATCTGGAAAATTGTGGGTTAACACCACTAAAAAGAACAGGACCAGGCCAGCACGGTGGCTCACGCCTGTAATCCCAATACTTTAGGAGACTGACCTGGGAGGATTGCTTGAACCCAGGAGTTTTGAGACCAGCCTGACCAAAGAAAGACCCCATTTTTACAAAAAGTTAAAAAAAAAATTAGCCAGGCATGGTGGCTCATGCCTGTAGTCCCAGCTACTCTGAAGGCTGAGGCAGGAGGATCCTTTGAGCCTAGAAGTCAAGGCTGCAGTGAGTTGTGATGGCACCACTGCACTCTAGCCTAGGTAACAGAGCAAGACCCATTTCAAAACAAACAGATAAAAAGAACAGGGCTTCATCAGAGCCTTTTTGTTTTGTTTTGTTTGAGACAGAGTCTTGCTCTGTTATGCAGGCTGGAGTATACTGATATGATCTTGGTTCCCTGCAACCTCTGCCCACCAGGCTCAAGTGATCCTCCCACCTCAGCTTCCCGAGTAGCTGTGACTACAGGTGCATGCCACCACATCCAGCTAATTTTTATTTTTTTTGTAGAGATGGGGTTTCACCACGTTGCCCAGGCTGGTCTCGAACTCCTAAGGTCAAGTGATCCGCCCGTTTCAGCCTCCCAAAATCCTGGGATTACAGGCATGAGCCATGGTACCCGGCCAAGCATTTAATATGCGGATAACGTTGTGAATTTCCGGGAAGGTGATATAGTGCAACCTTTCTAAGCTTACCTCGCCAAAGAACTGGTTTTTTCTTGTACCTCTAAAGAATGCTCTGATGAAGCAATTTGGAAATCCCTGGTTGCAACAGATGCTGTTGTTGCCTCCTGCCCAGCCATCCTTTGCTTCCTCCTTGCTCTCAGAAGCTTGATTTGTTCACTCTGCCCAGAGTGGCCATGTCCTTCTGAGGAGGGTGGGCCCCTTCCTCAGCTCCAGATAAATACTGATTGGACCTAACCAAATACACTGAACTCTGTCATAGTCCATTTTCTGTGCTATGGTAAAATAGCACAGTCTGGGTAATTTACTTGGCTCATGGTTCTAAAGGATAGGAAGTTCACAATCAAATGGCCACGTTTGGTGAGGGCCTTCTTGCTATATCATGACATCATAGAAGGCATCACATGGCCAAAGAGGGGAAGAGTGCGTGAGACAGAGGAAACAGGGTGAACTTATCCTTTTATCAAGAGCCCACTCCTGCCATAACTAACCCACTCCTGTGAAGATGGCATTAGTCCATTCATGAAGTCAGAGCCTTCATAATCTGATCACCCCTTAAAGGTCCCATCTCATATATATATATATTTTTTTTTTTTTGAAATGGAGTCTCGCTCTGTCACCCAGGCTGGAGTGCAGTGGTGCGATCTCAGCTCACTGCAAACTCCGTCTCCCAGGTTCACGCCATTCTCCTGCCTCAGCCTCCTGAGTAGCTGGGACTACAGGCACCTGCCACCACGCCCGGCTAATTTTTTTGTATTTTTAATAGAGACGGGGTTTCACTGTGTTAGCCAGGATGGTCTCCATCTCCTGACCTCATGATCTGCCTGCCTCGGTCTCCCAAAGTGCTGGGATTATAGACGTGAGCCACCACGCCCAGCCAACCCATCTCTTAATATTATCACAATGGCAATTAAATGTCAGCATGAGTTTTGGAGAGGACATTCAAACTGTAGCATCTTGTTTTCTTTGCCAAGCTATAGGTTTAAACGTGGTGTGTTAGTCCATTTGCATTGCTATTAGAAAATACCTGAGACTGGTTAATTTATAAAGAAAAGAGGTTTATTTTGGCTCACTGTATTAGTCCATTTTCACACTGCTATAAAGACACTATCTGAGACTGGGTAATTTATAAACAAAAGAGGTTTAACTGACTTATAGTTCTGCATGAGTGGGGAGGCCTCAGGAAACTTACAATCATGGTGGAAGGGGAAGCAGTTGCCTTCTTCACAAGGCAGCAGGAGAGAGAGAGAGTACAGGGGGAAATGCCACATTTAAACCCTGAGATCTCATGAGAACTCCCTCACTATCATGAGAACAGCATAGGGGAAACCGTCCCCATGACCCAATCACCTCCTACCAGGTCCTCCCTCAACACATAGGGATTACAATTTGATATGAGATTTGGGTGGGGACACAGAGCCAAACTGTATCTCTCACGGTTCTGCAGGCTGTACAAGAAGCATAGCACTGGCATCCGCTTCTGGTGAGGTCTCAGGAAGCTTTCAATCATGGCAGAAGGTGAAGGGGGAGCAGTTGTGTCACATGACTAGGGAGAGAGAGGGAAAGAAGGAGGTGTCCAAGGCTCCTTAAACAACCAGCTCTTGTGTGAACTAATGTCCATGGGGAGCGCACTAAGCCATCCATGATGGATCCACCCCCATCACCCAAACACTTCCCACTAGGCTCCCCCATCTCCAACACTGAGGGTCGCTTCAACATGAGATTTACAGGGGGCAAGCCTCCTAACCATATCACAGGGAATGTAATATAATTCTGGCCAATAAAATTGGAGGGAAAATCTTCTGGGAGGGGGGTTCTAGTAGGATTTGTTTCAGCTTAAAAAGATAACCAAGACACCAAAATTCCCTTTTCTACCTGTGGACATTTGTAAATGAGCTAGGAACTGTGGCAGCCATGTCAGGGCCATGAAGGGAGCTAGCCTCAAAGGCCAAGCTGAAACGCAAGAACCAATGAGAACAAAGGTGGAAAGAGCTGGGATTCTTAAGAACAGCATCAAATTCGTGATCTAATCAGTCCTGGAACTGCCCTATCTCTGGATTTCTTTTCTGTGAGATTATAAATGACCTTAGTTTAAAAATAAATTTTATTTAGATTTTCTGATATTAGCAGTCAAAATCATTCAGATATGGGGAGTTTAACCAGTCAGAGACTTATTTAATGCCATTAGCATGATTACAGAACATTCAAAACATTTTGTTTGGAAATCTTTATTGTTACAAAGCAGTGGCTGATTACAAACTGAATGTCTCCTACTATTATTACTAGGGGCTGCAATCTTTATGTTTAGATGAATGACTCTAATATTACTATTTCTAGTGCCTCTGAATTAGGAAATTAAACATTTATTCCTTAGCAGCAGTGACGGGCTATAATGATAAACAATTCTCAAAGCACTGTAACAATGAAATCCATAACTAAGTGCTGAATTCCCTTGGAGCCTCTTAGGAGGCAGAACACGTTTAGCAGCCCTGTGCCTCTGCATGGCTGTCTGCTTGAGTGCTGCAGTGCCTAGGCTAAGACTATTCTCCCCTTTACCTTCAACAAATTTGCAATGAATCCTTCCTATATGCAAGGCACTAGAAGAGGTTCCTGTCTTCTGTCCTCCAAACCTTAATCCCCCACCCCAAAAGTCCTGCTTAGGCCTTGTCTCCATGAAGCCTCCCTAATTACTCCAGCCTCCATTGAGCAACCTCTTTGAAGAATTCATCCAAGATACCCAGGCTGAACCATGTGGTTTGGCATTTAATTGTATACACCTATATTTTTCTCTTATTAGCTCATGTTTTCTCTACCCCACCCCACTGAAAGAAAGTAGTAAAGAGATGGTGGAAATGATAAGAATACTGTTTAAGTTAGTGGTTCTCTGTCAGACCTACATCCCCTTTTTACAAGGAATATTTTTGTCATGCCCTTTATCTATCATGAAAATCATAGATAATATAATTGACCTCTACATGCAATTTCCAAATACATGGATACAATACCCTAGGTGTATTATAAGAGAGAATAAAAGGAAAGTAACTTACGATAAAATGCAGATGCTCCTCAGCTTATGACAGGGTTATATCTGGTTTGGATGTAACCCATCACGAATCTAGGAGCTATTGAGTAAATATCACTTTTGCAGCATCATATAGTTGAAAAATTATAAGTCAAACTATCATAAGTTGGAGACTGTCTACAACGTGTATTTCATTGTATAGATGTTTGGGATGACTACATTAGAAGCCACTACAAACTAGTAAGAAAATGCAGATTGATATGAGGTATTGTATTGGCAACTCAGATGCCACAAGCCATGGTGCTATCAGTGATGTGACTTTATTATTTATTATTATTTTTCCGTAGATCTCTTCTGTGGTCACAGTGCAACTTTCTGAAATTATGAACAACTTTTGGTAATGTTAAAGAAAAAAAAAGAAGCCAATCAGCTTAGCTTGATTTACGTGGTATTCTTATTTCTAGCAATTCAGCATATATTAAAACTATGCCAAAAGTATATGTTGTTTATATGAAAAGTGAGTTAGGTTCACTTTTATTAGTTCATATAATTATAAACAGATTTCGGGACATTCAAAAGTTGTAAAGGCTGCAGGATAATTCATTGTGGGGCACGGTCTGGCATATTTTGGCACACCCAGCAACTCTGGCCCTCACCCCCTACAGGCCACACTAACCCCCTGTTTTTAGATAACCTCGAAAGTCCCTACAGATTTCTAGAAAGTCTCCTGGGATGTAATGGTTATAGTAAGATCCACTGACCTAAACCAAGACCCCCTGGAGATAGGATTATTACCATATAATCCGTCTTTACCCTGAGGGCCTGAGGTGAACCCCCAAATGCCAGCTTACTGGTTCACTGCCCTGGTTCTCAAGGGGGTGCTGAGACCCATCAAAGGAGACAGCAGGTCAAACTAGGGGAGAAGGATGGTCTGCTTCCCCCTCAGGTTTCCATTTGTTCCATGCACCAGTTGAGTTCCCATGCATACTTCTGTTTGAGCAAAGGGTTCCTCCATTTTAAGAAGTGTTACGTATGTTTTGGCAGTTGTGTTCAGCTTTATAATTGCCTTTCTGGGAGGGGACATGTTTATTATCTCACCCGATCATGCCAGAAGTGAATGTTCCATTCAGTTCTTGTTTATAGTTTCCACCTCTTTATTGAGACTCCCTGTCTATTGAGTCATTGTCATATAGTTTTCTTTAATTCTTTGAACATATATGTAACAGCTGCTTTGAAGTCTTTGCTGAAACTAATTTCTTGGCCCATGCAAGGTCAATGAGTGCTGCTGGTCCCTCATCTGAACTCACATCTCAGGATTCAGTCAGCACATTCACTTCCTGTGGTCAAAACTTCATGGGAAACCACATCATTGTTCATAACCACTTTTAAAATTCATCATGAGAAATCCCTGTTCAAGGAGAGAAACTTCTGATGATGGAACAGCTAAGGAGAGATCACTCTGGGCTGAGAAAGAAGTATTAAACGGGGCTGGGTGGCCTGGCTTGGTGGTCTGGGCCTTCTGGAGGCACTGCAATGCTGGGCATCTCCAGGAAGAAAGAAGACCCCTCCCACTAGCACTTCTTCCTCTTGCCAGCAGAGAGAGGACACAGTGGGCCTGGACTCAGAACACAGGAGCTGGAAAAACACAAGACTCTCTGGCTTCAAGCTCAAGAGCTGATGAATTCATCCCACAGTCAGGATGCCCTGGGAACCTGGGATGGGTTAGATATACCCAAGTCCTTGGCCAACTTCTGGTCCCCTGATTGTGCTTGTGTCCACCTTGTCTACATCTGCCTCAGTCTTTCCTTTCCTGCCCTTTCATGGCTGACCCCCACTGCCCCCCCGTCTAACAACTCTATTTAGTTAGACACTGCCTATATTCTATCTGTTTACAGTAGAGGCCCTGAGCCTGGGAGTTACTTGTGAATATCTTCTCTTTGATCTATTGACAGCATAATCCTCAGAGTCATGTTATTTCCCACATTTCCAGCTCCCGCAGTCCTGTGTTTGCGTATCTAGGTACAGAGAAACTCCCCATCTTGATGGTGAGCTCTGGAGGGCACAGCACAGCTCTGATCAGGAAGATCTGGGTCCCAGCCCCTCCCTGGTGCATGGTGTGTATGCCCCTCGGTGAGCTCTTTGGAGCCCAGTGTATTAAACTGTGAAAGGAGGACCACAGGGCTCATGCCAGGGCAAAATGAGCTAAGGAACATCCAGCATCCAGCTAAGATGTTATTGACAATCCTAGCCTTTTCCTGTCTTTTCATGGCAGGGGCCTTATTTCCCATGCACCCCCTATATCATCTAACCCAGTTCCTGGTTCTCAGTTGCTGCTCAGTAAATATTTGTTAGGGGAATTACCTGATGCTGGTCTCTTCTGCTTTTTTAATTGGTGGCTTTCACATTGTGTTCAGTGCAGTTTTAGGAGTTCTGACGAGGTGCCTGAGGGCCCAGGTGGGCCAGGGTAGGTGGAGCCAGCAAGGGTAGGTGAGAGCTGGTAAGAGTTGAACAGTGGAGGGGTGGGGTGAGTTGGGCTCTAGGCATGCCCCTATGTTCTCACTGCTAGTTTGCATTTAAATTGGTATGGGAATATTTTCTTCTTTGAAGAAGGGATTCTGTGATTTAAAGTTTGAAAATAGGCTGGACATGGTGACTCATGCCTATAATTCCAGCACTCTGGGAGGCCGAGGTGGGTGGATCACCTGAGGTCAGGAGTTCGAGACCAGCCTGACCATTATGGTGAAACCGTGTCTCTACTAAAAATACACACAAAAAATTAGCTGGGCATGGTGGCGCATGCCCGTGATCCCAACTACCCAGGAGGCTGAGGCAGGAGAATCGCTTGAACCCAGGAGGCTGAGGTTGCGGTGAGCCGAGATCACGCTACTGCACTCCAGCCTGGGTGACAGAGCAAGATTCTGTCTCAAAAAAAAAAAAAAAGTTTGAAAGTAACTGCCTATGCTTTGAATAGTTTAGAGGAGTAATTTAATTTTATGAATGATGCAGATGTCTATCTCCAACTGCATTGTCCCAAACATTAGCCATTACAATTAAATTAAAAACTCAGTTCTAAGTTCTTCAGCCACACTGGTCATATTTCAAGTACTCAGTAGCCACATGTGGCTACTGGCTACCACTTTGGGCAGCACAGATACGAACATTCTCATCATTAGGTAACTGCTCAATGTGTTCATCTTGCCTGCTGCCCAGATAGAGCAGATTTTTCGGGACAGGGGAATGGCAAAAGAGAAGGCATTTAATACACAGGGAGCTGGCTAAAGGGGAAACGGGAGTTTTATTATTGTTCAAATCATCCTCCTCAAAAATGTGGAGGCTAGGGTTTTGCAAGGATAGTTTGGCAGACAGAGGACTAGGGAATTGGTGCTGCTAACTGGCTGGGATGTGGAAGCTGGTCCTGGTGCACTGAGTCTGCTTCCACAGAAGAGTTGCTGGTCCCAGTGGGGCCATCTGGTCAGAAAGGCAAAAGCTTGAAAAGACATCTCTAAAGGTCAATCTTAGGTTCTACAATAGTGGTGTTATTTACAGGAGTAAGTGGGGAAGCTGCAAATCTTGTAACCTCTAGAATAATGGCTGGTAATCATTTAGCTATGCCCACATGGTAGCAGAGTTCAGGCCCCTCTCATTCTCCTAACCTGGTGAGCTTCCATTAGTTTTACAAAGATGGTTTAGTTTCGAGGACTATTATCATTTAAACTATAAATTTCTCCCAAAGTTAGCTTGCCCCACACCCAGGAATGACCAAGGGCAGTTTGGAGATTAAAGGCAAGATGGAATTGGTTAGGTCAGACCTCTTTCACTGTCATAATTTTCTGTTATAATTTTTGCAAAGGCAATTTCAGTTACAGAAAGTTCTGTAAGACGTTGTTGGTCTATATTTTCTATTGTTTAAGTCATAGGACTTAGTAGACAGATAGTGGCTGTATCCCCTGTGCTGTAATATGTTTGTGGGCTTAAAGGGTAAGTTGAGTTGTCCATAGATGTAGGTTTGGATCCTATTTATTAACTTGCCCTACCTGACTGGCTTTACATTCTGTCCTCTGTACCAGGGAGGTTCAGTCATATCAGAGGTTTCCATCTACTTTATCCATCTACTTTATCTCTAAGGGCCCCTGTGATTGTGTCTTTGTTCTCTTGGACCCACACCCATGATGAAAATGAACTGCTTTATTAGGTAATGATTGGCTTACCCTCCCACTTTTGTTAACGAAGGCTAACGAAGGCTATTTATAACTACCAACAAAAAACCCTTGATCAGCATACGATTATCAGAATTCTTATAGTGAATTGAAGTAATTCCAACCCAAACTTAGAAACAGGACATTATGGTTAGCTTAGCACCTTATCTCTGGTAATTGTACAGTTTCCATGTGGCGTCTTTCAAATATTGAAAATAACTTATTAGTGTTGTTCCCTGTCTCTGTTACTACCTTCTCCCACCCTTAGGTCTTGTTAGGATTGCTTAAAGTTTTTTTCAGGTTTTTAAAGAGATTCTAGGTCCAGGGAGTGAAAAACTTTCGACAAAATAAAGTTAACAGAGTTTATATTTGAGTGAAGAACGATGTATGAATCAGGCGGCACTCACAACCAGAAGAGGTCCAGAGAGCTCCGCTCTATAACATGGGCAGTGAGTATTTAAGACAGGAAAAGCCTTGAAGAAAGCAGAAACAGGAACAAAAAGTGCATTGGTTGTTTCAAAGTTACTTTCCTTGTAAGGGTTAAAGCAGAGGGGACTTCCTTATCATGCTGGCTAAAGCTGGCCAGCTTGGAGATTTGGCATTAACTATGTTTCTCTTCTCATTTCTTGTGTCAGTTTGGTGATATGAAACTTTAGCATGAATGACTCCATTTTGGTTTGATCTGATGGGGCCTAGTGCAGGAGTTCAGTCCAGATCAATGGCCTCCTATAAATTTTATGTATCAATATTCTCCCATTTTGGTCAGGCAGTCACCTAGGTGAGTGTGACCAAAACTTAGGGCATCAGTGTTACTCTCATTCACCATCATTCCCAGTTCTTGGCCTCAACATGTCACTCATAGGTCCTGGTGACCTTGATATCATGCTTTTCTTTGATTTTTAAAAATCATTCCAATCATATAAAGACTATTTGCCATTCAACTAATGCTGCATGCAAACGTTTCAGACCTTTTGAGAGGGAGACTACTGTTATGACTGTCAGGAAGATAATACCAAGAGTGTGGTATATGCTCCTTAGCCAGGGCTCCCATGCACCAAACCAACTAAAACAGACAAAGTAAAAACAAAGGTTAATGGCTAGAAGCATGGTCTCTGAGTCCAGAGGGCAATCAGTCAAGAAGATTACCAGATGTTGGATTTGAAGCATCTTATATTTTTTAACCTTTTTTTTTTTTTCAGAGACAGGATCTCGTTATGTTGCCCAGGCTGGTCTTGAACTTCTAGGCTCAAGGGATCCTCCTGCCTCAACTTTCTGAGTAGCTGGGACTACAGGTACATGCCACCATTCCTAGCTATATTATTATTACTATTATTATTATTGTTATTATTATTACTATTATTATTATTATTAGTTTTGGATATGCGGTTTCACTGTGTTACCCAGGCTGGTCTTGAATTTCTGGCCTCAAGTGATTCTCCTACCTCAGCATCCTGAGTACCTGGGACTATAGGCATGAGCCGTCATACCTGACTTTGAAGCATCTTTTGCAGTTTGAATGTTTCCAGTGATGTCTGAGCAGCTCACAGCAACAGGCACAAAAGTTGTCCATACGTAAGCTGGTAAGCTGTGGTGGTGAGTTCTTTTTAAGTCTAGATTAAGTTGTCCAGTTTCAGCTTGCAGGAAAAGGGCAATTTTTGTTCTTAGTGATTCCAAGTCAGAAAGATAGGAGAAAATTGGAAATTTTAGTTTGAAGAGTTACAACCAGATATTGAAGGAAACTGAAAGAATCCAGGATCCAGTCCAGTTTACAAGTAAAAGCTTTACAAAATGAACAGGGCTAGAATCTAATAATGGGTGCACAATAGTTTTTCTCCTGAAACATAATTTTTCTCTCAATCATCCCCATCCCCACCATAGTCAATCACAGCAAGATCAATCAGCCAGCAAAACAAATCTACTCTCATTAACATGGGCCGATCACCTATACAAGTGTAACAAGAATAGTGATTGACCACACAAGCTCTTTTTACACCTACTTTACTGAAACATTTGGTCAGGAATCTCAGATTAGACTTTTAAAAGCCTTTTGTCTAGTCTGTTTTGCATTGCTCTAAAGGAATACGTGAGGCTGGGTAATTTACACAGAAAAGAGGTTTCTTTGGCTCACAGTTCTGCAGGGTATACAAAAATCATGGTGCAAGCATCTGCTTGGCTTCTGGTGAGGGCCTCAGGAAGCTTTAATTTATGGTGAAAGGCAAGGAGAACTGATGTGTTGCATAGCAAGAGAGGGAGCTAGAGAAAAGAGAGAGGAGGTAGTGCCAGGCTCTTTTAAACAACCAGCTCTTGTATGAACTAATAGAATGAGACTCACTCATTACTTCAGGGAGGGCATCAAGCCATTCATGAGGGATCCACTCCCACAAACCAAACATCTCCCACTAGGCCCCACCTCCAATACTGGGGATCATATTTCAACATAAGGTGTGGAAGGGACAAATATCCAAACTATATCACCTTTCCAGACTAGGAAGCCAAGCCACGGACTCACTCTCTGATGCCATCATACCTGTAATGCCAATAGGTTTGGGTGAGTTCTTCTCTTCTTCAGATCTTTAAAATACATTTAAGGTTTCTGAGCCTTCTTTTCATAAGGCTAAAAAACCCAGTCTGTGCATATTTTGAAATATGATGCTCTGGCCAAAGCCTTGGTAAAATAACCAATGTTTCCAATTCTGTTATAAAGAGAACAAATTCTTATTGAACTTATGCAGATAACTATATTGTCATAAAATAAGAATATTCAGCCAGGTGTGGTGGCTCATACCTATAACCCCAGCACTTTGGGAGGCCGAGGTGGGAGGATTTCTTTTTTTAATTAAATTAATCAATTAATTATTATAATACTTTAAGTTCTAGGGTACATGTGCACAATGCGCAGGTTTGTTACGTAGGTATACATGTGCCATGTTGGTTTGCTGCACCCATCAACTCATCATTTACATTACGTATTTCTCCCCCAGTCCCCCACCCATGACAGGCCCCGGTGTGTGATATTCCCCACCCTATGTCCATGTGTTCTCATTGTTCAGTTCCCACCTATGAGTGAGAACATGCGGTGTTTGGTTTTCTGTCCTTGCAATAGTTTGCTGAGAATGATGGTTTCCAGCTTCATCCATGTCCCTGAAAAGGACATGAACTCATCCTTTTTTATGGCCACATAATATTCCAAGGTGTATATGTACCACATTTTCTTAATCCAGTCTATCATTGATGGACATTTGGGTTGGTTCCAAGTGTTTGCTATTGTGAATAGTGCCACAATAAACATACGTGTGCGTGTGTCTTTATAAGTAGCATGATTTATAATCCTTTGGGTATACACCCAGTAATGGGATCACTGGGTCAAATGGTATTTCTAGTTCTAGATCCTTGAGGAATCACCACACTGTCTTCCACAATGGTTGAACTGGTTTACACTCAGTGGGAGGATTTGTTGAGACCAGCCTGGGTAACATAGTGAGACCTTGTCTCTACAAAAAACAAACAAACAGGCATATCATGTTATATGCCTGTAGTCCCATCTACCCGGGGCTGAGGTGAGAGGATCGCTTGAGCTTGGGAGGTCGAGCCTGCAGGAGGCCATGATGATGACACTGTACTCTGGCCTGGGCAGAGTGCGACCCTTTCTCACTAACAGTTTCTGAATTATGGAGAGATCAAGTAGGGAGCAAAAAGGAACTGTTTCAATTATGTTACAAAGGTATAATTTACCAAATTCTTGTAAGCTATAGATAGATTTTTAAAATCCCTTAAATCTGAAATACAAATATGAAAAAGATAATTTAAAAAAATTATTGCTGGATGTAGTGGCATATGCCTGTTGTCCCAGCTACTCAGGAGGCTGAGATGGAAGGACTGCTTGAGCCAAGGAGTTTGAGTCTAGCCAGCCTGGGCAACATGTCTCTAAAACAAAAACAAAACAAAAACCAAATTATTTCTCTCTCTCTCTCTCTTTCTCTCTCTCTCTCTCTCTCTCTCTCTCTCTCTGAGACAGTCTTGCTCTGTCACCCAGGCTGGAGCACAGTGGCACAATCGTGGCTCACTGCAACCTCCGCCTTTGGGATTTAAGTGGTTCTTATGCCTCAGCCTCCCAAGTAGCTGGGATTACAGGCATGCACTAGCATTCCCAGCTAATTTTTTGTATTTTCAGTAGAGACAGGGTTTTGCTGTGTTGGCCAGGCTGGTCTCGATCTCCTGGGCTCAAGTGATCTGCCTGCCTCAGCCTCCCAAAATGCTGGGATTACAGGCATGAGCCACTGCGCCAAGCCTGATTCTTTTTCATCAGTTCATTTAGTTCCACATAATTAATTCTCATTTTGCTTGATGTTGGGCTAGCAACTTATGAACCAATTTGTTTCTTCTGGAAGTTCTTACACAGTCCAATAGTATATTCCTATGTTACCAGAAACCTGTACTTGTCAGAGTTCTTTCCATACATTTCCTTGGGAGATACACTATTTTAGGATTATAGTTGCTTGCAAAACCTTTCAGGAGAGCATCAGAGTAAAACAATTTACTGTCTATGGATGACAAGACTTAAAATGGTCAGGGTCGCAGTGACTCACGCCTGTAATCCCAGCACTTTGGGAGGCCGAAGTGGGTGGATCACAAGGTCAGGAGATCGAGACCATCCTGGCTAACACGGTGAAACCCCGTTTCTACTAAAAATACAAAAAATTAGCCGGGTGTGGTGGCGGGGGCGTGTAGTCCCAGCTACTGCAGTGAGCTGAGGATCGCGCCACTGCATTCCAGCCTGGGCAACAGAGTGAGACTCCATCTCAAAAAAAACCAGAAAGGTCGTGGTTAAAGATCTGATGAGAGTTTATTATGATAATGACACAATTGACATGTTAAATCATTATTTCTGTGACATACAACATTTTAACATAATAACCAGAATTATAACTGATAACATTATGCCAAGACATATCAGATTTCTTGGAATTTCACAAAATTTCTGGAACACATAAACACTCAATCATCATTGCTTATTTGACAAATGCTTATTCTGCAAATTTAACATATCAATTAAGCCTAATTAGCTTAACATTTCTCTTTTATAAGGAGACCTTCCAGGACCCCTGGAAGGTTCCAAAGTCAATGTGGGATAAAAAAGGCTTAATTTAGAATTTGATTTTGGAAAGTTTGTCAAAAACACCAAAATGTTTGTCAATATTAATATCAATATTAAAGGTTTGATTTTTATCAATATCAAAGTCTTGGTTTGGAAAATTTGTCAAAAATATCAAAACACTTGATTAACTTGGATCACAGATTATGAGACAGTACCAGAATGACAAAGGATCTTAAAGACAAATACAGAAAAGTTACATAGTAGAAAAAAAAAATTTTAACATTGAGAATATTCTGTTTTCTTAATTAAAAGATCTAATAAAAGACAACATGGGCAATACAAAATATCTTCTAAAACTTCTTCATTATGTTCATAAACTTTGTTACTGGGTGGCTTTGATGAAATTCAGATATTCAAAAAATACCTCTCCAGCAGATACATTCTCAGCCTCTTGAGTAATGGTGATGGTATTTAATTATAAAGCATTATTCAGATGTTAATGAAACACTTTCACTGCATACTCATTTACTTCTTACAAGAACTCTGTCTTGTAGCTAAAAGCAGTTAAGCTAACATTAGAACTAAAAAAATTTTAGTTCTTTCTATTGAAACACCCTATTTACAAATAGAAATTTTTACCTCCTGAGACATAAGTGTATCATATAGTGAACATATATGCTGTTTTTTGGCTAAGCAGTATATATTTTCCTTTCTTTTAGTTAATGCTATTAATAATTTTAACTTCTAGGAGAACCACCCTAAGTGCTTCAACTAGACTTAACTCTATCCCTGAGTCTAGGGATGAACATGTGACTCAGACTGGCCAATCAGAGATGTCATTCCCCTGGCCTGTTACCCAATATAGACCAATGAGAGTCAGGTACAGAACTTTTATAGAAGAAAATATAAGAAATTGTGATGTGGGCAGCCATCTTGCTAAACATGTGGCGTCTAAGAAAGAAGCCAACAGAGCTGATATATCAGATACTGAGAACATAATTTCTTTGACATAAGTTAAGTTTAAGTTGTCAAGCCAGAAGTCAAATTTACTTGTGGGCTTTTTGCAGAATTTCCCCTTTTGCTTCAACTAGTTCATGTTAGATTTTCCTCATCAATTGCAAAATAGTGAATTTTATCTCATATGGATAAATAATTATTTAAACAAGAAAAGTTAAATACTGGAGAAGAGCTATGTCATTTTTAATCACTTCTAGTTTCGGACGTTAGTCAGAGCTTGAGGGACACTTATGTAGCTACTCTGGCCCCAGGCACAGGATCTGAAAATATCCTACTCAGGATCCGCATGAGGTCTACTGGACCCCAACACATGTAGAAGCTCAGTAGAAAACTTATTGAATGTTGAATAAATCTGGGGTAGTGTGGACTTCCATGAAGCTGCAATATATGTGCATGCCTTATTCCTGAAATAAACTATTCATACATATGCAAAAAAAAGAAAACAGAAAAAGACAACGTAAAGCACAGGAAATCATTTTGATAAAACACCAATTCTTTGTTTTCTAGGCAGAGCACTTAATAAAACGTTTTTCCAATAAAACTTTGTTTGTTTGTTTGTTTTTTAACTTAGAGAAACCAGCTTCAAGTTTTGTACCAATGAAGTTTGGATATTAAGATTCATTTTTAAAACCCTTAAATAATTTTATTCAATTTTGACCATCTTGACCACACATAAAATTTCTCTTTCAAAAGCCTTCTAAAACTTAAAAAAAAGTTCTAAATTTTAAGTTCCGGGATGCATGTGCAGGACGTGTAGATTTGTTATGTAGGTAAACATGTGCCATGGTGGTTTGCTGCACCTATCAACCCATCACGTAGGCATTAAGCCCTGCACGCATTAGCTATTTATCCTGATGCTCTCCCTCCCCCTACTCTCCTCACCAACAGGCCCCAGTGTGTGTTGTTCCCCTCCCTATGTCCATGTGTTCTTATCATTTAGCTCCCACTTATATAAGTGAGAATATGCGATGTTTGGTTTTCTGTTCCTGCATTAGTTTGCTGAGGATAATGGCGTCCAGCTCCATCCATGTCCCTGTAAAGGACATGATCTTATTCCTTTTTTATGACTGCATAGTATTCCATGGTATATATGAACCACATTTTCTTTATCCAGTTTATCATTGATGGGCAATTTGGATCGATTCCATGTATTTGCTATTGTGACTAGTGCTGTAGTGAACATATGCATGCATGTATCTTTGTAATATTTGTATTTATATATTAATTATAATGTATTATATATTATATAATTACATATTATATAATTTTATATAATATATTATATTTATATATATATAAATAATGTATTTATATATATATAATTATTTATATTCCTTTGGATATATACCCAGTAATGGGATTGCTGGGTCAAATGGTATTTCTGGTTCTAGGTTTTTGAGGAATCACCGCACTATCTTCCACAATGGTTGAACTAATTTACATTCCCACCAACAATGTATAAGGTTCCTTTGTCTCCACAGCCTCACCAGCATCTGTTGTTTCTTGACTTTTTACTAATCATCATTCTGACTGGCATGAGGTGGTATCTCATTGTGGTTTTGATTTACACTTCTCTAATGATCAGTGATGTTGAGCTTTTTTCATGTGTTTATTGGCTGCATAAATGTCTTCTTTTGAGAAGTGCCTGTTCATGTCCTTTGCCCACTTTTTAATGGGGTTCTTTGGTTTTTTCTTGTAAATTTGTATAAGTTCCTTGTAGATTCTAGAGATTAGAACTTTGTCAGATGAACAGATTGCAAAAATTTTCTCCCATTCTGTAGGTTCTCTGTTCACTCTAATGATGGTTTCTTTTGCTGTGCAAAAGCTCTTTAGTTTAATTAGATCCCATTTGGCAATTTTTGCTTCTGTTGCAATTGCTTTTGATGTCTTCATCATGAAATCTTTGCCTGTGCCTATGTCCTGAGTGGTATTGCCTAGATTTTCTTCTAGGGTTTTTATAGTTTTGGGTTTTACATTTAAGTCTTTAATTCATCTTGAGTTAATTTTTGTATAAAGTATAAGGAAGGGATCCAGTTTCAATTTTCTGCATATGGCTAGCCAGTTTTCCCAGCACCAATTTATTAAATAGGGAATCCTTTCCCCGTTGCTTGTTTTTCTCAGGTTTGTCAAAGATCAGATAGTTGTAGATATGTGGTCTTATTTCTGGGATCTCTATTCTGT
Source organism: Theropithecus gelada (assembly GCF_003255815.1). Lineage (NCBI taxonomy): Eukaryota > Metazoa > Chordata > Mammalia > Primates > Cercopithecidae > Theropithecus > Theropithecus gelada. The sequence continues at coordinate 135,168,651 of NC_037671.1, read as the reverse complement.
TCCATTGGTCTATGTGTCTGTTTTTGTACCAGTACCATGCTGTTTTGGTTACTGTAGGCTTGTAGTATAGTTTGATTGAAGTCAGGTAGTGTGATGCCTCCAGCTTTGTTCTCTTTGCTTAAGACTGTCTTGGCTGTATGGGCTCTTTTTTTGTTCCATATAAATTTTAAAGTAGTGTTTTTTTTTTTAAATTTTGTGAAGAATGTCAATGGTAGTTTAATGGAAATACCATTGAATCTATAAATTACTTTGGGCAGTATGGCCATTTTCATGATATTGATTCTTCCTATCCATGAGTGTAGAATGTTTTTCCATTGTCCTCTCTTATTTCCTTAAGCAGTGGTTTGTAGTTCTCCTTGAAGAGGTCCTTTGCTTCCCTTATTAGCTGTATTCCTAGGTATTTTATTATCTTTGTAGCAATTGTGAATGGGAGTTCATTTATGATTTGCCTCTCTGCTTGTCTATCATAGGTGTGCAGGAATGTTTGTGATTTTTGCACATTGATTTTGTATCCTGAGTCTTCGCTGAAGTTGCTTATTAGTTTAAGAAGCTTTTGGGCTGAGACAATGGAGTTTTCTAGATATAGGATCATGTCATCTGCAAACAGAGACAGTTTGACTTCCTCTCTTCCTATTTGAATATCCTTTATTCCTTTCTCTTGCCTGATTGCCCTGGCCAGTACTTCCAATAGTATGTTGAATAGGAATAGTGAGAGAGGGCATCCTTGTCTTGTGTGGGTTTTCAAGGGGAATGCTTCCAGATTTTGCCCATTCAGTATGACATTGGCTGTCGGTTTGTCATAAACCCCCTTATTATTTTGAGGTATGTTGAGAGTTTTTAACATGAAAGGATGTTGAATTTTATTGAAGGCCTTTTCTGCATTTATTGAGATAATCATGTGGTTTTTGTCTTTAGTTCTGTTTATGTGATGAATTACATTTATTGATTTGCATATGTTGAACCAGCTTTGCATCCCCGGTATGAAGCCGACTTGATCATGGTGGTTAAGCTTTTTGATGTGCTGCTGGATTCGGTTAGCCAGTATTTTATTGAGGACTTTTGCGTCAGTGATATTGGCCTGAAGTTTTCTTTTTGTTGTTGTATCTCTGCCAGGTTTTGGTATCAAAATGATGCTGGCCTCATAACATGAGTTAGGGAGAAATGCCTCCTTTTCAATTGTTTGGAATAGTTTCGGAAGGAATGGTACCAGCTCCTCTTTGTATCTTTGGTAGAATTCAGCTGTAAATCCATCTGGTCCTGGGTCTTTTTTGGTTAGTAGGCTAGTTATTACTGCCTCAGTTTCAGAACATGCTATTGGTCTATTCAGGAATTCAACGTGTGCCTGGTTCAGTCTTGGGAGGGTGTATGTGTCCAGGAATTTATCCATTTCTTCTAGATTTTCTAGTTTATTTGCATAAAGGTGTTTATAATATTCTCTGATGATTGTTTGTATTTCTGTGGGGTCAGTGGTGATATCCCCTTTATCATTTTTTATTGTGTCTATTTGATTCCCCTCTCTTTTCTTCATTAGTCTAGCTAGTGGTCTATCTATTTTATTACTTTTTTTCAAATAACTAGCTCCTGGATTCATTGATTTTTTTTTTTTGGAAGGGTTTTTTTTTTTTTTTTTGGTTTTTTTGAGACAAAGCCTTGCTTTGTTGCCCAGGCTGGAGTGCAGTGGTGCGATCTCAGCTCACTGCAAGCTCCGCCTCCCGGGTTCACGCCATTCTCCTGCCTCAGCCTCCAGAGTAGCTAGGACTACAGGCGCCCGCCACCATGCCCGGCTAATTTTTTGTATTTTTAGTAGAGATGGGGTTTCACCGTGTTAGCCAGAATGGTCTCGATCTCCTGACCTCGTGATCCGCCCACCTCGGCCTCCCAAAGTGCTGTGATTACAGGCGTGAGCCACTGCACCCGGCCTTTTGAAGGGTTTTGAAGGGTTTTTTGTGTCTCTATTTCCTTCAGTTCTGCTCTGATTTTGGTTATTTCTTGTCTTCTGCAAGCTTTGGGATTTGTTTCCTCTTGGTTCTCTAGTTCTTTTAGTTGTGATGTTAGGGTGTCAATTTTCTAACAAAAGCTAGAAAGGGAGATCTTTCTAGCTTTTTGATGTGGGTACTTAGTGCTATAAGTTTCCCTCTTAACACTGCTTTAGCTGCGTCCCAGAGATTCTGGTATGTTGTCTCTTTGCTCTCATTGGTTGAAAAGAACTTCTTGATTTCTGCCTTAATTTCATTATTTACTCAGGAGTCATTCAGGAGCAGGTTGTTCAATTTCTATGTAGTTGTTTGGTTTTGAGTGAGTTTCTTAATCTTGAGTTCTAATTTGATTGCTCTGTGGTCTGAGAGACTGTTTGTTATGATTTCAGTTCTTCCACATTTGTTGAGGAGTGTTTTACTTCCAATTATGTGACCAGTTTCAGAGTAAGTGCCATGTGTTGCCATGTAGAATAAACAATGTATATTCTATTGTTTTTGGGTGGAGAGTTCTGTAGATACCTATCAAGGTCCACTTGATCCAGAGCTGAGTTCAAGTCCTGAATATCCTTGTTAATTTTCTGTTTTGATGATCTAATATTGACAGTGCAGTGTTAAAAGTCTCCCACTATTATTGTGTGGGAGTCTAAGTCTCTTTGTTGGTCTCTAAGAACTTGTTTTATGAATCTGGGTGCTCCAGTATTGGGTGCATATATTTTTAAGATAGCTCCTCTTGTTGAATTGAACCCTTTACCATTATGTAATGCCCTTTTTTGTCTTTTTTGGTTTGTGTTGGTTTAAAGTCTGTTTGGCCAGAAACTAGGATTGTAACCCCTGCATTTTTCTGCTTTCCATTTGCTTGGTAAATTTTCCTCCATCCCTTTATGATGAGCCTACATGTGTCTGCGCTGAGATGGGTCTCTTCAACATAGCACACCAATGGGTCTTGTCTCTTTATCCAGCTTGCCATTCTGTGTCTTTTTACTGGGGCACTTGGCCCATTTACAGTTAAGGTTAATATTGTTATGTGTGAATTTGATCTTGTCATCATGATGCTGGCCGGTTATTTTGCAGACTTGTTGATGCAATTGCTTCATAGTGTCATTGGTCTTTGCACTTCAGTGTGTTTTTGCAGTGGCTGGTAACAGTTTTTCCTTTCCATATTTAGTGCTTCCTTTAGGAGTTCTTGTAAGGCAGGCCTGGTGGTGATGAATTCCCTCAGCATTTGCTTGTCTGAAAAGGATTTTATTTCTCCTCTGGCCTATGAAACTTAGTTTGGCCAGAATCTGGGTTGGAAATTATTTTCTTTAAGAACTTTGAATATTGACCCCTAATCTCTTCTGGCTTGTAGGGTTTCTGCTGAGAAGTCTACTGTTAGTCTGATGGGTTTCTCTTTGTGGGTGACCTAGCCTTTCTCTCTGGCTGCCCTCAACATTTTTTTCCTTTGTTTTGACCTTGGAGGATCTGATGATTACGTGTCTTGGGGTTGATCTTCTCATGGAGTATCTTACTGGGGTTTTCTGGATTTCTTGAATTTGAATGTTGGCCTGTCTTGTTAGGTTGGGGAACTTCCCCTGGGTAATATCCTGAAGTATGTTTCCCAACTTGGTTCTTTTTTCCCCGTATTTAAACATAAACTAATATTTAGTCCTTAATGCTTCAGTATTTTAACTTTTCTTTTTGGAGACCGAGTCTCGCTCTTTCATCCAGGCTGGAGTGCAGTGGTGTGATCTTGGTTCACTGCAACTTCCACGTCCCAGGCTCAAGCAATTCTCATGCGTCAGCCTCCCAAGTAGCTGGGAGTGCAGGCATGCACCACCACACCCTGCTAATATTTGTATTTTTAGTAGAGATGGGGTTTCACCATGTTGGCCAGGCTGGTCTTGAACTCATGGCCTCAAGTGATCTGCCTGCCTTGGCCTCCCAAATTACTGGGATTACAGGTGTGAGCCACTGTGCCTGGCCTATTTAAACTTAATTAGAAATTACCTAGGCATGTAATGAATATCTATTACCTAATTTAACTTACTATAACTTTAAAGCTTTTGAGCTACCAGAGAGATTTTTGAAACTATGAAAAGTTTACTTATAAACTTTTATCTCACTTACATTCACCTAATTCCCTTGTTCTCAACAATTATGCTTGAATTACTCATGAAAATTTTCACAGGACATTAAACAAAACTAGTCATTACCAGACTGGGCACAGTGGCTCACACCTGTAGTCCCAGCACTTTGGGAGGCTGATGCAAGTGGATCACTTGAGGTCAGGAGTTTGAGACCAGCCTGGCCAACATGATGAAACCCCATCTCTACTAAAAATACAAAAATTAGTAGGGCATGGTGGCATGCGCTTATAGTCCCAGTCACTCAGGAGGCAGAGGCAGGAGAATCTCTTGAACCCAGGAACTGGAGGTTGCAGTGAGCTGAGATGGCACCACTGCATGCCAGCCTGGGTGACAGAGCAAGAGTCTGTCTCAAAAACAAACAAACAAACAACTAGCCATTATCTTAAGTCATTTCCCTGTTAACTATTTTTACAGCATGTGCATATTAGGCAGTCATCATCAAAGCAAGAAACTAAAAGTTATATATAATTTTTTAATGTGTAAGTCAGGAGAGGAGACACAACTGTTATCATTAACCCAAAAATATTTTTTAAAATTCTCCTTATTTTTACAACAATTATCTTAGAAAAATCTACAATATTAAACAAATCTTATTTACCAAAGGTTTCCCCAGGTCATGTAAACTCTGAAAGCATTTGGGTTAGTTTCTGCACTTCCAAAGGGTTTAAGGAATACTTAATTCATAAGAGCACATATTTTCCTTTAAGCCAATCAAATGGACCTTCTTTAAGAGATTTTATAATTTGGAAATAGTATCTGAGGTAGGAAAATATGATATACATAACATAGAAGCAGACATACATAAATATACATGTTGGGGCTCAGAAAACAATACCCCAAAATGAAGGCAGCAGAAGCAGCCTCAGAAATGAAAGTTTTCTTCTGAACGTTTTCTGCCCTCTTGCCTCAGTCCTTTTTTCCCCCAAGGGTAGCTATAGAAACTAGAATCGCTCTTCCCCAAGGCAGGTCATAAAAACCAGAACCCCTTTCCTTCAAAGCCAGCTGTGAAAACGACACATATTACTCTGCCTTTCCCTCCACCTTTCTGTGTAAAACTGGCTGTAAAGAAATGTTCTGATCCATCTTGTCTGACTGTAGGTCACGAGACCCTCAGTCCAGAGGGGGTCCTGCCCCACACCCAGAGGCAGGAATGCGTGCTCAGAGAGGCCAACAGGAATCCAGACAGGCCATGCTGGGTTCCCCCTCAGTCTACTAGCATCAGATCATACCCTTTCTTTCCAATCATATTTCTACATAGCTGTTCCTACTTTGTTGAACCTAAGCATAAAACTTCACAATTTCCCTTGTATCTTTGAATCTTCATTCTGAAGGCTCCCGTATATACCTGTTAAATAAATTTGTTTGCCTTTTCTCCAATTAATCTACCTTCTGTGAGTTGATTTTTCAGCAAACCTTCAGGAGCCAAAGGGAACTTTTCTCTTGCCCCTATAGAGTCCCAGACTCCCTGCATTTAAATGAACTCATTATTTTCTGTCTTCCTGAAACCTTTCCTACTAGAGGTCTTTTACCAAACCCTGTTCAGTTTTTGTCTAACCTGGTCGGATACCTGAAGCCTTCCTGTAGAACCTAATCCAGTTTCTCTTGTGACTTCCACAGATAGTCTGGATCAAAACTGTTCATATAAATTTGGACACAAATAATAGAGCTCATATCCAAGGGAGACTTACCATTGACACCCTCCAAATGTGCAAAGAGAAGCAGTGAGCACAAGGGGCTGAGCCGAGTAGCCAGTCTGTTTGTTTATTAATCCAGGAGTTCATCAATGGGGATCTCCTTTGAACCCTTGCTTTTGACCGTACGTCTAATAAAATAAAACCTTAGACAAAATAAATTTAACAGAGTTTATTTGAGCAAATAATAATTCAAGAATCAGGTAGCCCTCGGAACCTGAAGAGGTTCAGAGAGCTCTGCTCTGCAATGTGGCCAGTGAATATTTACAAACAAGAATTGGCTGAAGAATGCAGAATCAAAGAATAAAAGACGGATTGATCATTTCAAAGTTGTTTTCCTTCAAAGGGTTAAAGCACGGGGGCTTTCCTTGTTATGCCAGCTAAAACTGGCCTGTTCGAGGATTTGGCTATTATCTCTCTCCTGATTTCTCTGGAAGGTTAGATAAACAACTTCGTTTCAGTTTGGTGATATGAAACTTTAGCATGAGTGACTCCATTTTGGTTTGGTCTGGTGGCATCTAGTGCAGGAACCTAGTCCAAATCAATGGCCTCCTACAAATTTTATTTAATAGGAGGTAATGATCCCAAAAGTTTAATGTGAGAATTTAGAAAATCAACTAAAAAAAGCCTAGTTATCAAATCTGTAAATCAAACAAAATCTAGAATATATAGACTTTTTAGTGTAGAAAACAGGATGTATTGTATGGTTGCATTTTTAAAATACATATAGGGTGAGACTTCTGGCTATTGCAGAGTGAAGAGGTTGGCAAATTCTCACCTCCACAAAACTGGGCAACATTGTGAAAAACAATTTCAGGACTATGGAAATCAACCAAAAGGAAACAAGGAATTAAGAAGTTTTGAGTGTGAAAATTTACTGGCCAGGTGCGGTGGCTCACACCTGTAATCCCAACACTTTGGGAGGCCTAGGTGGGTGGATCACTTGAGGTCAGGAGTTTGAGACTAGTCTGGCCAACATGGTGAAACCCCGTCTCTACTAAAAATACAAAAATTAGCCAGGCGTGGTGGCACACGCCTGTAATCCAGCTACTCGGGAGGCTGAGGCAGGAGAATTGCTTGAACCCGGAAGCAGAGGTTGCGGTGAGCCAGGATCATTCTCTCTGCACTTCAGCCTGGACGACAAAGCAAGACTTCATCTAAAAAAAAAAAAAGTTGTAAAAATGATTGATGAGCATCTATGGTTTTCATGCCTGGAGCTTCACCCTTCCCTGTGCCTGAGGACATGCTGCCTGGCAGTTTTACCAGGGCAGTACTGGCTGTGAAAACCATCAGCCTCACTGTCAGAGGGATATAGATTCGATTTGGAGGGGGAAATGGAACCCCACACCCAATAGTGTTGTCAGGAAAAGCTGTAAACTCAGTAGAAATTGGAAAGGAAAACTCACAGCTCAGCTAGTCTGCAAACACAGTCTTGGTTGGTGTGAGCAGCTGACCAGCTAGAAATTTAATGGAGAAAGCCTAGAAACAAGAAAGCCATAGAAATGCTATGTAATCTCTCCACAGACCCCAATTGACCAGGAAACTATGCATATGCACAGGGGAAAGCCATGAGGGCCTTGACAAAAGTAAAAGTTAGGCAGACTTGAAAATAGAGTGAACTTTAAATGTATTCTTCATCCCACACACAGATCCATCAGCAAAGGATGGATCTTGTAGGCTTAAGGTGTTTGAGCACAACCTCTGCCCAATCATTGGCTGACCACTAAACTAAGCTACAGGGACTACTCTTAGAAGGCCAGGCTAAAAATTAAACACAAGACTTAAAAACAAAAGGCTGAACAGAGACATTAGTGGCCATGTGCTGCAGGAGGCAAAGATGCCGCTGATTGCTTCTGGGCAAATAAAGACAATAATAACTGCCTCGGGAAAAGAAATCAGAGTCCAGAGTTGCTAGAGTATATTATCTAAAATGTCAAGTTTTCAAAAAACATTATGAGACATGAAGAAACAAAATCTGACCCATACTCAGGAAAAAAAAAAAAGCAAAATAAACTATGAGTGGTTCCAGAAATTAGATTATTGGACAAAGATTTCAAAGCAGCTATTATAAATATGTTCAAAGAACTAAAGAAAACCATGCTTAAGAATGAGTAAATCAGTGTAATGACAATGATTCAACAAATAGATGATCTCACTTAAAACGCAGAAATTAGTTTTTAAAAAAGAACCCAGTGGAAATTCTGAGTTGCAATAAATAATAACAAAAATAAAAATACTAGAGGAGGTCACAGAAGAGTCAGCGAAATTGAAGATAGATCATTAGAAATTACTCAGTGTGAAAAAAAAGAGAGGAAAAGATAGAAGAAAAAGTACACAGTGCCTCAGAGACTGGTGGGATAACATGAAGCATACCAACATACATGTAATTGGAATCCCAGAAGGAGACTCCAGAGAAATGACAGAAAAATGTTTAATGATATAATGCATGAAAATTCCCCAAATTTGACTTAAAAAAATCATTTCACAGACTCCAGAAGCTCGAGAAACTCTAAGTAGAATACATACAAAGAGATTCGCACCTGGACACATCATGGTCAAACCACTGGAAGCCACACCAAAGACAAGAGAAAATCTTAAAACTAGCAAGAGAAAAACAAATCACCATATACAAGGGGACAATATGATTAATGGTCAACTTCTTGTCTTTAAACCATGGAGGCCAAAAGACAGTAGAATGATATATTCAAATTGCTGAAAGAAAAAGAAAAAACTGGCCGGGCGCTGTGGCTCACGCCTGTAATCTCAGCACTTTGGGAGGCTGAGGCAGGCGGATCACTTGAGGTCAGGGGTTCGAGACCAGCCTGACCAACGTGGAGAAACCCCGTCTCTACTAAAAAATACAAAATTAGCTGGGCGTGGTGGCGCATGGCTGTAATCCCAGCTACTTGGGAGGCTGAGGCAGGAGAATCACTTGAACCCGGGAGGCAGAGGTTGCGGTGAGCCGGGATCGTGTGCCTGGGCAACAAGAGTGAAACTCCATCTCAAAAAAAAAAAAAAGAAAGAAAAGAAAGAAAGAAAAAACTGTGGACCAACAATTCAAAATCTAGAAAAACTAATCTTTAATAATGAAGGTAAAATATATTCCCAGATAAAGAAAGAATGAAATAATTTGTTGCTAACTGACCTGTTTACAAAAAAATAAATAAAAAATGCAGGAAATGGTAAATGTGTGGACAAATAAAGACATATAAACATTGATCTTTTCTTATGATTACTTTGAAAAACATAACATTCTGTAAAACTATAATTACAACTCAATTCTAAACTTGTAACACATATATGTGTAACATCTAAATACTAATCACATAAAGGAAAGTGGAAATAAACTTATAGTGTAGAAAAGTTGTTATATTTTACTGGAACTAAGTCAGTATCAACTTGAAGTAGATTGTGACAAGATAAGATGTATATATTCATCTGTCGAGCAACCATTACTAAAATAAAATGTTTAAATAGCTGCTAGGCATAGTGGCTTACATTTGTAATCCCAGCACTTTGGGAGGCCAAGGCAGGCAGATTGCTTGAGCTGGGGAACTCAAGACTAGCCTAGGCAACGTGGTGAAATCTCATTTCTATAAAAAACACAAAAATTAGTCAGGCATGGTGGGACTAAAAATGGGCACCAGGAGGTTGAGTCTTCAGTGAGCTGCAGTCATGCCACTACACTCCAGCCTGGGCAACAGAGCAAAACCCTGTCTCAATAAATAAATAAATAAAATAAAGTAAATGAAAATGTTACACAATACATTTGTTTAACATAAGACAGTAAAAGAGTAACAAAAGAACAAAAAAACTGCAACATATAGGAACTAAATAGCAAAATGATAGATATCCAATCCTATCAAGTACATTAAAAGTATATTATTTCCTGAACATCTAATGAAAAGGTAGAAATTCTCAGGCTGGACACAAAACAATATCTGATAGTATGCTGTCTACAAGAGACAAACTTGAAATCCAAAGATAAAGATTGACAAAGAACAGGGAAAGTTTTACTATGTAAACAGTAACAGTGAGATAGCTGGTATGGTCATACAGACATCAGACAAATAGACTGTAAGACAAGAAATATGCTAGAAATGAGAGATATTTCATAATGACAAAAATGTCAGTACATCAGGAAGATATAAGTGTATACACACCTAAAAACAGAGCCCCCAAATATATAAGACAAAAATTGACAGAATCAAAAGAAGAAATTGACAGTTCCACAACTTTTGATATTGATAGAACAACTGGACAGAAGATGAGTAATGCTGGAAAAAAGCATGGTGGAAGATTATACATTCTTTTCTTTCTTTCTTTTTTTTTTTAATGGGGTCTTATGTTTCACTATGTTGCCTAGGGTGGCCTTGATTTCCTGGACTTAAGCAATCCTTCTACCTCAGCCTACTGAGTAGCTGAGAGTACAGGCACCCACCACTGGGCCTGGCTACTGAATACACCTTCTTTTTAAGTGCACATGAAACATTCTCTGGGTTAGACCATATACTAGGCCATTAAACAAATATAAACAAATTTGAAATAATTTGAATTATTCAAAACATGTTCTCTGAATACAATGGAGTTAAGAAATTTGAGACATCCCCAAATATTTGGAAGTTAAACAATGCATTTCTAAGTAACCCATGCACCAAAAAATAAATAAATAAGGAAATTAAAAAACGTTAAGAGGCTGGGAGCGGTGGCTCACACTTATAATCCCAGCACTTTGGGAGGCTGAGACAGGAGATTTGCTTAAAACCAGGAGTTCCAGACCAGCCTGGGCAGCATGATGAAACTCCATTTCTACCAAAAGTTAAAAACAATTTTAAAGTAAACAAAATACAACATGTTAAAATTTATGAGCTGTGCCAAACCAACGTTTAGCACAGCTCATAAATACAGACCACCTATATTAAAAAAGAAAAAAAGTACTAAAATATTACAAATCAGCTTTCACTTTAAGCAATTAAATAAAGAAAAACAAATGAAACTCTAAGCAGAAGAAAAGAAAATAAAAATTATAGTAGAAATTGGTAAAATAAAAACAGAAAAACAATACAGAAAATCAATTTAATTGAATGAAAAGTATGAAAATATTTTTAAAGGATAACCATTTAGCTAGACTGAATAAGAAAAAAAAAAGAAAAGGCACAAATGATCAAAATCAATAATGATGAGGGGCCATCACTACTAATTTGAAACAAAAGGATTTTAGGAGACTATTATGCAAGACATGAATTACCAAAACTAACTCAAGAAGAAGCAGAAATTCTGTATTCATCTATGACAAGTAAAGTAATTGAATTTGTAGCTAAAAACCTTCCAACAAAATAAACTCTAGGCCCAAATGTTTTCACTGGTGAATTCTACCAACATTTAAGGAAAAAATAATGCTAATTCTACAATCTTTCCCAGAATATAGAAGCAGAAGAAACACATCTTGACTCAATTAAGTAAGGCAATGATACCCTAACACCAAAACTACAAAAAGATTTACCAAAAAAAAAAAAAAAAAAACCCTCAAATTACAGGCCCAAATTCTTCATGAACATAAATGCAGAAATCCTTAACAAAACATCAGCAAGTCAAATTCAGCAGTATAAATAAGAAGATAATACATCACAGCCTAGAGGGGTTTATCTTGGTAATCTAAATTATGAATAATATGTCTTTGGATGATGAAATTATGGGGAGTTTTTTTCCTCCAAATTTTCAAAAATGAACATGGTTTAATTCTTTCATGAGAATTTAAATATTGCAATGTAAAAGAAATACAATGAATTTTCTTCCAATATTTTCTGGAGTAGATAGTGAGTGGAAATGCTGATTTGGGTAAAAGAGAACACATTTCTTTCTCTCTCTCTCTGTCTTTTTTTTTTTTTTTTTTTTTTTTGAGGTGGAATCTTGCTCTGTCGCCAGTCTGGAGTGCAGTGACGTGATCTCAGCTCACTGCAAACTCCGCCTCCTGGATTCAAGTGATTCTCCTGCCTCAGCCTCCTAAGTAGCTGAAACTACAGGCGCCCGCCACCACACCCAGTCAATTTTTGTATTTTTAGTAGAGACAGGGTTTCACCATGTTGGCCAGGATGGTCTTGATCTCTTGACCTACTGATCCATAAGGAAAAAATGAAACCATGAAATTAAAAACAGCAAATGTAGCAGGATGCCCCCTCATCTGTCCCATGACCAAGCAAGGGTCCAGCAGAGTCCTCAGTGACAAGCAGGGGCCTCTGAGGCCCCAACCGCACAGAGGAACCACCTCCCCTGCATAACAGGGACATTTGCACGAGGACACAATCAGGTTTTGTCATTTGCCAGGTATATTATAATAACTCCTTTTTCAAGGGCAAAGCAGTGAGGAAGTCATCAAAGTGGCCACGCTTGTAAATGGCATGGCATGTGCAGAAAAAAGAAATTTCTAAGTATTTCTTCATTCTCTGTTCTTAGCTTGGACCTTGGACTTTATTATAAATAGTTACTCTAGTACCAAAAGCTGAATGAGACTGTTGTGCCATGGAGAAGGGTAATCTCTGCCGGCAGGAAACCAGAACTGGTCTACCTCCAAAATCACCAAGAGGGATATTTTATTTAATTTTCTTTTTTTTTCTTTTTTTTTCTTTTTTTTTTTTTTTTGAGACGGAGTCTCGCTCTGTCGCCCAGGCTGGAGTGCAGTGGCGCGATCTCGGCTCACTGCAAGCTCCGCCTCCCGGGTTCACGCCATTCTCCTGCCTCAGCCTCCCGAGTAGCTGGGACCACAGGCGCCCGCCACCTCGCCCGGCTAGTTTTTTGTATTTTTTTAGTAGAGACGGGGTTTCACCGTGTTCGCCAGGATGGTCTCGAACTCCTGACCTCGTGATCCGCCCGTCTCGGCCTCCCAAAGTGCTGGGATTACAGGCTTGAGCCACCGCGCCCGGCCTTAATTTTCTATTCGATTTCCTATTTTATTTTGCAATTTGAAAAAGGAAAGGATGGGTGATATAAATTAAGTAATTTCTTTCCTTACCAATCTACCATCTTTCCCAAAATTCTGGCTCAGAGCTCTAGTGACACAACTTCTTCCCCCACTTCAGTCTGGAACAGAGCGGGCAGGTGTGGAGACTTAGTGATGGGACAGCTGAGGCAGAACTCACTGAGCTGATGCTGGTGAGAACCCGCAGTCACAGGCTTGGGTATCCCCGGGCCTGAGCAATGTGGGATCCCTCCCTCTCTGGGCCCTATGCGCCTCCTCACATATTTGATGATGCCCCAAATTCCTTTAACAAAAAGCATTAGAGACAGAAAGTCTAAAATGCTAATTGCAGGAGAGGAGAACCATAGCCTGGGGTTCAAACTAAAATGCAGCGATGGATGCAGAGCCAGTTCAGGGAGCAGCCTGCTGACAGTTCTAGATGTCTGAATGGAGGCCTCCTACCTACATGATTCTGCCTGTGTTTGGATGCCATCTTTCATCAGACCTAAAAACTGTGTCTGTATTTCTGCCAAAGAACAAGTTAAGGTTCCCGGGGACTCTGGGCAGCGTAAGCGATGCCCAAGAATTCTATGAGGTGATATGGCTGACTTCATGCACAAGGTACCACACTGCAGGGCTCCTTCAGCACCACACGAGTAGTGAGCTTCCCACTCATAGGCGAGAAGGTATCAGGCCTGATTCAGCAGGAGGAACAGTAACATGAAGGATGTCCCTCGGACAAAAGTCAGAATGAGGCCAGGTATGGTTGACTCACAGCTATAATCCCAGCGCTTTAGGAGGCTGAGGCAGGAGGATTACTTGAGCTCAGGAATTCCAGACCAGCCAGGCCAACATAGTGAGACCTTGTCTCTACTAAAAATAATAAAAAAAAATTAGGCCAGGTGCAGTGGCTCACGCCAGTCATCCCAGCACTTTGGGAGGCTGAGGCGAAAGGATTGCTTGAGCCCAGGAGTTTGAGACCCACCTGGCCAACATAGTGAGGCTCTGTCTCTATAAAAAATAAAAAAAATTGTCCAGGTGTGTTGATGCGCACCTATAGTCCTAGTTACTTGGGAGGCTAAGGTGGGAGGATCACTTGAGCCCAGGAGGTCAAGCCTGCAGTGAGCTGTGATCATGCCACTGCTCTCCAACCTAGGTGACAGAGTGAAATGACAGAGCAAGACCCTATCTCTAAAAAATAAAAATAAAATAAAAAGTCAGAGAGGTGAGAAGCACTGGGCAGGAGGAAGCAGGCAGGGAGACTGAGCTGCCTTGGGACAGCAGATGACAACGTGATAAGGTGCTGCAAGGAGGATGTGGAAGCCGCTGAGGGCAGGGCCTGGAGTCACTAGTGTGCCTGTGTGCCAACAGTTTCCCTGAGCCCAACTGTGGTGGTAGAGAAGGTCCTGACTCCCTTGAGGCTGCCTGACTTCCTTCTGGCCTCTCCTTGCAAGTCCTAAATATCGCTCTCCACTCCTTGTCACCTCAGAATCTCTTCAGCTAGGGTTTGCCATGGCCAGGACACACATGAGGAATCTGAGATGGCTTAAATGGCAAGTCTTCCTATTCCAACACCTGTGTCCTTGTTCACAGAGCCAAGACTGGTCCACCTGCTTCTTCGCTCTGCTTCCGTATCCTTGGTCTTGCACATGTTTCTGCCTTCTGGGCCCTGCAAGCGCATGTTACTTTATTCGCCGCCTAAGCCTCACTCTTCAGGCAGCTGTCTAAATTCATTGTCTAAAGGCAACAAATCATGCAGCAGTTAAGAAGATAGACTCTGGTACCAGGCATTTATTAGCTATGCAATCATGGGCAAGTTACTTATGTTCCTTCTGCCTTAGTTTCCTTCTATGTGAAAGGGATAATAATACCACCTGTTTTCATAAGCTTGTAAGAATAGAAAGAGTAAATATTTATAAACGATTTTTTGAGACATGGTTTCACTCTGTTGCCCAGGCTGGAGTACAGTAGCGTGATCGCAGCTCACTGCAGCCTTGACCTCCTGGGCTCAGGAGATCCTCCCACCTCAGCCTCCCAGGTGGCTGGGACTACAGGTGTGCACCACCGCACTCAGCTAATTTTTTGTGTTTTTGTAGAGACAGGATTTTGCCATGTTTCCCAGGATGGTCTCCAACTCCTGGGCTCAAGTGATCCGCTTACCTTGGCCTCCCAAAGTACTAGGATTACAGGCATGAGCCACTGCGCCCGGCCCATATTAACAATTGAATAATGACTGGCATATGGCATAAGGCTTGGCTCTTGTGCATGTATTTATTTATTCAATACATGTTTATTGAACAGCCACGTGCTACGTGCTGCATCAAGTGATGGAGATGCAATGGTGAATACAAAGAAGCCCTCAGGAAGCCTCTAGTCTAAATGAGGGACATTTAGACTTTCGTCAATAATTGTACTTTAAATAACAGTACACAGTGCTTAACGGAGAGGTCCTGTTGTAGGACCACCAGGTTCAACTGCCCATCGGACAGTAACAGACCAATACACAGAAATGGTGGGAGTTGTAGCAGAGAAACAGTGTAATAATCATATGGCAGCCAAACAAGGGGGTGCGAGGGAACCTCAAATCTGCCTCCCCAAGGAGTTTTAGACTGGAGTTTTTAAGGGAATTTTGGTGGGGAGGGGGCTGAGGAGCTAGGGGTTGCTGATTGGTTGAAAAGTGATGGGTGAAGTTACGGGACAAGGAGATGAAGGAACCACATTTCTGTGCTGGATTGGCACCTTGGGGCTGGGGTTCTGCAGACTCGTTGACGTCAGGCATTCTACTGGAATGCAGGATCTGAAAAATATCTTAAGCAATTTTTTGGTGAAAAGGTCCAGTGTCAGAGATTCTATCTCTAGGAACAATGAGGGAGCAGGTGGTCCATGCGCTACGTGACTTTCGGTTAGCGAGCAACTGCAGGGAAGTGGGTCAAAGTGCACCAGCACACCCTGGTCAGTGCCTAGCTATAATTCTGCCTAGAGCCTGGCTTGAAATTCTCGTTAACGCTGTGAGGGTGCTTTCAGTGCAGTGCTGAGAGAGTGTAATATTAATAGATCTCACCCAGGGTGGGGTGAAATGTCTGAGGCCAGACATTCAATTCCCATCTTCTCACTGGCATCTTGAGATAACCACTGGCTACCCTTTGGACTCTGGTCCCTGAAAAGAAGCCAGTTTGCTTCCTGAACTAAACCAGTGCCCTGAGATGGAAGCATGATATCATATAAGCCACCACAACCAAACCACATACCAGGAAAACACAACTCAGATCTTCTTGGCTCTTCCACCAGCTGTGAGACATGGGGCAAGGCTCCAGATTCAGCTGGGCCTTTATTAACCAGCCCTGGAGTTAAATCATCAACCCAGAGGTCTGTCCTAACCCTGGAGCCCAAGGAGACCCCTGATTTATGCAGCAAGCAGGGTGAGTGTTGATGGATTTGTCCTTCCCAGTGACAGAGAGTATTTCAGAGTCATCAAGGTCAAAGTGCCGAACTACACCAGAAATGACAAGGACATTGTAAAAATTCAGTGAGCCCATTAGATAATTAAAACTGTTCAGACTCTCAACTTTGTTTTAAGGATTTTTTTTTTTTTTTTTTTAAATAAGATTTTACACTTGGCCCACCCTGGAGTGCAGTGGCACAATCACTGCTCACTGCAGCCTTGCCCTCCCAGACTCAAGCGATCCTCCCACCTCAGCCCCCTGAATAGCTGGGACTATGGTGCGTGCCACCATGCCTGGCTAATTTTTTATTTTTTTACTTTTTGTAGAGGCAGGATCTCACTATATTGCTCAGGCTGGTCTCCAACTCCTAGACTCAAGTGATCCTTCTGCCTCGAAGTCCCAAAGTGCTGGAATTACAGGCCCGAGCCACCACACCCAGCAGGAATATTTTTAAGGCAGAAAAAATGGTAAATATGTGACCAGTGGGCAGGGATTTGTTAATTCTTTTAACCCAAGTCAGGGCTACTGTCCAGGCAATACGCCAAACCTGGGCTGGCTTCCGTCCCGAAGTGGACTTTGATGCCTCACCACTCAACGCGCTGGCCTTTGGGCCAGCAACGTCACCATCTCCCGGGAGCTTGTTAGAAATGCAGAGCCGGCCGGGCGTGGTGGCTCAAGCCTGTAATCCCAGCACTTTGGGAGGCCGAGACGGGCGGATCATGAGGTCAGGAGATCGAGACCATCCTGGCTAACACGGTGAAACCCCGTCTCTACTAAAAAATACAAAAAACTAGCCGGGCGAGGTGGCGGGCGCCTGTAGTCCCAGCTACTCGGGAGGCTGAGGCAGGAGAATGGCATAAACCCGGGAGGCGGAGCTTGCAGTGAGCTGAGATCCGGCCACTGTACTCCAGCCTGGGCGACAGAGCGAGACTCCGTCTCAAAAAAAAAAAAAAAAAAAAAAAAAAAAAAAAAAAAAAAAAAAAAAAGAAATGCAGAGCCTTGGCTGGGTGCAGTGGCTCATTCCTGTAATCCCAGCACTTTGGGATGCCAAGGTGGGTGGATCACCTGAGGTCAGGCGTTCAAGGCCAGCCTGGTTAACATGGTGAAACCCCGTCTCTACTAAAATTACAAAAATTAGCTGGGTATGGTGCGGGGGTGCTTGTAAATCCCAGCTAATTGGGAGGCTGAGGCTGCAGAATTGCTTGAACCCAGGAAGCAGAGATTGCAGTGAGCCGAGATCACGCCATTGCACTCCAGCCTCGATGGCAGAGTGAGACTCTGTCTCAAGAAAAAAAAAGAAAAAAAGAAATGCAGAACATCAGGCTCTCCCTCAGACCTACCGCATTAGACTCTGCATTGAACAAGCTCCCCTGGTGAGTGGCGTGTGCATCAGTGTTTGAGAAGCACTTGCCTGAGGGGTGTTGGGAGGCTGCCAACCTATGTCAGGTGTGCTTTAAATATGGCACCTGTGTCTGCACTGTACAAACTCAAAGGACCCAACAAGTCATCTCCGTCTGTGTCTTCTGTTAACAGAAATATCCTAAACTGGGGGTGGAAAGTGGGTGTCTGAATATTCCTGGTTTAGCAGTAAGAATTCTTCAGCAATGAAGAAAATCTAATTTGCACTCCTAAATGGCACAAAGCCTGTTTCCTTTATGGCTTTGTCTTTGTTTCATCAAATTTACTCGCCATGGTCCATACCCGAGACCAGTCAACTCTGTGCACCAACTGAGTTAAGGCCTGCCTCGCTCCTCCAGCCAACCAGCAAGTGTGGGTGCCACACTGGGTGCCAGGGGATGGAGATGGACAGCATATGATCCCTAGCCTTGGGGGTGCCTTTGTTTTGCTTTGAGTTTTGGAATTTCCTAGACTTGGAACTCAGAGTCAAGTTCAGCTGAAACAGCTGAACGTCCCCAAGCTTCCTGCAGAAACTCCCAAACCATGAACTTTGCCTATGGTTCTGAGTCAAAGCCATAATCTAGCCAAGTCTCACCTTCATCTGAATCAAAGAGCATGTTTGAAGTGATAGTTTTAACTTCCTATTCTGATGGTAGGGAGGATGGTAGGAGAGATGAGGGGGTGAGTGCTTTGTCCTTATGGATTTCTGATTTTAAAAAAAATTCATTTTTTGTGGAGACGGGGTCTCCCTATGTTGCCCAAGCTAGTCTTGAACTCTTGAGCTCAAGTGATCCTCCCAGCTTGGCATCCCAAAGTGCTGGGATTACAGGCACCAGCCACTGCACCTGGCCTGTTGTTGTTTTTTATTTTTGTTTGTTTGTTTGTGTTTGAGACAGTGCCTTGTGCTGTCACCCAGGCAGGAGTGCAGTGGTGCGGTCATGGCTCACTGCAGCCTGGACCTCCTGGGCTCAAGTAATCCTCCCGTCTCAGCCTCCCAAGAAGCTGGGACTACAGGCAAGAACCATCATGCCTGGCTAATTTTTTATTTCTGTTTGTTTATTTATTTATTTTTGGTAGAGATGGGGTCTCCCTGTGTTGCCCAGGCTGGTCTCAAACTCCTGGACTCAAGTGATCCTCCTGCTTCAGCCTCCCAAAGTGCTGGCATTATAGGCATGAGCCACTGTGCATGGCTGGATTTTTGATTCTTAATCTCAGCTGTACCCAGGAAACTAAAAATGTTTATGCCTAAACTGCAACCCAGGTCAGTGCAAGAACATTTGCATAACAAAAAAGTGAACTGTTGTAAGTGCTTTTCATTTTGTTGAATCTCCACAGCAACCCTATGGAGTAGGTACTCTTACTACCTTCATGTTTGGATGAAGTCACTTTAGTAGGTACTCTTATTACCTTCATGTTTGGATGAAGTCACTTTAGTAGGTACTCTTATTACCTTCATGTTTGGATGAAGTCACTTAACTCCCCAGAGCCCCATCATCTTCATCCAAACATGAAGGTAATAAGGTCCCTCAGTCTGTGAGGGGTAGAGCCGGGCAGTCTGTCAGTTTCTGCACTGGACTGTTATGCTAAAGTGCTTCAGATTGGCCCCCAAGTGCCCTTACACATCTCCCCAGGTGTCCATGGAGGGTTAAGCACCTCTGCTATGGACTCAGCAGGAGCCTGACCTGCTCTGGACTCCAGTCTCATAGAATCTATGCTCCCCCAGGTAGGAGGCGGCTGCCAGGTCTGGGGTGGGGATGGCACCTCAGTTGTGCAGCCTCAAATCAGAGCAGTGTCCCTGGTTTTGTTCCTGTGTCTAGCTTCAGGTGCTCACATCTCAATGAAGGCAAATCACCCCAAAGTCATTTTGCCCCAGCCCCAGATCTCTTTTTCCACCTTCTTATCCTCTCCATCTTCTTTCCATCTCACTCCCTACCTTTAATCTCATCGCTCTAAATAGGTTCACAGCACTGTTTATCGCCCACTGGATTGGGTTATAAATCTACCCAATTTATAACCCAGAGAGGCTGAGGCTGGAGAATTGCTTGAACCCAGGAGATGGAGGTTGCAGTGAATTCTGCAACCTCTGCCTCCTGGGTTCTTCCACCAAGTTTTCAAGGCCCTCTACGTCTTGAGCTGGCCCTGGCTTTGTTTCGCTAAACCAACCTCTGCTCTCAGCCCCTCTGCTTGCCTAGGCACTACCCTTCTTCCCTTGCCTGTGTTGGACTGACCCAGGCCCCAGCTTCTCCCTGCTCCCCACCTCTGGCCCACATGGAGCTCTCCAACCTCTCACTTAACACTTTCTGTCAACCCCACAAGCCTTTGATTAACTATTCTGCACTGTCTTCTGATTGTTTCAGAGACATTAGTCTATCTTACCAACAACACCAAGGACAGGGACTATAATAAATAGTTCTTGTGTTTTCCCTGCAGCATGAAACACTAAGCTAAACACATCACAAATTTGCAATAAATGCTTGCAGAATTAGATTTATGGACAGACTTAGAAAGCAGGCTGATTTAACCTTTTTCCTGGAGGTGATTGAGAAATATGGGGTGGGGGATGGTCTTTGAGTTGGTTGGGACAGTGTCACAGTTGAATACTGGGCAGGCTAGATGCTGCAGTTGAGTACTGGGCAGGCTAGATGCTGGAGAGGACATAGGAGGCAAGGAGGTCTGGATTGCAGGGTGCAGTGAGATCGATGTGTAAGGGCTATCTACTGTGTATTGGTTATCTAGTGCTGTGTAACCAACAACCTCCAACCTTAGTGGCTTAAAATAACAAGTGTTTACTATTTTGTAAGTTCTGTGGATCATGAATTTGAGAACAGCTGTTCCCCTGGCTGGCAGTACAGAGGTGTCACGATTCCTGGAGTTACTGTAGAAGACATGAATCAGCAGGAGTTCATCAGAGCTCTGGTAGCCTTCCTTAAAAAGTCCAGGAAGCTGGCCGGGCGCCGTGGCTCACGCCTGTAATCCCTGCACTTTGGGAGGCCGAGGCGGGCGGATCACGAGGTCAGGAGATCGAGACCATCCTGGCTAACAAGGTGAAACCCCGTCTCTACTAAAATACAAAAAAAAAATTAGCCGGGCGCGGTGGCGGGCGCCTGTAGTCCCAGCTACTCGGGAGGCTGAGGCAGGAGAATGGCGCGAACCCGGGAGGCGGAGCTTGCAGTGAGCCGAGATGGTGCCACTGCACTCCAGCCTGGGGGACAGAGTGAAGACTCCGCCTCAAAAAAAAAAAAAAAAAAAAAAAAAAAAAAAAAAAAAAAGTCCAGGAAGCTGAAAGTCCCTGAATGGGTGGATACCACCAAACTGGCCAAGCACAAAGAGCTTACTCCCTGAGATCAGAACTGGTTCTACACAACAGCTGCTTCCACGACATAGCACCTATACCGCCAAGGTGGTGCTGGGATTGGCTCCATGACCAAGATCTACGGGGGATGCCAGGTAAATGGTGTCCTGCCCAGCCACGTCAGCCGAGTCTCTAAGAGTGTGGCCCACTGGGTCCTCCAAGCCCTGGAGGGACTGAAAATGGTGGAAAAAGACCAAGATAGGGGCCACAAACTGACACCTCAGGGTCAGAAAGATCTGGACAGAATCGCTGGATAGGTGGCAGCTATCAACAAGAAGCATTAAAACAAATGATCCTGGGTTAATAAATTGCCTCAGTCATTAAAGAAAAAAAAAGAGAATGTGAGAGCAGCTTAGCTGGATGGTTCTGAATGAGGGAATCTCATGAGGTTGAAGTCATGATGTCAGTTGGGGCTTCAGTTATCTGAAGGCTTGACTGGGGCTGCAGAATCTGCTTCCAAGCTCACTCACACGCATGGCTGTTGGCAGGAGGCCTCAGTTCCTTGCCATGTGGTTGTTATGCAGCTCGCTTCCCCCAGAGCAAGCAACCTGAGAGAGGGAGAGAGAGGGCAAGGCAGGGGAGCATGAGGTCTCTGATGACTTAGCCTTGGGAGTGACAACCATCACTTCTACTGTGTTCTGTTGGCTACACAGACCAACCCTGAGACAATATGGAAAGAGACTACTCAAGGGCACGGACACCAAGAAGGAAGCTCATTAGGGGCTATTTTGGAGGCTGTTTCCACCAGGAAACATAAGACTCCGGCTCAAACCCACTGGAGGGATGGAAGAGGAGGGAGAGAGTCTCAAAGGACTCCAGCCTGGAGTCTGGAAATTGAGGGGTCTCCTTCTCAAAAAGGCCTTTCTTGACTACTCTGGCCAAACACTGCCCCCCACCCTCAGGTCACTCTCAGGTTATCCCATATACATTCTTTGCACTTTTCACTCTGAAATTGCCTTTCTTGCAGATTTGTTGTATCTTTCCCATTAGGAAATAAGCTCCTCGTCACACACCAACATGGCACATGTATATAAATGTAACAAACCTGCACGTTGTGCACATGTACCCTAGAACTTAAAGTATAATAAAAAAATTAAAAAATAAGCTTAAAGTATAATAAACAAATAAAAAACTAAGCTCCTCGTGAGCTGGGAACCTGCCTTGTTCATGCTGTGTTCCCAGTACCTAGTGCAGTGCATGACATGTAGTGGGTATCAGTACATATAGATCTAATGAACAAATGAATGACACCTGGGGGAAGGGACACGACCCTTTGCCTAGGGGTGGGAGTTCGCACTTTGCACAAGGATGGGGCCAGTGGGGCTGAAATCCAGCTGGCGCCCTGCGTTGAAGTCTCGTCCTGGGGCAAAGCCTTCCTCCACTGAATACCTGAGTCCTCTCAGCTGGGTCTGCCTCAATCCTACAAAAGGGCCATGTGTGCTAGCAGAGGTAGGGGGTTCCTGCCAAAATGTTGGGGTGGAGGCTGCAGTCCATAGTGCTATCCCAGAGATCTTTTTATTCTTATTTTTTATTTTTAGAGACAGGGTGTTGCTCTGTCACCCAGGCTAGAGTGCAGTGGAGTGATCATAGCTTGCTGCAGCCTCGAACTCCTGGGCTCCAGAGATCCTCCTGCCTCAGCCTCCCCAGTGGCTGGGACTCTAGGCACACGCCACCGCAGCCAGCTCAGAGATCTTTCTGAAGCTCACTCTACTTTTCCTGTGGTTCTAGCCCTTTCCCTCCTATTTGAGGCTCCCTTGGGCTATATAAGTCGCTCTGCAGCCTCTCCTCTAGAGTAAATAAACCATTCCCTCGAGGTCCATTTCTGCCCCAACCAGTCTCTGTGACTTTACGAGCTTGTCTGGCTTCTGTGTGTTAAATAGCATTGTCTGGACTGACAGCCCCTGCTCTGCTGAGCCTAGAACCCAGGGGAGGAAGTGGACATGCTAGTTTGAGTTTGGCCCTTAAAACAGAAGGAACATTGATCAACACAGGACCTACTTCGTTCCACAGCAGCTACACACAGTCACGACAATTTCTTACCTTTCTATGGTGGCTTATGTTTATAAACAGCTTTTCCATCCTTCAATTGTCAACAGGAAACTGTCATTACCATGAGCTAAAAAGCATTTACTGAGCACCTGTTGCATGCAGAGGGTGCTGTGATAGGGAATATAGTTGTGACAAGAGAGATGGTAAGTTATTTATCTCCCAAATTTAATGTTAGGTAAGAAATGTGAAGTGCAGAACCCTAGGTATGGTTAATTTCTAGTTGCATAAAAAAGGTATTATACAAGGAAACATGCTCTCACTCGGCCAACAGAAAGGTGACTGTTTCTTCAGAGGCCTCACAGGATAGTGTTATCGGTGAAACAACCACAGCACAGGGCCTGGCCTTCATAAAAAGTAAAAAAATAGATGTATATATATTTTTATATGGCTTGGTGTCTTCGGGAGAATACACAAGAAACTGACTACTCTGGTTACCTTTGGGTGAATGGGATGAAAAGAAAACTTACTTTTCATTGTATTCTTTTGTACCTTTTGAATTGTGTACCACATACCTATATGAAAACATAATAATGTATAATTAAAGCAAATGATGAGATTTTAAAATAGAGCATTGTTAGAAGCCACATAATCTGTAAAGTAGAATATGTAATGTAGATATTTTTGTCTCTAAAAATGTTGTGGGCTGGGTGCAGTGGCTCATGCGTGTAATCCCAGCACTTTGGGAGGCCGAGGCGGGTGGATCACAAGGTCAGGAGTTTGAGAACAGCCTGGCCAACATGGTGAAACCCCGTCTCTACTAAAAATACAAGATTTAGCCGGGCGTGGTGACGGGCGCCTGTAGTCCCAGCTACTCAGGAGGCTGAGGCAGGAGAATTGCTTGAACCCAGGAGACAGAGGTTGCAGTGAGGTGAGATCGCACCACTGCACTCCAGCTCTGGGTGACAGAGCAAGACTCCGTCTCAGAAAGAAAACAAAAATGTTGTGGTATGTGTCTTTTAGTAACTTTACTGGAGTGATTAACCAAAGCAAAACATGTAGGTATTTGCTTCCTCTCTGTCTGGGCCTCTGCCTTGGCCACTTGGACTTCCTAACAGCATGGCAGCTGGATTCCAAGAGTAAGTGTTCCAAGAGGCCTGGAAGGGAAGCTGCAGGGCTTCCTGTAATGTAGTTTCAGAAGACCTACACGGTCATGCGCACCACATTTTATTAGTCAAGTAAGTCACTAAGGCCAGCCGAGATTTAACAGAAGGCAAAGTATGTGCACCTTTCAGTCTGAAAAGTTCCAAAGAGTTTGTGTCCATCCCTAATCCACCACACACAGAAGCAAAAGCAAGCATGCAAACAAACAAAACAGAGGACTAACAGAGTGTTGCCAGGTTTTATTTTGACAAATAGAAATATTAAAAAGCAACACCAAAAAATGTCGTCATCCCCTACCACATCGTCACATCTGTTTCTTAAAAGTAAGTACTTTTCTTCCACCAAAAAAAGTAGAAAGGACATAGTTCCAGAACAAACGGCAGTTCTTTAAATAGAACAAATTTAGCTTAATGAAAAACTTGCTAGGCTGCACTTATTTTTCTCATTTCAGACCAGGTAGAAAACTAGGTCATGGAGAAATTGTCCATTGGCGACAAACCAGCAGGCGCAAGGCATGGGGACGTCCGCGGCGCAGGGCAGCACTCCCCTACTGCTGGTTTGCATCCAGGCTCTCCATGAAACCTGTGTCCTGCTGGCTTCTGGGATTTACCTCCCTACTCAGCTCCCAGTTGCCAGGGAGGTGCCAATGGGCTTGTAGGCAGAAAGATCTGCCTGCTGTCTAGGTTTCCATGGCACCACACTGATGGGGCTTTTTTTCTGGCATCGTCAGGCTTTCTGGCCCAGGTTGGGTTTCTTTTTTTTTTTTTTTTGAGACGGAGTCTCACACTGTCGCCCAGGCTGGAGTGCAGTGGCCGGATCTCAGCTCACTGCAAGCTCCGCCTCCCAGGTTTACGCCATTCTCCTGCCTCAGCCTCCCTATAGCTGGGACTACAGGCGCCCGCCACCTCGCCCGGCTATTTTTTTTGTATTTTTTAGTAGAGACGGGGTTTCACTGTGTTAGCCAGGATGGTCTCGATCTCCTGACCTCGTGATCCGCCCGTCTCGGCCTCCCAAAGTGCTGGGATTACAGGCTTGAGCCACCGCGCCCGGCCAGGTTGGGTTTCTTACACTGTGACTTCTGCTCTGTGTAAGCCCAGAAGGCTGGGCTATTCTGGCTCTGCAGGTCTGGACAGGAATTAGTGATACCATGGGCCGGACACAATGGGAAGCCTGCCCAAGACCACCACCATCACCCGCTCTGAGCGTATCCAAATCACTGGGGGAGGCTTTCCAGCACCAGCCTCCACCTTCCTTGAATTCCTGGCACCTCTTCAGTATGAAGCCTAACAGGTCCCACAGTGGAAATGTCGTACTAGATCAACCAGCAACCTTCACTTGGTCCTCTGCGACCAAGTGTCGGGAGACCTCTAAGCCAAGCCATACTGTATTTCTATGCATCGCCCAGTGTAGCTGACTGGAGTTTTACCAGTGGAAGGGAATTGCCTGCTGACAATCAGCTACTCAGATGGCTGAGGATTAATTTTCTAAGTGTGTCTGACCTAGGAACATGGCAGACATCGGGAGCAGGAGTGGGTGCCAGCCGGGGAGGCTCATACCCTCTGGGTCACGTCCTCTCTGCAAAGCCTCAGCATCTTGGGGAAGCACAGTCCTACTCCACTTTCCCTAAACATTTCTAAAATTATTTTAACATTTATTTATTTATTTATTTATTTATTTATTTATTTTGAGATGGAGTATCGCTCCATCACCCAGGTTAGAGTGCAGTGGCACAATCTTGGCTCACCGCAACCTCCGCCTTCTAGGTTCAAATGATTCTCCTGCCTCAGCCTCCTGGGTAGCTGGGATTACAGGCATGTACCACCACACTCAGCTAATTTCTGTATTTTTAGTAGAGATGGGGTTTCACCATGTTGACCAGGCTGGTCTTGAACTCCTGATCTCAAGAGATCTGCCCATCTTGGCCTCCCAAAGTGCTGGGAGTACAGGTGTGAGCTGCTGTGCCCAGCCAATTTCTTAAATTCTTGATGCAGAGGGAGGAACTAGTGTCTACTGCTCACCCTACAACTTTTAGGTAAATAGTTGTCTGTTAGAGAAATGACCTCAAAATGGACTTTTGTTTATTAAAGGTATAATTGAATAAAAGGGCCAACTAGAAACAAGAGTTATGCATCTAGAAACCAGAGTCATGTATCTATGAGAGCATATCTCTTGGGTGTTTCCCCAACAGCCCTGATAGCAGACATCAGGAAGCAGGACAGGGTCACCTTCCCCATCTAGTGATGCATCTAAGAAGCCGGTCAGCCCAAGCAAGGGCAGGCATAAAGCCCTAGATTTACAGTGAGCACAAAGAGTCACCTCAGCAGCCCACAGAGCTCATCCTCTGTGACAGTCCTAATTAGAAACATTATACATAAGGAGAGGAAACAATTTACAGACTCCAGCATGAGGTCATGGCAGTAGCTTGTTTGTTTTCCAGCTCCAGCCGCGAGGCTATAGACACACACCTCTGAAAAAATAATGCATATGTATTTTCAAGACTGATATTTTCAGATACTCCAGAAAAACATGGCAGTAGCGATGTGCTGTAGCAAAACCATCTCCATTGTGACTCCGTCTCTCCTTCGCCTTTTACCGCCCCTGTTGTCTGTCTTGGTGTTAGGATTTTGTTAGTAACTTAATATTTCAAAAAATAATTTACAGCATGTTTCTTCTTTTCTGTTCTCACATAACCTTGAGATTTAAACATTTTTCCGTCTGCCTTTTGTTCCTTTCCACCGGGCGGCCCCTAGTGATGTTTCCTGTGCTTAACGGAGCAGAAATTAGCGTGCATTTCTGTTTACCAGGGATGCTGCGCCTCATGGAACAGTCACGCCGGCGTGTTACTGAGCATTTACATTCATACTACTTAACTGTTGCTAGGGGAGCCAGATAGAAAAAGACAAAGGGCATAAATCACAGCGTCTTGCTGATATTTTACCGTCAACACTCTTTCTCTTCTCTCTTGTTTGGAGCAGGAGTTTCTTCTCTCTCTGTAGTCTCTTGGTCTGGAATTCCTCATCCTGGTTTCGGGAGATTCATAGAAGATGTCAACTGACCTTCTTTATAACCCACACCTTACTTATAACCCCCATATATCTCCTCCTTTTTTCTGCCCTCCTGCTCTGGTTTCCCTGTGTACTTACAACAGTTGGTGGGTAAGTTGTGGTCTGTGGTTCCACATCGCCTGGGTTTGAATCCCCACTCTAGTTGTGTGATCTTGGGTTAGTTCCTTAGCTCCTCTGAGTGGGCTTCTTCCTCTGTAAGGTGGGGGATATGCTTGTACCAGCCTCATAAGATTGTTACGAGCATTAAATGAGGCTCTGCATGTGAAGAGTCTAGTAGACAGTAGGGATTCAATAAGCCACGTTTTTTTTTTTGTCATCAGTAGTCTCGTGGCTGTCTTCAAGCTTGTCCAACCCATGGTCCATGGGCCACATGTGGCCCAAGACAGCTTTGAAAGCAGCCCAACACAAATTTGTAAATTTTCTTAAAGCATTGAGATATTTTTGCAATTTTCTTTCTTAGCTCATCAGCTATCATTAGTGCTAGTGTATTTTATGTGTGGTGCAAGACAATTCTTCTTCCATTGTGGCCCAGGGAAGCCAAAAGATTGGACACCCCGTGAGATCTTCTAGGCGACTGGCCCCAGTGAAATTGTGACCATGGAGGATAGTAGAGTCCCCGTAGCACACACAGGAGATGTTCCACAAACTCCATATGATCAGCACCATTTTCGGGAGGCCCCATGCTGTGCCGAACATCATGAATCAGTGAGGGTTTAGGAAGCACATCGACCTCCCAGTGTTTGGGAGTTGCTGTTTTAAGACGGCCCCATTTACCATTCTACTGCCTACATGAGGAGTGAAGACTAATCCGTGGACAGGGTGCCTCTCCAGCCTAGCTGTGCTCCGCTCCCTCTTTCTCATCTACATCGAACCCTTTTCCTGTGGATTGAGATGAAAAGTCCTTGAAGGCACCACCTCGTGCTGCTGGGTCAGTCTAGACAATATTTAAGTCACATCCATTAAGTTTTCCTTAAAGAAAATGTTTGAAATATTTCTTCCTTCAGTTTGATACTAAGGATATTTTGCCACAAGACACTTCCTGATGACCCAATTTCAGGTCTCCATTCTTTTATCTATGTGAGAATTCTCCACTTTCAGACTCTGCTTAATTTAACTCTCTCTGAAAATGTGCAAGTTCATAAAAGAAGGTAAAATAATTACCACAGTGCATACAAAGAGGTGAACATTGCTTTATATGTACAAATGGTGTGTTACCCCAAGTGGATTTCCTGGGCCCGCCTCCTCCTTCTGTCCCAGGAGCCTGACCCACCTCTGGCACCCAATGAACTGCAGAGGTAGAGGGGTAAAGAAGAGCAGTTGAGTGGCTCAGATTGTTGCCTGAACTCCGGACCGAGGAGCAATCACGAGTAACCCCAGAAACTGTCCATTGGTTTGCGCACTCATGGCATGAAAAGAAGTTCCGTTCTTTTGTGCTGTCCTGGAACATCAGCCAGCTCTAAAGTCACGTTGCCCGGATTCATGTGCTCCCGCAATGAAAGGCCCTATTGTCAACAAGGCTGGTCAACAAGGCAAAGCAAAGTTTGCCCCATGCATTAAAACCTGGAACATCCTGACTTGTTACGTGCTGAGAAATGTGTGCTTGGTATTGTATTAAAGTAAATGAGGAGGGGCAGTGTCTTTAAAAATACCCAAAGCAAAGAAAAATAGATACTATCTGCTCAATGTCCCAGAGTAGAGGCTTTTAAAATGACCTGAGAAATAGGTTTATTGCTTTCATTGCTTCCTTCCTTCTTCTTCCTCCTTCTCTGACATTTGCCCTCCTCTCTAAAAACTTCCCCTCATGGTGGCCCCAGGCTCCTGTCAGGAAGTCTCGCCCACTGTGTGGTTGAACAAGCAAAGCGACTGTTCAAAGGATTCAGATAACATGGACGAAAAACACATGGAAAAGCTGATACTGAGTTCCATTGGGTTTGGAGTGGTTCTTGTGGGCAACAGATGCAGTGAGCTGAAACATACATTAAAAATACAAACCCTTAAGATCTGACTGGGTAAGACTTAAGCCCAGTATCTTTCAGAGATGGATGGCTAGGTGCAATACCCAGATCTCAGCTCTGCCTGAGTGTACCAGTGAACCTGCCCAGGTTTTAGTTTCCTTTTCTATAAAATGATAGCTTGGTTCTGATGATCTTCAGGCTCCCTTGGGAGGTCCTTGAGGCTTCAGCTCAAACCCTGGCTCTGCTATCTACCTCTTCTTGGTGCTGAGATTCCACAATATCCTTCAATTACTGTGGGACTGACTTAGTAGCAGGCATCAGAGGGAAGGGAAGCCTCTACATTATCAGTGCAGAAATTGAGGCAAGAGGCCAACATTATTGCACAAAACATGGCAGATGTTGGAATGAAGAAGACGGTGAGACACAGGCAGCAACAGAGCCTCCTTCATCTCTGACACAAAAGAGTCTTGACTTGAAGTTCCCCAAGCCCCTTCTTTTCTCCCAGGAGCTCAATGCTTTCAAAGCGACTTCAATCTCAAGTTGGGAGATGTGGCCCAGTTCAGGGTCTGCCACAGACTCAGGCACCGTCCCTTCTCCCATCTCAGTTTCTTCACTGGCAAATGGAAGGTATGAAATTAGATGATTTTTAAAGCCCAGCTCAGAGCTAACATCCAGAATTCCAGGAATTCCAGGAAATGCGCACTAAAACTAAGATTCTGAAACAAGTGAAAAAACAGACTAAATACTCAAACCAACTATTTTCAGACATTGGAGCACAGGTGGCACAGGACAATGATTCCCGAATGGAAACAAGTGAGGTGAGTCCTATTTGCCCCAGCTTGCTGCCTGGAGAGACTTTCCAGGCCATGGCACAGGGACACAGAGTACAGGTGGAGCACAGCCATATCCCTGTGTAGAGGGATGGGGCTGGGGTCCCAGGGACACTCGTGCACCTAGAACTCACAGGAGAGAATACTGGAGAGAAGAAAGCTGCACACGGAGAGAACTCTGGAGCTCTGCAGAGTGTCATCTTTGGGTCTGCAGCAAAGTATTGATCAGCACATGCATGTGAGGAAAAGAAATGAGGCCAGAAAAAGCATCACCCAAAAAAGTTAGAGGGAACAATTCCTGGAGCTCCCACCAGCCAGAGAATAGCCCCTGTGGCCACCAGCCACAGTTGAAAACTTTCTAATTCATGGGGCACTGAGTAGAACACTCTGAGGATTGTCTCAGTAATGCAGCCCAATTCAGCTTACTCTAAAGGCTCCTGTGGCCCTCTCCTAACAAGGCTTAAAAGCAAGTCTTGGCTGGCACGGTGGTGCGTGCCTGTAGTCCCAGCTACCCAGGAGTGTGAGGGCTGGGGCAGGATGATTGTTCAAGCCAGGAGTTCAAGACCAGCCTGGGCAATATAGTGAGACTCTGTATCTTTTTTTTTTTTTTTTTTTTTTTAACAAAAAGGCCGGGCACGGTGGCTCAACCCTGTAATCCCAGCACTTTGGGAGGCCGAGGTGGGTGAGGTCAGCAGTTCGAGACAAGCCTGACTGACATGGAGAAACCCCATCTCTACTAAAAATACAAAATTAGCCAGGAGTGGTGGCACATGCCAGTAATCCCAGCTACTCGGGAGGCTGAAGCAGGAGAATCACTTGAACCCAGGAGGCACAGGCTGCAGTGAACAGAGATCTCGCATTGCTCTCCAGCCTGGGCAACAAGAGCGAAACTCCGTCAAAACAAACAAACAAAAAAAAAACAAGCCATGGAAGGATCAAACTGTTTTCAAGTAAATTAACTGTGTAACTGTGTCCTGGAACAACACTCAAAAGTTTTTTTGTGTATTTGTTTGTTTTGTAAAGAATATCCAGGCGAGGCACGGTGGCTCACACCTATAATCCCAGCACTTTGGGAGACTGAGGAAGGTGGGTCACTTGAGGTCAGGAGTTTGAGACCAGCCTGGCCTCAAACATGGTGAAACTCTGTCTCTTCTAAAAATACCAAAATTAGCTGGGTGTGGTCAGGGGGTGCCTGTAGTCCCAGCTACTAAGGAGGCTGAGGCAGGAGAATCATTTGAACCCGGGAGGTGGAGGTTATAGTGAGCCGAGACTGCGCCACTGCACTCCAGGCTGGGTGACAAAGTGAGACTCCGTCTCAAAACAATAAAAATAAAAAGAATATCTAGCAGTCAGTAAGGTAAAATTCAAGCAAGAGAAACATGAAGAAAATTATACCAAGGCATATAATAATCAAATTGCTCAATACCAGTGATAAAGAAAAAATCTTAAAATTAATCACAGCAAAAAAATTATGTTAGAAACAGGAGAACAAAGATAAGGATGGCAGCAGAGTTCATGTCAGAAGCAAAGCAAGTGAGAAGACAGAGGAACAATTATCTTTAAAGTAATCAGAGAAATATATTGCCAACCTAGAATTCTACTTTTTTTTTTTTTTGGTCTTTCACATGAAATGGCCACTAACCTAAAATTCTATACCCAGCAAAAATGTCTTTCAAAAACAAATGCAAAAGACTGTTCAAACATACAAAAGCAAAAAAAAGACCCCCCTGAGGACCTATACGATAAGAAATGTTAAGGGGTGTCCTTCAAGCAGAAGGACAATGATACCAGATAAAAATCTGGCTCTACACAAAGAATGAAGAGCTCTGGAAGTGGAACTTCAACTACTGTAAACATGCAACAAGCTATGAATGGAGACCCTTTCTGTGGAGGCTTCCAGGACCCAAGAGTGAGGACAGAGAAGTACTCTGCCTGAGCTGACACCCACCAGAGCTGAGAACCAAGGATTCCTAAGAGGTGACATATGTGGCTGTGTTACTGCCAACTCCACCTTCTACCCAGTAAGACTGGGGAGGAGGGAGAGAGAGAAATAAGTCTAAGGGTCACCAGAGCGCAGGACGTGTGAGGAGTGGAGACTTGCTGCCCTTCCTGCGGTTATGGGTAATGGGGTGGCTGTGCTTTCTCCCTAATAAGGTTCTAAGAAAATGATTCCACAAATATTGGGATGTAAAGTAGCTGCGCATTGGACATTTGATTAGGAAAAGGATTTTCTGGCTTATTCATACATCATTAGCTATAGAGGAGGGTTTTGGAGAAAAAAGAAAGGGCGGAAAGAAGAGCTGCAGGGGCAGTCTGAACTCACCCAGTTGGTCAGGGCCAGAAAATGCATTTCCTGCGGTTCAAGTGGATACTACTTAGAAGGTGGCTGGATTTGTTCTATCCCTACCCCAACAGGGTTCTCTCTCTATTTACCGGGGAGCTTGAGCTGAGAGAGTCCGTAGACTGCATATTCAGTCATGGGAGTTGAGGGGCATGGAGGTGGTTGAGCCTGGATTTACCATATCCCTGCCCTGCAAGTCTCTCTAAAAGAACCCAGATGTCTTCCAGAGAAAGCTAGCATGTTGATGCCTGCCTCACAGCCAGTCCCAGTGGGCCACCACTAGAGAGAAGGCTACCACTGCCCTGTTAGTTTACGACCCTCTGCCCTTTCTTTGTCCTTCCTCTCAGCCCAGTGCGCTAGAGGAACTAGTTCCCAAAAGGAAAAGCGAGAGTAGGGGAGTGTCCCAGAAATAGAACTCCCTCATTCAGGGTCCAGGTCCAAGCTTGCACTGGACTGGGGGAGGACAGTGGCGCCGGGAGATGAGGTGAGAGTAGAATCAAGTTTGGAATTGATGTTTTAAAGTGGACTGAGGGTTAATACCCAAAAACAACGGTAGAATTTTGGACCCGCCCAAGATGTAATTAAGAGATCTGCCACCCACTGGAAAAGGTTGAGCACATTTGAAAGCGTTTCAGAAAACGAAAAAGACTTTTCTGTCTTTAAGAAAACAAACAAAAAAACAAAACAAAACAACAAAAAATACTGTCTTTCCCCAACAGGCACAATTACATTTGTAAAGATGGTTCCCAGCAGACGGTGAGGTGCTAATGAGTCCCGTGAGGCGCTCAGGAGAAAACTCACCTTCACCACCTTGCTCCTGGTGACTCCCAGCACACCTGGTCCAGCCTTTCCTCTGCAGCTGTTCTTCAGTGTATGGCTTGTCCGCCTGGAAGGAAAACTGGACAGGGTGAGCTGATCCAGGGAGCAAAGGCTTCATGTGCCCTCTGGCCTTTTTCAGCAGGGTTAGCGGGGTGGGGCCCTGGGCCCACTCTCAGGTTTGGGGCCATCACTAGGTCCTGGCAGCTGCAGTCCAGTCGGGCCCACAGGAGGCCACAGGTGGTGGCTAGGCCTGAGGAGAAGGTGGAATGTGGGTACCCCACATGGCTCTCCCGGGAAGGGCCCTTGGCAACATCCGCAGCAGCTGGGCTCCACCCCAGTTGCAGCCTTGACATTTGGTTATTTTCTATTCTTTTTACTCTTCAAATAATACATGTTCTTTATAGAATCAGTTAGAATGCACAAATAAGCAAATAAATAAACAAATACTTCTCATAGTCTCAGCACCAAACAGCCACTATTAATAACATTTTTGTGAATTTCCTCTGAGATTGGGTAAGTGTATGAAATACACACACACACACACACACACACAAGCAAAATGGATTCATATTCCATACACATACGTGGGACATTCATATTGTTTACAACTTTCTGTTATCCTAACTAAATAAGGTGTGATGAACACCTTTACTCATAATTTTTTGTGCATATGCCTTATAATTCCTTTGAATGACTTCCCAAAAGGAAGCTATACCAGGGAAGTTGTTTTTAAAGTCTAGTAGCTGAATTTCTAGCAAGTACTGGTGGAGGAGGAGGACCTGGAGAAGGGGGTGGGGGCATGGGGGGAGCTGGGCCTCAGGGGAGGCTCGGGAAGCTGCCCCTCTCCTTTGCCTCCTTCGGTTTCCCTGTTTAATCCTTCCCTCTTTCCTCAGGCTCCTCTTCCCCTGGTCTTCTCTCTCATCCTTTAATTCCTTCACCCTTTGCCCCTTCTGCCATTTCAACTCCGGATTCTTCCTCCAGTGCTCAAACCTCGTTCTGTTCCAGGGATTTGAATGTCCCTCACTGCTTGGTCTGCCTTCCTACCCCCGTCCCCACCAGGTTCCCTGTGGAGACCACGTGGTGGCAGCGTGGGCTTCCTGCCCTCTCAGGTTTGTGATCTGCAGGGAAGAGGGAGGGTCTTTTCTAGTGGCTCCCGCAATGTCCTAAGGACTCTCTGATTGGCTTGGCGTAGATCACACGCCCACCTCTGAACCAATGACTATGCCCGATGTTCACCGCGGCCTCATCTGGGCCACCTGCTGGAGCCCTGGAGTTGGAGTGAAGCCTCACCCAGCCCACAGGAACTAAAAGTGGGGCAGAGGAGCGTCCTTGGATGAAGGTCAAGCTCTGTTCTGGGAATAGTGGAAATATCCTTGGGACATTAATCTCCCATAGACAGTGAAACGCTGCTTGCCCATGGGAGGATATGATAAACGTGAAGATTTTGCTTTTAAATGTAAGAATTGTCAGTGTCATACCTAAGAAATGATGGGAAATAATATTAAATATTTAAGAGTGTTAAAATAGATCAACTGCAAACGTGTGTTCCCAGGACACAAATCTGAAGGGCATACATTAACTTATAGACGGGTTATTTTTCTTTAAAGAAAAATCCTTCATGTGTCTTATATATACAAAAGGGATTCATAAGGAAGGACTACCTAGTCTCCCTTTTCACCCCAAATTTACAGTGTTAAAAATAATTTTACGGCTGGGCATGGTGGCTCACACCTGTAATCCCAGCACTTTGGGAGGCCGAGGCGGGAGGATCACTTGAAGTCAGGAGTTTGAGACCAGCCCGGCCAACATGGTGAATCCCATTTCTACTAAAAATGCAAAAATTAACTGGGCTTGGTGGAGCACGCCTGTAATCCTAGCTACCCAGGAGGCTGAGGCAGGAGAATCACTTGAAACTGGGAGGCAGAGGTTGCAGTGAGCCAAGATTGTGCCACTGCACTCCAGCATGGGCGACAGACTGAGTGGGACTCCATCTCAAAAAAATAAAATAAATAGATAGATAAATAAATAAATAAGTTTACTATTAACTGAAAATCTTTTCAGTGCCAGATCTTGAGTTAGGCTCTTGATGTGTTGTTATTTTTAATCCTTACAACAACTCTACAAAGCAATCTTAGTACTCTTCATTTACAAAGGAGGAAAAAGAGGCTGAGAGATTATATAACCTTCCAACAGCGACAGCACTAGTAATACCCACCAAGTGGTCAAGCCCAGGTTGTAAGTACCAGAATGCCCTTCTTGGCTAAGAAAACCTAAAATTCCCTAACTTGTGTTTGGCTGAATTTCTGAGGGCTTTGAGTGCCCACAGTGCTCCTGCTGCTTCAAAAGCTGCAGCTTCAGCTGCTTTTGAACATCTTAGTGACTGCAGGGACAGAAATAGCACTAAGTGGAAAAAGGATCCAAAAGAAGAATCTAAAACTTCAGCTATTATATAGACACAAAGATATACTACTTAGGTCTTTCCAAATGGATGAAATGATGCCATACCTAGGTTTTCCAAATAATTCATTCCTTTTGGTATGGCTGAACTGGTGAGGATTCTTAAGGAAGGACTACCTAGTCTCCCTTTTCACCCCAAATTTACAGTGTTAAAAATAATTTTACGGCCAGGCATGGTGGCTCACACCTGTAATCCCAGCACTTTGGGATGCCGAGGCACGAGGATCACTTGAGGTCAGGAGTGTGAGACCAGCCCGGCCAACATGGTGGGGGCTTCTTAAAAGCATTCTGATGCCATCTCCTGGTAAAGCCAAGGGCTTGGGAACTGAAATGTATAAGAAATAAACATGCAGTGAAACACCTGAGAGTCTGTTCTCTTTGTGCCTCCCGTCATTTCTGCAGGCTGAAGTTTCCATTTAATTTTTGCATCACATCTTTAGCACTATTGGACATCCTGGAAATCTCATTCACAAGATTTCAAGTTTGAAGTGATAGTGTTCGCTATCAGAGCCCCCTTTATGTCAAAGAAATTAGAAGCAGAAAGGTTGATGCATTCCCCCACAGGTGAGTCACCAAGAAAATGTTTGAGTCTTCAAAAGGCGATGGTTCCACTCTTAGCTGGTGAATTCCATGAGCATACAAAGCTCTGTTTGTAACCCTGTCAGATAAGAAGAATCTGGGGCGTGTTTTTTATTTGGTACAGGAAATAAGAGGTGGATGATTCCAGTTTGTGGAATTTGACAGTCTTCTGTTCAGTCAGTATATCTTATTTTGTTACGCTTATTTTAACAGAAAAGAGGTCTTTTAGAATAATATGAAACTCACACTCTGCATGGGGACAGGTAGGGAGGGAAGCGTGGGATGTGTGCAGAGAAAAAGCAGCATGTCTGTTTGCAGCAAAGGAAATGTGGCATGGGGGTGGAGGGACAGGGCCACCTCAGGGAGCATTGAGAGCTCAGCTATGGAGTTTAGGCTTTCTTCTCAAAGTAGTGGGAGTTAATGAAGGTTTTTGACTAGATGTATCAGAATTGTGTTTTCTGTTTTTTTGTCTGTCTGTTTATTTGAGACAGAGTCTCTCTCAGTTGCCCAGGCTGGAGTGAGGTGGTACGATCTCAGCTTCCTGGGCTCAAGCCATCCATCCTCCCACCCCAGCCTCCTGAGTAGCTGGGGTCACAGGTACATGCCACCAAGCCTGGCTTATTTTTGTGTGTGTGTATATATATATATATATATTTGTAGAAAAGGGGGTTTCTCCATGTTGCCCAGGCTGGTCTCGAGCTCATGGGCTCAAGTGATTCATCCACCTCAGCCTCCCAAAGTGCTGGGGTTGTAGGCGTGAGCCACCGTGCCTGGACAGAACTGTGTTTTAGGGAGAATAATTTATTCACAATATAGGAAATAGAACAGAACAGAGGGTGGAGGGAGGCAAGCCTGTGAGATGTCTACTATAGAGTCCCAGGCTGACACTGGAAGGCAGGCGTTAGCATCAAGGGTCAGAATGGAAAAGACGTCAGGAGGGAGAAGTTACTGTAGAGATGGAAGTTACGGGTCAGAGTGGATAATGAAGGAAAAGATGGTGCTGCCCTGGGTGATTGCATGGCTGGTGGTGCTGTGTACAGATTGGGATGAACATGGAGGAAGCACAAGTGTTGAAAGAGGGGATCATGGGTCCACTTTTGAACATACTGAGTTTGAGGTGTCAGTAGCACATTTGTGTAGGGATGTGAAGAAGAAAGTTGGAAATACGAGTGTGGATACAGAGACAAGTCCAGGCTTCAGTGGGACTCAGACAAGTCCAGGCAGATGAGGAGGAAAGGGGCTAGAGAAATGGTAGAGAAAGGAGAGAACAGAGATCTGGGAAGCTGAGGGAGGAGTTTTAAGAAAAAGGTGGGCCAGGCGCGGTGGCTGTAATCTCAACACTTTGGGAGACCAAGGCAGGAGGATCACTTGAGGCCAGGAGTTCAAGACCAGCCTGAGCAAGATACTGAGTTCCCATTTCTACAAAAAAAGAGAAAAAAAAAAGTTAGCTGGGGCGGTGGTGTATGCCTGTAGTCCCAGCTACTCAGGAGACTGAGGCAAGAGGTTTGCTTGAGCCCAGGAGGTCCAGGCTGCAGTGAGCCATCACACCACTGCACTCCAGCTTGGGTGACAGAATGAGACTTTGTCTCAGGAGAAAAAAAAAAAAAAAAAAGAGTGGTGTGGTTAGCAGTATCTGATTTGGTAGAGGGATGAGAAGGTTGAGGATAGACGCTGGTAGACTTTGGCTTTTACCCTCATCCCTGTCCAGTAAGAGTTCTCAAATTGCAAAGCATTTAAAAGTGAGTGGGAATCACTAAGGGAACCATACATTTCAAAATGATTAAAATGGAAAATTTTATGTTATATTTTGCTACAAAAGAGTAAATGAGAGAAAAATGTTAACATCTAAAAAAATCGTATTGTTCTCTACATGTTTCTCTTTGCTTGAAACATAATAAATTGCCTTGAAAAGTAAGTGGTAGGTCAAAAACAGAAGTATTGATACAAACCACACTTTGGAGAAATGTGATAGCTAAGTGAAGGAGGGAGAGCATGAGTGACTCAGCTTAATGGGTAACAGGAAAGAAAGAACTTGTTTTTTGTTTGTTTTGATGAGGCAACTTGTTTATCTTTCTGGGGGCCATCACTTACCCACCACCGGCCCCCCATCTTTGTTTCCACCTTCATTGTGGAGTCTCACACTCAACCTGGAAACAACTCAACCTAGAAACAACACGGTGAAGGTGAGAATGAAGATGGGGGCCAGGTGGTGGGTGATGACCCCCAAAAAGACACATCCACATCCTGGCTCCTGGAACTGTGGATGTGACCTTATTTAAAAAGAGGATCTTTGCAGAGGTAATTCATAAGGATCTTAAGATGACATCATCTGGATTATCCAGGTGGGTCCTGAATCCAATGACAAGTGTCCTTATAAAGGGCAGAAAAGGAGAAGACAGAGAGAATAGGAGGAGCCCGTGTGAAGATAAAGGCAGAGTTGGCAGCAATGCAGACACAAGCCGAGGAACACTGGGTATCACCAAAAGCTGAGACAGGAAGGATTCTCCCCTAGAGCCTTTGGAGGGAGCATGGCACAGCTGACACCTTGATTTCAGACCTCTGCCCTCTCAGAACCGTGGGAGAGTGTATTTCTGTGGTCTGTAGCCACCATATTTGTTGTGGTGATTTGTGAAAGCAGCCCTAGGAATCTAAGAGGGGTGGGGAGCTTGGCCCCAGTCTGGGGTCCTGAGCAGTAGGGCTGTGTCTCAGGCTTCTCATCTTCCGCGCCCCACCCGGGGCCAACACAATCAGTTATTATGAGTTTCTTCACTTTGGGCTCAAATTCACAAGATAGTATTTCACTCAAAGTGATAACTTTGTCTTCATTTTTTTCCTTTCTCATTCCCAGGGGATTTTAGAAAATCAACAAATATTTTATTCCTTTTTAAAATTTTTTTTCTCACACCTTTACCCCAGAGGATAGAAAGTCAACAAATATTTTAGTACTGATATCTTTCTCTTTCACTTCAATTTTTAAAGCTGGGACACTGGCGCCAGCGGGGCCCAGGGCTTGCAAGGGGAGCTCCTCCCTGGAGTCCCACTCCTGCCCTGGCACACAGACCAGGTGACGGGGGGCCTGTGACCGAGCAGGGCAGCACGTGGCAAAGGGCAGGGGGCCAGGGAGGCCTCCCTCTGATAACTGCTGTGCATTCGAGCTGCTGATGGGAATGTCCCAACCCTTCTGAGGGTCATGAGGTGTCAGCTCTCAGCAAGCAGGGGGACTGGACTGTGCACGAGACCTCAGGGCCAGGCACCTGAGGAATGGTGATCCCTGTCTTCCCCCTGACTCTGCCTGGGTGGAGCTAGGTGCTGCTCTGGCTGAGATCCTCCTCCAAGCCAGACCTGAGGTTCTATTTTTGAGGACCAAAGGAGGAGAGGGATCTTGGTCTAGGGAGAGCTGACATAGCTGCCCTCCCTCCTGTGCCCGGGAAACATTTTTCCTTGGGGACTTTCAAGGTATAAGGACCTCCAGGAGCTGCTCCAGTCCTCTTGTGTGCTGCTGTCTGGCAGCCCTAGGGGTGACTGCTGGGCAGGGTGGCCCTGGCAGAGACTGCAGCAGGGTTCTGCGCTGCCAACACTGCCACTTCCCAGCCACCCAGACCCAGCCTCACTGGTTCTGGTGACTGCCTTTCTCTTCCATCTTCCCTGGGCCAGCGAGCCACCGAGTCCTTTGCTTCTTTCTCGCTTCAAGCACCTCTGCCCTTCTTTCTCTAGCTGACTTGTCCAGGAGTCCTTATCTGGAACCTCTGGTCTTTGTACCTCCTGGCCTGCCCTCAGCTGCTCCATTGTCTGGGTCCCAGTGCTTGCCCACAGTATTCAGGGGACATCCCGGACTCCTTGGCCACCACCCACACCATTCTGTATTCCGCTCCCCCTAACAGCTGCCAGTCTCTGCATGAACCTCCCACTCTGACTACACTGCACTATTGTTTCCTGGACACACGGCGCGCACTCCTGCCTCCACACTCCTGCTTCCTCCTCCTGGAATACCCTCTCTACTGGCCTACCACCACGCACTCCTGTAAGAGCGAGCTTTCCTCCCTCCATAAAGCCACTTCCATGTGCTCCAGGCCACAGAGTTCTCTCTCCCATGACAGTTTCCTTCCTGTACAATAGTATTGCCTCTGGAGCTTCCTCACCT
Source organism: Theropithecus gelada (assembly GCF_003255815.1). Classification (NCBI taxonomy): domain Eukaryota; kingdom Metazoa; phylum Chordata; class Mammalia; order Primates; family Cercopithecidae; genus Theropithecus; species Theropithecus gelada. The sequence goes on along the minus strand of NC_037671.1, from coordinate 135,128,373 downwards.
TCCACCTGGTGCTGCTACGTTTTCACGTGTGTGTGTATGCTCTCATTCATTCATTCTTTCTAACATTTGTTCCGAAAAAAATACATCATGTGCTTATTATGCATCAGGCTCTAGAATATAAAGATGAGTAAAACCTGGTCCCTGAATTCTAGGGGTCTCCAGGTGTGGTGTGTGTGCTGTGTGCCTCCCTCTGGCTCTTCCAGATCCAGCCTCTGCTCTGCTTATGCCCTGGGCAAAATGGCCCAAAGCCAAAACAAGCAAACTGGCTCCCCTATAACCAAACCAGACAGCTTGGGGCCTGGCAGTGCCAGGGGAGAGCTGGCATGAGCAGGGCAGAGGCTGACTCATATGCTGCCATCCACAGGCCCCATTGCCCTCTGGCTTCTGGTGGGCTGTGGCTGGGCAGCCCCCCAGGAGAGCAGAAGTTGAAGCTGCAGGGGCTGGATTGCCCTGCCCCTCGCTGCGGGGTCGCCCTGTCAGCTGTGTCACGATTCCTGTTAGTTCCCACTCTGCTGTCTCTGGATCTAGTGACTGTTCCCTTCACCCTCAGGCCAGGGGTGCTGCCCTCGCCCCAGCCCCCAACCCTATACCCTGCTCACACCTTTGCAAATAGTGTCTTTACTAAACTCTCCCAAGTGTCTATGTGTGCCATTTCCTTCCTGCCCAGCACCCTGAGTGAAAGCGTTTTGAAACCAGGGAGAAGCTGGGGGACAGAGGCACATAAGGTGCCGAGGACAGGAGAGACTGCACACACTTTGTAGCTTCCACACAACCAGAGTCCAGTGCACAGCGGGCATGCTCATGTCTGCAAAAGAAACTTCCACTCTTCTTAATTCAACCCATATCCCACTCTACTGCCCACGTGGATCATTTTATCATTGCAGGATGACCAAAGTCATTAAAAATTTGTAAAACGCCTGCTTTAGTGAAGAGCTTCTGGCGAAGGCCTTTGAATCTGTGCCCCTGAGGGCTCCAGGGCAAGACTCCAACTGGTAGTGTAAGACGTGATGTCCCGATGTGGGTGGCAGTTGCTAGAACAGGGACTGTTTCATTTCATTAGCAGTGAAGTGTGCTGTCAGCCGTCAGTGTTAGCCACGGGACAAGATGCAACCTAATCTGACTCTGAACATCCTGTCCTAGCCACCACTGAGCTCTTCCCCCTTAGGAGGTCGCCAGAAGAGTGTTGATTGGACAAGGAGAGAGAGCCCTCTTGAAGAGGAATGGTGCTAAAGTCAACCTGAAGCCTTCTGAAAATTCAGCGGCCCTAGAACGGTCCCAAATGCTATTTACTGCAAAGCAGAGCTCTGTATCCAGAGGGATTGTCCTGGACTCCACTCAAGAGGTTTAGCTTTTAAAAAGCCTAAAGGATCCCTGGCTTATCTGTTGGGTGAGCGTAAGAGTCAGATCCCAAAGGATTACATGATATGATGGATGCTTCAGCTGCTTCACAGGAATTTAACAGAAATATAAGATTTCTCAGTTGAAGCAGAGTGTCTAAGAGACAAAACTTTTTAAAACCCCACTAATGTACAACCTCAAGCCACAACTGGATTCAATTACTGCGTGGAAAGAAAGACATTTTCTTATAAAGTCACTCTGTGTCCGTGCCTGGCTGCGAGCTGGGTCAGCCATGACAAAGACAAGCCTGTGTGTCGTTTTTGGTTGTTTTTCCTTTCAAGCTCTTCCCCTGGCACTGCCAGGCCCCAGGCTGTTTGGATCGGTTGTGTGGAGGCCAGTTTACTTGTTTTGGCTTTCAGCCTTTCTGTTCAGCATTGATGATAGAAGAGTGGGCCTGTGTCCTGCATGGCCAGTGATGCGCTATCAGCATGGCTCGGTGGTGGCACCATGCCCAGGTGCCCCTTAGGAGGCACACAGTGTTTGTTTAGGAGGCACACAGTTTGTGAGGAAGGTGAACATTCTATGGAAGGAGCCCGGCAGAGATTGTAGGGGACTCGAGATGGGTCTGGGCACACGTGGGTTTGGGTGTTGCCATTCTTAAATATTAATACAAGTACCTAACATGTGGAGTGCTTACTCTCTCTAGGCCCTGTCCTAAAAGCTTTACATGTATTACTTCATTTAAGCCTCCCAACAATTCCGTGAGCAAATGTTACTATTATACCCACTTTACAGATGAGGAAATTGAGGAACAGAAGGGTACAGAGTTTGCCGAAGGTCACACAGTAAGTAACTGAGGGCCCATGTGCTTGATCACTCCATTGTCAAAGAGTATGGTACAGAAACTTTAAAACCATGACATGTGCATTTATGCAGTCACTAAATATTTTTAGTGTTCTTTATTCATTATTTTCCTTAACATAGCATATTATATTAATACCTGAAAGGCATATTTGTATTGTTATATAACATGTTTGAAATCACAAGAATGGAAAGACCCATTTGGTTCAGTCTGCCTTGGGGAAGATAAGAACATATGTACAGAAAGACCTAGCCAGTGCAATAAGGCAAGAGAAAGAAATAAAAGGCATCCACATAGGAAAGCAAATCAAACTCTCTCTCTTGCTGACTATATGATTCTATACTTAGAAAACCCTAAAGACTCTGCCAAGAGGCTACTAGAACTGATCAATGATTCTAGTATGATTTCAGGATACAAAATTAATGTATAAAAATCAGTAGTATTTCTATACACTGAAATATCTAGACTGAGAATCAAATAAAAAACACAGTCCTATTTACAATAGCCATGAACAAAATGAAATACCTAGGAATACAGCTAACCAAGGAGGTGAAAGATCTCTACAAGGAGAACTACAAAACGCTGCTGAAACAACTCAGAGATGACACCACTAAATGGAAAAACATTCCATGCGAATAGGTTGGAAGAATCAGTATCATTAAAATACCACTACTGCCCAAAGCAATTTACAGATTCAAAGCTATTCCTATCAAACTACCATGTTATTCTTCACAGAGTTAGAAAAAACTATTCTAAAATTTGTATGGAACCCAAATAGCCAAAGCAATCCTAAGTAAAAAGAACAAAGCCAGAGGCATTACTCTACCTGACTTCAAACTAAACTGAAAGGCTAGAGTAACCAAAACAGCAGGATACCAGTACAAAAACAGACACATAGACCAATGGAACACAATAGATAGCTCAGAAACAAAGCTGTACCCCTACAACCATCTGATCAACAAGGCTGACCAAAAACAAAAAAACAACAAAAAAAAGGAATAAAGGACTTTCTATTCAATAAATGATGCTGGGATAGCTGGCTAGCCATATGCAGAAGAATAAAACTAGACCCTTACTTTCACCATAAACAAAAGTTATCTCAAGATAGATTAAATATAAGACCTCAAGTTATAAAAATCCTAGAAAAAAACCTAGGAAATACCCTTCTCAACACTGACCTTGGCAAAGAATTTTTGGCTAAGCCCTTAAAAGCAATTGCAACAAAAAACAAAAATTGGCAAGTGGGACCTAATGAAATGAAAGAGCTTCTGCACAGCAAAAGAAATCATCAACAGAGTAAGCAGACAACCTACAGAATGGGTTGCAAAATATTCTCAGACTATGCATCTGACAAAGGTCTAATATCTAGAATCTATAAAGAACTTAACAAGTAAAAACCAAATAACTCCATTAAAAATGGGCAAAGTACATGAACAGATACTTCTCAAAAGAAGACATACAAGCAGCCAAGAAATGTATGAAAAAAGTTCATCATCACTGATCATCAGAGAAATGCAAATCAAAACCACAATGAAAAACCATCTCGTAACAGTCAGAATGGCTAATATTAAGCAGTAAAAAACAACAGATGTTCGTGAGGCTGTGGAGAAAAGAGAGTGCTTATACAGTGTTGATGAGAATGTAAACTAGTTCAGCCACTGTGGAAAGCAGTTTGGAGATTTCTCAAAGAACTTAAAACAGAGCTACCATTTGACCCAGCGATCCCATTATTGGGTATCTACCCAAAGGAAAATAGATCATTATACCGAAAAGACACATGCAACTGTATGTTCATCACAGCAAAGACATGGAAACAACATAGGTGCCCATCAGAAGCGGATTGGATAAAGAAAATGTGGTGCATATACACCATGGAATACTATACTGCCATAAAAAAGAATGAACCATGTCCTTTGCAGCAACATGGGTGGAGCTGGAGGCCATAATCCTAAATGAATTAATGCTGGAACAGAAAACCAAATACCCATGTCCTCACTTACAAGTGGGAGCTAAACATTGAGCACACATAGTCGTAAACATGCAGACAACAGACACTGTGGACTACTAGAGGGAGGAGTGAAGAAGCAAGATGTGGGTTGAAAAACTACCTATTGAGCACTATGCTCACTAACTAGGTGCAATGTGCCCATGTAACAAACTGGAACGTGTACCCCCTGCATCTAAAATAATGGTTGATATTTTAAAAAACAATATATATAATCTTACATCTATTCTATGTAAAATACATATATTTTAGGGCCTGGCACACGATAGTAATGACTCATATGGAAAGCCAGCAAGCTTTCATAAGATATTGCACACAAGGAAAGTTAAGAACCAGCTTGCTGGGCTGTCTGATCACCAATTCAGGCTTTCTGCATGAGCTTGGCTTTCTGATAGGAAAATCCAGGGCTCTGAGCCTGGAATGAACATATGCATGGCCCAAGCTCCACCAGCAGCTTAATTCACTGTGACAGTTATCAGTTAGTTGCCTCCCAGCTCCAAAGTCGCCCTTCATTACTCGCTCTGCGAGAATGGTGAGGGTAGGCTTTGTCAGTATGGAGTCCTGGAGGGACATTGTGAGAGAAAATGGTTGCTCTTCCTAGTTCCAGGGGGCTTGCTGTCTCAGGCTCTTGCAGCCTGCACAGCTTTCTCTGCAGCCCCAGGCAGCCAGCAGCCTGAGATGCCTTCCTGTGGACAGCTTCCCTGGGCACCTGCCTGTGAATGACCTCTGCCAGATCCCCCTCAGGAAGCTTTGCAGTAGGGTGCAAAAAATGGAGTATTGCCCCTTGGGTGGCTTCCTTGGAACCCGCTTGGGCATCTTTGCAGTGGATGCCTTCCTCAGCACTCCAGAGACAGGTTTCTGGAGAGCCTCAGCAGTGAGGCCCCTCATGAACTTTTCCCCCATCCTGAAAGCCCTGGCCAGACCCTCTCCCATGAGGCCTGGATCTCAGCTCTTCCTTGAATGCTCTATCTCAGTCCTAGGGGAGAAAGCTGCTGTCTGTATCTGCTATTCCTATATTCTTTAGAGCTCTCTTTACCAGTTACTAGCCAATCTTTCACCACTCCAATCGCCTGTTACTAATTTGTTATAGTTAACTTTTCTTGTAGAAATTACTGATTTGTCTCCTGATCAGAGTTTAGTACATTCACCATATTTTTTCAGTCCACCATTTAAAATAAAAATGTAGCTCCCTACATGAAAAAACCTGCAAGAATCATGGAAGCAACAAAAACAATATGAAAACACTTTCACCGTTAATTTACTAAGTTAGAAGTTTCCATATTCTCTTTCAGTTCTTGGCTCTCTGTTTGATTTTTCCGTATTTGTAACCTGCGTGCATAACTGAGTCTGCACTCTAAGTTTATGAGTTGACCTTAGTTTACGTAAGCAGTTTGATAGCCCGATAGTCCCCAAGTAGCCACTGGTCACATAGTCCTTGCATTTGTGATCAGGCATGGCAACACAATATTCCATTTTCTTCCCGTGCTGAAATTTGCTAAGCTAGTTCCTGTGTTGCATACATGGGTTGGTTCATGCTTTTCCATATTACAAAAAGCACAGATCAAAATATTTTTGTTCAAGTTGCATCAACCCCACCTAATTTTTCGTCTTGTTTCTTCCTTTCTCGGTTCTCTAACAGCTGGGCTCACATATTTTCCCACTGGGAGACAAGAGATTATAGGAAAAGGGGTGAGGAATCCAGAGAGAATGTCTGCATAAGAAGGAGGGTGGAGATTTCTTACTGAACTAAAGGCTTCAAGAATCGGCAAACACCTGCTCAGTAAGTATCTCCTGCCAGGAAAAGAACCAGTCTCAGAGGTGGAGGTAGAGAGGAATCATTGGTTGGAGAGGAGGAATTTAGAGTCGGGAAGCAAGGTCGTTCTGGAGATCAAGACTGTCTTTTCTTGAGTCTCTCATAGTGTAACCTGTGACTAATGCATTAGTCATACTGAGCACGTGGAAACTACACAATATACACTAGAAAAACATTTTAGTTCTCAAGAATAGCCTCAAAATCAGACAATGCCTGAAGTAATTGAGAGTGGGAAGCACATTGTACGAGTGATTACTGCTCTCTGACATTTGAAACCACCAATAACTCAATTGTTTCCTGAATTCCCAGAGAGTCAGGGAACATGAAAAAACCTTCTTTGTCCCTCAGTGGAGTAAATGTTAACCTCATACTTAAATCTTTTTCTTTTTCACATAAAAGTGTTCCTGGTATGAAGCCCAGAAAGAAGCTTAAGCATAGCGCCCCCTGAATTGTTCATTTTCTTGTTCGTACATAATGCTTACCTGGAAATTCTTTATTTCACACTCATTCTTAGAAGGAATTTTGCTGAGTCTCCAAATGACTGTTTTCAAAATTTTCTTCCATTTTTCTGACTTGGAATCACTAGAAATTAAAACTGTGCTTTTCTTAAAGCTCTGTAAACTGAAGCTAGCAACTTAAACTTCGGGAGAAACAATAGCAACATATGTATGTATATGTGTGTCTCTCTCTCTATATATGTACAACTTTTGTGCCTGCCTGCTGATGTATGGACTTCTCAGAAAGTCCACTTGAATACCCGATTCAAGTCACAATCCAGAAAAATCTGGATTGCAGTGGCAACCTGAAGATACTTGAGAGACTCTAGAAAAACTAGTCTATTGACTGCTCCGGGACATTCACCTTTGCTTTCCTTCTGTTTCCGTAGAAATGCCTCCTAATAAAGATCTGATTGCCTGCATCATATATAGTGGCCCACCCTGTCTACAATGCCACCTCCTAGAATGAGACACAGCTGTTTAACTGAACTGATCTATTCTCAGGACTAAGAGACTGACTAAAGAAGATACGAGGATGATATATTTAAATTTGCTCTTTTCTGTTCATTCCAATTTGTCTTTCCATTTCTTTGTCTATCTCTAACAATCTCTAAACCAAATTTCTCCAAAGCTATTTGCTTGGCTTTTAATATGTGAATTTTTTTAAGTTTCAAAGTGATGACTGAAATATTTCACCCCAAAATATGGCTCCCTGGTATAGTGAGTATGTGAAATTCAATGCCCTTAGAGATCAACAAGCACTAGAAGAGACTTTTCCCCGTAAAGATAGGACTGACCCACCGAGGAGAACAGTTGCTCTTGTTAGCCTCCATTATCTCATTATCCATTACAGGAAAGAAGACCAAGAATGTAACACCAGTTCCTATACAACCCTTGGGATGCACACCTGTTCCTATACAACCCTTGGCAGGCATACCTGAACAGAACCTTTTTTGAGATAACGACTATCTCCAAGGATCATTTAAATTCCAAGAACTACTTATGAGTTAATTTCTGCTCCCTGATCCAACCATTTTCCTTGGTGATCATTTATTGCCCCTCAATACAATTCTTCTCCTCCCCATTCACATAACGCATTCTACCCAGATTCAAGGCCCTATTCTTTCTGTAACCTCAAGACGGCATGTAAGCTGCTGTACCACATTGAGAAGATGGGTCTTCATTCTGAACGTCCCCATGTGTACACATTAAATAAGTTTGTATACCTTTTCCCCTATTTATTATTATTATTATTATTATTATTATTATTATTTTTGAGACAGAGACTCCCTCTGTCGCCTAGGCTGGAGTGCAATGGCGTGATCTCGGCTCACTGCAGCCTCCACCTCCCAGGTTCAAGCGATTCTCCTGCCTCAGCCTCCTGAGTAGCTGGGATTACAGGTGCGCACCACACCTGGCGAATTTGTATATTTTTAGTAGAGATGGGGTTTCACCATGTTGGCCAGGCTGGTCTTGAACTCCTTACCTCAAATGATCCACCTGCCTCAGACTCCCAAAGTGCTGGGATTACTGGTGTGCACCACTGTGCCTGGCCATCTGTTCCCCTATTTTTTTTTTAAAGTAGTTTTGCTGCACATGCAATTCTCAGTTATTTTCTCTTATCACTTTGAAGATATTGTTCCACAATTGTCTAGTTTCTGTTGCTGTATAAAGGTATGTTGCAATAATCTAATTGTTGTTTCTTTGTAGATGATCTATCGTTTTTCTGCTTTAAGATCTTTTTGAGTTTAGCATTCTGCAGTTTTATTACTGCTTTTTGCAGACTGGGTGTAGACTTTTAAAAATTTTTCCTGCATGGTATATGGTGTGCATCTGTAACTGCCTAGTAAGTTCTTCTTGCCTGCTGCCCAGATAGAGCCAATTTATCAAGACAGGAGAATTGCAATGGAGAAAGAGTTTAATTCATGCAGAGTTGGCTGAATGGAAGAGTTTAATACACATACAGCAAGCTAAATGGAAGACTGGAGTTTTATTATAACTCACATTAGCCTCCCTGAAACACAGTCTTGCAGGCAGGGGGCTACGGAATGGGGAGTGCTGATTGGTTGAGTTGAGGATGAAATCACAGGGAGTCCAGGCTGTCCGCTTGCTCTGAGTCAGCTCTTGGATGGTGGCCACAAGACCAGAGGAGCCAGTTTACCAGTCTGGGTGGCGCCACTGGATCCATCAGAGTGCAGAGTCTGAAAAATATCCCAAACACCAATCTTAGGTTTTACAGTATTAATGTTATTCACAAAAGCAATTAAGGTTAGGAATCTTGTGCCCTCTGGCTATAAAACTCCTGAGTCATAATTTCTAATCTTGTGGTTAATTTGTTAGTTTTACAAAGGCAGTCTGGTCCCCACGCAAGGAGGGGGTTTGTTGCTGGGAGGGTTTGTTATCATCTTTGTTTCAAACTATAAACAAAATTCCTCCCAAAGTTAGTTCAGCCTATAACCAGGGAGGAAGAGGGGCAGGTTGGAGGTTAAATGCAGGATGGAGTCAGGTCAGATCTCTTTCATGGTCATAATTTTCTCACTGTTGTAATTTTTTCAAGGGTGGTTTAACTTTCTGTATCTGGGAACCCATCTCTTATCAGTTCTGGAAATTCTCATTTATTATCTTTTTTAATATTGGTTTTTCATCTATTTTCTCTAGTCTTTTCTGCCACTCCTATTACATTAAATCTTATTCTATCCTCTATGTCTTAACCCCTCTTTTATGTTCTATGTTCCTGTCTCTTTGTGTTATATTCCAGGTAATTTCTTCAGATACATTAGTTAAATAATTCTCTTTTCATTTGTTTCTTATTTGGTCATTGAGTTTTTAATGTCAACAATTATGTTTTTCATTTATAAATGTTTTACTTGGCTCTTTTCCAAATCTGCCTGGTCATATTTCATAGTATCTGAGTTACTTCCACACATTTATGATCTCATCTTGGATTTCTTTAAATATTTCCTATACAACCCTTGGTATGCACAATTTTGCATTTAAAATGCACTATTTTGCATTTAATAATTCTAATACCAAAGGCTTGGGAGTATACATTTATTGTTTATTATTTTTGCTTTTTCTTTCATATGCTGGCTTATTCTCTTGCTGTTTGGTGGTGGTCTTTGATCCTGAATACATTGTGCTTGATCACTGGGAGTCTTGGGGGCCTAAATTGAAGTTATTTACTTCAGAAGAGGTTGTCACTTGCTTCTTCCATGGCCCAGAGGACTGGTTGAGCCTCCTTCAAGGGTCATGGTTTATAGTGGGAGACTTGAAGTTGGCTTTTGCACCTTGCAATGGGCTTGGGGCTTAGTGTCAGATTTTATCCCACACTTACCTTTTAGCTCTTTCCTGGATTTCAGCTCACTGCCATTGTTTCATTGTCTGGAGAGTTTGTTTGCCATTGCTGCAAGCCCAGCAGTGCATTAAAAACATGTTGTATCCAGAATGTGGTAGAATTATAGCAGGAGGCCTTCAGAGGGTCAGTTTTGTCAGAAAAGTGAGAATGGACGGCAGGTGTTCGTAATGTTCAAGGCATATGAACACAACAGCAAGAATTAGACAGGCACAAGTAGGTGTAGCCCACCCTTCGAAACCTTAGGAACAATAAGACATAGACATAGGAAAGAACTAGAGCACATTTCAAAGCTCTCTCTGTCTCTCTTTCTCTGTCTACATCTGTCTATCTATGTCTATATCTACAGATGTATCATCTAAATGTCCTATACGTAATACAAAGGTAGAGATGGGTGAAGAACTGATACCCAGAGTAAGCGTAGGATTTCCTTTAAAGGCCTGAAGCTGGTACTCAGGGTGGAGGAAACAGCATGAACAGAGGTGCTGGGAGGGAATAAGTATGGGATCATCTCTGTGTCTCTGTTTATAACAAGGGCCTTGCCTCACTATTATCCTTCTGGCTTCATAATTGCAGAATTTAACTAGTAATTTTGTGTACAAATATCCCTTTTGAAAGACTCCTATAATTTCCTTATTTACAATATGGATGCCCATTAGAGTCCTCATAGTCTTATCAGGTGGCTTTTACATGTGGACAATGTATGGACTGTATTATTTACTCCTTTCATGATCATTGTAGCTAGGCGTGCTGAAATCAATCAAGCAACAGCGTCTCAGAGAGATGCACCTTGTTTCCTACTTTTGCATGCAAAATCGCTGTTTTTTCCTTTCGTTGTCCACTTATTGAGGTGAGGTTTGAGAGTTCTGGTTTCTGTTTTTTAACATTGAAATCACCGCTGACTTGTCCATCAAGTCAGCAAAGTCTTTCCTTGGTACAGCAAAGTCTGTCTGGCTGAACCTCCATCTGGGCCTGTGGCATTCTACTGAACTTTGTAGTTTTCTCTATTCTTCAAAGCATAACTATCTGAAACAGGGTCTACTTCTGGGTTGTAAATTAGTTGTAGAAAATCTGGGCTTTGAACAAAAACCACATTTGAAGGCACATGTCTTCTTTTTTTATTGGCTTTTGCTCTAAAAAGCAAAGGCTGAAAAACAGCTGTTAGCTGTTTATACAGTTTTTTTTTTTTTAAGTGTTAGACAATAGCTGTTTTCTTCTCCACTTACAATGGCACATTTTTTCTCAGGCCATTAAAGTCCTCTCTCCGTGTGGCCATGGGTATTGGTATGCACCTCCTCCCTTTCCCTAGGTTTCTGAGGAGACTAAGGGTTGTTGTTTTTTTCTTCCTTTCTTCAGTTTCTGGTTTTTGGTTTTGAATTCAGACTTTAGTCTCTCAGGATAGATGGCCGAATTTGGTCCCAGGCCAGAATCCTTCTGGGCCAACTGGACCCAGGTATTCACACAGGACGCTCTAGAGGAAGCTTCTATAGGTGCACAGTGTTGATGGTTTGTGGCTAGATGACATGGGCAGAATTAGATATTGATGTAGTGGTTATTGCTGTCTATTCTACAGCCCTGAACATCGATTGTTTGCCTTCCTCTCTTAGGAATTCAGAAGACAATGCTTTCCAATCCCCTCGTCCTTGGGCGTGCTCTGAGGATGCTGCCATTTCTCATTATCCTCATGGTCCCAAGCAAGCAAGATCAGCAGGGCTCAGGGACACACTGCACATGAGTGAAAACCACTCCCCAGCCTGCGAAAGGAACCAGCCAAAATGTTTTTCAGCAACTCTTGTGCTGAGTGTTACCATAGCAACTCCTACTGTTTAAGACCATGGTAGCACCATCAAGTTACATGTTATACCAGGTTTTACTGGAATTTTATTTGCCTACAATTTGCCTCCTTTTAATCAATTTCTGTTCTTTCAGGTCATCAACTTGTATTGATTTTACTTATGGGGGAGTAGTCTAGCCTGTGACTTCTGGAAAAGATAGCTTCTTATACCTCACTAAGAAGACACAGGGGCTGGGTATGTCTCCCTGAGATCTCAGACATTCAAATCCCGCCTAACGAACATGAGCCTCTCCCTTCATTTACCCATCCATCACACCATAGGCTGGGCCACCTCTAAACCAGTTTCTAGGACTTGGGATTTTTTTTTTTTTTTTTTGAGACAAGGTCTCACTCTGCCAGCCAGGCTGAAGTGCAGTGGCATGATCACAGCTCACAGCTCACTGCAGCCTCTTGCTCCCCAGGCTCAGGTGATTCTCCCACATCAGCTTCCCAATAGCTCAGGTGACAGGAATGCACCACCACACCCAGGTAATTTTTGTATTTTTAGTAGAGATGGGGTTTCGCCATGTTACCCAAGCTTGTCTTAAACTCTTGGGTTCCAGCGATGCTCCCACCTCAGCCTCCCAAAGTGCTGGAATTACAGGCCTGAGCCACCACACCTGACAAACTTGGGAATTCTTACAAGGTGACGCCAGGGAAGCACTGCAAGCTTGTTAGAAACTGCCTTTGCAAAACTTATAACAGTTAGAAAATTATGACAGTGAAAAAGATCTGACCTGACCAACTTCCTCTTACCTTTAACCTCCAAACTGCCCCAGTCATTCCTGGGCATGGGCCAAGCTAACTCTGGGAGAATTTTATAGTTTAAATGATAATAACTCTTCCCAAAATAAAACTGCCTTTATAAAACTAATAAAAGGCCACAAGTTTAGGATTACGAGAGGGACTTGAATTCTGCTAAAATGTAGGCACAAAGGATTATCGGCCATTGTTCCAGAGGTCACAAGCTTTGTAACTTCCCCAATTACTCCTATAAATAACATCGCTATTGTAGAACTTTTGAGATGTTTTTCCAAACTTTTGCATTTCTGATGACCGGATGACTCCACCTGGACCCGAGGCTCATGTCTCACCCTGTCCTGTGGCCCCACCCAGAAGTGGACTCGGAGCAAAAGGACCGTTTTCTATACCCCAGTGAGCGCGTCCCCAACCAATCAGCAGCACCCATTCCCTAGCCCCCGACTGCCAAACTCTCCTTGAGAAACCATAGCCTCCAAATTTCCTGGGAGGCTGATTTGAGTAATAATAAAACTTTGGTCTCCTATGTAGCTGACTCTATGTGTATTAAACTCTTCCTCTATTGCAATTCCCCTGCCTTGGTAAGTCAGCTTTATCTGGGCAGTGGGCAAGAAGAATTCACTGGGTGGTTACATGTTGAAATAAAGATATACCTGGATAACAGACAAGCTTTGTACCCTTCACAGAGACTCTAGGGATTTGTAAATCTATAGTGACAATGCCGCCTCCAATCCCCCAACAACCCTCCCCAAAGTACTCCTCCGTCTTATTCTTCATCACACATGACTAAACACATTTTGCTCTTATTTAGTAAGGGAACAGCACATTGTGATTGTTGCTTTTAGAATAATTGGTCCAAATTAGATAATTAGAAAAATAGTTCCCATAGACGTAACTCAAAACAGTAGGTTTGTATGACACTATTTCAAAAACAAGTTTTGTGGATAAAATAATACCTCCCTTTGGGAGATAAGAGTTTTGGCATATTAAAGGCTCCAAGAAGTCCTGTGACAAAGACATTTTGTGGAACTCTGTTTTCACAGGACATCTATTAACCTCTCTCAGTACAGCCATGGGGAAAACATTTCCTGAAATCTGTCTTGAAGTTCAAGTTGTCAGCATCCTCAGGCACATTTGCCCCCTGGGAATCCTGGTTTCAGCTGCCCCATCCTGCTGCTGCCCTGTCTCCACTGATCCTCACCGATTTCCTTTGTTTATGGGACAGGGCTCAATAATGGGGCAGATCAGGGTCCCACACACTTCCTCAGAGTTTAAACTAAGAGGGGAGGGGAGCTGATGGTGGAGGGAAAAGCTGCCTCTTCTCCACTGTTGTCCTCACCCACCCTCTTGCTTACAGGGGGCTGCTTCTCTTGTGTGGCACATTTGCTTTCACTATTAATAACTGTATAGTTCATTTGCCATCCTGTTCTAATTGTGGCTCAGTTGGAGGGGGGCATAGACATAATGTGTGAAGAAGGATGCTGACCCACAGCTATTCTTCCAGAAAAAGGCAGGCACCCCCAAAGTATAAGGGGAAGGGCACTTCCCCTTAGCCAGGTGGAGGCTGGCATGGAACATAAAGTCTAAGTTGAAATGGATATGGCCACCACAAAGAAACATGTGACTTTGCAAAAAGAGACAGATGGACAGTGACTTGGACAACTGTACCATATCAGAAGCACACCAGCTTCCTGAGCACAGAAACATCCATCTCCAGCCCAGAGATAGAAATGTTTGTAAAACAGTGTAACAAGTTCTGCCCAGTCTCCCACTAGGTGTCCGGGGAATGGGTTGGGGGGATAAGGAGGAGGAGGAAACAGGCGTGTTCTGGCCAGTAATTCTCTCAAACAGGGTATGAGTATTGTTGCCAGCAGGACTTCTCAAAGGAACGTATCTTAGTTCAGGCTGTCATAACAAAATACCATAGACTAGGGGGCTTACAAACAACAGAAATTTATTTCTCACAGTTCTGGAGGCTGGTACTCCCAAGATCAAGGCGCCAGCAGGTTCGGTGTCTGGTTACGGCCCTAATCCTCATAGATGGCCACATTCTCACTGTAACCTCCCAAAGCAGAAGGGGTGAGGGGTCCAAGGCAGAAGGGGTGAGGGGTCTCTTGGGGCCTGTTTTATGGGGACACTAATCCCATTCAGGAGGGCTCTTTATTACCTAACAACCTCCCAAAGGCTCTACCTCCTAATACCATCATTTTGAGTGTTAGGATTTCAAAATACGAATTTGAGGGGGGACACAAATATTCAGGTCACAGCAGAGGGTGACTTCCATTTGTCAATGAAACCAGACTGTGTATGTATCACTCTTGCCATCCATGCCATGGTTTGCATGTGATGTTGGGCAACAGGTTTATTTGGCCACATGCATGCCCACATCCACTAGACATGCACACCCTTCCCAAGGAGAAGGGGGAAAAAAAGCTAGAAACTGGTTGCGTAACAATCGTTAGTTTTATAACTGAGTAAGTTATGAATAATAGTGCTTTCAGCGATTTCATTACCAATCTGCCCCCAGGAGCAAGATGAAGCTGATAAAATATTTATGGGCTAGTAAATATTTTCTACTAATTTGCAAGGCTGTAATAAAATCCATGAACCTGATGGCCTGCAGGAAACATAACAAGAACTAGGAATGTAGAGTAATTTGGAGCTAGAAAGCCTCTTAAGACCCTACAGGAAATGACTCCCAGAAAGCAGATGAATCACAGTATTTTAAACAGAAAATAATGATGTTACGTTTGTACTTAACCAGTTATAGCCTGAGAACAATTTTCCACAAGGAAATTGAAATTTCCTGCTCTCCATTATTCTTGCCTTAAGAAATAAAATTAATTTAAGTATATAGAAAACAATATTCAAATAAATAAAAACAGTTACTGGAACACAGTGTATCCTGTAACGAATATGAACTTTTAGGATTGTAATTTTTAAGAAACTACAGTATGCACAGTCACATTGTGCCCTCTTGTGGCAGAAATATTGTGATCCGAGGACACGCCCTGGTGTATTTTATTCAGTAATTAATCGGGTTTGTTTGGAGGAAGTTTGTTCAAGTGAAAAGACGGTTTGCAGAAGGTAGTTGGCAAAGCATTGTTTCTGGGGCACTCTAGAGGGTGCACACCTGGAAGGGGCTGTTCTTAGCCAGGGGAGCAGCTGTCAAAAGGATTCCTGATGTTTTAACACATGCTAAGAAATACCCGTCACAGAACGCTGCTTCAGTTGTCATCTAATGTTAAGCTTGCTCATTTAAAATATTTTATTACTAGTTATCCTCATCTATAAATAACAGTAATTGCTATTATTTAGTGAAACAGGCAGCTGATACACAGTATCTCATTTAATCTCAAAACTATGAGGTAATATAAGGAAACTGAAGATCACAGATATTAAGTAATGCTCTAGTTTACCTAACTAGTAAATGGAAGAGCTGGGATTTGAATTTAACTTCCCCTGATTCCATAAGCCTATGCACTTCCCATTCTGCCAAGCTGACTCTCTAGCCAACTATTTCTTGTACTGAATACATGTGAGATGCTGCTGCTGGGTTCCCTGGAACTGACGAGGTGTAAGCAATATACTCCCATCCTTCAGGAACTTACGGCCTAAATAGGGAAATAAAAACATACACGGAAAAGAAACCGCCATACGAGGCAGCATACAAGGAATATCCATGTAGAACTATTTTTTAAACAAACACACAAAAGATCTGTATAGTCATGTACATTTCTCCCCATCAGTGCAGTAGAGCTATATATTTTCTGAAGTTACTCTCCCATTGCTTTTGGCTTTGAGTGTGAGCAGGGCTTGTGGCTTGCTTCTAAGCTGTAGAATATGGCAAAGCTGTTGGGATGTATGTGATTATGTGTGACTACATGATTATGTTACATAAGATATTAGCACCCATCTTGCTGGGTTCTCTTTCTCTCTGGCTTTGAGGAAGCAAGTGATTGCATTGGGGAACACATGGCAAACGTGTGGGTGGTGTCTAGGAGCTGAGGGCAATAATTGAAGTCTTCAGTCCCAAAACTATGAGAAACTGAATTCTGCCAATGAGTGCCTCCAGTTGAGCAGTAACATTGTTACTCAACAATAGATAACTAGTACATTTATCTTTTAAAGTGTTATAATTTTAAATCTCGCATTTAGGTCTTTGATCCATTTCAAAAAAAAACCTGATTTTTACTTTTTTTTTTTTTTTTGAGACAGAGTCTTGCTCTGTCACTCAGGCTGGAGTGTAGTGGCAGGATCTCAGCTTACTGCAAACTGCACCTCCAGGGTTGAACTGATTCTTGTGCTTCAGCCTCCTGAGTAGCTGGGATTACAGGCTTGTGCCACCACGTCCAGCTAATTTTTGTGTTGTTAGTAGAGATGTGGCTTCACCATGTTGGCCAGGCTGGTCTCCAATTCCTGGACTCAAGGAATCCACCCACCTTGGGCTTCCAAAGTGCTGGGATTACAGGCATGAGCCATTGTGCCTGACCTCATTTCAAGTTAATTTTTATAGATGGTGCAAGTTTCCCATTGTAAGGTACAGGCTGACATTCTCTCTCTCTCCCTTTTTTTTTTTTTTTCTCACTTTTTTCTCTTTTTGGCATCTGGCTATTCAAATGTTCCGATAACCAATGTTGCAAATATATCTTTTATCCATTGAATTGTCGCGGCATCTGTATTAGTCTGTTTTCACGCTGCTAATAAAGACATAGGGAAGAAAATAGGTTTAGTGGACTCACAGTTCCATGTGGCTGGGGAGGCCTCACAGTCATGGCAGAAGGCAAAAGGCACTTCTTACATGGTGGTGGAAAGAGAGAATGAGAGAGAAGCAAAAGTGGAAGCCCCTTAAAAAACCATGAGGTCTCATGAGACTTATTCACTACCACGAAAACAGTGTGGGAGAAACTACCCCCATAATTGAATTCTCTCCCACCAGGTCCCTCCCACAACATGTGGAAATTTATGGGAGTACAATTCACGATGATATTTGGGTGGGGACACGGAGACAAACAATATCAAAATCTTTGTCAAAAGACAATTGGCCATATATGTGTCTATTTCACTGCAACCTGCACCTCTGGGGTTGAAGTGATTGTTGTGCCTCAGCCTCCTGAGTAGCTGGGATTACAGGCGTGCACCACCATGTCCAGCTAATTTTTGTATTTTTAATAGCGATGTGGCTTCACCATGTTGGCCAGGCTGGTCTCCAATTCCTGGACTCAAGCAATTCACCCACTTTGGGCTTCCAAAGTGCTGGGATTACAGGCATGGGCCACTGTCCCTGGCCTCATATTTCTAGACTTTCTGTTCAGTTGATCTATGTATCTGCCTTTACGCCAATGCACACTGTTTTACTTATTGTAGCTTTTTAATAATTCTTGAAATCAGATAGAATAAGTCTTCCCACTTCATCTGTTTTTTTCACCAAAGATATCTGGCTATTCTAGATGCTTTACATTTTCATAAAATATTAGAATGCAAGTTCATCACAGTGCCAGAGCATCCCCCTTTTCTGCCCTGCTGTCCCAGGCCACGAGCCTTAGCCTCTTTGCTTTAGTTTCCTCAACCCTGGGTAACCTGTCCTGTGGCTCACAATTTCAGGGGACCTGTGTCAAGCTCTCTGAGAGGCTTTCTTGAAGCTCCTCTTCGGACTGATGGTGAGAAAGTGTCATCACCTCTCATAGGGTAGCAGCAGCTCCCACCAGGAACTCTTTCTGTAAACCCACTCCCAGTGGAGTTCCAAGGGGAGAGTCACCAGACTGTTTTGTGCCTTCTATGTGACCTGTATTCTTGGCCACTTGCATTGAATGTCTTCATCTTGGTCTGTCCCAAAATTTGCTTTGTGTCCAATATTTATCATGTCTTGGTGTTTCACTCAACACTTCCAATTCAATATTTTGTCACTCATCTAAATGTAAATGTTACTCATTTAGATAATTTCATCTAGAAGTTTTAGTTGTTTTATAGAGGGAGGGATGTCCAGGGAACTGAGCTTGCAATAGTCCCGGAAACAGAAGTTTGCAATTATTTGCTTACCCATTATTGCTGCTATTTTCTTCCTGTTACCATTATAGTTATAGATCAATCATATGGAATGTACAAATTGTTTCTCTGTAGTGCAATCTCATCATAGAACAGAGAACTATCCTATTTGGGGAGGCAGAAGAAATAGAGTAATACTTTGCCTTTTGAATACATTGGGAAGAAGAAAAGTGCTCAGATCTCAGTAAAATCTGAACATTTCCAGGTACTTTTCAATATTTAGATGTAGCTCTTGTGAGTACTAAGCCCACCTCCCAGCTGGGGAATGTTACATAGCAGCATTTAAATGGGAGATGAACAATCTTAACCACATGCTGGTTCTGAGGCACTTTCCTGCAGAATGACTATATAAATCCAGGTGAGTGCTTGTAAAACATACAATTACACCCCCACAGAGTGGACTGAAAGCACGTAGTCAGGCAATGAGCACAGTTTCTCAAGATTAATAATAGGGCTATAAAAGAAATACAGGATCTCCTTCACTTTTTTTTTTTTTAAAGGAAAAGGCCAATATTTATGCTTGAATATCTTTATAGTTTGAGACACATTTTTTGTTAAAATAAATTAATACATAATTGATGATGTGTATATACATATGTACCTTGGTTTGGGGTTGACTTTTTTTATAACCTTGTAATTTAAATCCAAGGGAAATTTTTTTAAACTGGTAATTTACTTGAGTTTTAAAAACCTCATGATGAGGGTAATAATTAAAATAGTAGCAATAGCAGTGTAGTATATGATAAAGGCAGCATTTGAATCAATGGAGAAAAAATGGGTTAGTGTCACTCCACAGTCTTGGGACAATTGGCAGTTATTTAGAGGAATGTATCTATGTATCCGTACTTTTTCTTTTCTTTTTCCTTTTTTTTTTGAGTCGGATCTCACTCTGTTGCCCAGGCTGGAGTGAAGTGGCAGTCATAGTTCACTGCAGCCTTGACCTCCTGGCCTTAAGTAATCCTCCTGCCTCAGTCTCCCAAAGTGCTGGAATGACAGGTGTGAGCCGCTGCTCCTTGTGACCTTACTCTTTCTACCAATAAAAATTCCAGATTGTATTAGTCTGTTCTCACACTGCTATAAAGAACTACTTGAGATTGGGTAATTTATAAAGAAAAGAGGTTTAGGCCGGGCGCGGTGGCTCAAGCCTGTAATCCCAGCACTTTGGGAGGCCGAGGCGGGTGGATCATGAGGTCAGGAGATCGAGACCATCCTGGCTAACACGATGAAACCCCGTCTCTACTAAAAAATACAAAAAACTAGCCGGGCGAGGTGGCGGGCGCCTGTAGTCCCAGCTACTCCGGAGGCTGAGGCAGGAGAATGGCGTAAAGCCGGGAGACGGAGCTTGCAGTGAGCTGAGATCCGGCCACTGCACTCCAGCCCGGGCGACAGAGCGAGACTCCGTCTCAAAAAAAAAAAAAAAAAAAGAAAAGAGGTTTAATTGACTCATAGTTCCACAGGCTTAACAGGAAGCATGGCTAGAAGGCCTCAGGAAACTTACAATCATGGCGGAAGGTCAAGGGAAGGGTGCACATATTTACAATGGCAGAGCGGGAGAGAGACAGACAGCAAAGGGGGAGATGCCACACACTTTTACACAACCGGATCTCGTGAGAACTCACTCACTAGCACGAGAACAGTAAGGGGGAAGTCTGTCCCATGATTTCATCACCTCCCACCAGGCCCCTCCCCTGACATGTGGGGATTACAATTCAAGATGAGTTTTGGGCAGGGACACAGAACCAAACCATATCACAGATGAAGTTTTACAGGTAAAACACAAAGAAACACAAACCTTAGAGCAACAGAATAAACCCATATATATGTATGTGTACATATGTGTGTGTGCACACATACACATATACATGTACTCATGTAAAAATTTTGTAGCACCCAAGGGTGTAAAGTAAAAAATAAATATCCCCTTCTTCACCCAACCTTCCTTTTCTACTCCCTGGGAGAAAACAAGTTATCAGTTTCTTGCATGTCCTTCCAGAGATACTCTGTATATATTTAAGCATATATGTGCATACTTTTATTAAAAGACATTCTATTGGATAGAAAAGATTATTCCATTCACTGTTTGGTAAAATATTAATATCTTGAACATCTTTCCACTTAGTACGTATTGTTCTACCAACTCATTATTACTGATTGCCTAGTATCTCACTGTATAGAGGCACCATATTTATTTAAACACTTTCCTAAATTGCTTTTCTCATATTGCAATGTTTCATGGTCTTCCCCTATAGCCCATATGGATCTCATTATGGGAGATATCTCTACTTTATTTTCCCCTATTGCATAGTATTCCACTCTAGGAATATACCACAATGTATTAATCCATTGACAGGTTGTTTCTAACTTTTCTCTATTACAAACAATAGTTTCTAGTACATGTCCTCTTATGAGAATTTCTCTAAGACAGCAGTTCTCAAACAGTCAAAGGATCACCCTGGCTATTGTGTTGAGAATAGACATGGCGTCAGGGATCAAGAACAAAAGCAGTGACCGTGGCAGGCCATCGCAAATAGTCCAGATAAGTGACTGAGTGGCTTTTACTAGAGAGTGGTGGCAAGGATGGTGGTGACAAGTGGTTGGAATGGGGCACATTTTGGAGGTAAGGTAGCATGACTTCTTGACCCTTAGGTGTAGAGTGTGAGCAGAAAAGAGACATCAATGAAGATTCCAAAGTTGGGGGCCTAAACATCCAAGAAAATAAAGTTACCAATTACCAAGATATGGGACACTGGGAGATGAGCACCTTTGGGGACAGGATCAATGTCACAAAATCTGTTTTGGACATATTAAGGTTGAGTGCCCATCAGACTTCCCAGTGAGATGTCAAGAAACTAAGAAAGAAGGAAAAGATCCAGGGACAGACATTGACAAAAAGCAGCCAGCGAGACAGGAGGAAATCAAGGAAGCACAGAGTCCCAGTTTCCAGGGAAAGGAAGTGATCTAATTTCTTAAATGCTGCTGACAGGTAAAATATGAGAAGACGTACAGCACACTACAGGAATTGGCAAAGTGGAGTTCACTGTACAGCGCACTACAGGAATTGGCAAAGTAGAGTTCACCGATATGGGCTAAAGCCTGACTGGTGTAGGTTCAAGGGAACATGGAAGAAGAAGAATTAGACACAGTGATTAGAATTACAACTCTTTGGAGAGTTTTGCTTTAAAAGGGAACAGGAGGCTCGGTGCAGTGGCTCACACCTGTAATCCCAGCACTTTGGGAGGCTGAGGTGGGCGGATCACGAGGTCAGGAGTTCAAGACCAGCCTGACCAACACGGTGAAACCCTTTCTCTACTAAAAATACAAAAATTAGCCATGTGTGGCGGCACATGGCTGTAGTTCCAGTTACTTGGGAGACTGAGGCAGGAGAATCGTTTGAACCTGGGAAGCGGAGATTGCAGTGGGCTGAGATCATACCACTGCACACCAGCCTGGGCGACAGAACGAGACTCTGTCTCAAAAAAAAAAAAATTTTAAAAAAAGGAACAGGAAAAAAGGGACAGTAGCTTGAAGGGATGTGGAATCAAGTGAGGATGCTAAGATCACAACATTCTTGTAGGCTGCTGGGAGATCCCAAGTCGAGAGGAGGAAAGTGCAGGGAAGAAAGGCACTAAGGATTCAATTGAGGATTGATGTCCTTGAGTATGTGAGAGGAGCTGGGGACCCAGTGCACAGGTTGTATGGCTGGCCTTAGGTAGGAGCACAGGAGTTTGTCCTTCATAGCAATGGGAAAACAAAATACACGAGCATAAACTCAGGAAAGGGGTTAGATGTAGCGCTGGGAATGTGTAGAATTTCTCTACTAACTGTTTATTTTCATGGTGCATTAGGAAGTTAGGATCAGCTGAGACCGACTGGCTAGGTGATGAAGGGCAGTCATGCAAGGGATGAATGCGAAGTTTTGCCTGTGATGAAGGACAGATGGTCACAGCTGTGCCATAAAAGACAACTGAATTGGCAAGTGAAGACCATCATGTCCCCTGGCAAGGCAAGCTGGTAAGCTGCCCTAGCAAACCAAAAACCAAGGAAGCGTAAGGCCAGCTGGGCAGTGTGGTTCTGGGGAGGGCCCCTTTACTGAGCAAATCCTGTAAACACTGGCTGAGAGCCGGCACTAGGCTAGGATGGTGAGGTGGGATTGTGGGGGAGACAGGCCACCCCTTCTTCGACTGTATAATCTACAGAGATATATTTTTCTGCAAGAATAAACCTGATTTTTATAATTGAAATAATTGGGGGGAAAAAGATGATATCCTCAGGTATCTGGTGAGAACAGGTAGAAGAGGGAAGGGAAGTTGGGAGAACTGAAGAATGAATTTGCAGGAAAATGGGAGGCACAATTTTTACAGCTTGGAACAGACATGCACTTTCCTCGTTAGGCTCAACTCTCCTTTTTACTTGAGTTATGCAGAGCTAGCTGCACACACTGTGCTACCAGGTGACTGGGTGGACTTTGAGAAGTCCCTTTACGTGTAAAGCATGTCCTGGAAGAGGTGCTTTCTGAGGCCCCAGCCCACAGCCCAGTGATTCTGCCACGGGACCTATTTTCCCTGAGCAATAATGGGAGAAGTTGGTTTTTAAAATAGACATAAAGAAAATCCATCCCAAATATTAACTGTTTTTATAAACCTCTTAAGTCATTCTGTCCCCTTCCTCTTTTATGGTTCCAAGTAAATCCAAGAAGGTCATCATTAAATAAGCCCTAATTATAAAAGACGTGCTAAGACTTAGTGTGCTTGGCCGCCTCAGCTCCTTAGCCGGCAGTAATAAAACAATGAACCCCAGCAGGACTCCGTTCCAAATCATATTCTGCAGTTATTGTTTTGACTCCTTTCTTTCATAATTGCAAACAGAATCCCACTGAGCTCACACACTTTCAAAACGACTGTTTCCCCACACTGCAGAAAGTCGTGCGGCATTTTCTAACAGCCGCTGTTGTTTTCCCATGGCACATTTATATCTCAAACCTACATTACCTAATGCTTGCTGCACGTTATGATTT
Source organism: Theropithecus gelada (assembly GCF_003255815.1). Classification (NCBI taxonomy): domain Eukaryota; kingdom Metazoa; phylum Chordata; class Mammalia; order Primates; family Cercopithecidae; genus Theropithecus; species Theropithecus gelada. Next base: position 135,104,854 of record NC_037671.1, on the reverse strand, counting down.
TAATTTGCTTCTTATTAATGCCCTTCCTTAATGAAGTTTTAGAAAATACAGTTTTATGTCAAACTTTTTGCTACCTTTTTTTTTTTTTTTCCGTCTTTGATTATCTCTTTGTTCCACTGGACACAAAGCAGTACTTGGCAATAATCAATTCTAGGCAACCACATCAAAGAAGCTGTATTAGCATTTTCTGTTAAGGTCTCATTACTAAATAGTTGGTAAAGGCAATAATATTGTTTTTGTTTTCTTGTTCTGGCCTTACAAATATTCTTATTTGCCCATGTATTCTTGTATAGTTCAATGATATTTAATCACACAGTGCTAAAAATTAAGTGATTCTAAGTTTTTTCTGCTGTTGGAAGAAACTGGTATGTGATTGCACAAATCATTCTGTATATTGTAAGCTGGGATAAATCTTGAAGTGCTTTTCTTCATGACTGTAGGTCTATCTATCTTTAAAGCTTAGTATGAATTCTTCATATATCTGTGCACGAATAACTCAAACAACAAAGAAACATATTGGTTTCTATAACAGAAAATTCACAGGTAGTTGAACTCAGATAAGGTCTGATCCAGAAAACAATGTTATGTAGGAGAAAAATATTAGAGAGAGGACCAGGACATTCATTAATACAAATACTAGGCTAGTTTTTGAGATTTTGTGATTTCTAAAGAATAATTGTCAGCATTTTTTGGGCTGCGGGTGGGCATGTGTCCACATGTGTGCATCTGAATTGGTGTGCAGGTTCTGTGTGCCTCTACTTTTGTGTTGTGTTCTTTTTTAAAATTTTAACATTATGTATTTTTTTAAATGAATGAATTTTTTTTTTTTTTGAGACAGGGTCTCCCTCTGTTGCCCAGGCTGGAATGCCGTGGCGCCATCAAAGCTCACTGGAGCCTTAATCTCCCTGGGTTCAGGCGATCCTCCCACCTCAACCTCCCAAGTAGGTGGGACCACAAGCGCATGCCACCACGCCCAGCTCTTATTTGTAGTTTTTGTAGAGATGGGGTTTTGCCATGTTGGCCAGGCTGGTCTCAAACTCCTGGGTTCAAGTGATTTGCCCACCTCGGCTTCCCAAAGTACTGGGATTACAGGCATTAGTGATACTCCTTTCCCTATTAATTTTTTAAGTTGACAAAAGATAACTGCATATATTTATCGTGTACATGTTGTTTCGAAATATGTACATATGGCTGGGCGTGGTGGCTCAGGCCCATAATCCCAGCACTTTGGGAGGCTGAGGCAGGCAGATTGCCTAAGCTCGGAGTTTGAGACCACGCTGGACAACATGGTGAAACCCCGTCTCTACTAAAATGCAAAAAAATTCGCTGGGCTTGGTGGCACGGGCCTGTAGTCCCAGCTACTCGGGAGGCTGAGGCAGGAGAATGGCGTGAACCCGGAAGGCGAAGCTTGCAGTGAACCGAGATCGCGCCACTGCACTCCAGCCTGGGCTACAGAGTAAGACTCCGTCTAAAAAAAAAAAAAAAGAAAGAAAGAAAAAGAAAGAAGAAATATGTGCATATTGTGGAATGGCTGAATTGAGCTAATTAACATATGCATTATTTCACATATGTATTTGTCGGCTTTTTAAAATGTGTAAAATATTGTGATTTCTTTTCTTATTCTAAATGACTTTGTGTTTATAATTTTTAATCTTCTAAAATGGTTCCCCCAAGTTATATAAACTTTAAGTCTCACAAAACCTGGATCTGCCTCTGCTGAGCAAAGGGTGAGGTTGCTCCCAGAGGAAAAGATCTTGTGCACACTCAGGAGAAAGGATACCTAATGGCAAAAACAGGGCATGACCAGTAAAGTTTTAATCTTTTCTGAACTTTCTTTGCTTTGAATTCTGCCTCTATGAGGCTGATAAATGTTTTCATTGGCAATGAAGATATTTTAAGGCAGGGATTATGTGTTAAACCTCTCTGGTTGTGCACCCAGTAATCAGCGAACTAACTTGTGTGGAAGAACATATTGCTGTATTAACACTTCTTTCCAGTAGTGATTCCAAAGTGATTATACAGTCGTCCCTTGGTATACCCATGGGATTGGTTCCAGGACCTCTCCGCCTCACCCGCCCCCTCACCTATATACCAAATCCATGCATGCTTAAGGCAAGTCCCACAGTCAGCCGTGCCGAACCCGCACATAGGAGAACTCAGCTGTCTGTACAGGTGGGTTTCATATCCCTTGAGTACTGTATTTTCAATCCACATTTGGTTGAAAAAAATCCACGTATAGGTGGATCTGTGCCGTTCAGACCTGTGTTGTTCAAGGGTCAACTGTACTTTTTTTTACTTGAACACATAAAATTTTCATGGAGGAGTCCAAATTCCATAAAGGAGTTACATTGTAAACTCAAAAGGCTCTATAGAGAAAGATTATTGCAATAGCAAAACATGTTTGCAGAACAAAACAATGACTCAAGTCTTGGACGTGGACCCACTTATTTCAAATAACCATCCATTGGCTGTGTCTCTAGTATTTGTTGAACAGAACTTCAGCTACAGTAAGAAATCTTGCCTGATGAAAGATTATGATTAAGAATTACTGAATGTAACTCAGTGTTTTCTAACATCCTTGAGGAGCCTACATTTGTTTTAAAGGTAAATCTGGAAAATGAGTTTTAGGAAAAAGTTAATGTGCGTTTACTTGGGAGGTAAATAGTTAAATTAGACTCTTTTCCTTGGCCTTTCCAAGGATGTTTGGGTTTCATGTTGAGTTTTGTTGTAAATTGAAATTCATTTGCAGTGAGAAAGCGTGTTGAGAATGGATTTTGTCAGGTTTGTCCAGAGACTGTTGTCATTGGTCTGGAGAGGGAAGGATCTTACTCCCGTGGAATCTTTGGCTTCTTCCAGAATGTCCTCATTTGGCAGTTCTGGGTGAAACACGTTGGTACATTTTTAAGTAACTGTAGTTTGACGTCTTGGAGTTTGTTGGGAACAAATCCAAATAAACCGGCATCTGCCTTCTGTTTGCCTTGTTCGTGCTTTGCTGTTGGCCAAATCACCTCTCTCAGCAGAGTGTCCTCTTTTTTTTTTTTTTTTAACAGTGTCCCCTGGTAAAAACCAGGGGGTTGTTTCCGAATGAACTCCGGGGTCCAGTTAGCTGCAACATTCTCTTATTCTAGGATTCTATTTTCAGGAATAGATACTTTCAGACACATGTTAAAAGGCTTGGTTAACATTGGAAATAGTTCCTCAAAACTTAGAGGTTAAAGTACTGTACTGTTAAAGAAGTTAAAGTACTGATTTTAAACTTTTCTAGACATTTTCTGGGAACAAGCAGTGTTTTTAAGATTTCCTAGAAGTAAGAGACCTTTTTTCCCTACCAGCAGTCTGTCCATCTTTTCAGACAATCATTTTGGATTAAGGATATTTATGTAAGTGGTTAGTATGCTTCAGAATGCCTAGGGTTTATTAAACACAGGTGTATGCATTGTCATATATTATGAACATCTTTCCACCTTAATAAATATGCAACTAGGCCATCATTTTTACTTTCATTTTAAAATTATATATTATTGGCCAAGCACAGTGCCTCACGCCCATCATCTCAGCACTTTGGGAGGCCGAGGCCAGTGGTTCACTTGAGACTAGGAGTTCAAGACCAGCCTGGCCAACATGGTGAAACTCTGTCTCTACTAAAAATACAAAAATCAGCTAGCTGCGGTGGCACATGCCTGTAGTTCTAGCTACTCAGGAGGCTGAGGCATGAGAATTGCTTGAACCTGGTAGGCAGACGCTGCAGTGAGCCAAGATTGCACCACTGCACTCCAGTCTGGGCAACAGAGACTCTGTCTCAAAAAAAAAAAAAAAAGAAAAAATTATATATTATTATTACAGAAGTAATAACATCCTAGTATGAAAACCTCAGATGATTCAAGACTGTATATTCCCCTATGCCAAAATATAAATTTCAACAGCTGCATAGTACTTTCTTATATAGAAAACACCATAATTTACTTAACCAGTCCCCTGTGAACATTTGGCCCTTAAGTTGCTTCCTTTTTGCTTTTCTTATAAATAATGCTATACTGAAAATATTGTACATAGACAATTGTGCATTTCTCTGATGATTTCCTTATTTTAATACCCTTGTGATTATAAGGGTAATATACTGTATACAGTGTTTAGTTATAGAAAATATAAAAATAATAAAAATACTTTTATCTGAGGCAATTAGGACCAGTAGACAGTCTATTAACTGAAAAAGTTGGTAAAGCAAAGAATCATAAGAAAAGAAATTTTATGAAAGATCCAGATGACTTCAGTGCTATTTGAATTGTTTCAGAGCATAAAAAGAGAAAATACCCAAGTTATTTTATATGAAGCCAACATAACATTGAAAACAGTGTGCAACAATGATTGCACAGGAAAATTCTAGACTAATCTCATTTATGAATATCAATACAACAATCCAACATAAAATATTAGCAACCAGACTTCAGCAGCACATGAAAAGGATAATAAATTAACAATTAGAGTTTATTACAGGAATGCAATGACCATTCTTTTTTTTTTCTGAGATGGAGTCTTGCTCTTGTTGCCCAGGTTGGAGTACGATGGCACAATCTCAGCTCGCTGCAACCTCTGCCTCCTGGGTTCAAGCAATTCTCCTGCCTCAGCCTCCTGAGTAGCTGAGAGTACAGGCACCCACCACCACGCCTGGCTATTTTTTTTGTATTTTTGGTAGAGATGGGGGTTTCACTATGTTGGCTAGTCTGGTCTCAAACTCCTGACCTCATGATACACCCACCTCAACCTCCCAAAGTGCTGGGATTACAGATGTGAGCCACTGTGCCCAGCCAATGACCATTCTTTATTTTGAACTCTTTTATTATGACATGAGAACATTAATATTATCTTTTCAATAGGTACTGAGAAGGCATTTGATACAGAGAAATAGTCCTTTTTTTTTTTGACAGTCTCACGCTGCCACCCAGGCTGGAGTGCGGTGGTGTGATCTTGGCTCACTGCAACCTCTGCCTCCCAGGTTCAAGCAATTCTTATGCCTCAACTTCCCAAGTAGCTGGGATTACAGACAAGTGCCACCACACCTGGCTAATTTTTGTATTTTTAGTAGACATCAGGTTTCACCATGTTGGCCAGGCTGGTCTCAAACTCCCGGCCTCAAGTGATTTGCCTGCCTTGGTGTCACAAGTTGCTGAGATTACAGGCGTGAACCACCACACCCAGCCCAGAAATAGCCTTTTAAGTATAAAAACAATAATCAATGAGAAGATGTAATAGAAGATCCTACTTACATTGTAGCTGAAAAAGTAGATTAAGCTTAAAAGAAATATAGAAGTTCCAGTTCAAAAAAATTTAAACCCTACTGAGAAATACAGGAGAGAATGTGAACAATTGGAAAGGCATGGTCTGCTTTTGAGTAGAAAGACTCATCATAATCATGTCAACTGTCTTTATTTTAATGCAATCTCAGTAAAAACGCTGTAAGGAGGGCCGGGCGCGGTGGCTCAAGCCTGTAATCCCAGCACTTTGGGAGGCCGAGACGGGCGGATCACGAGGTCAGGAGATCGAGACCATCCTGGCTAACACGGTGAAACCCCGTCTCTACTAAAAAAGATACAAAAAACTAGCTGGGCGAGGTGGCGGGCGCCTGTAGTCCCAGCTACTCAGGAGGCTGAGGCAGGAGAATGGCGTGAACCCGGGAGGCGGAGCTTGCAGTGAGCTGAGATCCGGCCACTGCACTCCAGCCTGGGCGACAGAGCAAGACTCCGTCTCAAAAAAAAGAAAAAAAAACCCAAAAAAACAAAAAACGCTGTAAGGAATTTTTTTTTTTGAGACCAATTAAGGTGCCTCTCAAGTTAATATGAAAAATAAATTAGGCAGGAAGAGTTGGAACAATTATAAAAAGAAGGGGTGGAGAACAACCCAGATATTAAAGCATATTATTATATAAAACCAGAATAATTTATGTAGCACAGTGCTGGCATGTTACAGGCAGCTTGATGGAACAGGGTATAAAGTCCTGAAATGCATATCAGACATCATTTATGATATATACTGTTGTTTTGCGATATGATAACAGTGCATTTCAAATATAGAAGGAAAAAATGGATTACTTAGTTAATGGAAGTGAGACAAACCAGATACTCTCTGGAAACAAGTTGAATTCATATTTCACATCTTATACCAACATACATTTCACATGGATCCAATATTTAAATATAGGAAGTAAAGAGAAGTAGAAGAAAATACGGAATGTTTTCATCATGAAATGGGGAAGAAATTTCTGAGTATAATATGAAACCCAGAAGAAAAGCTTGATCAATTGGACTGTATAATAATAATATAATTCCATATGACAAAAATAACCATAAGGAAAGTGAAAATTCAAACAACAGACTGGGGGGAAGTATACAATTTCCATCATATGTAAAGGTTTTATATTCCTGTTATACAAAAAACTCCTACAAACAATGAAAAATACCAACAACTAACAGAAAAATGAAAAAAAAAAGAAATGTGAACTGTGGAAGAAAAACACAACAGGGTCTTAAGCATATGAAAGATGCTCAATTATATACATAATAAGAAAATATGAGAAAATACTAACTATAAAGTAGTAACATTTTACATGCCAATTTGGCAAATCTCAAAAGTTTGCTAACATAGTGTGTAGGTGAAAGTGAGAGAAAAATAAACAGTATTACTACATACTGAATGGAGTGTAAATTGGCACCATGACTATGAAGAATAATTTTGCAATATCCTTCAAGATGATAGATACAAATATACTTTCACCCAGCAATTCACCTCTGGGAATTTAGCCAACAAATAGCTCTCATATGTGCAAATAGCACATATTATTATGGCAAAATTATTCATGGTAGCTTTATTTGTAATTGTGAAAGACTGGAAACAATCCAAATGTTCAACAATAGAAGTTTGGTTACAATGTTTTCAGTTACTGTTTCTTTTTTTAAATAATGGAAAAATATTGTAGAGCTATTTAGAAAGAGAAATATAGTGGCTTGAACTGTCCTCTACGACAGAGTAGAGCAAGTTACAGAACCATTTGTGTAAAAAAAAAAGGAAGGAAACAAATATATTGATTTTTGCTTTTTTGCTTGTTTATGCATAAAATATTTTTGAAAGGATACCCAAATACCTTAGTTAGCTGGGGTTGCAATAACAAAGTACCATAGCCTAGGTGTTTTAAACAACAAAAATTAATCTTTTCACAGTTCTGGAGGCTGGAAGTCCAAAATCAGGGTGCCAGTATGTCGGGGTCTGTTGAGGGAGAGAGAGTATGAAAGCTCTTCAGTGTCTCTCTTTTTTTTTTTTTTTTTTTTTTATGAGATGGAGCCTAGGTCTGTCACCCAGGCTGGAGTGCAGTAGCACGATCGTGGCTCACTGCAACCTCCGTCTCTCAGGTTCAAGCAACTCTCCTGCTTCAGCCTCCTGAGTAGCTGGGATTACAGGCGTGTGCCACCACACCCGGCCATTCTTTTGGTATTTTTATTAGAGTCGAGGTTTCGCCATGTTGGCCAGGCTAGTCTGGAACTCCTGACCTCAGTGATCCACCTGCCTCGGCCTCCCAAAGTGCTGGGATTATAGGCGTGAGCCACTGTACCCGACCCAGTGTCCCTTCTTCCAAGGGTACTAATCCCATCATGAGGGTCTCACCCTCATCAACTCATCCAAACCTAATTACCACCCGAAGCCTTCATCTCCAAACACCATCACATCGTGAATTAGGGCTTCAACATATTAATTTGATGAGGACACAATTCAGTCCACAGTACCAAGAATTTGATCATAGTAGTTGCTGCTGGGCCCAGAGAGGAAAGCAAGATGTAGGAGAATAGGATTGGAAAGGTGATTTTTCATTGCTTGCTCTTTGTACCTCTGTAATTCTCTGTTTATCTGATATCAACCAAGTGTCCAACAATTCAATTCAGTTCTGACCCTCTGTGTTACCGACCACATGTTCTTGGACTCTCAATAGAAAGTGACATGAGTCTGAAAGAGTTTTTCCAGATAAGACATCACTGGAGGTTATGGCCAGACACGAAGGCAGCATGAGATGGAGAGACATCAGGGTAGGCTATGCAGGTTGAAGGGTAGGCAATGCAGGTTGAAGGGTAGGGTATGTAGGTTGAAGGGTAGGGTATGCAGGTTGAAGGGTAGGCTATGCAGGTTGAAGGGTAGGTATGCAGGTTGAAGGGTAGGCTGTGCAGGTTGAAGGGTAGGGTATGCAGGTTGAAGGGTAGGCTATGCAGGTTGAAGGGTAGGCTATGCAGGTTGAAGGGTAGGTATGCAGGTTGAAGGGTAGGTATGCAGGTTGAAGGGTAGGGTATGCAGGTTGAAGGGTAGGGTATGCAGGTTGAAGGGTAGGGTATGCAGGTCAGCATTATCTGCTCAGGATGGTTTTCTTGAGTAATGGACCACCTGGTGGTCTGAGCAGCAGCAACAAGGCTGTAATCAATTGTCCAGCATTCCTTCCCAGGTGGGACACTCTACAACTTTGGTTTGATATGTAGATTTCCTAAGGGCAATTCCTAATTCTTTAAGTAAAAGGCATAAACATTATGAAGGAGGAGCCACGTCTCATTCCTATTCTATCTCATATATACTTAGGGTTAGTGTCAGATTCCATAAGTTAAAGGACTCAGCCCCACAAAACCGCCCCCACTTCAGATGCTGGTCTTAAGTCATGGGCCACTCATATTTTTTTTTTTTTTTTTTGAGACAGAGTCTCTCTCTGTTGCCCATGCAGTGGCACGATCTTGGCTCACTGCAACCTCCGCTTCCTGGGTTCAAGCGATTTGTTTGCCTCAGACTCCTGAGTAGCTGGAATTACAGGCGCGCACCACCATGCCCGGCTAATTTTTGCATTTTTAGTAGAGACAGGGTTTCACCATATTAGCCAGGCTGGCCTTGAACTCCTGACCTCGTGATCCACCCATCTCAGCCTCCCAAAGCGCTGGTATTACAGGTGTGAGCCACCGTGCCCAGCCCCATATTTCTGACTAGCTGTAGATTGGTGATTGCCATGAATCCCTCCTCGGTTTGAGTATTTCGCTAGAATGTCCCCCAGAACTCAAGAAATCATTTTACTTATGTTTATCAGTTTATTATAAAGGACACAAGTGAACAGCCAGAGGAAGAGGTACGGAGCGTAGAACCCCGAAGAGTCCCAAGAGCAGAGGCTTCTGTCCTATGAAGTTGGAGCCAGCCACCCTCCCAGCACGGGCTGGATGTGTTCACCAGCCCATGAGCTCTCCAAACCCTGTTGTTAAGGGGTTTATATGGAGTTTCTTACATAGGCATGATTGATTAAATCACTGGCCAATGGTGATCCGATTCCATTTCCAGCCCCTTTTCCCTTTCCAGAGGTTGGAGGGTGAAGGTTCCAATAATCTACTCAAGGCTTGGTCTTTCAGGAGAAGAACCTCTATCCTCAGGCTATCTAGAGGTCCTCCAGGAGTCACTTTATTAGCATAAACTCAGGTACAGTTGAAAGGGGCTTGTTATGAACAGTAAAAGATGCTCCTATTTTCTCTATCATGCAGGAAACTCCAAGGGTTTTAGGAGCTCTGTATCGTGAACCAGGGACAAAGACTCAGTATATATTTTCTATTATATTTTACCACAGTGCTAATGAAAAGGGGTCCTGAGCCAGACCCAAGGAGAGGGTTCTTGAATCTCATGAAAGAAAGAATTCAAAGTGAATCCATAGAGTGAAGTAAAAGCAAGTTTATTAAGATAGTAAAGGAATAAAAGAATGGCTACTCCATAGGCAGAGCAACCCTTGTGGATGCTGGTTGCCCACTTTAATGGTTATTTCTTGATTATATGCTAAATAAGGGATGAATTATTCATGAGTTTTTGGGGAAAGGGGTGGGCAATTCCTGGAACTGAGAATTCTTCCCTCTTTTGGACCATATATGGTAACTTCCTGATGTTGCTATGGCATTTATAAACTGTTATGACACTAGTGGGAGTGTCTTTTAGCTTGCTAATGCATTATAATTAGTGTATAATGAGCAGTGAGGATAACTAGAGGTCACTTTCATTGCCATCTTGGTTTTGGTGGGATGTGGCCGGCCTCTTTACCACATTATTTTATCAGCAAGGTCTTTGTGACCTGTACCTTGTGCTGCCCTTCTATGTCACCCTGTGACTAAGAATGACTAACCTCCTGGAAATGCAGCCCAGTAGGTCTCAGCTTTATTTTAACCAGCCCCTATTTGAGATGGAGTTGCTCTGGTTTGTATACCTCTGACAATAGTACCTTTTGAATTTTGACCTATGTATACAAACACACACACACACACACACACAAGTATTAATACTGAGTAATACTGAGGGTCGGGGGAATGCTCAGACAGAGTTACCCAAGTTCGCATAATTTGCCATGGTGAGAGTTGGACCTCAGGTTTCCTTACTTCTGTCTGAAGGTTTTTTTCCAATATGCTGTGATTACTTTCTCATCTCTTTGAAGACGTTTACTGCTTTCATGACTGAGTATTCTGGTTTTTAATATTTGAAGGTGAATCCTTTAGATTTAGGGGCATGGGGGCCACTTGTGGGAGGTCAATGATGTTTCCTCACATATTAATGTAACTTTTCTCCAATATTCCATGCAAGATATAGTATATAGAGAGGCAATCATGTGTATCATGCAAATTGAGAAAGACTTGGAAACTGTCCCATCCAAAAGTACTCATCTATTAATCTGCTCAAAGAAATGTGAAAGAAAACTTAGAAGAAATCCTACTACTGTGTAGTATCTCTTAAGTAAAATGCAAATATTTCTAGGAGAGGTACTCTTGAAATGGGAGAATTCCCTGGCTACCCTTACAGGACATGCAACAGGGCTATTGCTCATGTGTTGGGTCACCACACACTCAAACCCCTAACAGGAGGGGGAGCACACAGAGGGGCAGGCACAGGAGCTAGGGCAAGTGCTTTGAGGCTCCGGCCCCATGGCAGCATCTGGGGTGGGTGCCTGTGACTCCCAAAGCCCAAGTGGGCATGGCATGTGTTATGGTGTGCTCTTTTAGCTTTGCTGTCCACAGATGGCTTAAGTGTTAACCAGTTCAGTGGATCTTCTGCCTTTTCGCAAGGGCAGAGGGCCAGTGTGACAGCTTTCTGTATCCCAAGCTCTTGTCCAACATCCCGGAAGAATCAGGTCACACACGGACTTGAAGGGTAGTGAATGTGGGGGTTTTACTGGGTGGTGGAGGTGGCTCTCAGTGGGATGCATGGGGAGCTAGAAGGGGGATGGAGTGGGAAGATGATCTTCCCTTGGAGTTCAGATGCTCTTTCTCTTATCTGCCACACCATTCTGCTGTTCTTCTGCTCTTCTGTTCATCTTCTCATTTCCTTGTCTGCTCATCTGCTTCTGGAGCCTGAGGTCTGTTATATGGGTACAGGATAGGGGGGTCAAAAGACAACTTCTGGGACATGAAAACAGGAATGCCTGTTCCCATTTAGGGCCTCGAGTAGCTAGGCTTGAGGATGGAGCCTTTGCTGGGAAACCATCCTCTTCTACCTAGTATCTCTCCATCTCCTGACTATATCACTATTACACTGTCAACAACTATTATTAACTCCTGAAAAAATGAATTTAACAGATTCCTGCTTCCAGGTCAGATTCTAAGAGCAGGCTTCTACAGAAATGGGACAAGCAGTTGATGAAGGGTCAAATTCTGTAAAATATTTTAAGAGATTTATTTTGAGCCAACTTTGAGTGACCATAGCCTATGAAAGAGCCCTCAAGAGGGCCTGAGAACATGTGCCCGAGATGATTAGGCTGCAGCTTGGTTTTATACATTTTAAGGAGATATGAGACTTCAATCAAATTCATTTAAGAAATGCACTGGAGGCTGGGTGCTGTGGTTCATGCTTGTAATCCCAGAACTTTGGGAGGCTGAGGTGGGTGGATCACCTGAGGTCAGGAGTTCGAGACCAGCCTGGCCAAATGGTGAAACCCTCTCTACTAAAAATACAAAAATTAGCTGGGTATGGTGGTGTTGCCTGTAATCCTCGTTCCTCGGGAGGCTGAAGCACAAGAATCGCTTGAACCCAGGAGGCAGAGGTTGCAGTGAGCCGAGATTGCACCACTGCACACTCCAGCCTGGGTGACAACGTGAGACTCTGTCTCAAAAAAAAAAAAAAAAAAAAAAAAAGAAAAGAAAAGAAAAGAAAAGAAAAGAAAGAAAGAAAGAAATACATTGGTTTGGTCCTGAAAGGTAGGACAACTTGAAGCAGGTGAAGCAGGGGTTTCCAGCTTACAAGTGGATTTTAAAATTTTCTGGTTGGCAATTGGTTGAGTTTATCTAAAGACCCGAGATCAATAGAAAGGAATGTTTGGATTAAGATAACAAGTTGTGGAGGCCAAATTTCTTATTGGCAGAGGAAGCCTTCAGGTAGTAGGCTTCAGAGAGAATAGGTTGTAAAATGTTTCTTATGAGACTTAAAGTCTGTGTTGATGTTAATGCTGGAGAGGTATAATGAGGCATGTCCAACCACCACTGCCCATCATGGCCTGAAACAGTCTTTCAGGTTAAATTTTAAAAGAGCCCAGGCTGAGGAGGAAGTCCATTCAGGTGGTTGGGGCGTCTTGGAATTTTATTTTTGGTTTACAAAGGGATAATAAATTTTGATTTAAAAAACAAAACACCTGAGTGCGGGCTCAGTGGCTGAATCCTATAATCTCAGCATTTTGGGAGGCCAAGGTGGGAGGGTCACTTGAGGTCAGCAGTTTGAGACCAGCCTGTCAACCATAGGGAGATCTTGTCTCCACACGCGCGCACACAACACACACACACACACACACACAAAATCTGAGGATCTTCATTTTTTTTTTCTTCAAAGACAGGCTCTTACTATGTTACCCAGGTTGGATTTGAACTTCTGGACTCAAGGGATCATCCCATTTCAGCCTTCCAAATAGATGAGACTAAGGCATGTGCCACCACATGCATTCTCTCAGTTTTGCCATCTGTAAAATGAGTGAGCTGGACTAGTGTGTCCTCAGATTTCCTTCCTTCCGAGCTCTGTTCTGGCTAAATGATTTTTCAAATCCCTTATCTCACTTGCATCCCGTGGAAAACCTGGGGAGGGCGGAAGGGCAGGGGAGATTATTTTTCTTACTTGTCAGATGAGGAAGCCAAGATTCAAGAGGTCCATGATCACCAGCTATCTTAATCCATTTGAGCTGTTATGACAAAATGCCACAGACTTGAGTCACTCATAAAAAATCAATTTATTTCTCACAGTTCTTGAAACTAAGAATTCAAAGATCAAGGCGGCAGCTGATGAGTTCTCAGTTCCTCTGCTTCCAAGAAGGGGCCTCGGGGCAGCATCCTACGGAGGGGATGAATGCTGTCCCCTCACATGGTGGAAGGGAGAAGAACAAAAAAGGACTGAGTGTTACATGGAAGCCTCAGGGCTTTGATCCCATTCACAAAACATAATCACCTCTTAGATGCCACACTTCTTAATACTATCACATGAACCATTACGTTTCAACACGTGAATTTTGGAGGAAATCACTCAAACCATAGCACCAGGCAAGGAGCCTGTTTAGCACGGGCACTGAACTCCAAGTTTAGTGGCCTTTCCACTGTATCATACTCATTCATTCATTTTTTGACTACAAGGTGCTGGGGATGCAAAACCAGAAAGATAAGCCTCCTGCCCTCTGGGGGCTGACACGGGCTGGAGAAAATGAATGCTTAGAGAACCTCATGGTCAGCTTCCTGCTGGAAAGAGAGATGGAGGAAGGACAGAGAGTATCCGGGACAGAGCAAGTTTCCTGGGAGACGCCCATCACTGAAGCTGAACGAGGAAGGATGAATAGGTGTTTGGTATAAAGAAAGGGAGAGCCTGCGCTCTCAGGAGACAATACTTCATCCTTAAGTGGGATACTTAGGGTGCCATGTCAGTCGTCTGTGGTGGACTGCGAGACAGAAATTTTTGGGTAGAGGGGTTTTTCAACCCTTTTCGGATAAGATTGTTTGTCACTACCCTGTTAACGTCTGTGTCAGATTTTCAGGGTCATAGGCGCCTTCTAACTTGCTGTTCTGCCATCCCCTATGCGGTCTTTATACAAGGGCTACATTGTGAAAGATTGAAGCTGGCAGACAAGTAACAGGCCATGCCATAATTACTACTTTGGGTGGTTTATAGTTGGTTTCACTTCCCAGATTATGAAGGGGGATTAGCATTCCTCTTCAGATTGTCAAAAGACTCAGTAACTCACTCAAGTTTCAAAGGCAAAACACAAGAGCAAATTTTCATCACCACTTTAAAAAAAAATGTATTGTGGATACTGCCTGGGCTGAGGGCTCCCTGGAGCAGGGACACGTTGCTTCCAGGTAGCATCAGTGCACCACATTCTGCAACTCTCTGCTTCAAACCCCAGCCCCTTAAGAAATACATTTTGGAAGCACAGCTGGAAAAATTTCTCTGTTGCCTTTCTCAGCCCTGCTCCTTATTTTTGGATAGCTTTGCTCAGTGTCACTGCGAGAAGCAGCTGTCTGGAAGATGTTGCTACTCTTCAGCTCACTCACAGACCTGTACACACACACACACACCTTGCACCTCCCTACTGATGCTGGCAGAACCCGTCTTCTGCTACATTCTTTGGATTTCTAACACCAACATGTTATAACATTCAAGGTTCCTAGGCCAAAATTGTATCCATTTCTTGTTCTTTGAAAGAGACTGATAGTAGCTATTCTAGGTCTTACGCACATTCTACAGATCTCCTGTTTTTCTTTTATGCTAAGAGGAAAACATTTCATTCACTGGGACCTTTCTTAATTTACTACATTTGTTTAGGAACCAATCCTTTCAAAACTGCTCCAGGTAGAGCCCTCAGCAGGTGTGCACGTGAAACGCATCAGAGAAAGACTGTGCTGTCCACCGTAAGAGGAAAACATGCATCATTTTGAATGAGTGGAGAGGAAAGAAAAAGAGGAAAAGAGGGAGGAAGAAAGAAAAAAGCTGGAAAAGTCAGACTGAGTCCGGAATTGGTGGGTTCTTGGTCTCGCTGGCTTCAAGAACAAAGCCGCCGACACTTGCAGTGAGTGTTATAGTTCTTAAACATGGTGTGTCCGGAGTTTGTGCCTTCTGATGTTCGGATGTGTTTCCAGTTTATTCCTTCGGATGGGTTTGTGGTCTCCCTCGCTTAAGGAGTGAAGCCGCAGGCCTTCACAGTGTTACAACTCTTAAGGTGGCATATCTAGAGTTCTTTGTTCCTGTTCCTCTTGTCCAGAGTTGTTCATTCCCACTCATTTCTCCAGGTGGGTTCATGCTCTCCCTGGCCTCAAAAGTGAAGCTATAGACCTTCCTGGTGAGTGTTACAGCTCACACAATCTCCGTAGACCCAAAGACTGAAAGAACAAAGCACCCAGGCTGCCCAAGGCGACCCCAGAGAGTTGCCACTGCCTGGTTTGGGCAGCCTGCTTTTATTCCCTTATCTGGCCCCACCCACATCCTGCTGATTGGTCTGTTTTACAGAGAGCTGATTGGTCCATTTTCACAGAGTGCTGACTGGTGCATTTACAATCCCTGAGCTAGACAGAGAGTGCTGATTGGTGCATTTACAATCCTCTAGCTAGACATAAAAGTTCTCCAAGTCCCCACTAGATTAGCTAGACACAGAGCACTGATTGGTGCATTTACAAACCTTGAGCTAGACACAGGGTGCTGATTGGTGTGTTTACAATCCCTTAGCTAGACATAAAGGTTCTCCAAGTCTCCACTGGACTCAGGAGCCCAGCTGGCTTCACCTAGTGGATCCTCACCAGGGCCATGGGTGGAGCTGTCTGCCAGTCCCGGGGCCCTGGCTGGCACTCTTCAGTCCTTGGGCGGTCGATGGGACTGGGCGCTGCAGTTCAGGGGATGGCGCTCGTAGGGGAGGCTTGGGCTGCTTAGGAGCCCACAGCGGTCGGGGAGGCTCGGGCATGGCAGGCTGCAGGTCCTGAGCCCTGCTCCGCGGGGAGGCAGCTGAGGCCCTGGGAGAATTTGAGCTCAGTGCCAGCAGGCCGGCACTGCTGGGGGACCCGGTGCACCCTCTGCAGCTGCTAGCCCGGGTGCTAAGCCCCTCACTGCATGGGGCCCACGGCGCAGGCCGGCCGCTCCCAGTGCGGGGCCGCGGAGCCCATGCCCACCCTGAACTCGCACTGGCCCTCGAGCTCTGGTGCACAGCCCAGGTTCCTGACCGCACCTCTCCCTCCACACCTCCCTGCAAGTAGAGGGAGCCGGCTCTGGTCTCGGCCAGCCCAGAGAGGGGCTCCCACAGTGCTGTGGTGGGTCGAAGGGCTCCTCAACCACTGCCAGAGTGGATGCCAAGGCTGAGGAGGCGCCGAGAGTGAGGGCTGCTAGCATGTTGTCACCTCTCAAGACCAACATCCTCGCAGACACTCAAGCTTGTAACCTCCTCTCCCCTCCTCACATTTATTTGCCCACCCCAGGGAGTAGGTTCCCAAAGCCTGTCATTCTTCGCCATCATTGAATGAAGCCCTTTATTCTGTGTCTACTATCATCTCTTTAACCTGGATGCTGAATACTAAGCTCCCAGAGGATCTTTCTGCCATCAGCTTCTCCACCCTCCTCCACCCTCTGCCACACCCCCATTATCAGACCAGTCTTCTGACAACACCACTCTGGACAAAACCTTCAGTAGCTCCCCACTGCTCAATAGTCTTGGCCTAGAATTCAAAGCTCCCCTTGTTGTGGCCCCAACTTTATTGAGCACTTATCACAAGCCAGGTACTCTGTTAAAAGCATTTAAATGTAATTTGTCCATCCAGAATCCCTTTCCAGGAATGTACTTTCTCCCCCGCTTCCTCTCCCACTCCCTGAAGTGTTGTGCTGCTATTGATGAGAGATAAGCATATGATGCAGGCCAGCCAGTGAGAGCATTTCACAGCCTGGCCACAGGCCAGCCAATCTGAGCATTCTACCCTCTGCCACCCCACCGCCACTCTCAGCTTGCTTGCTTTCTTTCTCTCTCTCTTTCTTTTTTTTTTTTTTTTTTTTGAGATGGAGTCTCGCTCTATCGCCCAGGTTGGAGTGCAGTGGTACTGTCTTGGCTCACTGAAACCTCTGCTTCCTGGGTTCAAGCTAGTCTCCTGTCCCAGCCTCCCAAGGAGCTGAGATTACAGTCACGTGCCACCACGTCCGGTTAATTTTTGTATTTTTAATGGAGACGGGGTTTTGCCATGTTGGTCAGGCTGGCCTCGAACTACTTACCTCAGGTGATCTGCCTGCCTCAGCCTCTCAAAGTGCTGGGATTACAGGCGTGAGCCACTGCACCCGGCCCCATCCTTAGCTTTCTGAAATATGTGTAGGTGTGGTGGAGAGGGGGCTTCTGTCTTCTGGGTTTGAAATCTACACAGAGAAGCAGAGAGGAGAAGTGAAGGAGAATGAGAGAGAAAGGGAGACCTGATCACATTGTCTCTCTGGATCCCATGGCGCGTGGGGCTTGCTCTACCTCTGTACTTTACCCAGAGTAAGTCAAAAATGTCCCTTGTTTTCTTCAGCCTGTTTGAGTTAGGTTTGCTGTTACTTGCAACTGAAGCCATGAAAAAAGTGTCAGGGGTGAGCGACGACTATCTGGCTGGTGGCAGGGAGGTAAAAGAATTTACTAAGACAGGCCAGGCGCGGTCGCTCACGCCTGTAATCCCAACACTGTAGGAGGCTGAGGCGGGCAGATCACCTGAGGTTGGGAGTTCACGACCAGCCTGACCAACATGGAGAAACCCTGTCTCTTCTAAAAATACAAAATTAGCCAGACATAGTGGCGCATGCCTGTAATCACAGCTACTCAGGAGGCTGAGGCAGGAGAATCGCTTGAACCCGGGAGGCAGAGGTTGCTGTGAGCCAAGATCGCAGCATTGCACTCCAGCCTGGGCAACAAGAGTGAAACTCTGTCTTAAGACAGTTGTAGGTAGAAAAAGGCAGATTCATTAGAGAAAGTATGAAAATACCTTTCAAGGAAGCAATGGGCAGGCTCAGCAGAAGAGGCATTGACTGCAAGGAAACAAAGGCTTGCTGGACGTTTTATAGGACGGTTCTGGGGCTACAGAGTGCCGCACTCAGTACTGATTAACGCCAAGATTGCAGGGAGCTAACTTGGATTTTTTCGTATCAGCGGAAGATCTGGTGATAGCTGGGTGTAGGAAGATTGTGAGTTATTTGTGCAGCAGGGCTGTGCTGGAGCATATACAAAGGCAGACTTGTAGCTTATCTGCTTCTTTTTGCTTTCCCCTGCTCCCACCAGCCTGACTCCCTTTCCCTAATTAGGACGCCAGAGAGAGCACTTAAGAGGGCCTATGTCATTTGATCCTCATGACCACCATGAGGCAAGACTGTTAGTTCACCATTTAGATGGGGAAGGGACACCTGAGTGATAAGCCAGTGCCCAAGGTCTCACAGTTTTTAAGTGGTAGAGACAGAATTTACAGCCAGGCCTATGACTCTGAGGCTGCTCTCTTAATGATGAGTTCCAAGGCCTTCCAGGAAAATGTACCCGGTATTTCCTGTGTGCCGGGCACTAGGCTAAGTGCCACACACTTGTCCTCTCCTCATCTGCTGCTGTTCCCAGAGTGTTCCACACACCCCTCAAAGAGGCCCTAGGTTTTCCCACATCTGCATCTTTACCTGGAACATGCTCTTTGCCCCACCTCTGTCTGGCAATATTTACTTATCTTTCCAATCTTGGATCAAATGTCGAATCTTTCTGGAAGTCTCCAATACCACAGTCAGAAGCAAGTACTTCCTACCTGGAGTCGTAAGGCGTTTGATTTGACCCCCAAGCCAGTCAGCTGCCTTTAAGCGCTGATGACACAGGAACTGGTAGGCATTTCTTAGGGAGAGTGGGGAACTGACAGTCTGAAGTTACCAGATTTAGGTTTTAGTTATTTTGATGGCATCTTGGCAAAACACCACACTTTTCAATAACAAGAAATGCCACTGTCATGGAATGGGCAGTGGCTTTGGGGTAAGACAGGGCTGGGTTTGAATCTGACTCTGCAACTCTAGAGCTTGGGTGACATTAAAAAGATTACCCATTCTCTCTGAGTCTCATTTTTCTTGTCTGAATATGAGGATGAGAGCAGTGTTGATCTTAGAGAGTTGAGAGAAGTCAATGGGATAATGAATGCTAAGGGCTTAGCACAGTGTCTGGTGCCATGTATATATGTTTTTATGTAAGGGATTACATCTTAAACTCATTTTTGCCCCTGCATGCAGAGCAGATGCAGGTAACACACATATTATTAAATGAAGGACCAAATCTTATGAATATCCCTCCTTTAAACCTTCTCCTAGTCTTTGATAGCAACTGGCCACCTGTTGTTGCTTAAAGAAGCTGAAGAGAATTGGAAGCAGCAGGATAGAAGAGAGGTAGAGGGAAATGGGAGTCAGAAAATAAACATCCTTTTAAGACAGGCCATCATGCCGGGCACTGTGGCTCACGCCTGTAGTCCCAGGACTTTGGGAGGCCGAGGCGGGCTGATCATGAGGTCAGGAGATCGAGACCATCCTGGCTAACATGGTGAAACCCTGTCTCTACTAAAAATACAAAAAAATTAGCCAGGCGTGGTGGTAGGCGCCTCTAGTCCCAGCTACTCGGGAGGCTGAGGCAGAAGAATGGCGTGAACCCGGGAGGCGGAGCTTGCAGTGAGCTGAGATTGCACCACTGCACTCCAGCCTGGGTGACAAAGCAAGACTCCATCTCGGAAAAAAAAAAAAGAAAAGGCCATCATAAGAGCAGTGCAGGTGTTCCAGCAAGGCAAAAACCAGGATTAATTTTGTTCCTTAGATGACCCACTTCATTCCTTCCTTTGTCTTTTCTCGGAGGACACTGGGTGAGATGACCAATGACATGGGCTGCATTGTTCCTTTTGGAATTATGCAGCGTTCCCAGTTCAATCTTCCTCATAAGCGGGCGTGAGGCAGTGGTGCAGTGGTGGTGCTGCCATGGTGGTAACAGCAGCTGCCCAGCAGCTTCCTGACCTCTGGGTTGAAACTCTGGAGGTGTGACCTTGAAACCAATACTCATGTTATGACCCCTGACTTCTCCTCCAGTCCTTCCAACAATGTTGAAAGCATACAATTATCTTTCTGATATCCCTCTCTGCTTGAAATACTTAGAGGGGTTTCTGTTTCCACCACTTAGCTCTGATTTATACACATAGCATATAGAAACAAGCATATTAAACATTAGTTTTAAATTGGGCACGGTCACACTCCTATATTCCCAGCTACTCAGGAGGCTGATGTGGGAGGATTGCTTGAGGCCAGGAGTTTGAGGCTGCAGCAAGCTATGATTGCACTGTTACCGGTGGAAGACATCAGAGTTACTGGTGGTGAATCTGTACAGGTCTGCAGCAACCTCAGTTCTTGCTTTTTCAGAAGAAAGAATTCAACCGAGGAGCATAAGGCAGAAAAAGAAACTGAGGCAAGTTTCAGAGCAGTTTATTAAAAAAGGCTTATTTTTTTAAAAAAGACTTTAGAATAGGAAAGAAAGGAAAATTCACTTAGACCCAAGCAGGCACCTGAACGTCAAGTGCAGTGTTGAACCTTGATCCTAGGACTTTACAGGCTGGTCCCTTTCCCATGATTCTTCCCTCAGAGTGGGCTGCCCGCATGCACAGTGCCCTCCTTATCCTTGGGAGGTGAGCATTCGCAGTGTTTAGGAAGTTGTACGCATGCCCATCTGAGGCTTTCTTCCCTTTTCTGGTGGAGTGCCCTCAGAAGGTCATCCTTTGCCATTTTGTCTCTCTCCTTTTTTTTTTTTTTTTTTTTTTGTGAGACGGAGTTTCATTCTTGTTGCCCAGGCTGGAGTACAGTGGTGTGCTCTCGGCTCACCATAACCTCTGCCTCCCGGGTTCGAGTGGTTCTCCTGCCTCAGCCTCCCGAGTAGCTGGAATTACAGGCATGTGCCACCATGCCCAGCTAATTTTGTATTCTTTTTTGGTAGAGGTGGGCTTTCTCCATGTTGGTCAGGCTGGTCTTGAACTCCCAACCTCAGGTGATCCACCCGCCTTGGCCTCCCAAAGTGCTGAGATTACAGGTGTGAGCCACCGCGCCCGGCCTCCATTTTGTCTCTTAATGCACATGCCCAGGAAGTTGTGTCTTCCTAGTGCCTGCATTCAGTTAACGCTTCAGTGCAACAGGTGTGGGCCATCAGGAAATGCCTTCTCCCTGGTGCGGGCTGCCAACGTATCACTTTTAGAGAGGCAATGTGATCATTGCCAAAACATCACCTGACATTCCTAGCGGGTGGGGGAAGAGCCCTCTCCAGCCCCACTCATGCTTGTCTAACTACCTGTAACAGCGATACTTGCACTCCAGCAGCCCGAGTGACAGAGTGAGACTCCGTCTTTTTTAAAAAAAGAATTTTTACAATGTGAGTCAATTTATTTAGAAAATTACAGAGATATGACAGTTACGAAGATGGTCATCAGTGGTGGGATGCTGAAGTGTGGGAAACACTGGTCATATTTCATAATCATAACCAAGTAGGCATTATCGTTACTTTCAAGAGAAAGCGAGGTTAAATGAATCCCTCAGGATTACATAGCTGTTAGGTAGTGTTTCTGACTCCACAGCTCACTTTCTGAAGCTGGAGAAAGGAGTTGGAACTTGATTTGGTTGTCATCAGAGACCAAACATCAAGTGGCACTGTAACTGCGTCCTGAAGAATGAGTAGGATTTGTCCAGTGAGGTGGGGAGGGATTTCCAGGCTGACATGGATAAAGGTGTGGTGGTGTGAGTGGGCACCCTGCGTCTTGGGAACTGATGGAGCCCTGCAATTCTAGAGCAGAGGAGTTGCATGGAAACGTGACTGGAGGTGATACCTGAAAGGTGAGCAGGAATCTAGTCCTGGGAGTCCTTCAAAGCTGTGATGAGGAGATGACACAATTTCTGAAAGCCAAAGAGCCATGGAAGGATGTTAGACAGGGTGACCTATTTGCATGGGAATCTTAGAGAGGTTACTTCATCCCGTGGAGAGCTAGGGCTTAGGATCTAAGCTGATGAGGGAGGGGTGGGCTGAGGAGCCTGTAGGTGTGTGATAAGAACTGAAACTATTTCCCTCCACACAGCTGGCTTTCTACATTGACATCATTTTACTATTTTCCTGTCTTCATTAACATGACTTTACTATTCCAGGAAACTCTTGCCCAGAAAGATATAAGTTACAAATACCTTGTGGTTCATTTCAAGAACTTCCCAAACTCATTTAGATGAATATCAAATGGTTAAGCTTTTCAGTGTAAAACAACAGTTTACTCCCCAGAATCTTTTGAACCCCTTGCCTCAAAATCCCCACCTCACTATGTCCTCCAGTCCTAAACTCATATCAAGATCCGTATCAAACCCCATTCCAGCCCCTCCATTGAAATACCTGCCGGGAACCAGACTCCAAAACCTCATCTCCCTTCGTCCTCTGCTTTCTAAACACTGTTAAGACTCTGGCAAGGTTGCTTTCCCTTACTGCTGTGAGACTTGGCTTTATCAAGTAGTAGTAAAACCGCCTTTGCAAAAATTATGACAGTGAGAGAAATCTGATACAGCTGGCGTCATCTTGCTTCTAAAGCCTCACAAGCTGATCCCCTTTGTTAACTTTAAAACAAAGAAAATAACAACCTCTTCCCAAAACTAATCTCCTTGCCCAGGAACTGAAACTGTCTTCGTAAGACTCCTGAACGTCCCCAAGGTTAGGATTATGGGAGGGGCCTGAATTCTGCTAAAATGTAGGCGTAAATGATTACCAGCTATTGTTTCTTAGCTTGCTTTTCTATAAACTCTTACAGCCCAAGGTCACGTAGCTGGAGGGCACAAGATTTGTAACTTCCCCAATCCCAATTGTTCCTACAGATAACATCATTATTGTCAAAACCTAAAATTGATCTTTGAGGTATTTTTCAGACTTTTGTATTCTGGCAACCACTGACTCCACCTGGACCCGTGACTCATACCAAGGAACATGACACCCACACAGAAACTCCCATCCAGAAACTAACTCAGCATGCGAAGACACTTTGGACGCTTCTATATTTCATTCCCAATCAATCAGCAGGCCCATTTTAATCATTATTTCTTGATTATATGCCAAACAAAGGGTGGATTATTCATACCGTCCCTTTTTAGACCACCTAGGGTAAATTCCTGACATTGCCACAGTATTCATAAACCATTTTGGCACTGGTGGGAGTGTAGCAGTGAGGATGACTAAAGGTCACTCCCATTGCCATCTTGGTTTTGGTGGGTTTTAGCTGGCTTCTTTACTGTTTTATAAGCAAGGTCTTTATGACTTGTATCTTGTGCTGACTTCCTGTCTCATCCTATGACTTAGAATGCCTAACTGACTGGGACTCCAACCCAGCAGTTCTCAGCCTTATTTTACCCAGCCCCTACTCAAGGTGGAGTTGCTCTGGCTCAAATATCTCTAACATTTTCCCACTTCCTTTTATAAGAGAACCCTTAGTCCTAAGGGTTACAGAGGGATGAAGATCCATCTTCTGTAACTTCATGCTGAATAGGTGCGATGATATTTCTGCCTAACTATTATTAGGGTCTCTTGTATTGGGGGTAGAGAGGAGCTCAGTCAGAAAGGATTGGTATGGCGAGGGTCATTTATAGTCTTTAAGTTCTGACAAAAGGTGATATCCAGAAGATTAATAAGTGTCCAGTTTAAGAGAACATTGTGTAAACTTATCCTGCATTCCTACACATAAGATACAACAGCAATATATTCCACAAGAGTAAAGCTAAATAAGCAATATTATACCAAGTAAATGAAATAAGAAGCCTTTCTATGAACTGGGCAACTGTTGAAACCAAGCTGATATGATATGGGGTTGCTAGATGATTCCAGTATGTGTCCAGAATTAGAATATTGTTCAAGAATTTTACATTACTCATCCTTCTTGTTTCTTCTGAGCAGCAGCCAGAGATCTCTAGTTGGTTCACAGAAATAAGTAGAGTTAATCTAGATTGTAGGGAAAAAAAAAAACCCTCAAAAACAACTGATGGTGCTAGAATCTAATAACAGGTGTACCATAGTTCTTGAAACATATTTTTTTCTCACTCCAGTCTCTCACTTTTACTAAAGGCAATCATGGTATGACTGATTTACTTTATTATACTTGGCCTGATTATTTGTATAAAGTATAGCAAGAATAATTATTTTTCACATAGGCTTTTAAAGTTGGCTTTGTTCTATAAGGAATCTCACGTAAGATTTCTTTTTAAAGCTGAGCCCAGCCATGGGTTTGTACCCTCAAATACCTATGAGTTGGGTAAATTCCTCTCCTCTTGAGGTCCCAAGATAACCTGGGGCTCTGAGGCCTGTCAGAAAGTGACATTCTTTCCTTACCACAGATCGGGAACCCTATACAGGGGCTGTGTAGACAAGGTATGGAACCCTATACAGGGGCTGTGTAGACAAGGTATGAGGTCAGTTTTCCCAAGGGGCTTTTATTGACTCTCTAAGTAAAGTTTGATTCCTTAAAGAAAAGCATGCCATTCCAGTCAAAACCTCAGTAAAATAAACAGTTTCTCTAACTGTGCCCTGTTACAAATGAAAATAGATGTTTATTGTACTTCTGCAAATAACTATATTAACATAAACTAAGAATACTTACAATCTTCAAATTCTAGAGAAATCAGGTAGAAAGAAACAAATGTGCTCCAAATTTTGTTCACAGGAGTATACTTTACTCAATTGTTAAAAGCTGTAAATAGCTCAAAGGAAAAGTTTTCTTGACTCGGAAACACAAAACAAAGAATCAGCAATTTTTAAAGCAAAAAGTCAAAAATGATTCCAGTCTTCTGTTCGTTCATTCTATTCAGTTAACTCCTGTTCTGCTTGATATTCATGAACATTTCAGCTTCTCACGGGTTTTTCTCCTCTATTGTAATGTCACGATCTCCAAAGTTACCAGAAAACCTACATTTAGGAACATCTTTTAGAATTCTATAGTTGATTATAAACCACCTTCTGAAGAAATTAAAACAAGACAGCAGTTGTCTGTGAATGACAAAAAGTCTTAGGACAGCCACAGTCATAAACACAATTGAGGCCAGGCACGGTGGCTCATGCCTGTAATCCCAGCAGTTTGGGAGGCCGAGGTGGGTGGATCAGTTGAGGTCAGGATTTTGAGAGCAGCTTGGCCAACCTGGTGAAACCCCGTTTCTATTAAAAATACAGAATTAGCCGGGTGTGGTGGCGTGTACCTGTAATCCCAGTTATTCAGGAGGCTGGGGCAGGAGAATCACTTGAACCTGAGAGGCAGAGGTTGCAGTGCCAAGATCACACCATTGCATTCCAGCCTGGGCAACAGAGCAAGACTCTGTCTCCAAAAAACAAAACAAAACAAAAACAAAAACAAAAAACCATGATTGACAAAGAAATTTGTTACCTCTGTGACACACAATAATTTAACATAACAGTTATTACTGATAATGTACACTAAGTTCTACCAGAATTATAGGAGTTTCACATAACTTTTGAACACATACCAGTAAGATATTTATACAAATACAGCCCAAAGAAAGTCAAACATTATTCATATTTGACAATGCTTCCTGTATACTTTTATGCCAAATAAGCCAAATTATGTTATTTTTGGACTTTAGGAAACCTAATATCTTAAAAGATTAATTAGGTCAGAAAAAGACATAATTTATAATTTTTGTTAAAGAGCAGATCAGTGCTCTAACAAAAACCTGTTGTGCTTTTATTCCAATATTCAATTTATGGAAAAACTAAATATTATTCGTTTAACTTTAGCCAATATGTTCACACACATAATTTCTTTCGCAAGACCAATTTTTCACAAATATTCCAAAGAGTCAAAGAAGCAGTTCATTACCTTAAAGCATTTAGCAAACCTAATATCTGACCTGCCTAATTTAGACCAAATGTCTACATTTTTGAAGATATTTTTATTTTACCAATAATCTTCAAAACCATTTTTATTTCTCAAAGATTACTCAAGTCATGTGAACTAAAAGGCATCACGCTTTTTACTTTTCTGACAAAATATTTGCTACCTAGTTATTATACACCAAAGTTTTCTCATAATGGGAAGTAATTTTTAATACCCCCCAAAGTAAAAAATGTCAGGTAATGCAATGCAAAACAGTACAAAGCCTTAGGTTTTGAGAGGAATCTATGCACTTTTTAATTCCTGAGGTTCCATGAGGAAAACAGGTTTTTCCCAAAACGGTATCTGTGGCTCCTCCTATGTTTTTCCGACGGATTTCCAGACTGTTAGAGCTTGAATACGCTGACTTAACCACAGTGCTCTTTTAAAAAGTCTTTTTAAATCTCGTATTACCAGACTTTAGCCAGGCCAAATGGCCAAGATTCCTGGCTTTTGAACTTTATCAAAAGCAACCTCACGGGTGAAACCAACAAGTCTTAACTAAAGTTATGGCTTAATCACGAGTCTATGAGGTATTTTCAAAGAGGTAGTAAGCAGTTTCTACAAGATCTAGAATCTCCAATGGTAGCTGAAAGAAAGGAAGATTCAAGAAGGGAAACCAGAAGTTGTACATGGAGGGGAAGAGAATCAACAAATGTTAAAGGTCATGCAGAAATCAAACCAGAAAGGAGTCATCCCTTAAGCTGGAACTGAACCCAGGCCATCATTGTAAAATGGCAGAGACAAAGAGAAAGTACGGTCACATGGTTACAAGGTCACGCTCCCAAGGACGTGAAACAAGATGAGAGGGAAACTTTATCCAGTTTTTTTTTTTTTTGGTTTCAGAGACCTGCAGCAAAATTTGTAACTGACAGGTTTGCTGGGTCATCTTGAATAGTGGGTTTATAGGGGTCCTAGGCTTGCATTCTGTCCTAGGGTACCCATCTTTATGACAGAACAATACAGAAAGACACACAAAACACACCAGATTTGCTACAGTGTAAGATTACCTCACAGATCCTTTTTCCCATTAATCAACACTTTAGAGAAGATAACAGAGATTTTCACCATTCATTCAATCAGTTTGCACAGCAAGAGAGAGGGGTCAGAAGTCTGACTGGTAAGAAATTCTTACCCTTTTGCCAGCATGCCAGGCTTCTGGGTTCCCTTTCCCTGAGTGGCCCTAGTGACCTGGCTTGCTGCACCGTAGCCCTGGGGGCCAACCCTCAACACAAAGGAAAACTATCTTTTTCCATTCTGGCGGGAGCAAAATACATGTGACAAAACACAGACATCAGCCACTCTGCTTAGCACCCAATATCAAACTGGCAAGGCTCAGACTTTACCCCAGTTGGCCCCATAATTGTTAACCAACCTCCAACGAGGAGTTTCAACTTGTGGTCTCTGGGAGTAAGATGGTAGCCCTGGGTAACAGAAAAGAAAGAGAAAGAAGAGAAAAGGAGTAAAGCATTGTCTGCGGTAGGATGGGGAAGGTGAAGAGCTCAGAGAGGTCAGAGAAAAACCCACCTATCCCAGCGATGCTGAATCAAAAGTTCAGTTTGTCAGTCACAAAAGGATCTTTTCCAGCAGTTTCACCACCTCTCAGGTTTCCCCCTTTAGGGAGGAAAAAGTTCCCCATGTCCCATGATCCTGTACATGACTAATTCTGTCACCCACAGCCATAAGCAAAGAGTGCAAGGCACACTAATCCAAAGAAATAGCAGTTAACATCCTGCAATGCCAAACTTGTTCTTAGCAGAGAGGGACTTTGTCAAGACAGGCCTCCAACTCCCTAAATTTTAGGAAGGACTCTATCTTCCTACGTTGGGCCTTGAACCCAGGTTTGGTCAAGCATCCTTGCCTTTTATTAAGAGGGGCCTTTAAACCTCTCTGTCTGAGGAGAGACTCTAACTCCTCTAAGTTGGGCCTCTAACTCAATCCCATCCTTTACCCGGGTATTCCACCACTTATCTATAGTTAACCAGTCAGTGCTAGTCTATTTCCTTTGGGTCAAGGGTCTCTCAGCAGAGTCTCTTCATGGCTCTCCAGAAAGATGTTACTGGAAAAGGGTCCTGATTCAGACTCCAAGAGAGGGTTATTGGATCTTGTGCAAGAAAGAATTCAAGGTGAGTCTATAGAGTAAAGTGAAAGTAAGTATATAAAGAAAGTAAAGGAATAAAAGAATGGCTACTCCATTGGCAGAGCAGCCCCAAGGGTTGCTGGTTACCCATTTTTATGGTTATTTCTTGATTATAATCTAACAAGGGGTGGATTATTCCTGCCTCCCCCTTTTAGACCATATAGGGTAACTTCCTGACATCACCATAGCATTTGTAAACTGTCATGGCGCTGGTGGGAGCGTAGCAGTGAGGATAACCAGAGGTCACACTCATGGCCATCTTGGTTTTGCCTGGCTTCTTTATTGCAATCTGTTTTATCAGGAAGGTCTTTATGACCTGTATCTTGTGCCAACCTCCTGTCTCATCCTGCAAATTAGAATGCCTAACCAGCTGGGAATGCAGCCCAGCAGGTCTCAGCCTTCTTTTGCCCAGCTCCTATTCAAAATGGAGTTGCTCTGTTTCAAACACCTCAGACAATTTTGTTTATTTTTTGTAGAGATGGGGTCTCACTATGCTGCTCAGGCTGGTCTCAAACTCCCAGGCTCAAGTGATTCTCCTGCCTTGGTCTCCCAAAGTGCTGAGATTACAGGTGTGAACCACCATGCCCAGCTAATTAAACCGTTTATTTGCTGCAACACCTCATGTTCTTAGTGCATTAGCTCTTCTGGACAGTGGGCGAGACAAACACATTAGGTTGTTACAGTTTGGGTGGTATTTTCTGGGATCTGGACCTGGAGAATCTACTCAGTCAGAGGAGGGAGCCAGCTGTGGTGGCATCAGCACCTGTAAGTCCCAGCTACTTAGAAGGCTGAAGCAGGAGGATCACTTGAGCTCACGAGTTTGAGTCCAGCCTGGGCAACATAGTGAGACCCTGTCTCTAACTTTATGAAAAGAGAGACAGAGAGAGGAAATAGGGGAAGAAGAGCCAGGGATAAGAAATGCAAGGGATGGCTGGATGTGGTGACTCACTCCTGTTATCCCAGCACTTTGGGAGGCTGAGGTGGGCGGATCACGAGGTCGGGAGTTTGAGACCAGCCTAGCCAGCATGATTAAACCCCGTGTCTACTAAAGATACAAAAAAAATTAGCCGGGTGTGGCGCATGCCTGTAATCCCAGCTACTTGGGAGGATGAGGCAGGAGAATTGCTTGAACCCAGGAGGCGGAGGTTGCAGTGAGCCAGGATTGTGCCATTGCACTCCGGCGACAGGGTAAGACTCCATCTCAAAAAAAAAAAAAAAAAAAAAAAAAGAAATACAGGGGACATCAACATTCAAAGGCAGTAGGGGAGTCAAGGTAATTTTTCGACAGAGAATCCAACGTTAGCCTAAATTTCATCTAGATTCACAGGCCCTGAAAAGCAGGACTTTGGAATTTGGAACCAGGAGCCCTCAGCTGGGTAGAACACAGTGGGTGCTAGGTAGGGGTGAGGGTGGCAATTAGAAACCAACCCCAGCCTGGCGCATGGTAGGACAGAGGTGATGGGGTGTCTGGAATTGGAGAGAAGTGTGGGAAGCAGAGAGAGAGGTGCTGAGACAAACTGGACTCTGGAATTTCCCCAGGCAGGCTCTGACTGGGCTCTCCTGAGGAGGGAGTTCAACTTGGTAGCTGGAGCAGGCTCCCTGGGCCAAGGGGAGGACAGGGTGGGGCAGAGCCTATGAGAATGGCTGCAAGACTCTTACTGCAAGAACTCAGTGAGCTGCCATCCTCCCCCTCCCCCACCACACAAACTCCCCTTTCCACTTTGTTGGTGATTTCTTAGCTCTGGACGCTTCGGGTGCATTTATAGCTAACCTTATAATCGAATGCATACTTGTCATTTTATAAGTATAGCTCTGGGTTACTCTTTGCCCATCAATTAACTCAATTATGGTGTTTGCTGTCTGTCCTCTTTCTACTTTCTGGATACCTAGTATGGACCTAGATGTGGTTCCCGGGACACTTTGAATAGAAAGGCCAGGCTGAGATGAGGTTTGGGCCTGGAGGCCCCTTGGACGACAGGACATCAGAACATTTACTCACATGCCAGGGAGTCTAAGTCACCCAATTGAACAACTACGCCTTCCAGATTTAGAAGAACGCACATACATAGTTTCCTCTCAGGCCCCTGCTTTCTCCCCTCCCTCTCCCCCCACCTCCCTTCCACTCACTGGCAGAAATATATCCACCCCGTATTGTGTTAAGATGACTGTATTGTATTTCTAAAGGGCAAGTGTGCTGTTGATAGGCCTCCCTTTAGGAAGCCGAAAGGCTTGCCTGAGTGGTGGGTGGGGTTAGAGCCAGGCGCCCAGTCTTCTTCCATTCATGTGTGGAGAAACTGCTTTTAGGAAATTGCTTACATTTTGTTTTATTATTTCCTATGCTTGGACTATGTCCATTCATTCATTTATTCAACATGTATTTATTGAGCACCTACTATATGTCAAAATGCCTACTCTCGTGGAGCTTGTATTTGAGAGTAATGATATCAGAATGCACATATGATATATGTATTATATATGCATGTATTACATATATATATATAATTAGGTCGAAGAAAAACAAAACCAGGTGGCATGGTAAGGGGCTAGAAAGTGATGAGGACTGATATTTTAGGAGGAGCAGAGAACAGTGACCTGACTGAAGTGAGGAAATAAGCCATGTGGCTCTCCAGGACCAGAAGTTTCAGGCAGAGGAATAGCACGTGTAAAATTCAGAGACTAGAGAGGAAGGTGTTTACTGTGTTTGCTGTCTTTGAGGATGGGCAAGGATGCCAGTGTGGCTGGAGTGGAGCAGGAGTTGAGAAAGAGTGGTAGGGAGGTGGGTCAGAGAAGCAGCCAGAGCCATGGCCGGACTTTGCATTTTGTTCTGAGCATGATAGGAAGCAGCTGAGCAAGGCAGGGACTTGATCTGGATTCTATTTCTGATGAGCACTTTCCTGCTATGTGGGGTGAGGGAGGAAGCAAGGAGAGCAGCTGGGAGAGACAGAGTGTAATAGAATCAGGGTCTATTATAAAGGAAGAGCAACCAGAATTTTCTAATGGAAAAGGATATGAAGTGTGAAAGCAAAAGAGGAGTAGTAAAAGACACCAAGGGTTTTGACCTGAGCAACTCAGGGACAGGGGTGTCATTTACTTAGATGGGAAGTGCTGAAGATGTGTGGTGGAGATGCGGAGAAGGTGGAAGTGTTAACAAGTCTAGAGTGCTGGGGTGAGGTCAGGTTGGACATGTAAATCTGGGGGTCATCAATGTATGTTTTGAAAGCCATTAAGATTGTCTGTAAAGAACCAGATGGTAAGTGTTTTAGGCATTGTCCCAACCGCTCAACTCTGCCGTTATAATATGAAAGCAGCCATAGACAATATGTGAATGAATGATCGTGACCATGTTCCAATAAAACTTTATTTTAGAAAGCAGATAGTGGGCCAGATTTGGCCCATAGGCTATAGTTTGCCAACTGTTAGACAAGGTGGTATTACCTAGGTAAATTTTAAAAAGAAAAGAGAAGAACTCAGAGCCTTGGGGCACCCAACACTTAGAAACTGGGAAGAGGAGAGGGATCTAAGGGAATGAGATATAGCAAGCAGCAAGGGAACAGGCAAATTAAGAGATTGGGGTGGCATGGGAGATGTCAGATATTTCAAGAAGGACAAACCAATATTATGGTGCCAATAAACATTGTGAAATACATTGAAATGGACAAAAAAATGGAGTGTTCTGTCTAGTATACCTTCAGGGTTATATTCATCTTTCATTGCTTTTGATCTATTTTACAGCTTTGTGAGTTATAGAAAACTGACAATAATGCAAATGATTCTTGTCTATGAAAACAATTACATCTGGTTGAATGCAATTACTTGCACTGGTAGAATTGGCAGAATGCAATTGCCCTGTGAATAAACCCGTTTTGCATCTGTAATCATGTGATGCTTAACCACAAGGATATGTTCTAAGATGTGTGGTATTGTTAGGCAATTTTGTCATTGTGCAAACATCATACGGTGTGCTTACACAAACCCAGATGGTATAGACCACTACACACCAGGCTGTAGGATAGCGCCTATTGCTTCGAGGCTGCAAACCTGAACAGCATGTTACTGAACTGAATACTGTAGGCAATTGGAACACAATGGTGAGTATTTCTGCATCTAAACATATCTAAATATTAAAAAGGCACAGTAAAAATACAGTAAAAAAGATTTGAAATGCTACATGTATGGAGTGCACTTACTTTGAATGGAGTTTACAGGACTGGAAGTTGCCCTGGGGGAGCCAGTGAGTAAGTGATAGTAAATGTGAAGGCTTAGGACATTATTGTACCTGATGGTAGATTTTATAAATACTGTACACCTATGCTACACTAAATATATTTAACACATTTTTCTTTCTTTAATAATAAATTAACCTTAGATTACTGTAACATTTTAATCCCATGAACTTTTAAATTTTAACAATCTTGTTGACTCTTTTCTAATAATATTTAGCTTAATACACAAACACATTGTACAGCTGTACAAAAAAATTTTGTTATATCCTTATTCTATAAACTTTTAACATTTTTAAATTACTTTTTTTTACTTTTTAAACTTTTTTGTTAAAAATGAAGACAGAAACACATACATTAGCCTAGGCTACACAGGGTAAGGAATATTAATATAACTGCCTTTCACCTCTACTCCTTGTCCCACTGGAAGGTCTTCAGGGGCAATAAGAGCCATAGGGCTGTCATTTCCTATGACAACA
Source organism: Theropithecus gelada (assembly GCF_003255815.1). Lineage (NCBI taxonomy): Eukaryota > Metazoa > Chordata > Mammalia > Primates > Cercopithecidae > Theropithecus > Theropithecus gelada. The sequence goes on along the minus strand of NC_037671.1, from coordinate 135,072,087 downwards.
ATGCCATCTTCTGGAGCACCTCCTGAAGCACTTGTCTTAGGCTGTTTTACAGGTAAATTTTTTTTTTTTTTTTTTTTTTTGAGTTTCACTCTTGTTGCCCAGGCTGGAGTGCAATGGCATGATCTTGGCTCACCACAACCTCTGCCTTCCGGTTTCAAGCGATTCTCCTGCCTCAGCCTCCTGAGTAGCTGGGATTATAGGCACCCGCCACCATGCCTGGTTAGTTTTGTATTTTTTGTAGAGACGGGATTTCTCCACGTTGGTTAGGCTGGTCTCGAACTCCCAACCTCAGGTTATCCGCCCGCCTCAGCCTCCCAAAGTGCTGAGATTACAGGCATGAGCCACCGCGTCTGGCCTACAGCTAACTTTTTGCACTCTAAAATAATGATGAAGGTACAGTATAGTAAATACATAAACTAGTAATACAGTTGTTTATGATCATTATCAAGTCCTATGCACTGTACATAATTGTATGTGCTATGCTTTTATACAACTGGCAGTACGGTAGATTTGTTTACACCAGCATCACCACAAATGCACTGCGTAATGCATTGCGCTATGATGTTAGGACAGCTATGATGTTACGAGGCAACAGGAATTTTTCAGCTCCCTTATACCCTATGGGAATACCAACATATATGGGGTCCGTTGTTGACCGAAATGTTGCTTTGCAATGTGTGACTGTATTAGTAAACTTATAAAGCTTTCCTTATTGCTTTTGTATGTGAGGTTCATGAACTTCTTTAAACTGGTTGTAACATCTTACTGGTTCCCTCATTAGCGAGTAATATAAAATCATTTACATGTGTTCATTTTATATTTGTATGTAAGTCATGATTTTACTTTTTGAAATTATTATTTGACAGTGGAGATTGAGTAAAAGAAATATTAAGAATTCACAATTAAAATTGGCAACATGTAGATCATGGTGACTTTGATAAGAGCTATTTTGGAGTAGGAAGTGAAAGACTGATTGGAACAAATTGTATAAAGCTATAATAAAGACACACGGGCACAGGGGTAAATAAATAGACCAATGGAACAGAGTTAGAGATCCCAGAATAAACCCACACATAAATAGAAACTTTATAGATGGCAGAGTTGGTAATGCAGGGAAAGGATGGAGTAGTCAATAAATGGTGCTGGTGCAATTTGTCATCTATATGAGAAAAAAACAAAACTGAATCTCTACCTTGAACAAATCAATCTGTTCCAGTGAATTTAAGACTTTGATATGGTTTGAATGTGTGTCCTCGCCCAAATCTCATGTCGAATTGTAATCCCCAATGTTGGAGGTGGGGGCTGGTGGGAGATGACTGATCATGGAGGGGGATTTTTCATGAATAGTTTAGCACCAACCTCTTGCTGCTGTTCTCCATGTGAGTGAGTTGTTGTGAGATCTGGGCATGTAAAAGTGTGTAGCACCTCTTTACCTCTCTTGCTTCACTCTGGCCATGTGACATGCCTGCTTCCCCTTTGCCTTCTGCCATGATGATATGTTTCCTAAGGCCTCCCCAGAAGCTGAGCAGATGCCAGCACCATGCTTCCTGTACAGCCTACAGAACAGTGAACCAATTAAAATTCTTTTCTTTGTAAATTACCCCACCTCAGGAATTTCTTTATAGCAATGTGAAAAGGAACTAATACAGACTTTTAGAAGAAAATAGAAGAGAATATTTTTATGTCCTCATGTTAATGAAAAAATGTTAAGACACAAAATCACAAACTTTAAAGGAAAATATTTTGAATTTGACACCATTAAAATTTTAAAAACATATTTGATTGTCAAAAGACACATTAAAGAGATTGAAAATACAATTACTCATTAACACTTAACTGACAAAAGATAGGTATCCAGATTCTGCAAAGAACACTTACAAATCAATATAAATAAAAATAACCTAATAGAAAAATGTTCAAAAAATATGAATAAGCACTTATCAGAAGAGAAAATTCAAATCATCAATGAACATATGAAAAGATGTAAAACCTCACTGCTAATTAGGGAAATGCAAATTAAAACCCCAATATAACACTATTTTATATCCCTTAAACGGACTAATCTTTAAGAGTCTGATGATACAAGTATTGGCAAAGATGTGGGGAAATTAGAACTTTCATACTCTCTTGATTGGAAGATAAATTGATATAATCACTTTAGAAAGCAATTTGGCTTTTAAGTTTTTCTAAGGTATATCTCCAGGAGTTGTTGTGGTATAGGATATGCATATAACACAGCAACTCCTGGAGCTATGCCTTAGAAAAACTCACAAATATGTACAGAGGGACAGTTTATAGCAGTGTTGCTGTTGTAAAATTTTGGCTATAACCTGCCTATCCATTAATAAGAAAATGGTGAAGTGAATTGTGGTTTACTGGGACAATGGAATATTATGTAGTAATGAAAAACAAAGGATTAGAGCTGTATGTATCAATATGGATGAATTTCACAAACAGATGTTCAAGAGAAAGAGCAAGTTGCACAATACATGTTCATACCTAGTTTTCAGTGTGCAGATCTCGCATATTTTTTGTCAGATTTATCCCTAAGTATATTTTTAGTGCTATTGAAAATGGTATTTTAGGCTGGGCCTGGTGGCTCATGCCTGTAATCCCAGCATGGCTTTGGGAGGCTGAGACAGGAAGATTGCTTGAGCCTAGGAGTTCAAGATCTGCCTAGGCAGCATAGCGAGACCTCCTCTCTACAAAAAAAATAAAAATAGCCAGGCACAGTGGATCATGTCTATAATCCTATCATTTAGGGAGGCAGAGGTGGGGGTACAGCTTAAGCCCAGGAGTTTGAGACCTGCTTGGGCAATAGAGCGAGACCATGTTCTCTACAAAAAGGGGGAAAAAAGACAAAATAAATAAAAATTTACAAAATTAGCTGGGCATGGTGGTGCATGCCTGAAGTCACAGATACTCAGGAGGCTGAGGTGGGAGGATCACTTGAGCCCAGGAGGTTGAGGCTGCAGTGGGCTATGATCATTCCACTGCAGTCCAGACTAGACAACACAATAAGACCCTATCTCAAAAAAAAAGAAGAAAACAGTGTTTAAAACATTCCAATTTCTAATTGTTCCTTACTAGTATATTGAAATACAGCATACTGTTGTATATTAATCTCATATCCTGCAACTTTGCTAAAATCACTTATTCTAGTAGCTATTAAAAATAGATTCCATCAGATTTTCTCTATATATGACCATGTCATCTGTGAATAAATACAGTTTTATTTCTTCCTTTTCAATTTGAATGCCTTTTTTCCCACCTAATGCTCTGGTTAGAACCCCCCATACAAAGCTGAATAGAAGTAGTGAGAACAGACAACCTTGTCTAATTCCCAAACTTAGGGAGAAAACATACAGTCTTTCACATGATGTATACTGTTAGCTGTGGGTTGTTTTTTGGAGATGCCCCTTATGAGATGGATATAATTCCCTTATATTCTTAGGTTGTTCAGTGTTTTTATTATGAAAAGGTGTTGGCTTCTCTCAAATGTGTTTTTTGCATTGATTGGGATGATCATGTTTTTTCATATGGTCTGTTAGTATGGTAAATTATATTGCTTGATTTTCGGATATTAAATCACTCTTTCCTTCTTGTGATAAATCTCATGTGTTCATGATGTATTGTCCTTTTAAAATATAAAGAGACATCCAATTTGCTAAAATTTTGTTAAGAATTATTGTATCTATGTTCATATAGGTATATTGGTGTATAGTTTTCTTGCCTTGTAAGGTCTTTACCTGGTTTTGATATCAGAGTAATGCTGGACCATTCAGTGATTTGGGAGGTATCCCCTCCTCTTCAATTTCCTTGAACAGTTTGTGCAGAATCAATATTATTTCTACCTTAAATGTCTGACTCTGGGGTTTTCTTTCTTTTCTTTTTCTTTTTTCTTTTTTTTTGAGGCAGGGTCTCACTCTGTCACCCAGGCTGGAGTGCAGTGGCCCAATCATGGCTCACTGAAGCCTCCACCTTCCAGGCTCAAGCAATCCTCCCACCTCAGCCTCCCAAGTAGCTAGGATAACAGGCATGCACCACGATGCCTGGCAAAATGTTTTGTATTTTTTATGGAGATGAGGTTTTACCATGTTGCCCAGGCTGGTCTCAAACTCCTTGGCTCAAGCGATCCTCCTGCCTCAGCCTCGTAAAGTGTGAGCCACTGCATGTGGCCAATCCTGGGGTTTTCTTTGTGGAAACATGTGTTAGTTTGTTTGCATTGCTATAAAGGAATACCAGAGACTGGATAATTTATAAAGAAAGGAGATTTATTTGGCTCATGGTTCTGCAGGCTGTACAGGAAGCATAGTGCCAGCATCTACTTCTGGTGAGGGCCTCAGGAAGCTTCCAGTCATGGCAGAAGATGAAGCGATGCCTGAGTCACATGGTGAGAGAAGGAACAAGAGAGAAAGAGGAGGAAGTTCCAGACTCTTTCAAACAACCAGATCTTGTGTGAACTCATAACTGAGAATTCACTCATTACTGGGGAGGATGGCACCAAGACATTCATGAAGGATCCATGATCCAAACACCTCCCACCAGGCCCCACCTCCAACACTGGGGGCTACATTTCAACACGAGATTTGGAGACGACAAACATCCAAACCATATCATAAAGTTTTTAATTGCATATTCAATTTCTTTAATAGATGTAGGCCTATTCTGGTTATCTATTTCTTCCTGAGTGTTGTTAGATTGCATTTTTCAAGGGATTTGTCCATTTTATCCATATCGTGCCATTTCTATCTGGTGTAATTAGAATAGTGATCATATCAAAATTCAGTTTCTCCATATCTTTTCCAGGTAACTCTCCCTTTGGTGCTTTGAAGCAATAGGGCATCTTGACTGGCTGCCATGGCCCCCACCTTTCCTCCTAGGCTCAGCCCTTGACAAAAGTACTCCTCACTACTCTCTCATCTTCCCGCCACCTTGTATCCCTCTAGCATTCCTCACCTGAAGAACTTAGGCTTTCTTAAGTCTCTTTAGTTAGCAGGAAACTACCTAATTTAAAAACCTGGTCAGGCGCGGTGGCTCACGCCTGTAATCCCAGCACTTTGGGAGGCCAAGGCGGGCGGATCACCTGAGGTCAGGAGTTTGGGACTAGCCTGACCGACATGGATAATCCCCGTCTCTACTAAAAAAATACAAAATGAGCCGGGAGTTTTGGGGCATGACTGTAATCCCAGCTACTTGGGAGGCTGAGGCAGGAGAATCGCTTGAACCCAGGGGGCGGAGGTTGTGGAGAGCCGAGATCGCGCCATCGCACACCAGCCTAGGCAACAAGAGCGAAACTCTGTCAAAAAAACAAAAAACAAAAAACAAAAAACTCTCCAAGCTGTTTATTACTTAAGGGTTTAGTCCTTCCAAGAGTATTTATGTTTCAGAAGAGAATGTCTAGACAGGATTGTGCATAACGAAAGTAAGTCCATTTTTAATGGTGTTATTGTAGGCTCTGTGACAAGTAGGGGAGGGAAGCACTTTGGGAAAAGGACCCTCCTCTTTTTAAAATACTATTCAAGTACAAGTTTGCTCTTATTACTCTTCTGCTTTAAGACTGTCTACAGGGAGTTCCCTTTGTCCTTTGGTCAAAGTAAAATGTTTGACACAACCTTGCAAGATCCTGCCTCTTCTCGAGCCATCAGACCCAGTCTTACTGCTCTGCTCTGCTGGAGTTCTGTCCTGGCCCTCAAACTGTTGGATTTCTCTGAGAAAGCGATAGTGTGCTCAGATTTTAAGGATGAGGTGGAGAAGTTCAAAGAGAGGGCATTTGCTATGGAACTGAGGCTACCAAAGTGACAAAGAGAATGCATCCCGATAGTGGCCTTATAAAGTGGAGTAGCACACTGACAGTGCGACCAGTGACTGCCAGGCTGACTAGAGAAGGCAACTCTTGCTGTGGATATAGTTGGAAACTGGCTTTTCTGCTTCAGCGCTGTGGACCAGCCATTGGCCTTTCTTCCCTAAAGTTCATTCACCTGATACCTTCCAGAAGGAAGGCCACCCCCTGCCTGGGTTGGCCATGTGCCAAACCCCTGCCCACTCCAAAGTGTGGCTTGGAATGATGTGATCTGCTTATTAAAAATCAGATTGCGGGAGGCCAAGGCGGTCGGATCACGAGGTCAGGAGATCGAGACCATCCTGGCTAACACGGTGAAACCCATTTCTACTAAAAATATAAAAAATTAGCCGGGCATGGTGGCGGGTGCCTGTAGTCCCAGCTTCTTGGGAGGCTGAGGCAGGAGAATGGCCTGAACCTGGGAGGTGGAGCTTGCAGTGAACCGAGATCGCACCACTGCACTCCAGCCTGAGCAACAGAGCCAGACTCTGTCTCAAAAAAAAAAAAAAAAAAGAAAAGAAAAATCAGATTCCTGTGCCCCAGGCAGACTGACTCATCAGGGGTGGAGTCTAGAAATAAATTTACATTTATTTATGTTTTATTTTTGTATAGACTAGGTGTCACTATATGATGGTCTCAAACTCCTTGGCTCCAGCAATCCTCCCCCTTCGGCCTCCCAAAGCACTGGGATTACAGGCCTGAGCCACCGCGCCAGCCTAATTGTACTTTTTTTTTTTTTTGAGACAGAGTTTCACTCTTGTTGCCCAGGCTGGAGTGCAATGGCAAGATCCTGGCTTACCGCAACCGCCGCCTCCCGGGTTCAAGCGATTCTCCTGCCTTAGCCTCCCGAGTAGCAGGGATTACAGGCATGCGCCACCATGCCTGGCTAATTTTGTATTTTTAGTAGAGAAGGGCTTTCTCCATGTGGGTCAGGCTGGTCTTGAACTCCCGACCTCAGGTGATCCGCCCGCCTCGGCCTCCCAAAGTGCTGGGATTACAGGTGTGAGCCAGTGCGCCGGGCCTTAAATGTACCTTTTTTTTTTTTTTTTTTTTTTTTTTGAGGCGGAGTCTCGCTCTGTCGCCCAGGCTGGAGTGCAGTGGCCAGATCTCAGCTCACTGCAAGCTCCGCCTCCTGGGTTTACGCCATTCTCCTGCCTCAGCCTCCCAAGTAGCTGGGACTACAGGCGCCCGCCACCACACCCGGCTAGTTTTTTGTATTTTTAGTAGAGACGGGGTTTCACCCTGTTAGCCAGGATGGTCTTGATCTCCTGACCTCGTGATCCGCCCGTCTCGGCCTCCCAAAGTGCTGGGATTACAGGCTTGAGCCACCGCGCCCGGCCCAAATGTACCTTTTAAACCAAGTTCTGCGGTAGATTCTCAGGCATGAAAATTTGAGAACCATGTTTGTGAGGGGCGTCATGCGGAAGGCCATATATTCTTGCAGCCAGTAGACTGAACCCGGACCTTGCATCCCCACCCTGGGCTCTCTCTCAGTGACAACTTTTCCCAGGTGTCGGGGCTTCCCTCCAGCGTGACGACCCCACGGATACGGTGCCAAGAGCCAGGCTGGCGGCTGGGCGGGCGGGAGAGCGGCGGGGTTGGGGGCGCGGGCACCATACGACCGCGGGCTCCGGGACCACAGCGCGCCGGGGAGGAGGCCGAGGCGGCGGGAAAAAGCCGAAGATACTTGAGGGGATGGAGGGACCAAGCGACGGAGGGAGGAACAGAGTACAGCCTCGCGCTCGTACCGAGCACTGGGACGCGCGGGGAGCGCAGGAGGCCGGGCGGGGAGGTTCGGGGCGGGGCGTGCTACCCGCAGCCCCCGGAGCTCGGCTAACTCTGCGCCCAGTGCACGGCAGCACCATGGGGTCCCGCCACTTCGAGTGGATTTATGACCACGTGGGGCACTTCGGCAGGTAGGGGGCGGGGTGGGGAGGGGGCGCCACGCGGGAGGCGGCGCCAAGGGGTCTGTTTCTTTCGGTTGCCACAGGGTTCTCGCGCGGCGCTCGCGATCCGAAAACATCTCCACTCCCTCCTTCCCCCGCGCAGTCCGGACACAGGCGTCCAGACGCCGGCCCCGAGCTGGGCTTGTGCCCTAGGACTCTGGCAGCGGGGCCTGGCATGGTGATCAGAGGCGCCGGGCTCGCTCGGGGTGCGCCTGTTGCCAGGCAGGTGGGACCTGGGTGCTCTCCGCGGCAGCCGATGCTGGAGGCCCCCAGGGGCCAGATCGCACGCTTAGGGGGTGCCTGTGCCTGGCCGCCCGTTTCTCTAATCCCTTTTCTCACTTCCCGAGACGGCTGCTGCCCCCTTCTGCCCCGCGCCGCCGTAGGGCCTCCCTCTGTGCCTGGCAGGTATTCCCCAGGGACAACCGTTAGTCAGAGTTGGTTGCCGTTTATTAAAACCTAATATGTGCCAGGTACACTGTACCGAGAGCTTACACACAGTTCTTCATTTGATGTTCACCGGGACCCTGCAAAGGAGGTGTTCAAATCCCTATTTTAGTGATTGGGAAACAAGCTGGCGGGGTCAAGGACTCATAGCCAACGCATGGTGGAACCACATTTTACCTCCGTACACTCTCTTTTCATTTGTCAAATGGATTTAAAAATTTTTAAATTATTCATTCGTGCGTTCATTTATGGACAGAGCTCCTTTATCTGACTCAAGAGTGCTTTGAGAAGAGAGGTAGCCGGGTGAGGGGCCATGCAGCGTGACGGCCGGAGATTTGGAGCTGCGTCTGAATCCTGGCCTGCTACTTACCTCTGATATGATTCTGGAGATACTTTGTGTCTCAGTTTCCTATCCAGAAAATGGGAATTAGGCTTAGCGAAGAGATGATGTGGTGCTGTACTTCAAGGTGGAAGGTTGTATGCGTTTTGGTTTTGATTCCCAGTGTCTGCAAAAAAGAGCTGTTAGGACAGAGGAAAGGGGCAAGAAGCCCCAGCTGTTCCCTGCTTCCTTCTGCTTGCCTCATTGAACGCTGTCTTGTGCCTGGCTTGGTCATAAGCCGTTGGTACGTGTTACTTCCTTTAATTTTCACTACAGCCTGATAAGGTTGGTAGTATCACCCTCTTTTCACAGATGAGAAAAACAAGGTTTCTGCCTAAGCATAAATCTAATACTAGCAGGGCAGAATTGGATGCCATTGGATGCCCATCACCTCCACAGCCCACACTCTCAACCATGATGCACTCCTGAGCACGGTTGGGTGACGGCCCCGCTGGGCCAAGCTCTTTATGTATGATCTCATTTCATCCCTTTGGAAGCAGAATAGCACAGAGGTTAAAAGATCAGTTTTAAGGCTGGATGTCTGAGTTCCTATTCTGGCACTACCACACATTAACTATATGGTCATGAGCATATTATTGACCACTTTCTTATCCGTAAAATGAGGCTAATAATAGCAGTACAAATGTTTTCAAATAGGAGTAGTGAAAATGTGTATATGAGGACTCCGCATGCAGTTTCTCATCCTCACAGTAACTCAATGAGGTAGGTGGTACTAACACCTTAGGTCCCCAGTGTTTTTTAGGGATTAGCTGAGATAATTACATTAGCTCGTGTTTGACTAAGGTACCCTATCAAACAGATTCCTCAACTGGAAGTTTATAACTCTCCAGTTGAACTGCCCACAGCAGGATCTGTGCCACAAGGCCATTCAGGGGCCCTGACAGGTGGGGCAGCTCTGCCATCCATGGCATGGGGCTCCCTGTCTGTGCCTGGAACAGCTGCTCATCCATAGTGACAGCTCACTATGGTGAAGAGGGGCCAAATGGGTTTGAGGAGACAGCTCTTAGCTGGCCACCATAATGTATGCAAAAGTCTTATTATTCAGTAAGTTCTCAGTAAGTCATGGCTATTATTGTTACCTGAGTTCCCATATTGGTGGTCAGGGTTGACTTGTGAAAGCAGCTTACAGGAGGGAAAAGGGTAACAAACCAATGCTTATACAGTAGAAGGTGGAAACAGTGTGACTGTAACACAGTACTCCATTTTTCTCAGATATTTGTTCTAATTGGTCTCTATTTTTATAAACAGAAAAGAAAGTTATTGTGATGGTTATTTAGTCCTCTTTTTAAGGGAACCTAGTGAAAGTGTTAAGTAGAGCAGTGGTCTCCAACCTTTTTAGCACCAGGGACCCGTTTTGTGGAAGACATTTTTTCCACAGACCTGTGGTGGGGTCAGGGGGATGGTTTCAGGATGAAACTGCTTCACCTCAGATCATCAGGCATTAGATTCTCACAAGGAGCTCTCAGCCTAGATCCCTTGCATGTGCAGTTCACAATGGGGTTCACGCTCCTGTGAGAATCTGATGCCGCGGCTGATCTGACAGGAGGTCGAACTTAGGAGATAATGCTCCGTGGTCACTGCTCACCTCCTGCTGTGTGGCCCAATTTCTGCATGGACCAGTACTGGTCTATGGCCCGGGGCTTGGGGACCCCTAAAGTAGACAACCCTGATTACCTCTCATTTCTCATTGATCATTTCTTGAATAAGGAAGCACTATTCTAGTCACCTTGAAAAGGGGGAAAACAGGCCGGGCGCGGTGGCTCATGCCTGTAATCCCAGCACTTTGGGAGGCCGAGGTGGGCGGATCACGAGGTCAGGAGATTGAGACCATCCTGGCTAACACGGTGAAACCCCGTCTCTACTAAAAATACAAAATATTAGCCGGGTGTGGTGGCGGGCGCCTGTAGTCTCAGCTACTTGGGAGGCTGAGGCAGGAGAATGGCGTGAACCCAGGAGGCAGAGCTTGCAGTGAGCCGAGATCGCGCCACTGCACTCCAGCCTGGGCAAGAGAGCGAGACTCTGTCTCAAAAAAAAGAAAAAAAAAAAAAAGGGGGGAAACCAGGATACCTGAGAAGAACTAAAATACCATTCCAGGATTTCTCCTGAAACCATACTGTAGTTCCATAAACTTCACAGCTGAAGCTCCATATGGAAAGAAATTGAGGAGACTGAGATTTAGGCACCTGTGTTGGGAGGACCTGAACCGGGATCCCTGAGTTAGCTGTCCTGGGATAAGAGAAGTGATGGTTTAAAAGTTTAGAGTTGGAATATGGAACCTGTGGCAGACCTTCATGGATGGACAGAGGTAGAGTTTTGTCTTTTGTTTTTTGTTTTTTTTTTCAATATGTAGTTTTTCTGGCTCTTTTTGGACTTCAGCATATGAACATCATAACATCTACCATTTATATACAGCTATGGTGTGCCATACAGTGCTTTCCAGGTGTTAACTCATTTCATTCCCACAAAGCCCATTGTTCAAATGAGGAAACTGAGGCACAGAAAGGATAAGGATCTTGCTCATGGTCCCTGGTGGTAAGTAACAGGGCCAAGATCAAACCTTGGCAGTCTGGCTCCAGAATCCATGCTCTTAACCACGATGGGCTCCACCAGTTATGCTTTTATGCGGAATGATATAATCTAGGACTGAAAGCAATTTTCTTCATCGGTCACCCAGATTGCATGGGCCCATTGCCTGGGGCTTCTGGCCACCCTTGCTCTCCCTCGCCTCTGGGTTTTCTGCCGATTGTGTTTGTGTGATTCTTTTTCCACTCATATGTCGTATCTATAAGCCTGTTGTCCTGGTGGACCCCTAGGTTGGGTACATGCATGACACCTCTGAGGGCCAAGAGAGTGATGTGTTAGAATGCTAGACGCCTAAGGACATGGGGTTTGCTTTTTCAAGAAGTTATTCTTGCAACAGGGAAAGGGAAATTTGAATTGAAGGAGTGCTTAGGACCTTTCTAGCACATGGAAAGTGTGTTTATGTGAACTAGCATGGCTTGATTGGGGGCCAGTTAGTGGTTGTTTTTGGGGTATAAGATATGAGAGTGAGAGAGGCAGGAGGTAAGCTTACAGTCATCTCCATGAGTGTTTTTGTATGTCATACTGCAGAGTTTGGGTATCAGAAGATTACTTTGCAGTGCAGAGGGTGGATTGGAGGGGCAGCAAGTGGGGCAAGGGGGCCAGTGAAGACCTAGATAAGAGCCCAGGTGAGAGAGAAAGAGGGTCTGGACAGTGGGAGTGTGGGCAGGGAGAACCAGAGGGTTTTAGCAGGCGGAGTTGATGGGACCTCTTGGCCCTAAGGCATGAAGGAGAAGTGAAAGGGACCACATGCCCCTCCTAGCCCACCCCATGCCCCATGCCCCATGCCCAGGATTTCTAGTTTGTGTGGGTGATGGTACGCTAAACTCAGAAAGTTACCTTCCAGGTGGGGCAGGCCTAGATACTGAGCTCAGTTTGAGATTGGTTTACCTTGCGTTCCTTGTGGGAATTCCAGGCAGAGACATCCAGTGGGAAGTTGGGTAGATAATCTGTTGCTCAGGGAAAATGCCCCCTTGTCAATATGGATCAGCTGGCCATCCAGGGCTGCAGTCCAGCTGGCCAGTGCCTTGTGGACAGATTAGGCATGCCTTGGCACCTGTTCCAGCTGTGCCTCAGCAGGGGCGTTGCTGAATACTTTTCCCTCTCCCTGGGCCCTGTAGATAGAAAACTTTTAAATTGATATATTGCATATGTGCAGAAAAGTGTGCACCATAATCTACAACCTGATGAGCTGTCATACAGTGAACACACCCACGTTACCCCCGCCGAAATTATCTCCTCTTATGCCTTCTCCCGAGCTGTACTCCATCCCTGTCCCCCAAGCTCACTACTCTCCTTACATCAACCATACTAAATGTTACATAACTGGGGTAAAAAGCACGTGCCCTTTGGCTTCTTTTGTTCCACACTGTGTTTGTGAGATCCACCCATATTGTGTGTCACAGTAGTTAGTCGATTTTCATAGCTACCTAGTATTTAATGGCAAGACTATTTCACGGTTCATTCATTTACTGTCAACAGACATTTAGACTGTCTCCAGGTTGGGTTTGTTATGAGTTGCCTTTCTCGCATTTGTCTTTCAGGGTACGGTTATGTGTCGCTTAACGACAGAGATACTTCTGAGAAGTTCATCATTAGGTGATTTTGTTGCTCTGCAAACATCACAGACTATATTTACACAAACCTGGATGGTACAGCCTGCTACACACTTAGGCTCTATGGTATAGCCCACTGCTCCTAAACTACAAACCTGTACAGCATGTTATTGTACTGAATACTGTAGGCAATTGTAACACGACGGGAAGTATTTGTGTACCTAAACATGGAAAGGGCATAGTAAAAATATGGTATTAAAATTATAATCTTGTGGGACTACTGTGGCATATGTGGTTCATCATTGGCTGAAACGTCGTTTTGTGGTGTGGGGCTCTAATTGTGTGTGCATTTCGCTGGGTATATACCTAGGAGATGATGTCACAGGTGGTGCATGTGGTCAGCTGCCAGATAGTTTTGCAAAGTGCTTATAAGAAATGTCACCCTCATAGGCTATTTATTGGTTTTTCAGTTGCTCCACAACAATTGTCCAGTATTTTGAATGTCAAACCTTGTATCAGTACATAGTTTAACCAGAAAAGTAGATATCCTGGGGCAATGTTTTCATCTGTATCAGCATCTCCTAGGAAGCTTCTTAAGCTTGTAGAGGCCTTGACTCCACCTTAGACCTCCTGAATCACGATTGCTGAGAGGGGGGCAGAAAAGACAAATCCTCGCTTCAGAGGCCTGCCAGGGTGGGTGCTGTGTTGGGGTGTGTGTGTGTGTGTATGTGTGTGTGCAGAAGAGAACAAGAGACAAAGAGAGGAGAGGGGAAGAGAGAGAGAATAGTTCTGGTGATGACTGTGGGGGTCAGCTAGCTGAGGAAGAAAAAACTGAGGCCAGAAAGGTAGCAACAAACTGAAGAAGCTGGTAGGATCTGAAGACTGGACGTCTGAATGGTGCTGGAAATGGGGTCAGTGGGAAGGACGGGGGGAGTAAGAGGGTGGGAGGTCATAGTCAGAACGTGAGCTTTTCAGTGGTGGAGCTGCTCCAGGTGGTGAGACTAGTTAGGGAACAAACTCAAATGCCTCAGGTAAACTTTAGGCAAATTATACATGCTGCTGTTTGCAGGGGCTGTGTTGTCATTTGCTGAGTTGAAATTTCAGGGATGGGAGTCAAAGAATATAAATATGTGCGTCATACATACATGATTTATGTTCTATTTCCAGTCATATTCATATGGGATTGTTATTATAGGATGCTCCTTAGGCCCTCAACAAAATTTAGTTTCAAGAGGACCTGATTTTCATGCCTCTTATTGCCATGGTGTCTAGTGGGTAGATGGTGGTCCATGACAAGCCACACTGTAATGATCTGGATGGGGTGATTCTCAGACTAGGAATGCTCCTTTAGTTAAAAACTACATGCTACCCTTTCCCTCTGGGATCTCCTAGGAGTATCTATACTTTTGTCATACTTTCACCATAATTTCTTTGACCAGTCTCCTGCCAATGGACGTTTCAGTTTTCTATGTTTTGCAGTTATAGACAGTGCTGAAAATGAAATTTATAAATTCACTTTGGGATAGTTGATATCTTTGTGATGTTGACTACTGGTTACTTTTAGGGAAGTCAAGTTTTATTATTATCAAAAGCAGACAGTAACACCCATTAGTGTAATGTCTTTTAGCAAAGCAGAGACACCTAGGTGCTTGATTTTACAAAAAATTAGTGCATATGAACTGTTTTCTTAGGCAAGATTAGTTTTCCATTTTATTTACGTCAGCGATTCACTAAGCAAAGATTTTTTTTGTCTGTACAGTTCAGCTAGCTCACAAACTCTGATGTATGTTGAGATGATTAAATGAGATAATGAGTGTGAACATGCTTTAAAGTATGATCCAATGTAAGGTGTTAGTATTTATTTATTTATCTTCAAGACAGGGTCTCTCTCTGTTGCCCAGACTAGAGTGCAGTGGCGCGATCTTGACTCACTGCAACCTATGCTTCCAGGTTCCAGTGATTCTCCTGCCTCAGCCTCCTGAGTAGCTGGGACTGCAGTCGTCCACCACCATGCCTGGCTAATGTTTGTATTTATAGTAGAGATGGGGTTTCACCATATTGGCCAGGCTGGTCTTGAAATCCTGACCTCAAGTGATCCACCCTCCTCAGCCTTCCAAAGTGCTGAGATTATAAGCATGAGCCACTGCGCCCGGCCTGAGATTAGCATTATAGAATAAGCACAGTGACCAAGACAATGCTGAATAAGCTGCTATGTACAGCACAGGCAGGTGTGAACAGAGTAGAGTGGAGAGGAGAGAATTGACTTCTGCTGTGTAAGATGAGGCCCATCTACAATCTGTGCAATAGAAGCAGACTGGACTGCACTGTAAGGTCAAGGAGTCTCTTAAGGGAGCCATTTTTATTGACTGGAAGATGCTTCCTGAGAAAATGCCAGGGAAGGAAGAAACACCTCCTGAATGGACAAGCCTGCTTCCCAAGGGCAGGAGACCCATCAGCCATGCCAGGTGCTCACCCCCATGAGGCCACAGGCAATATAGCAACCCCAAGGCTCTGTGGTGACATGGCAACCAGTGCAGGGGCTGGGGACGAGGGATTCCAGCCTGGAGGTGTGAGGGTCAGCACCACTCATCTTCAAGCCAAGATGTTAGTCTGTGGGGTCTTTTGAGCAAGAGCAACACAAGCCTGTCTTCTCAGCCTACTCTTCCTGCCCAACCCCTCTGTCTACGATGGACTGAGGCTGATTTCTTTTTTTCTTTCTTTCTTTTTTATTTTTATTTTTATTTTTTTGAGACAGAGCCTTGCTCGCTCACCCAGGCTGGAGTGCAATGATGCGATTTTGGCTCACTGAAACCTCTGCCTCCCAGATTCAAGCAATTCTCTTGTCTCAACCTCCTGAGTAGCTGGGACTACAGGCACGTGCCACTATGCCTGGCTAGTTTTTGGTGTTTTTAGTGGAGACAGGGTTTCAGCATGTTGGCCAGGCTTGTCTCGAACTCCTGTCCTCAGGTGATCCACCTGCCTTGGCCTCCCAAAGTGCTGGGATTACAGGCATGAACCACCATGCCCGGCCTGATTTCTGATCATTTTACTGCTGGCAGGGACGTGTTAATATTTCCTGGAAAAAACAGAGCTAGCTCCCATTAGCCCATCAAGCACTGGGGCTCCAAGCTCTTCTCTTGGCTGCTCATCCCAAAGAGACCCTAAGAATAGGAATTAGTGTGTTCTCTCTCATCCTGGAGCTAGAAGAACACTACTTACTTCCCACCTGCATTTTGCTTTGTATTTTTCTTTTGTGGACTAGCTAGCTACCAGGGCCAGTGCCACAGATAGAGTTCAGTTTTGAAACTGTGGCCAACATGACCAGCCTGTGGTGTCCTGATAGCCACAAGACTTGAAATTAATTCCATTCAACCTATTATTTATCTACATGAGGTTCTATGATAAGTGAGGAGTGGTGGCTACATGCCAGCCTGGGTTATCTGTGAGGACTTGGAGAGGTCACTAGGTTGCGATAGTCTCCAAAGCAGGGTGTGTTCACCAGTGGGGGGTAGAGATGATCCCTTGGAGTGCCACCAAAAAAACACCCATTTTATATATGAATGTGTGTATAAAAGTCAATACGTACAAATGGAAGTTTATATTTCCATATACATAATATGTTAATTTAGCAGTATATGAATATGTGTGTGTACATATGTTCACTTTATATGTCGACATGCACATCTGTGCGCACACACACTTTTAAAAATTTAACTGATGGGACACCCAGGCTAAATTTTTGGATACACTGGCCTATTGAACATCTCTCTTTACCAGGGTACTGAGCATGAGTCGATTTCAGCGCTGTTCATTTTCAGCCCAAGGTATTCTCTAGCATGCTATAGCCACTGCACTACACACTGTGCTGGGTGCTATGGGAGATACGAAAGTGACTGAACCACAGTTTCTGCTCTGATGAGACTTTAGCTCAACCTTTTGTAGGACTTCTGTTGTTGGTTTGGTAGAGAAATAGAAAACATTCACCTGGTGTTCTTTAAAAAAATCAACATAAATAACAGAACGGTACTTCAGCTGCATATTGTGTTCATAGAAGAGAAGGAACAATGGGGACTAGAAAATGCATAAATGAGTGAGAATGGGAAAGGGGGAAGCAAGTAAAAAGACAGGACTGAGAGAAGCTGTCAGTGAAGGATAAAGAGACTGAAAATCGGTATTTAGGTTGGAGGGAAAAAAAAAACGTGGAGAGAGAGGAGTATGAGAGGAACAGGCTAGACCAGTAGGTCTCAAAACGTGAGAGTTCTTGTAGGTCTTTGAAGTCTGCAAGGGCAAAACTTTTTCCTAGCAATACTAAGATATTAGCTGTCTTTTAAAAAACTCTCATTCTCTCATGAAAGTACAGCAGAGTTTTCCAGAGACTAGGTGATGTGTAATAACACATCAGATTGAATGCAGACACAGACATGAGAAACCAGCTGTCTTCTATTAATGCAAGTATTAACTGTGGAACAGTGCCACTCTTCTTACTAATTTTGTTTCATTTTGTTTGGAACACTATAACTATATGTTATTTAATGTTAATATCTAGTGAATTTATTAAATTTAATGAATTACTAAGCATTTAAAAATTTCTCCATTTCCAGCCCTTTTTCTTTTGCCTTAGGAATTGCATTTATTTTTATTTTTGTTATTTTATTTCATTTTAGATTCAAGGGTACATGTGTGGGTTTGTTAAATGGGTATATTGTGTAATGGTGTGGTCTGGGCTTCTAGTGAACCCATCATCCAAATAGTGAACATTGTACCCAATAGGTAATTTTTCAACCCTCATCCCTGTTCCCTCTCTTTCTTCTTTTGGAGTCCCCAGTATCTATTATTTCCGTCTTTATGTCTATGTGTACCTATGGTTTAGCTCCCACTTATAAGTGAGAACATGTGATATTTAGTTTTCTGTTTCTGAGTTATTTCACGTAGGATAGTCGTTTCCAGCTCCATCCATGTTACTGCAAAGGATGTGATTTCATTCTTTTTTATGGCTGCATAGTGTTCCATGGTGTGTATATATGCCACATTTTCTTTATCCAGTTAACCATTGATGGACGCTTAGGTTGATTCTTTGACTTTGTAATTGTGAATAATGCTGTGATAAACAGACAAGGGCAGGGATCTTTTTGATATAATGATTTCTTTTCCTTTGGGTAAATAACCAGTAATGGGATTGCTGTATCAAATGGTAGTTCTATTTTTGGTTGTTTGAGAAATCTTGATAATGTTTTCCATAGGGGTTGTACTAATTTATATTCCTGCTAAGAGTGTATAAGTGTTCCCTTTTCTCCACAGCCTCACCAATATCTGTTATTTTTGACATTTTAATAACTATTCTGAATGGTATGAGATGATATCTCATTGTGGCTTTAATTTGCATTTCTTTCATGATTAGTGATACTGAGCATTTTTTTCCTGTTTGTTGGCTGCTTGTATGTCTTCTTTTGGAAAGTGTCTGTTTATGTCCTTTGCCCACTTTTTAATAGAGTTATTATTATTTTTTGTATTAATTTGTTTGAGTTCCTTGTGGATTCTGGATATTAGCTCTTTGTTGGATGCATAGTTTGGTTTGCAAATATTTTTCCCATTCTGTAGTTATATACTCTATCGATTGTTTCTTTTGCTATGCAGAAGCTTTTTAGTTGAATTAATTCCCATTTGTCTATTTTTGGTTTTGTTGCATTTGCCTTTGAGGACTTGGTCATAAATTCTTTGCCTCAGCTAAAGTCCCGAAAAGTTTTTCCTAAGTTTTCTTCTAGTGCTTTTAGAGTGTCAGGTCTTACATTTAGGCCTTTAATTCAACCTTAGTTAATTTTTGTACACGGTGAGAGATAGGTATCCAGTTTCATTCTTCTGCATGTAGCTAGCCAGTTTTCCCAGCACCATTTATTGAATAGGGAGTCCTTTTCCCATTGCTTATTTTTGTTGATTGTGTTGATGGTCAGTTGCTTGTAGGCGTGTGGCTCTATTTATGGATTCTCTATTTTGTTCCATCCGCCTGTGTGTCTATTTGTGAACCAGTTCCATGCTGGTTTGGTTACTATAGCCTTGTAGTATAGTTTGAAGTCAGATAATGTGATGCCTCTGGCCTGGCTTTCTTTGCCTAGGATTGCTGTGGCTATTTGGGCTCTTTTGTGGTTCCATGTGAATTTTAGAATAGTTTTTTCTAATTCTGTTAAAAACAATGCTGATTCTATAGGAATTGCATTGAATTTGTAGATTGCCTTGGGCAGTATGGTCATTTAAATGATATTGATTCTTTTTTTTTTTTTTTGAGACAGAGTCTTGCTCTGTCACCCAGGCTGGAGTGCAGTGGTGCGATCTCCGCTCACTGCAACCTCCGCCTCCCAGGTTCGAGCAATTCTCCTGCCTCAGCCTCCCGAGTAGCTGGGACTACAGGCGCCTGCCAACACACCCGGTTAATTTTTTGTAATTTTAGTGGAGACGGGGTTTCACCATGTTAGCCAGGATGGTCTCAATCTCCTGACCTTGTGAGCCACCTGCCTCGCCCTCCCAAAGTGTTGGGATTACAGGCATGAGCCACCGCGCCTGGCCTGATTCTTCTAATCCATGAGCATGGGATGTTTTTCCATTTTTTGTGTCACTTCTGATTTCTTTCATTAGTGTTTTGTAGTTCTCCTTTTAGAGGTCTTTTACTTCTTTGGTTAAGTGTATTCCTAGGTATTTTGTGTGTTTGTGTGGCTATAATAAATGGGATTGACTTTTTGATTTAGTTTGCAGCTTGAGTGTTGTGTAGAAATGCAACTGATTTTTGTACATTAATTTTGTTTGTTGAAACTTTACTGAAGTTGTTTATCAAGTCTAGGAGTCTTTTGGAGGAATCTTTGGGATTTTTCTAGGTATAAGATCATGTTGTCAGGGAACAGAGATAATTTCACTTTTTTTTTTTTCAATTTGGATACCTTTTGTTTCTTTCTCTTACCTAATTGCTATGTTTAGGATTTCTAGTGCTATGCTATTTAGGAGCTGTGAGAGCGAAATCCTTCTCTTGTTCTAGTTCTTAAGAGGAATGCATTTTACTTTTCCCCATTCAGTATGATGTTGGCTATGGGTTTGTTATATACAGCTCTTATTATTTGGAGGTACGTTCCTTTGATGCCTAGTTTGTTGAGTTTTTTTTTTTTTTTTAATCATGAAGTGATGTTGGATTTTATCAAATGCTGTTTCTGCATCTATTGAGATGACCTTATGTCTTTTGTTTTTAATTTTGTTTATGTGGTGAATCACATTTATTGACTTGCATATGTTGAACCATCTTGGCATCCCTAAAATAAAACCCACCTGATTGTGATGGATTATCTTTTTGATGTGCTGTTGGATTCAGTTTGTTAGTATTTTGTTGAGGATTTTTGTATCTATGTTCATCAGAGATATTGGCCTGTAGTTTTCTTCTTTTTGTTGTGTTCTTGTCAGATTTTGGTATCATTATGATACTGGTTTCATAGAATGATTTATGGAGGAATTCCTCTTCCTTAATTTTCTGGAGTGGTTTCAATAATATTGGTTTCAGCTCTTCTTTGTACATCTGATAAAATTCAGCTGTGAATCCATCTGGTGCTGGGCTCTTTTCTTGTCGTAGTTGTTATATTTTTTTGTTACTGATTCAGTTTCATTACTCGTTATTGGTCTGTTCAGAATTTCTATTTCTCTTGAGGGGTTGTATGCTTCCAGGAATTTATTCATGTACTCTGGGTTTTCTAGTGTGTACACTTAGAGATGTTCATAGTAGTCTCTGATGATCCTTTGTGTTTCTGTGTTATCAGTTGTAATGTTACTTTTATCATTTCTGATTGTGCTTATCTGAATCTTCTCTTTTTCTTTGTTAATCTAGCTAGCCATCTAACAGTTTTGTTTATCTTTTCAGAGAACCAACTTTGTGTTTTGTTGATCCTTTGTATGATTTTTTTGGTTTCAATTTAACTGAGATCAAATCTGCTCTGATCTTTGTTATTCTTTTCTTCTGCTAGTTTCATGTTTGGTTTGTTCTTGATTTTCTAGTTCCTTGAGGTGTGGCATTAGCTTGTTAATTTGAGATCTGTCTTTTTGATTTAAGCAATTAATGCTATAAGCTTTCCTCTTAGCACTGCTTTTGCTGTATCCCAGAGGTTTTGGTATGTTGTGTCTGTTTTCATTCATTTCAAAACATTTTTTTAATTTCTGCCTTTATTTTATGGTTAACCCAAAAGTCATTCAAGAGTGAGTTGTTTAATTTCCAGGTACTTCTGTGGTTTTGAGGGTTCCTCTTGGTATTGATTTCTAATTTTATTCCACTGTGGTCCAGGAAGATCCTGATGTGATTTTGACCTTTTCTTTTCTTTTCTTTTCTTTTTTTTTTGCATTTATTGAGACTTGCTTTGTGGGCAAGCATATGGTGAATTTTAGAGAATGTTTTATGCACAGATGAGAAAAATATATATTCTGTGGTTGTTGGATGGAATGTTCTGTAGGCGTCTCTTAGTCCATTTGGTCAAGTTTGCATAATCAAAGCAACAGATCAAGCTCAATGATCTGTCATCATTGACAGCTTATTCGTGTCAATATGGTATTGAAGTTCCTTTTATATGACTCTTTTATATGACTGTCTATCTCTTTTTGTAAGTCTAGTAGTATTTGTTTTATAAATCTGGGTGCTCTGATACTGGGTGCATATATATTTAGGATAGTTAAATCTTTTTGTTGAATTAGATCCTGTATCATTAGATAATGCTATTCTTTGTCTTTTTAACTGTTGTTACTTTAGAGACTGTTTTATCTCATATAAAAAGAGCAACTCCTGCTCCTTCTTGTTTTCTATTTGCATGACACATCTTTTTACACCCCTTTACTTTAGGCTATGGGTATCTTTACATATTAGGTGGTCCCTTGTAGGTAGCAGATTGTTGGGTCTTTTTAAAAAAAAATCCATTTTGCTAAACTATATCCTCTAAGTGGAACATTGAGGCTGTTTACATTTAAGGTTAATAATAATATGTGAGGTTTTGTTCCTGTCAGAGTTTTGTTAGCTAGTTGCTCTGTAGTCTCAATTGTGTAATTGCTTTATGGGATCTGTGAACTTTGTACTTATATGTGATTTTATGGTGGCAAGTATTGTCCTTTCATTTCCATGGTTATAACTTCTTTAAGCATTTCTTATAGAACTGGTCAAGTGGTGATTAATTCCCTTAGAGTTTGCTTGTCTGGGAAATACTTTATTTCTCCTTGCTTTATGAGGCTTATTTGGCAGGATAAAACATTTTTGGCAGGCTTTTTTTTTTTTCTTTAAGAAAGCTAAAAATAGGCCCCCTAGGCCCGCAATCTGTTCTGGCTTGTAAGATTTCCACTGAGAAGTCTCATTAGTCTGATAGGATTTCTTTTATGGGTGATCTGATGCTTCCCTCCAGATGCCTTTAAGATTTTTTGCTTTAGCATTAAACTTGGATAGTATGATGACTCTATGCCTTGGTGACATTCATCTTTTATAGCATCTCCCAGATATTCTCTGAATTTCTTGCATCTTAATGTCTACTTCTATAGCAAGATCAGGGAAATTTTCCTGAATTATTCTCTTAAATATAATTGCTTACTTTTTCTTCTTCTCTCTCAGGATTACATATAAATCATACATTTGGTCCCTTTACATAATTGCATATTTCTCAAAGACTTTGTTCATTAAAAGAATTCTTTTTTCTGTATTTTTGTTTTACTTGTTTAAACAGAAAGAGTGGTCTTCAAGCTCTGAAATTATCTTTTCTGCTTGGTCTAGTCTTTTACTATAGTTAAAGTTTAATATATCTATTTTATCTTTCATATCCTAAGTTTTTGGGGGTTGATTTTCAACTTTCTTTTGCATCTCAGTGAGCTTTCTTACAATCCATATTTTGAATCCTTTATCTGTCATTTCAGAATTTTCATTTTAGTCAGGATCCATTGCTAGAGAGCTAGTGTGATCCTTTGGAGGTGTCAAAACACTTTGTCTTTTTGGATAGCCAGAGTTTTTATGCTGATTCCTTCTCATCTGAAGGAGCTTGGTATAGTTTGGTTCTGTGTTCCACCTAAATCTCATCTTTTAACTCCCATAATTCCCACGTGTTGCGGGAGGCACATGGTGGGAGATGACTGAATCATGGGGGCAGGTATTTCCCGTGCTGTTCTTATGATAGTAAATGTGTCTCACAAGATCTGATAGTTTTAAAAATGGGAGTTTCTTTGCACAAACTCTCTCTTTGCCTGCTGTCATCCACATAAGATGTGACTTGCTCCTCCTTGCCTTCTGCCATGATTGTGAGACCTCCCCAGCCTTGTGGAACTGTAAGTCGAATAAACTTCTTTCTTTTGTAAATTGCCCAGTCTTGGTATGTCTCTATCAACAGTGTGAAAATGGACAAATATTGAGCTGTTGCTTCCTATTTTTTAATTTGCCAACATTTGAATGAGACTTTTAAAGTTTGTATTCTTTTTTCCCTTGAGGGTGTGGCTGTAGTATATATTGTGTATGATTGTTTGGTTTTGTTTCTGGGGGCTTTCAGGGGACCAAGGGTCTCTATGGGTTCCTTGGTTATGGATATCATTTGTGTGGTTGCTTTCCCAGATACTGCTTGTTGTAGTGATGTGTAGGGTGTATGAGCTGACACAGTATCTTCTGTAGGGCTAGGAGTGTGGAGGTCTCAAGAAGCTTATCTCATATACTAGCACTGCACTCTTCTGACAGCAGGTTTTTTGTTTGATGATGCAGTTCAGTCTCTAGTCCAGTAAGTGTCGCTTAAGGGTAAGAAGAGCTAGCTCACCCTCAGGTCATCTGATGGTGAGTGGGAACCCCTGCCTTGATGGGTGTGCTGAGGTCTCAGGGGTAGGGGCCAGCAGGGGGCTGCACCAGTTCCTCATCCTGGGCAGGCAGGAACATGATTCACTACCTATCATGCCCCTTTCACAGCACTTGTAGCCCTCAGTTCATATAAACACTGTCCTTTGGCTCCTGGCCACTCCTGAGGTCTGTGAGAATGTTTCTATTGTGGCTACCACCAAAATGGCCTTGGGTCAGAGCCTCTTTTCCCAGTCCAGAACAGTCAGCTCTGTGACTTGTCTGTCCTCTATTGCAGGGACATTGCTACTTTGTGTAGGGAGCGGGAGATGGGCCCTGTTTTTCTGAAAGACGAGGCAGTACCACCTCACTTTCAGTGGGGATGCAGCCACTGTGAAAAGTGCTAGAAAGCCTTTCTTCAATTGCGTGAGTGCCAGCTCCCAGCAGGGAAAGCTTCTGCTGCATCTACAACAGTGAATGGGTGGAGTAGGAAATAGTCCCCTCTCCATGTCCCTTCCAAGCTACTACTACTGCCCCTTTCAGAAATTGGTGCTGTGCCTGCATTTCCTTTGTCCCAAGGTGGGCTGTGCTCCCTGCTCCCCTAGAAGCAACCTGCACTGAGGGCTAGATTTCTGGGGTTCCTGCAGCTCCCCGGGTCCTGCCAGTCCCCCATGGTTGCCAAAGTCAGAGTGATTGTGGGGTATGTTTCTGGGGTATCTGGTGATACAACATCACAAAGGCTGAGGTTGCTTGGGCAGGGCAGTGGCTCAGAACAGGTGCACAACCAGTATGGTGCCCACCATCTCAGTTCAGGCCTGAGGGGAGTGCCAGCACACCTGCCTGAGTTGGTCACCTGGTATTCTATTCTCAGGAAGTTCCCAAATCACCACTGACAGCATTGCCCAGGGTCACGAAGGCAGACGGGGCTCTCCCACAATTTGGTATTCAGCAGTTTGTTATGGGGGTGAGGTGAGAAGGGATGCACACCTATTTACCCTTTCTGTAAGACTCCAGGCTCCTCAGGGGTCAGTCTGTGCCAGATTCTTTCTGTTTTCCTTTTCTCTGCCCCAGCTTCTAACTTTGGGCTCCCTGGAAGACCCTGGCTCTCTTTCCTCCTCTCCTTCTCCATTTTAATTTCTAATACATAAATGGAGACAAATATGATTCACATAAAGAAAGGCCTTTTGGAATCTTCAAAATTTGTAAAAATATAGAGGCTCCTGAGACCAAAAAGTGTGGGAACTGCTGAGCTGAGGGATAGTCAGAAGCATCTTCCAGTGAGAGGGAGCATCAGGATGCAGTGGGGTGGGCAGGTCTGCAAAGGAAGAAGGGTGATGGAGATTGCATGTGTCAGTGGTGCAATTTGACCTCAGTTTGATCTGACAGGACCTATCTCCTACCTTCTATTTTAATGGTTTTTTGGGAATGTTGGTGATTGCCTGAACTGATTCCGTTTTCAATCTAAATAATTAAGTTACCTGTTCAAAGGTCTGCTATGCTTCTTAATTTCAGGGGTTGGAATTTTGTGGGGTAATCCAAATTTTATCTGTTCTATCCTGTTGTCCTGTGGGCATAATTGTCCTTATGAGGCAATTTTTTATTTCAGAAAATATGTCGCTGTTGGTTTGAGTCTATACATTTGGAGACTGTATTTTTTAAAATTTTAAATAAACTTTTTATTTTTTGATCATTTTAGATTTATGGAAAAGTTACACCGATAGTACAGCATCCCCATATGACCCTCACCCAGTTTCCCCTATTGTTAACATCTTACATTACCATAACATATTTGTCAAAACTAAGAAACTAATATTAATACATTACTATTAACTAACTATATACTTCATTTGAATTTCACCAGTTTTTCCAAGTGTCCTCTTCCTGTTCCAGGATCCAGTCCCAGAGCACCACACTACATTTAATTGTCTATAGCAGTTTCTCAATCTTTCTTTATTTTTTATGACCTTGACAGTCTTTAGGTATATTGGCCAGGTAACCTATAGATGACTCCCAATCTGGGGTCTTTTTAAAATTATTAAACTAGGGTTATGGTTTTTGGAAAGAAAACAACAGAGATGAAGTGTCCTTCTCATCAGATCATAGCAGGGATACAGCATATCCACATGACGTCACTGGGGATGTTAACCTTCATCACTTGGTGACATTAGTGTTTGCCAAGTTTCTAGGTTTCCCCACTGTAAAGTTACTATTTTTCCTCTTTTCCTGCTTTGTTTTTTTTTTTTTTTTTTTTTTTTTTGAGACGCAGTCCCGCTGTGTCGTCCAGGGTGGAGTGCAGTGGCCGGATCTCAGCTCACTGCAAGCTCCGCCTCCCGGGTTTTTACGCCATTCTCCTGCCTCAGCCTCCCGAGTAGCCGGGACTACAGGCGCCCGCCACCTCGCCCGGCTAGTTTTTTGTATTTTTTAGTAGAGACGGGGTTTCACCGTGTTAGCCAGGATGGTCTCGAACTCCTGACCTCGTGATCCACCCGTCTGGGCCTCCCAAAGTGCTGGGATTACAGGCTTGAGCCACCGCGCCCGGCCTTCCTGCTTTGTTTTTTAGAAACAAGTCACTAAGCCTAGCCCACGCTCTAGGAGTAAATTGCGGGAATTAAACTCTACTTCCAGGAAAGAAGGAATGTCTATAGATAGTAATTGAATTCTAATGTAAGAAAGATTGGTCTCCTCTCTCCCTTTTATTTTTTCATTCATTTATTTATATGAGTATGGTGTATTGTATTTGTCAAGCTTCTCCAGAGAAAGAGAACCAATAGGATACACACACAGACACATACACACACACACAAACACCACACATATGTACATATATATTAGATTTATTATAGGAATTGGCTCACATGGTTATAAAGGCTAAGAAGTCTCATGACTTGCTGTCTGCAAGCTGGAGAACTAGGAAACCTAGTGGTGTAATTCAGTCCCAGACTGAAGGCCTGGTGTAAGCCTTGGTCTAATTCCAAAAGTCCAAGAACCAGGAGCTCTGATGTTTGAGAGCTGGAGAATATGGATGTCCCAGCTCAAGCAGAGAACAAATTTGCTCTTCCTTCACCTTTTTGTTCTATTGAAGCCCTCAAGCGATTGGAGGATGCCCACCTCAATTGGTGAGGGTGATATTCTCTACTCAGTTTACTAGTCTGCTAATCTCTTCCAGAGATACTCTCGCAGACACACCCAGAAATAATGTTTTGCCAGCTATCTGGGCTTCCCTTAACCCAGTCAAGTTAACACATAAAATTAAACACACAGTATGGATTCATATATATTTATTTTATGCTTTGGGATATACTATGCCATTTATGTTGTTGCTCAAATTGTTTCAGCTTGCAACTGACCATTGGGAACTTTTTCAGATTGCTACCTGGGCCCCTTTCATATGCCCTTATCCTTTTGTTTTTTGAGTATTTCCTTACTTTCTGGTATTATAAGATATTCTGTGCTTATTTTGTATTTTTCTTGTCCTGGCTTTAGAATCAGCCACTTTTTCTGGCTTCTCTCACTGGAGAATGGTATTTAGAAACTAAGATCTGGGCAATGGGTGTGCTTGTTGCTATTGGGATGTCATTGCTTCTAGGCCTTCTCAGTAGATGGAGCTAGGTAATATATGTATATATTCTAACTCACAGATATAAATAGATCTATAATTATTTCTATGTTTATCCATTTACATATATGTTAAGATAAACATGGTGGAGACCCTTCGAATTTGCTTATGTTCCTTTTCAGCCTATAGACCAGATATAATAATTAGCTTTTCTTCTCTTGCAGATTCCAGAGAGTCCTCTATTTCATATGTGCCTTCCAGAACATCTCTTGTGGTATTCACTACTTGGCTTCCGTGTTCATGGGAGTCACCCCTCGTCATGTCTGCAGGCCCCCAGGCAATGTGAGTTTGGTTGTTTTCCACAATCACTCTAATTGGAGTTTGGAGGACACTGGGGCCCTGTTGTCTTCAGGCCAGAAAGATTATGTTATGGTGCAGTTGCAGAACGGTGAGATCTGGGAGCTCTCGAGGTGTAGCAGGAACAAGAGGGAGAACACATCAAGTTTGGACTATGAATACACTGGCAGTAAGAAAGAGTTTCCTTGTGTGGATGGCTACATATATGACCAGAACACGTGGAAAAGCACTGCGGTGACCCAGTGGAACCTGGTCTGTGACCGAAAATGGCTCGCAATGCTGATCCAGCCCCTATTTATGTTTGGAGTCCTACTGGGATCGGTGACTTTTGGCTACTTTTCTGACAGGTAAAATCAAATATTTAGGATTGTTGTATTAGTGTAGGGTTTATTTTCCTATCTGATTTTCTTGGGAGATAAGGAATTATGTTTAAAACTTGTCATTTTTATACTTCCTGTCTAAATTCCTACCTCTATGCTGATCCATTATTTAGGGATGTATAATGATAAGGATAGGCTCTGAAGACAGTATACCTGGATCCAAATCCTGGTTCTACCACTTATTAACTGTGAACCCTAGGCAAATTGCCTAACTTACCTGCATTTCAGAATCTTTGTCTATTAGCTGGTGATAAAAAATATTATCATTTACTTCAAAGGATTATTGCAAAGTTAATACAGAACTAAAGTACCCTGGGCATATAACCACTCAATAGATACTTTGAATATTTTCTTCTCTTTCAATAGACTTACTTTTTAATAGGAGTAGCCTGATTCTAAGCAGTATATCTGTAAAATTATGGGCTTGATATAACAGCCTCTTTTAGTCTTTTTGTGCTGCTGTAACAAAATACCACAGACTGGGTAATTTACAAACAATAGAAATAGAACTATTTCTCATAGTTCTGGCAGTTGGGAAGCCCAAGATAAGGTGCCAGCAGTATTGCTGTTGGGGAAGGCTGTTGTTTGCTTTCAAGATGATGCCTTATTGCTGCATCCTCTGGAGGGGATGAATGCAGTGTCCTCACATGGAAGAAGGGGTGGAAGGGCAAGAGAGTGCTCGCTTCAACCTTGAGCCCTTTAGTAAAGGTGCTAAGGGCCCTGCTGTCGTGACTTTATCACCTCCCAAGGCCACCCCTCTTAATACTCTTGCGCTGGAGATTAAGTTTCAACATGAATTTTGGAGGGAATACTATCATTCAAAGCATAACCTGGCCATATATTTTTAAAATTTACATTAAAATGAATATGTAATTCTTAAAATAAAGTTTTTATCGCTGTATGAACATGGACTACACCAAAGCACAGAGATGAACTTATTGGGTCTCCATAGTTGTGAATTTTACAAGCATGTGGTGGGCATTGAGTAGCTAAAGACAACAGCTTAGATCGGAAATCCCTGCTCTTGAGATATACCAGTCTAATGGGGCTGATAAACATGTCAAAAGAAAAATCATAGGGCTTTGTCATGGGCAGGACCATACCGCTCATAGTATGTTCAAAGGTACTAGGTATTAGTGTTTTCATTCAGCAAGCTGTTACACAAATTATCACTTGGGCCTTTTCTGTAGAAATGTGTTCACTGCTTGACTCTTGAAACTCAAAATATTTGCAACTACATGTATGAAATGTACTAAAATACATTTGCTGTATGACAAAAATGGAATATAAATAATGCTTATAACAAGGTCAGAGTACAAAATACATTAACTGAAAATAAATTTAGTTCCTTTGTCTGAACTTGGTATAGTTATATAGACATATATTGAACACTTACAATCACTTTGATAGATGTAGAGATGTATATATGTATAATAATATATAAATAAATAAAAATATATTAGTGAAATTATACATATATTTCACTGAAATATATGTAATATATAAATAAATATATATTACACTGAAATATATGTAATATATATAGTTCACTGAAATATATGTAATATATAAGTAAATATATATTATTTATTATTATTATTAAATATATATTATTATTATTAAATATATTACATATATTTCAGTGAAATATATATAAATATATATTTTTATATATAATTATATATAAAATTTATATATAAAATAGATATTTCACTGAAATATATGTATATAATATATATATGAAAGCAAGTTTATTAAGAAAGTAAAGGAATAAAGAAGGGCCACTCCATAGGCAGAGCAGCCACGACGTATATTTTTAAAAGTCCTTGAGAATTTGCAAACCATTAACTGGTATTCATTTGGATGTGTAGCTTGAATTCAAATGACTTGGGAGCTCCAGAAAAACCGTAAGCTAAAAAATTGGTTTGACGTGGTCCATGACTCCCAGTGTCTGTATTCTCTCAGCGGAACTTGTTGAAAGAGACAGCCTCCTTGCACTTCTTGTAGTCTTCTACACTTCTTGCTGGATGTGCCAAGATGGCAAGTCCCTGACCACTTTTTTCTCTGGGTCATTTCTCAGAGCTGTCTATGCAGCCAGTACCTTAAAAGATGAGTGCTATGGTTTAGATATGATTTGTCTGTTCCCACCAAAGCTCATGTTGAAATGTGATCCCCAGTGTGGCGGTGTTGGGAGGTGAGGCCTAGTGGGAGGTGTTTGGGCTATGGGGCGAATCCCTCATGAATGCATTGGTGCTGTTCTCATGGCAGTGAGTGAATGAGTTCTGGCTGTCACAAGACTGGATTAATTCTCACAGGAATTGATTAGTTCCTGCAAGAGTGGATTGTTTTAAAGTGAGGACGCCCCTCAGGTTTCTCCCTGTTTACATGTGTCTGCTTTACCTTTGACCTTCTCTGCCGTGTTGTAATGTAGCATGAAAGCCCTTGCAGGAAGCCAGTACCCTTGATCTTCCCAGCCTGCAGAACTATGAGCTAAATAAACCTCTTTTCTTTATAAATTATCCAATATCAGGTGTTCTTTTATAGCAACATAAAATTAACTGATATGATGAGATAATGTCCCCTCTCTGCCCCAAAGAGTAGGCTTCCTAACTGCTTGCTATAAAACCAGTGAATTCCCCACATGCAGTGTTCCCCCTCTCTAATTCAACCCACTATCTGTGAAGTGTCATCTGGTTTATTGTGGGACTTGGGGATTAGAGGAACTGAGACAAAGATGCTGTTGCCCTGCTGCTTGCTAATGAAGTAAGTAATGAAGTTCTTTGTTTCTGACCCAACCATCTTGTGTTTTTGCCAGCAGCCCTTAAACAGTACAGATTAATGTATTAACTTAGAGTAAAATAAAATTTAATACTCTTTGTTTACCCTCATCTTGGGCTTGAGAGGATTCTCATAAATTATTTTTCAAGGTGAATAAGTAGCTCAGTGAAAACCAAAACACATGGTTAAAAGGGACCATGAGTGAGAATCAGCAGAGACAATTGGCAGCAGAAGCAGACTTCTGCACAAAAACTTCAAATGCTAGAATTATCAGGCATAAATAACTATTTTTAAAGAAATAGAAGACAAGCTTAAAAATATTGATGAAAACTGGACATTGTATTAAAACTGACATAAAATTGAAGAATACCTAGGACATCTACAGATAAAAAGTGAAATAGGTGAATAATAAATCACCTGGATAGTTTTAACAACCTGTCTTGCACAGCTACAAAAAAATTCATGAAATGGATGATAACTCAGAAAAAGTTATCAATATTAAAGCTCAGAGAGACAAAGAGGTGGGAAATATGAGAGATTAAAATTCATGGAGGCTGAAAAGGGAAAAGATCTGAAATTTATTTAATATTAGAAACTAATCAATGGTGTTTACCACATTAACATATTAGAGAACAAAATTCATACGATCAACTCAATACTTATAGGAAAAGCATTTGATGAATTTCAAAATCCATTCATGATAAAAACTGAAAGTAGAAGAATGCCTTTAACCTGATAAAAGTTTTCTACAATAAGGTTTACCATGAATATCCTAATTGTGAAGTTTAAAATATTAATTAATTTCTTTTTTCTTTCTTTTTTTTTTTTTTTTAGACAGGGTTTTGCTATGTTGCCAAGGCTTTCTTGAACTCCTGGGCTCAAACAATTCTCCTGCCTCAGCCCTCCCAAATAGATGGGATTACAGGCATGCACCACTGCACCCAGCTCTTAATTCTGAAATGTTAAAAACTTTTCCTTTGAAATTAGGAACAGACAAGGATGTATGAAATACGTCTTCTACTTAGCATTGTATTGGATAGTCTAGCCAGTGCTATAAGGAAAAAGAGAGAGAAAGAGGGAGAAGGAAAGGAAGCAAGGAAGGAATAATGATTGGAAAGGAGAAATAAAAAGTCATTATTTGTAGTCATTACAATTTTGTATGAAAAAGTCCTACATATGAGTTGTTAGAATTAATGAGCATTTAAAATTAATTATATTTCTATATACCAGTAACAAATAAAAAATTTTTTAAAATGTCATTGCAGAAGCCTAAAAATATGAAATATAAATGGTTAAATATAGCAAAAAGTGAGGAAGGCCCTCTGTGGAGAAAATTATAAACTTTAAGAATCAGATCATTGAAGTAAATAGATATATCACTAGACAAACAGATTGAGGCTCCTTCAGAGGCTCCTGGAATAGACTTGTGCATTCATAAACCTAAGTATAGACACATAAGGCATTGTATATTAACAGGAAAAGGATCAATCAATAAGTGGTGCTGGGACAGATGTCTAGCCATATAGAAGGAAATACAATTGGATTCATTTTCTAACATTTTACAGTACAATAGCAGTTCCAGAAGGACTAAATGTGCATATGTGAAAAAGCAAAACTATACAACTTTAGAAAAATAGTTTAGGAGAATATTTTCAGAACCTAATGGAAGGAAGGATGATTTTTTAAAACACAAAAAGCATTGACTATGAAAGAAAAGAGGGATAAATTTGACTTTGTTACAAGAATTTTTGCCCACCAAAAGACACCATTAAAAGAGGAAAGATATGAATGTGCACACACAAGAGAGAGAAAATATTTACTTTACATATAACTAAATTATTAGTGTCCAGAATAATCAAAGGATTGTTGCTTACATCAATGGGAAAAAGACAACCCAATAGAAAAATGGGAAAAAGATTTTAAGTCACCTCATAGAAAAGAAAATCCAAATGGCTAATGAAAAGATGAACTGTCAGTGATATATAATCACACCATTTACTTTTGACCAATTGTCAGAAGTCAAAAGTCTTGTAATGCTAAGTGTTGGCGAGGACATGGAGTAATAGGATCTCTCATCCTGCTGGTGTGAATGCAAATTAAGAATCCAAGTTGGGTTAACCTTGAAGACTGATTTGGTATCATATAGAGTTGGTGATGTGCACAGGCACATGCTCTGGGGCATATACCCTGAGCATGCTCTTGCAAAGGTCCACAGAGGTACATGCATAAAAGTGCTCCCACAACATTGTTCCTAACAGCCCTGCACTCTGAACAACCCAGATGCCCTTCAGTCGTCTCATGGACACATGTATTATAATATATTCTTACAGTAGGATATGTAGGCATAAAAATGAATGAGCCACAGCTACATGAAACAACATAGATGAATCTCCTATACATAATGTTTGGTAAAGGAAGCAAGTCACAAAATAATACATGTGGTATTATCCTGTTATAGAAAATTTAAAATCATAATAGCAAAACTAACCTATACTGTTTATAAACAGTAACCTGTATTGTTTAGCATTGCTTATAAAAGTTGTAAAGTGAAACAAAAAACAAGAGATTGTCACCAAAATTAGAAAAATGTTTCCTCCTAGAAAGGGGAAGGGGATTTGTAGTCACAAGAGAGTTGCAAGAAGCTATCAGGAGGCTGGCAATCATCTCTTTCTTGCCTTGGGTTGCGATTTCTAGACATTTGACTTTTTATTATTCTTGAAGTTGTATATATTTTATGCATTGTTATATATGTATAAAATATTATAATAAAAAATCAAAGAAATAAGATCTGATCCCACCCTTAAGGCGCTAACAGTGGAGAATATCGACTTTTAAACAGGTAATTTCAATGAAATGTGGTAAATGCTTTTCTTTTTCTTTTTCTTTTCTTTTTGAGAAGGAGTCTAGCTCTGTTGCCCAGGCTGGTGTGCAGTGGTGTGATCTTGGATTACTGCAATCTCTGCCTCTCAGATTCAAGTGATTCTCCTGCCCCAGCCTCCCGAGTAGCTGGGACTACAGGCATGTGCCACCACACCTGGCTAATTTTTGTATTTTTAGTAGAATAGGGGTTTCACCATGTTGGCCAAGCTGGTCTTGAACTCCTGACCTCAAGTGATCTGCCTGCCTTGGCCTCCCAAATTGCTGGGATTATAGGCATGAGCCACGGTGCCCAGCCAGTAAATGCTTTTAAAATAATAAAAACTCATATTTATGAACACTTTATTATACACTAGGTACTATTCTAAATGTCTTATATATCATCTCATTTAATTATTTAAAGAAGTCTGAGAGATAGACACTATTGTCCCCCTCCCTTTTTTTTTTTTTTTTGAGACGGAGTCTTGCTCTGTGCCCCAGGCTGGAGTGCAGTGGCGCGATCTCGGCTCCCTGCAAGCTCCGCCCCACCGGGTTCACGCCATTCTCCTGCCTCAGCCTCCCGAGTAGCTGGGACTACAGGCACCCGCCACCTCGCCCGGCTAATTTTCTTGTATTTTTAGTAGAGACGGGGTTTCACCGTGTTAGCCAGGATGGTCTCGATCTCCTGACCTCGTGATTCGCCCGCCTCGGCCTCCCAAAATGCTGGGATTACAGGCTTGAGCCACCGCGCCCGGCCCCCCCTCCGTTTTTTTAACCAATAAGGAAGAGGAAGCATAGAAAGTTCACATGGAAAATAAGGGATGGAGCTGGGATTTGAGCCCAGGCCAGCATCCCCAACTACTGCATCACACTATTTCTGAATTTCTGCTATGAGACCCCAAGGGATGATCAATGCAAGTTGTCAGATAGAGAAGGCCCCCAAGGGAAAGGAATAGCTTTGTGTCATGAAACAACCTGGCATGTTCAGAGAATTGTGGGAAAGTCAGTGTGGCAGAAGTAGAGAAGGGCAGATTGTTAAAGGAAATGACAAGAGACAAAACCACAATGGGGATTATTTCATTTCTAGGAAGTGTGGGAGGTGTACTGGTGTGCGGTTAGGAAGACCAGCTGGGAAGCTATTGGGATGAATTACCTAAGAAATGGTGAAGACTTGAGTGAAAACGGGAAAAACAGGGAGGAAAAGATGAAGACATATTTGGGAGGCATTTCTAAACTGACAAAATTTGATGACCAACATGCAGGAGGGTGCGGGGGAATGTATTAAGGTTTAGAAGCCTGATGGAAGGGGATTTTGCTAACCAGTTCAGGACATACTAAGGAGAGAGCAGCTTTAGAAGAGAAGGGAACACATTTGGATATATTCCAATGAGCTTGTCCTATCCCTATATTAAGAAAAACAAAGTGAAGATGTATTCAAAGTTAATACCAATTACAACAGCAATAAGAGATTGCAGCTCTACAGGACATTAAAGTGGAGAAGAGCAACTGGGGCCAGATGGTGGGTGGGGAGTTAATAGCCTATACTTAGGAATCCAAGCCAGGGAAGTGGATGAAATTGCAAGGGCAGAGTGTGCAGCAGAGGACTTTAGGGAGTGCCAGCATTGAGGCAGGTGGGTCATCAAGGAGGTACAAGCGGAACCAGATGAGTGGGATATTTCGCAAGCCAAGGGTAGGCACAGTCAGTGGCACTAGAGAGGACAGCCAGAAAGGACCAGGAGAGGCAACGTGCAGGTCCCTGGTGACTGCAAAGTGAGCTCAGAAAAGCTGGTTGCACCTGGTCATCATTGGCTGAGGAAACAAGTAGGAGTTGAGGAAAGAAATATTCCCTTCCGATAAATCTGTCAAGGGAGGAAATGCAAGGTGGCTAAAGGAGCAATGGAGTCAAGAGAAGATTCTTGTCTTTGGTTGGAGGTGATGAAAACTGAACGGAAG
Organism: Theropithecus gelada; assembly: GCF_003255815.1. NCBI lineage: Eukaryota > Metazoa > Chordata > Mammalia > Primates > Cercopithecidae > Theropithecus > Theropithecus gelada. The sequence continues at coordinate 135,036,638 of NC_037671.1, read as the reverse complement.
AAGTCAAAGGAGAGGGAAAAACAAAGGAAAAAGAAGTGATGGGTTTCAGAGGAAGTGGGAAGAGGCACAATCCAATACAGAGATTGCAAAATGATATTTGGAGAGAAAGGGGCATGTGTCTTCAGAGAGGCAGGAAGAGAAGGCTGAATGCAAATGCAGTTCGTGTTGGTAAGTGGACAGAGCAGGAAGTTGTGGGGCTTCCTCTCTGATGGTTTCTGTTCTCTGCAGGAGATGGCCATTCATCTACTGAGAGAGAATACACTGGAGGTGGGAGAGAAGGTCAGGCAGTGATAGGTAAAAATAGTTGTAGGTGGCATTCAGGGCTAAAATTGAATTGGGGAACATTCATATATAGGGCCAATAATCCCCACTAATGTGCAAAGAAGCAAAGAAGGCTGAAGTGTGAAGAAGATGACGGTTTCTTGTTTATTTGCATATCCTCTGCTGCACCAAACAAATCTGTTGGTTGTAATCTCCAGACAATATCCTTTTGCCTTAAACAATTTGTCAGAGACAACCCATAGGTGGAAAATATTCACAAATTATATATCTGATAACGGCCTAGTATCCAGAATATATAAAGAGCCTTACAACTCAATATTAAAAAAGCAATAGACTAATTCAAAAATGGGCAAAGAATTTGGATAAACATTTCTCTAAAGAATATATGCAAATAGCCAATACGCACTTGAAAAGATGCTCAACATCATTAATCATTAGGGAATTGTAAATAAAAACCACAATCAGATACTACTTCACAGCCACTGGGATGGCTATAATGAAAAAGGCAGACACTAACAAGTAGTGGGGAGAATGCAGAGAGATCGAAATGCTCATACATTGCTGGTGGGAATGGAAAAATGGGGTGACCATCTTGGAAACCAGCTTGGCAGTTCCTCAAAATGTTACATATAGAGTTCCCATATGACTACCATATACAGTAGTAGGAATTTAACTACTAGGTATATACCCAAGAGAATTGAAAACATAAGTTCAAACAAAATCTTGTTCATAAATGTTCAGAGCAGCATTATTCATAATAGCCAAGAAGAGGAAAATGAGCGATCAACTGATGAATAGATAAATGTGGCATATCCGTAGAATGGTGCTACTCAGAGAGAAAAAAGGAATGAAGTGCTGATACATGCTACAACACAGATGAAGCTGGAAACCCCAATGCTAGGGAAAAGAAGCCAGACACAAAAGGCCACATATTGTTTGACTCCATTTATGGGAAATGTCCAGAACAGACAAATCTATGGAGACAGAAGGTAGATGAGTGGTTGCCAGGGACTGGAGGGAGAAGGGAATAGGGAGTGGCAGCTCCCGGGCACAGAGTTTCTTTTGGGAGTGATGAATGTATCCTGGAATTAAACAGTGATGATGGTTGCACAACCTTGCAAATATACTAAAAACCACCAAGTTGTCTACTTTAAAAGGTTGAATTTTATGGCATTTGAATTATATCACAATTGAAAAATCTGTCAGAAATAGTATTTGTTTTTTAAACAAAGAGATGCCTCTATCAATTATGAAAAGATAGGGCAAGTAAGCACATTATTCTAGAAGTAGAAGGTAGGAAGGCCTCTGTTTTTAGAGGGGCTTGGCAAGAGCCGTCATAGCCTTGGTGGACAGAACCAGCCTGGCAGGGAAGATGATCCCACAGGCAGCCAAAGTCCTGGAAGGGAGAGGACAAATTCTCCTCTCTCTTCACCCAATCCCAGGTTAAGGGGTCCTGCGGGGATGACTCAGAGTGATCAGGTATGTATATTAGCAACTCAGGTAGAGGTCTCTCCACTGAACAGCTGGTTTTTTAAAGAAGCCATGGAACTTATGTTTTGCTCAAAATAAATAAAAGAAAAACAATCAATACATAAGCTATTCAAGGTGTATGGGTAAGCCTATCTTTTATGAATTGGAGTGGATGTTTAAACTGTTACAACTCTACCTTCCACTGTGTGACTCTTATTTTTCAGGCTAGGACGCCGGGTGGTCTTATGGGCCACAAGCAGTGGCATGTTTTTGTTTGGAATAGCAGCGGCGTTTGCAGTTGATTATTACATCTTCATGGCTGCACGCTTTTTTCTTGCCATGGTGAGTTGTGTTTTTTACCTCTTTAATTCCGCTGCAGTATTTTCATAGGAAATCTTAACTCGCTTCATTTTGCTCATTTAAGATCTAGTGAGCGAGATCAAGGACTAATCTTTGTCCACTCCACTGCAGAAATCTGTCTACAGTATACCAATGCCTTATGTTTAGAATGGAACTCATTAAAGTGAAAAATTGTTGCTGGCTAGGCAGAAGTGTGTTTGCCTCTGTGTCGGGCATGTGGTCCACATCTCACAATTACTGAGGCATTATTTTATTTCTGAGTAATTATATTGGTCTAGTCAGGGCCCGTTCACTTGAACAAACAGACACTTAAGGTGTGTGGTTAAAGTCACTTGTATAATGTACAAGAAGAATGAAAACAGGAAGGCATTAGGTCCTTATGTTACCAAAAACAGGAGTTTAGTGGAAAGGGCATGAGCTTGAATACCAGCTTTGTCATATATTGGCTTGTTAATTGTATGACTTTGAGCACACTCATTATCCTCTTTGAACCTTAGGTTGTAGTCTGTAAACTGTCCATGTTATTATTATTATTCTTAGGATTCAGGGAGATTAATTATAAACAACCCCAGTACAGCACCTGGTTACAATGGTAACTGTTACTAGAAATGGACTGGCCAGGAAGGAAGCTGTTTCCATGCTCAATGAGGCTTCCAGATAGATTTCTAACTATCAAACAACAGCAGCGGTGATTTTTGGTTGGAAATCACTGATCTAGGATAATAGAGGGAAGTTTCCATCTGGAGGAGGAGCTTGTGATCTTGCTAAACGCAGAGCAGCGGGTTGGATGATCTGAGGGTCCAGAGAGAAGCAAAGGGCTTCAATCTCTCTGCACCCCCTCAGAGAACAAGATGGGGTGTCAGTTTTGGAGTCTTTTTTGATGGATAGAAAGGGTTTCTAGCAAACCGTACAGATGGCCAAGGATAAGGGAAATGCATAAAGATAAATCTAGGAGACTAGAAGGTGTTGTACCTCATCAAAAAATAAATACATATATTTAGGAATGTAAAGAGTTTTAAATACAAGATAGCAACCAGTAGTTCTGTTTCCACAGAGGACATAACTCTGTGACTGTACAGTGAGATTTCATGAGAGAAACCTTCTGGTGGGACTGAAGGTTTCACAAAGGCACAGGTACTGAGAAAGTATAAAGGTCATCTTTTGGAAGACTTAAGAGGGTATTTCTGAAAATATCTGTTTCAGTCTTGCAAAATACCATGTGTTGGTTTCCAGACCCAAGGAAACAAGGCCACACCCACAGAATACATCTGTGAAATGTGGCCTTAATTTTCTGTGACTATTTCCTTTGATGTTCATGGGAAGTGGATTTGTGGTAGAATTCTGAGGATGGGAGATGCAGGCAGATTCAATTACTTAACGCATTTACTGATCTGCCTACAGAGTGTAATGCTAAGTAAACCAGACTCAGCTGTCTCAGTAAGTCTAGTAGGAAAGGCAAGACATTGATCAGCCATCTTCAAAAATAAATAAAATGTTGACAGTGAGGGCATAACAGCAGTGGGTCTGGAGGGTTCACCAGGGTCTGGAGGGTCAAGGGCTTCCTTGTTGTGAGAGATGGGTGAGAGAAGAACATTCCAGCAAAGATAGAAGCAGATGAAAGGGCCCTGAGATTAGAAAGAAAAGCTGAATGTCTGGAGAATAGAGAGGAGGAGAGACACATTGATAAGGCTGAAGGGGTCAAGGCGGTTAGGTGGGGCTTTGTAGGATTGTCAGGATTTTGCTCTGTCTCCTAAAGGCAATGGCAATGCACAAAGGGAATTCTGGGAATTCTGGCTGCTATGATTGGGTGGAATCCGAGAAGATGTGAGGAGTAGAGTATTATCGGTGGAAGGGATGGGTGTGAGTGGATTCACAGTGTTTTGGAGTTAGTTGTATATGGATTTTCTGAATCCAATGACAGAAGAAGTTGTAGCTGCCTCATGAGAAATAATTAGCATTGAAAAACCTGACAGGGACAAATATTACAGCTTAATTTAACTGGGAAATTTATAGTATTTGAAAGTTATCACAATCTTTGTTTAATGTAACAGCATCACTTACCAAAAGCGACTTCTGAATTCTTGGATATAGGGTCCCGATGATCTGAGTCTTCCATTACAAAGTTGCACAGAGAAATAAAAGCTGTTGTCATAAAAATGTTAAACTGATTATGAATACATTAGTACTCATCGAGTACCTCCCTGCCTCCTGCTAGTGTCAACCCTTTCTGACAGTAGGAATATTCTTGTAGGCCACTTCTTTGTGACTGTCTGATGCAAGGCGAAATTGCAGTTATTACAAGGAACATGTGTTTACAAAAAGTCTTTAAAAGCAATGAGGGAACATGGGAGCACTGTCTGAATCTTGCCCACAAGATTTGGCCAGTTGGGATTTGGCAGAGAGAGACCTGTTAACTTTTGAAGAAATTAGCATCTGCAAGGATAATCACATAGTGAGCCTTTGAAAGAGTATGATTCAAATATCTAATGATTAAGAGAGGTCTTTGGGGAAATCAGTGGTGCTCTCGAGTAATTTTACAAAAATTAACTTTATGATTTGTGCTGTAGAAGTCAAATATGAAATAATTTTGTAGAAAAAATTCTTAGCCCCCTCCTCCCAAAAAACCATCATTGGACTCATTCTTTGTTTATTCCAAGAATGGTCACATATTATATTCTAATCACATATTGTAATCTAATTTTTATTAAAGATAGGCATATTTTCAAAATAAAGTTTTTCCCCAGTTTTCCTTCTTGTGGTAAAGTACACATAACACAAAATTTACCATCGTAACCATTTTTAAGTGTACAGTTCAGTGATATTAAGTGCATTCATTCTGTTGTGCAATTATCACCACTGTGCATCTTCAGAACTCTTTTCGTCTTGCAAAACTGAAACTCTGTCCATTAAATAATAACTCTCTGTTCCCTGTCTCCCTAGTCCCTGACAACCACCATTCTACATTCTTTCTCTATGAGTTTGGCCACTCTGGTACCTCATGAAAGTGGACTCATACGATGTTTGTCTTTTTGTGACTGGCTTATTTCACTTAGCGTAATATTCATTGTATGCATAGACTACATTTTTCTTATATATTCATCTATGGACAGACACTTGGGGCGTTACTTCCACACTTTAGCTGTTGTGAATAATGCTATGAGCAGGTGTGTACAAATATCTCTTCCAGACCCCACTTTCAACTCCTTTGGATATATACTCAAAGGTGGAATTGCTGGATCATGCTGTAATTGTTTTTTAAGCAATCGTCATATTGTTTTTGCTAGAGGCTGTACCATTATACATTTCTATCACACATTACACATGTGTTCCAGTTTCTCTGCATTCCCGCTAAAACGTGTTATTTTGGTTGTTGTTGTTTTTTTTAATTAGCCACCCTAAGGGGTATGAGGGGGTATCTCTTTGTAGCTTTGATTTGTGTTTCTCAATGATTGGTAAACATTTGTATTTCTTCTATTTGAAATGTCTATTCAAAGCCTTTGCCCATTTTTGAATTGCATTGTTTGTGTTTTTGTTGTTGTTGTTGGGTTTTAGGAGTTCTCCATAAAATCCCTTATCAGATATTTGATTTGCAAGTATTTTATCCAGTTCTGTAGGTTGCCTTTTCACTCCATTGATAGTGTTCTTTGATGCACAGTTTTAATTTTCATGAAGTCTAATTTGTCTACTTTTCTTTGTCTGCCAAAATAAAATTTTGATTAAATCTGTTTTTCTTACCACTAGTTAGCATAAAGTTTTTGTCTCCATTTAGCAATTAGGATTTAACAATAAGGACCTCCTGGATACAGATAACTTGATGTGTGCATTTACAAGGGACTGAGAAATACATCCACATTATAATGGAGTATTTCGATGAAACAAAAGGCAATGTCTAACATTTATATCATAAATAATCTCTAAAGTTTTGCCATTTTGGGCGGGTATGATGAGGGAAGATGAAAGGACCTATAAGAAAAAAAAAAAAGATAGATAGGATTGAATGTCATTTTATACATCTGATAGGGGTTTCAGAAAGCAAGTCTTTGTCATTTTCCTTTTTGCCTATATATGATTTGCAATGGGGTCAGACTCCTCAATAGTTATAAATGTGATCTTGAATATAGATCCCTATTATTTGTTTTTCAGGTTGCAAGTGGCTATCTCGTGGTGGGGTTTGTCTATGTGATGGAATTCATTGGCATGAAGTCTCGGACATGGGCGTCTGTCCATTTGCATTCTTTTTTTGCAGTTGGAACTCTCCTGGTGGCTTTGACAGGATACTTGGTCAGGACCTGGTGGCTTTACCAGATGATCCTCTCCACAGTGACTGTCCCCTTTGTTTTGTGCTGTTGGTTGCTCCCAGAGACACCTTTTTGGCTTCTCTCAGAGGGACGATATGAAGAAGCACAAAAAATAGTTGACATCATGGCCAAGTGGAACAGGACAAGCTCCTGTAAACTGTCAGAATTTTTATCACTGGACCTACAAGGTCCTGTTGGTAATAGCCCCACTGAAGTTCAGAAGCACAGCCTATCACATCTGTTTTATAACTGGAACATTGCGACAAGGACGCTTACCGTTTGGCTAATTTGGTTCACGGGAAGTTTGGGATTCTACTCCTTTTCCTTGAATTCTGTTAATTTAGGAGGCAATGAATACTTAAACCTCTTCCTCCTGGGTAAGTAGTTAAAATATATTTAAATTTGGCAGTGAAGTGAGATTTCTACCATTTGTGTGTGTGTGTGTGTGTGTGTTTCTGTGTGAATTTGAGAAAAAGAGTGTGTTTTTAATGGGCCTTTTAAAACCAAGAACAATACTGCCAACCATATTATTATGATATCTCTTAGCGTTATGTTGTAACACATGTACATATGAGGGGACTTCAACCAGTTCATGGAAAAATGGAATTAAAAGATAAAAATCTAAAACATAAACTTTCTCAACATGATTGCCGTCAAGGTCAAGACATTTTTGTAAGACATCAGCCATTTAGTCCATCCCTGAAGAACTGAGGGTCCTGAGAATGTACCCATGTCAGTGCGATCTTATTTACACTATTAACTGAAGAAAAATGGGTGCTGTGTACAGATTTTTTAAGATTAGGAAACAGAAAGAAGTCAGAAGGAGCCACCATGAGAACCGTAAGGTGGCTGCCTAGTGATTTCTCATCAAAATTCTTGCAAAATTGCCCTTGTTGATGAGAGGAAGGAGCGGGCACGTTGTCATGGAGGAGAAGGAATCTCTGGTGATGTTTCCCAGGCATTTTTCTACAAAAGCTGTGGCTAATTCTCTCAAAACAGTCTCATCATAAGCAGATATTTTCATTCTTTGGCCCTCTAGAAAGTTAACAAGCAAAATGCCTTGAGCATCCCCAACAAACGTTGCCATGACCTTTGCTCTCAACTGGTCCACTTTTGCTCTGACTGGACCACAGCCCTTCTTGGTAGCCATTGCTTTGGTTGGGCTTTGTCTTCAGGATCACAGTGGTAAAATCGTGTTTCATCTCGTGTTAAAATTCTCCAAAGAAATCCTTCAGGATATTGATCCCACAGGCAGTTTAAAATTTCCATGGGCAGTTCTACCCTTCTCTGCAACTGATCTGGGAACAACTGTTTTGGCACCCATTGAGTGGAAAGTTTGCTCAACTTTAATTTTTCAGTCAGCATTCTGTAAGCCAGACTAATTGAGATATCTATGGTATTGGCTATTGCTTCTGCTGTTAATCTTAGTCCTTGTCAATTAGGGCTTAAACAAGATGTATTTTTTTCCTCAGTGTGGATGCTCTGCCCCTGTGGTCTTCATCTTCAATATTGTCTTGTCCTTTTCATAAGGCATCAGTGATTTCACCATTCTTCCACCCAAGCTTCACCATAAATTTAATGTTTGTTCTTGCTTCAATTTAGCAGAATTCATGTTGCTCTAGTGGGACCTCTTTTCAAACTGATATCTTATTCTTCTGAGTGCCTCAAACTAGCTCCTCTTCAGACATGTTCTAAGAAGTTAGTACAAATTTCTTTTAGTGCAGAAAAAAATCTGAAGACACATGCATAGTTTTTTCATAATATGCACTTTCCATTAACTTTTTTTTTTTTTTTTTTTTGAAACGGAGTCTTGCGCTGTCGCCCAGGCTGGAGTGCAGTGGTGTGATCTCAGCTCACTGCAATATCCGCCTCCTGGGTTCAAGCAATTCTCCTGTTTCAGCCTCCTGAATAGCTGGGATTATAGGCACATGCCACCATGCCCAGCTAACTTTTGTATTTTAGTAGAGACGGGGTTTCACCATGTTGACCAGGCTGGTCTCGAACTCCTGACCTCAGGTGATCCGCCCACCTTGGCCTCCCAAAGTGCTGGGATTACAGGCATGAGCCACAGTACCCTGCCATCCTACCTTTTTGAAAACTCCTTGTATTTTCCATTTGAAAAAAATGCATCAGAAGAATTTAGTTCCTCCCTTTCTGCCTTCTCTCCTTGCTACCTTTTTCACACCAGTCCTTAACCCAGAGCTCTTCCCAGGGGTAACTTCTATAATGTTTGGGTTGCACCCTTTCAGATCTATTTCTGTGCATTTGTGCCGGGCATGGTGGCATGTGCCTGTGGTTCCAGCTACTCGGGAGGCTGAGGTGGGAGGATTGCTTGAGCCCAGGAGTTCTGGGCTGCAATACGCTATGCTAATCAGGTGTCCACACTAAGTTCAGCATCAGTATGGTGACCTCCTGGGAGCAGGGAACCACCAGGTTGCCTAAGGAGGGGTGAACAGGCCCAGGTCAAAAATGGACCAGATCAAAAGTCCTGTGCTGATCAGATCTGTTTCTATGCATTTCCATATATTTGTGCATATAAATGTTTTATATTTTAACATAAATGAGATCACTCACTATATATTGTTCTTTGTAAGTTGCTTCCCTTTTGAAATTTAATATGCCTGGGCTATCTGGCATCTCTCAACCTTCAGGTGTCCTTAATTTATAAATTTTAGTTGGTAAAATAACTTTTAAACACATGCAACTATAATTTTTGTTGTCATACCTGTTTCATTTTAATGGCAGGTTAAATCACTTTAGATAGCTTGAGATGTGACTCCTAGCATAAACCAAATTTGAACTAAAATGTGAGAGAAATATTAGAAACCTCTTTTTATCCATCTAGTCTTAACTCCTGGTTATTTCTATGTAGGCTGCCTGTATTTTATATGATCCTCAAAACATCTTGCTTCTAAATTTTTGTACATAGACATCGTGCCATCTCATTAAGGTGCTCTGATGACACATCTAGTTGTTTTTTTTTTTTTTTTCCCTGATTTCCTCAGCAGACACATCTGCTTTTGTTTATTATAGCTCAGCAGGAATTATGAGAGAAGTCGTTTTAAGAAAAAAAGGTTTACTCTTTTTTTTTTTGAAGCAAACTAACAAATTTATAGAAAGAGCTTGTCTTAACTTCAAACTCATGCTCTATGACAATTTGAGATGGTGCAGTATCCCTAGAACAGAGTGGCCAATGGTAGGTGTGTGGAGTGTGGCTGCAGAAGCTTAGGAAGGCTAGAAGTTTAGATCTTCGTGACATAGTTTTTTACTTTTGCCAAAGACATAAATTCTCAAAAAACTGGGCAATCTCATAAATAGAAAAATGTTCCCAAAGACAAACACACATGGTTTTATATTATCTACCATTTTGGATTTTTCACATCAGTACCCTTCCCACTAGTATTGTTGCAGATGGGTGCTTCTGCTCAATAGTTCTCTGCTGTGAAATTTTTGAACAAGTTTTTATCTCCTGAGATGGTTTGGGCCTGGTGGGAATTTGGGCTCTGGTTTTGTGCCATTTGCAGGTGCGAGGAGGATTATGAGCATTAGAGCATTTCACAGGAAACGCTCATCTCCACTGCAGTGAGTTTAAAAGTGGCAGGGCTGGCTGCCTCGCAGGGATCCTTAGAGAGTTTCTAAAGGCCCTGGAAGTGAGGAGAGGGCTCATGCCTTTTGGGTAGTGGGTTAGAAGGCGGGGTCCCCTTATGCAGTCGGGTGCCTAACCTTATAGAGGGCTGCTTGCTCAATGACAGGTGTAGTGGAAATTCCTGCCTACACCTTCGTGTGCATCGCCATGGACAAGGTCGGGAGGAGAACAGTCCTGGCCTACTCTCTTTTCTGCAGCGCGCTGACCTGTGGTGTCGTTATGGTGATCCCCCACGTGAGTTATCTTATGTTTTATTTAGGGAATTGTTAGTTATACTGTGACAGTTTGATGGGAAGAATTTAGCTTATTACAGTTAAGTATGAAGGTCAATTCAGAGTATGATTTGGACAGAGTATATAATATTTAAAAATATGTTTTCTTTAAAACATTCTCTTTCTCTTTCTATTATATAAGTAATATATGTTCATTTTAGAAAATTTAAGGAGAAACACGTAAAACAAAACAAAACAAAACAAAAACCTAACCTGGGTGCAATTACTCACACTTATAATCCCAACAACTCAAGAGGTTGAGGGTAGGAGGATGGCTTGAGTTCAGGAATTCAAGGCTGCAGTGAGCTCTGATCACACCACTGTACTCCAGCCTGGATGACAGAGTGAGACCTCATCTCAAAAAATAAAAAATATAAAGTTCATAATCCCATTTCCCAGAGATGACCAGTGTTGTATTTTGTAAATGAAATAATCATGTGTGAGGAAAGTTGATCACACTTTCCAGCATCATCATACTGAACATTCACTCATTTATTCATTCAACAAACATTTATCCACCATTTTTTATGTGCCGGGTGCTGGGAACACACAGCGCAGCAAGTTTCCATCAGTGTAACAAGAGGGCATATGGGACCCGTGTGTACTCTTTTGTCTAGGGTGGTCGAGGATGGTGTGCCTCTCAGAGGAGGTGACATGTGATCAGAACCCTCAATGAGGGAGGCAGCCATGGAGACATCTGAAGGATCTGAGTCAGATATTCATGACTGTTAGAGTTTCAATACACTGTTTTTCATTGCAGGAGATTAGTAGTTTCCAGTGTCTGGTATGCATACACACCCCAAGGAGCTTGTTTTGAAAAACAGTTTCTTAGTGAGAAACACTACCAAGAAATTCCTGAAATGACTTTCACATTCCTATATTTTGGCAAACTGCATCCCCGCAAAATACCTCTTGCATCCAGAAGTGCTTCCCCTCTTCCCAAAAAAAGATGTTTTCAGACCTGTATTTTAATTCTTGATTTGGAAAATGTCACTATAACAGTACTTAAAATATTTTATTTAATGTTCTCCTGTGATTATATAATCATTAAGCAATAGTATATCAACATTTAGAGCAGAGCATTTTAAGTTTTGCATATTGTTTGAAATTTCATTTAAGCTAATGAGTGACTTCCTTTTATAGTAGCACTTTACTTAATGATTAGGATCGGTGAGCCAAATATTTTATGTAATGAAATTTCCAGGCGATTGATACCAACTAACTGAATGCAATAAAACTACTCAGGACAAGGAGGTCTCTGCTAATTCGAGGGAACTTCATCCACACCTTTAAAAAAGTAGTTTGCAGTTAATAGTAGTTGAGTAGATGACAGCTGCCTTTAAGTTGGTGAAGAGTTGGGGAACACCAGAACCTTTGAGTTCTACAGTAAAAGGGAAGATGAAAAAGAGGAGATTTCTAGAAATAGAGCATTAACCCACAACCACAAGTATCTCCCTTCCAATAAATTTTTCCCCAAATGATAAGGTCAACACAATACAAATATTAATTTAATTAATAATTGTTAATTAATTTAATTTACAATTGTAATTAAGGTGACATTAGCTCTTTAATAGAGGCATCCCAGCATCTCAGTGACTTAACATAAAGGATGTTTGTTACCTGCTCATAGAAAGTTCCATGTCTTTGTACCTAGTTGGCCAAAGCGGGAGTGGTGAGTGGGTGTTTGGGTCCATGGAGTCATTCAGGGATGCAGACTGACAGAGGCACTGCCGTCCTTAACACATCAGCCCCAAGGCCACCCTGGGTCTCAGCGTCCAGCTGGCAGTTGGGGGAGGAGGGAGATTTCAGAATACAGGGTGTATTTGTTAGTTACCTTTGGAAGTGGCACATGTTAGGGAGAATAAAAACCCAGGTGGAGATAAAGGTTTTGCTGTTGAGGAATGTATCAGCCACAAAGAAACAAATGAACAAAAAGTCTGTACTAATAGTTCAGTTACCACCTTCAAATTATTTTCTGAAGGTAATTTATAAGCCAGGGATTACTGCCACAAAGGACACAATTTGTTTATTTGTTTTTTTCTAAAGTAAATAGATTAAATAGGTACAAGATCTCACTCTGTTACCCAAGCTGAAGTGCAGTGTTGTGATTATAGCTCTCTGTAATCTCAAACTCCTGGGCTCAAATGATCCTCCTGCCTTAGCTTCTCCAGTAGCTGGGACCATAGGCATGTACCATCACACACAGCTAATTTTTTTGTTTTTCTGTAGAAATGGGGTCTTGCTATGTTGCCCTGGCTGGCCTAAAACTCTTGGCCTCAAGTGATTCTCCTGCCTTAGCCTCCTAGTGCTGGGATTACAGGTGTGAGCCACTGGGCCCAGCCCACAACTTGTTTGTATGGCTCCTTCATTCATTCTGCTGGATCGGTTCCAGAAGGAGTGGGGAAATTCTTGGTGCCACCAGCACTATCTGGGCGTGTCTCCTTCCAAAACAGTCTTCCCAACTGGCTTTTATCACAGTTCAAACCCTTCAAAGTGGATGGGGAGGAGAGACACTAAAACTTTCCTCTACGTTTCATAAAGATGAAAAGCTTTCTCAGACTGTGAGTAGAGTTTAATATATTCAAACAGAAAAATAAGGCTCTTCATTGTTCTGAAAAAATACTCAAGAAATTAGAATGTTTTAAGTAGTGATTTTAAAGATTTTATATTTTCCTTTAAAAATATTACTTGTGATGATCTATTCTGCTAAATTTTTTTCAGAAACATTATATTTTGGGTGTGGTGGCAGCTATGGTTGGAAAATTTGCCATTGGGGCAGCGTTTGGCCTCATTTATCTTTATACAGCTGAGCTGTATCCAACTATTGTAAGGTAAGGATGAATTATTTTCTGGTTGTTTTCCTGTTATCTTTCACTTGTGTGTCATTTCATTGTATTTGGCCTTTAAATGTAAATGCTTCTTTTTCATAGACGTTACCTGGATCTCTGAGATGGGAAAATGACATGCTGATACTAATTTTTAGTCTGAGGCTTTGTACCATATTAGCGAGGATATTAAACAAATTATTTTGAAATATCACTCTATTATTCCAAAAACATTTTAAGTTTCAAGTACCATAGACTTCCACTGAGTCTCTGTATTGACTCAAAACTAATTTCTCAGGATGTGTCTCTCCATGTTCTGATGCCAATTGTGTTAGTCTGCGTGGGCTGCTGTAACAAAATACCACAGGCTGGGTGGCTTAAACAATAGAAATTTATTTTCTTATAGTACTGGAGGCTGGAAGTCCAAGAACAAGGTGTCGGCAGGTTTGGATCCTCCTGAGGCCTCTCTCCAAGGTCTTCAGGTGGCACCCTCTTGCTATGTCCCCAAGGGGTCTTACTTCTGTGTGCACCACTGATGTCCCTCCCTCTTCGTGTAAGACACCAGTCATATTGGATTAGGGCCCCACCCTAACAGCCTCATTTTAACTTAATCACCTCTTTAAATACCTTATCTACAAATGCCGTTACATCATAAAGTACAAGGGGTTGCGACTTCAACACTTGAACTTTGGGAGGCACAACTCAGCCCATAACATCAGTAATCATTGGCTCCCTGAGATTACCTCATCTGGAGGTTCTCAAAGCTGGCAGCTCATCAGAGTCATTGAGGCATTTCATAAAAAATACCAGTCTTGGGTCCTTACACCAGACCTGCTGGATCAATCCAAGAATGAGACTCGGGATTTTTTTTTTTTCCTTTTTTCGAGATGGAGTCTCCTTCTGTCGCCCAGGCTGGAGTACAGTGGTGTGATCTCGGCTCACTGCAAGCTCTGCCTTCCGGGTTCAAGCAATTCTCTTGCCTCAGCCTCCAGAGTAGCTGGGATTACAGGTGCACACCACTACACCCTGCTAATTTTTGTATTTTCAATAGGGACGGGGTTTCACCATGTTGGTCAGGTTGGTCTCGAACTCCTGACCTCGTGATCTACCAGCCTTGGCCTCCCAAAGTGTTGGGATTACAGGCGTGAGCCACTGCACCTGGCTGAGACTCAGGATTTTTAACAAGTCTGCAGGTGACTTCAAGTTTCCACCCCACCTCTTTGGGAATGTCTGATGTGATTCCCACTGATCTGGGAACCTCAGGAACTTTCAGGCTTTTAAAAAGCTTTTCCAAACACATTTTACTTGGAAACTCTTTATGTGGTGAAGAGGACAGAGGTCCTTTATGGAAGCTCTGTTGGGTACCTGGAATCCCCCCAGTGCTCCTGCCTTCTTGCTCCAGGGGGCTGCAGCAGAACTTCCAGGCCTTAACAGTGCATCCTTTGTAAACCACAGTTCTTGTTGCAGCCCTGTGTCTAGATAAGACAGCTGAGAGCAGGGAGATCAAGTACCTGGTGCAAGACACACAGCTGGGACCCCAGCTAAAAAGGGAAAGGATCCTTTCTCTGATTCTCCATTGGATTTTTTTTTTTTTTTTTGAGACAGAGTCTCACTCTGTTGCCCAGGCTGGAGTGCAATGGTGTGATCTTGGCTCACTGCAACGTCTACCTCCCAGGTTCAAGCGATTCTCCTGCCTCAGCCTCCTGAGTAGCTGGGATTGCAGGTGTACACCACCATGCCCGGCTAATTTTTGTATTTTCAGTAGAGACAGAGTTTCACCATGTTGGCCAGGCTGGTCTCGAACTCCTGACCTCAAGTGATCCACCCTCCTTGGCCTCCCAAAGTGCTAGGATTACAGGTGTGAGCCACTGCGCCCGGCCCATCAGACTTTTTGACTCTTTTTTTCAAAATGATCCTGTATTTTAAAGTGTAAATAGTGATTAGGGTCACACTGCTGCCAAGAGATGCTTGTCCCACAGATCTCCCTCTGTGAAATTCCATAACAGTTTCCTATCTGCAGTCCTCCCTTAAATCCTCCAAGTGGCATTTTCCTAACACCTGCTTTATCAATAGAAGTTTTCATTTTCTAAGGGAAAAAAATTGTTAGTGAGCTTGGATAATTTCTTAGCCTGTTAAAGACCCAATCTTAATGGCAACAAATAAACAAACAAGATATTAAGGTTTTTCACAGGAAACTTTAAAAAAAATCTAACTGCTCAGCTAGTGGGTTCATCCCTTTTAGGAGTATATTATTTGTCATGTGTTACAAGTGTGAAAGGCAAGTGACTTTCTGTAGAGATAAGTCCATATAACACCAGCCCAGAGATGCCTCCTCCTTGTCTCCACAAGCAGGAGGGATGTAGGACCTGGAAAATCCATTAGTCAAGAGATAGCATAAATCATTCCCTAGGGATTTTCCATGCCCACACACCTGCCTGCTGAAATGCTAGGGCAGGCAGCCCTGTGGACCAGGATGGGTAAGTACATTTGTGTTGGCTGTAGATAGATTAATGGATATCTAGATGGATGGATGGATGGATGGATGGATGGATGGATGGATGGATGGATGGATGGAAGAATGGATAGATAGATAGGTACACACATATATCTAAGAAAAAAGTTTATCAGACTAATATGTGACCAGGGGTATAGAATAGCAGAGGAATAACTCCCTAGGTAATTGTCTATTAGCCAAGTTGTCTGAGAGTAGAGTTTTTCTTCTTCCTCCCTACTTCCCCTCTAGGTCACCCAGAGTGCTTGGGAGAGCAGTCTAATAATAAATACATCTTCTGTCCATTTTACAGGTTGTGGAACTGGGATTCACACAAGATTAGGGTCATGGTCAAAGGCACCTGGCTAGTCAGTGACCCATCAGAACTCAGATCCACATCTTTTGGCCCTTTTGGATATCCAGTGAAATACATGAGAATTTTTATGGGAGACAGTGCTTAACATTAGCAAGAGATGAGTTGCTAGCAGTAGAGCTTTAGTAGCAGAGGGGAAGAAGGTATTTTGGGGTAAGGGCTGTGTGGACTCTTCTCAGATCATATTGTGAAAGTGGCAGCCCTGTGCAGATGTACAGTAGCAGACAGGCAGAATAACAGATTACATTCTAGCGCTTACAGGTTGACAATGGTGGAGACTAGTTGAATGCAATAGAGAGTGAAGTTGCATAATTGCAAACTTACGTTGTGGCTTTGGCTTCCTTGTGCCTGACCCAGGGAAGAAGTCGCTCTAAATCAGGGAGAATATCTTTGGCATGTCCTATGGGACCCTTCTGGCCTCTCAGGTGGGTTTCTTCTCAGCCAGGAAAAGCTGCAGATTTTCCCAGTTCAAAATTCAGATTGGACCAGATCCATGCAGTGCCTGGCACATATTAGACTCTCGACACACATGTGCTGAGTGAATGCATGTTATACACTAAAACGGTGACAATCCAATCAAATAATGTCAATGTGCATTGCAATTATGAATGTTGTAGTTTTTTTTTTTTTTTTTTTTTTTTTTGAGACGGAGTCTCGCTCTGTCGCCCAGACTGGAGTGCAGTGGCCGGATCTCAGCTCACTGCAAGCTCCGCCTCCTGGGTTTACGCTATTCTCCTGCCTCAGCCTCCCAAGTAGCTGGGACTACAGGCGCCAGCCACCTCGCCCGGCTAGTTTTTTTGTATTTTTTTTAGTAGAGACGGGGTTTCACCGTGTTAGCCAGGATGGTCTCGATCTCCTGACCTCGTGATCCGCCCGTCTCGGCCTCCCAAAGTGCTAGGATTACAGGCTTGAGCCACCGCGCCCGGCCTGTTGTAGTATTTTTTAAGATCTTTTTTGTTGGCTTGGTTGTTGGTTTACAACCTCAGGTACATGACCTCAAAAAAATCCTATATGTAAATATTTAATACAGGAAATCTTTAACCAACTCTATGAGCTCCCTAAACACCCTAACACTGCATGCAAAACTTTACTTATGTATGATTTCTTTCTCAGAAGAATGCCATACTTTTTATCAGTTCTTTATAAATGTGTGTGACCCAGAAAAGATGAGGCACCATTAATTTGTAGAGGTACTTACATAAAAGGACAGTCTTTCCTTACTAACATTCTATACATTTTCCTTAAGTAACCTTTAAAGAAAAGCACATTAAGATATTCCTTGACTCTAAAAAATTGAAATAGAGTAGTCCACAGGTATACAGACACTTTGTTCTCTGAAATTCCCACTCCCTACCTGAAACAAATTCCTGCTGTAGAAGACCTTATTATTCTCAATGTTAGGCTGGATCAATACACATAAGGGCCTCACCTGCACAGCAGATGAAGAATGGCTTACCTCCGCACTCCTACCTTTTTTTGTCTTGAATTGTCTTGAATTATGTGCACGCTTGTATACACCACTGTTTCACACAATGTAGGTATTGTGATTTTTGAAAAATTTCAGTAAAATTATTTTCAAGCTTACATTTTTTTATGGTCATATGTTGCCTAATGATGGGCATACGTTCTGAGAAATGCATCCTTTGGTGATTTCGTGGTTGTCAGAACATCACAGAGTGAACTTACACAAACCTCGATGGCTCAGCCTGCTACACACCCAGGCTGCGTGGTACAGCTTATTCCTCCTCGGCTGTGACCCTCCACAGCATGTTACTGCACTGAATACTGCAGGCAGTCTAACACAGTGGTATTTGTGTATCTAAACGTATTGAAAGACAGAAAAAGTCGAGTTAAAATGTGCTATTATAATCTCATGGGGCCGCCGAGGTTGACCAAAACGTTGTAATGCGGTGCCTGACCGCCCTTATCCTCGTTGGGGAGGGTGGGAAAGGAGCTGCAGAAAGCAGGTCCCTCAATCCCGGGTCACTTGCGCCTTACTCGTCTCGGCCTCTCTCCTCTGTTTCCAGGTCGCTGGCTGTGGGAAGCGGCAGCATGGTATGTCGCCTGGCCAGCATCCTGGCGCCGTTCTCTGTGGACCT
The DNA here is from genome assembly GCF_003255815.1 of Theropithecus gelada. Classification (NCBI taxonomy): domain Eukaryota; kingdom Metazoa; phylum Chordata; class Mammalia; order Primates; family Cercopithecidae; genus Theropithecus; species Theropithecus gelada. The sequence goes on along the minus strand of NC_037671.1, from coordinate 135,018,522 downwards.
CAGCAGCGTTTGGATCTTCATACCACAGGTGCGCTTCAGTTTGCAGACCCTTCCCGAGGCGACACCGAGGCAGTTTCTAATTGCCTATTAGCGACTTCTCTGTTGTTATTTATCAAAAGCCAGTACATCATTTCCTAACGGGGTTTGTAGAAACAACCCCCTTACCAACAGCTCGCCAGTCGGTGAGTAGGGTGGTGGCTGCTTTGTGATTGGCTGTTGGTGGCCTTCCACCACCGCTGAGCTGTTCATTACAACTCTGCCTGCCACAAAAGGGCGTGTCTTCACCCTTCCCTGGAAGCCAGGCCTGTCCCCACCCCCTGGCCTGGCCTTGCCTCTGTGTTTCCACTGAGTTCCTGCTGGGCAAGGCAAATTCTGGGGGCTGCCTGCTCCAAAAAGATTCTGTGGTGCCTAATGGAGAGGGTTAGGAACCCACGGTTCTCGGTTGACCCGAACCTGAGGGGCTCCGTTTCTGGCTCCAGCAGTGTGAGCCATTTGCCTGGCTTCAAAGAGTAAGAGCAGGGACACTTAGTTTGCAGATCCTCAGGTAGGGGCTGAGAGGCCGGGAAGGCACGTGAGCACTGCTGCACCTGGTGGACTCTTCTGCTCAGGAAGAAGATGAGGGATGGGTGGAGGGCAGGTGTGACTTGCCAGCCCGCAGACCCTCCCTCTCCCTCCCCTCCAGTGCCTCCTGTCTCTTTCCTGATTGCCCCTTAGATAGACTCAGTCTGCAGGATTTCCTCCCGGCCTCCTCCCTGCCCCCTCTCCTCCTGGCTCCAGGCACGGGTTTCCTCCAACCTCATGGACATTCTCCCTGGACGTCTCACCACAAACTCAATGTCTCCCAAGCAGAACTGGCCAGTGACACCTGTCTCCCACTTTTGGTTAAGGATAGGTCAGTGGCTTCAAGCATGACACTGTGGCATCAGCTTCTTATTCATCCTGTTCTTTCATCACCAAATCCTCACATTCTCCTTCAAAACCACCCCTGCACACCTGGCTCCAGTGCCTCCCAGTCTTCTCCTTGCTCTTCATCCCCCACCCCGTCTGGGTAGCATAGAAGGCACCACGGCCATGACCCAGTGCCCCTGTCAGCGTCAGAATAAAAGTCCAAACTAAGCGCTATCCAGGTCCTTTCCTGACTGACCCCTTGCCCAGCTCCCCTATTCTGTTCCTCATGCAGCTTCCCCTCCTCTCCACACTCACCCCCACTGCAAGAGTTCCCCTCTCCTCTCTGTCCCACCTCCTCCCCTTCCATGCCACTGCCCAAATGACCCCTCCAAAAAGACCCCTGTCATGTTTTCTGTTAAGTAGCCTTCCAGGTATCCTCTTTCCAGGAGGCCACCCAGATCTAGTGACCCCGCCTCTCCTTTTCTCAAGTGTGTCCGTACAGCATTCAGTGGGTGCCTCTTTCACAGTTGCTGTCGCAGTGTGGCTTTATCATTTGCACGTGTGTCTTCATCACCCCAGTCAGGCTGTTGTGCTTTGCAGAGCAGGACATTTTGCATCCCCACAGCTGGCCCTAGCCGAGTGTTTCTCTCAGCTTGTGTGCCACCCATGCTGTTATTCACCTACTATTTTAGATCAAATAGATTGACTTTTGGAAATTAGGTTTGTCCTAAACAATAATATCAGTGAGGTCATGGGTGTTATACTAATTATGTGTTTTTCTGAAAGACACCAACATAATCTCACAAGTAATAAAACAGTGCTTGGCATCCCCCGGAGCTGCCTTGTACACACAGCAGGTACACATACTGCTCTTCCGGAATCACTGACTTGGCATGAGTGTCTCCCGCGTCCCCGGAGCTGGCGCTCAGTAAAGCGCTTGGATGTGCCATTGGGGTGTTAGAGCCCAGCCTCTTTCTCAGGCTGACTCTGAGGTTAAGAAACCATATGGGCTGTGTGGGAGGTGTTTTGGGAGAGTCTACCACCCTTTTTAGGTCATGAACTTTTCTAGAAGAATCTCCTTTGTGCTAGCACTTGTTTTCCTTATTTTTTTTAAAAAAAGATAAAATGGAAAAGTGTTTATTAAAATAATAAGTTGAAACATGCAAATATAAAATAGATAAATTTATAAAAGCTAATTACCAAAAATAAAACTAAATAAATATTTTTTAATGGATATCTTTAAGGCTCAGTTAAGGACTACGGACTTAGAAGGGATCTCTAATTTTATTTAACAGATATTTAAACAAGCTCCTTTTATTTTTATTATTTTTCTGAGACAGAGTCTTGCTCTGTCGACCAGGCAGGAGTACAGTGGTCTGATCTTGGCTCACTGCAACCTCTACCTCCCGGGTCAAGCGATTCTCCTGCCTCAGCCTCCCAAGAAGGTGGGATTACAGGCATGTGCCACCAAGGCTGGCTAATTTTTTAAATATTTTTTAGTAGAGACGGGGTTTCACTATGTTGGCCAAGCTGGTCTCGAACTCCTGACCTCAGGTGATCAGCCCATCTCGGCCTCCCAAAGTGCTGGAATTACAGTCATAAACCACCATGCCCTGGCTACACAAGCTCTTTTTTAAAGTGCTTTACAAAAATTAGTCTTCATGTAATGCAGATGCTGTTATTCTCTTCATTTGACAGATGAGGAGACTGATGGACAGAAAGTAATTATTAGCCCGGGGTCACACACCTTAAAGGTGACAGAGCTGGGATTTGAACCCAAATACCATGCTCCCTTGCCTTTTACACAAGGTCCAACAAACAATCTATACAAAAACGAGCACAGAGCAGTCAGCTCCTTGTCCAGCCTGGCCCTGAGTAGCCCGTTCCTTCTCTAAGACAGTCTCTGGCCGCAAGGTGTGGTGTACATTTGTGGGAGTAGTCTGTGAATGTGCTTCCTTTGGATCTAACGAGTATTGCCTATTGTTTGTAATGAGTCAAAAAAAAAATCAAATTTCCCATTAAACTTGTTTATGAATGTCAAACTGCCTGGGGAGCCAGTGTTTCATATAAACATGGAAGATGTTTATATTTTCCCTTTTGAAAAGAGGCACATGAAAAATCACTCGTTCTGATGCTTTTATTATCAAGCATTATTTTCTAGTAATCTAAAAAAGGTGGACACGTTAATTAGCTTTTTGTGTGTTCATTAACTCATTTGGCAAACGTTGACTGAGTGTTGGTTTTGAACTAGCCACCCTGCTAGGTGCTAAGGAGCAGATGAAAGAAATAGCCTGTCTTGAGGGACGTCCAGTCTGGTGGGAAGAGCAGGAGAGCAAATCATCACCAGCCCCGAAGAGAAGGGCTGGAGTGGGGAAATGCCAGGTGTGGTGATTTAAAAGATACAACAGTGGTAATCATGGAACATTAAGAAACATCTTGTTTTTCAATATATCATAGCAGTAAGGCAGGAGCGGTGGCTCACACCTGTAATCCCAGCACTTTGGGAGGCCGAGGCGGGCAGATCACAAGGTCAGGAGTTCGAGACTAGCCTGGCCAATATGGTGACACCCCATCTTTACTAAAAATACAACAATTAGCCAGGTGTGGTGGTATGTGCCTGTAGTCCCAGCTACTCGGGAGGCTGAGGCAGAAGAATCACTTGAACCTGACTGCCTGATTAGTCTTACTACCAAGCTAAGAGTATATATACACACACTGCATATATATGTTGCATATATATATACACCGCATATATATATGTTGCGTATATATATACACCGCATATATATATGTTGCGTATATATATACACACACACAGAGTAATGAGAGCTTACATTTAATTTCATCCTCTCAACAGTCGTTTGCAACAGATACTATCCTTTCATCCATTTTACAGAAAAGGACTCTGAGGAGCAGAGAGGTTAAGTAACTTGTCCAAGGCCACACAGGTAGCAGGTGACAAGTACCCAGGCAATATGCATATGGAGATTATAAATGGGTCAAGAACATTTCTTTTTCCTTACTTTTTTATTTTTATTTTTATTTTTTTGAGACCAGGTGTCTGTCACTGAGGTTGCAGTGCAGTGGCGCAATCTTAGCTCACTGCAACCTCTGCCTCCTGGGCTCAAGTGATTCTCCCACCTCAGCCTCCCAAGTAGCTAGGACCACAGGCACGTGCCACCACACCTGGCTAATTTTTGTATTTTTCGTAGAGAGTTTCACCATATTGTCCAGGTTGGTCTTGAACTCCTGACTTCAAGAGATCCGCCAGACTTAGCCTCCCAAAGTGCTGGGATTACAAGTGTAAACCACTGCACCCAGCCTTTGAGAACTGTTTTTTTTTTTTTTTTTTTGAGACAGAGTTTCGCTCTTGTCGCCCAGGCTGGAGTGCAGTGGCGGGATCTTGGCTCACAGCAACCTCTGCCTCCTGGGTTCTAGCGATTCTTGTGCCTCAGCCTCCCAAGTAGCTGGGATTACAGGCATGGGCCACCTCACTCAGCTAATTTTGTAATTTTAGTAGAGACGGAGTTTCACCATGTTGGCCAGGCTGGTCTCAAACTCTTGACCTCAGGTGATCCACCACCTCAAGCCTCCCGAAATGCTGGGATTATAGGCATGAGCCACCATGCATGGCCCTTTGAGAACTTTTTGTTGAGGGAAAATAGCCAGCAAAAAGGAAAAGGTCAAAAATCTGTGAGAAGGAGGTTGGACCATGGATGGAGGGAGATCTCTGAGGAGGAGGTGAGAGGCGATAGGGTCTGGAGAGCGTGAAAGGATCTGCCTGGCCGGAGGAGGGAGGGATGGGAAAGGGGGGACTTATTTCGATGTTTGGTTTGGGGTTTGTGGGCTTGTGGGGAGCTGTCAGGGGAGCAGGAGTGAGGAGGTGGTGGAGAGGTATGATTTGTTTACTGCCTGACTAGTCTTACTACCAAGCTAAGAAGAAAAATTCCATTCTGTTCTGGATCTTCCATTTGATTCTATTTTGCTTTTAGACTTACTCAGTGTTTTTCAGACCCTGACTTAGGGCTCTTCTGGGGTTTCTAGATCACTGGATATACTTGCCATGTCTTGAGAGACCAGAAAACGTCTTTTAAATTCCTTTGGAATGTCACTTGTAATTCCGCTACTGCTTCTGGGTTAAGCTTACTCATATATTTCTAAGAATTAGGTTATCAGTGCTCTGCAAAACAAAATAAAAGACTGCCTTCCCAAGTCTCGTCTGTTATGGATGTGATCTGGCATCGCTTCACATTTGCTCTATGTATTTTATGATTCTCATTCTCAGATGCTATAAACATACCAAGCATGTAGATTTATGAGAAAAGCCATACCTTAATTTATTTTTATAGGGTCTTTCCAGCAAATATACTTTGCTAAAGGAGTTTAAATTAAGTAAGGATGGATTGTGTTTTTACAGATTGCATGAGATTTAGCTCTGTTAATAAAAACCACCCAGCATCTTCATGATGATAAACAGAGAATAGATACGCAGACTTTAATTTTTAATATGACCTGCATTTTTAAAAGCAAATGCCTTGGCACTAGTCTAAAAGGCTGCCTTTTATGTGTCAAAACCTGGAAAATAAAGAAATCATACCGAACTGTATAGGAAATTATATGGATCCCTCCCCCATAAAGTGGCAATTTGTTTTCACTGCCTCTGGTTAACTTCCCCCAAATTCCATAGATTCCGGTTGATTGAAACCTGTTTTCATTCATTCATTCCCTATCATTTACTGAACTCTGATAGTGTACGGATTATTGGCGCAGGGACAGGGTTGACTAAGACACGCGTGGCATGTCCTAACCCAGGGCTCAGTTGCTTGTCTCCTCCGCAAGACTCTGGGGTCTGGAAAGATGGGGCAAGGGTCTTTTTTTCATTGTGACCACAGCTCCTAGGACAGCGCCTTCAGGAGTAATAATGCAGACAGTAGCTGGCAATTGAGTAGGCGCTCCACGGTGGCTCATGAATGAATGAATGAGTGAGTGATGAGATTAAGCCTCATTGGTGACGAAAAGAACTCGAAGTCCAGCACAAGTAACCAAAGGGCTCACTGAGTAATCACAGTGACAACTGTTATGTCAAATTCAATTGCATTACCCTCTGAAAACAGTTAAGAAATTCTGTTCTCCGAAGGGTGTGTTCCTTTCTTGATGTGTCACTTATCATTATTTTTAATTCCTTCTAGTTGTTTGTTGGGACTATGGCCTTCCTGAGTGGAGTGTTAACACTAAAGCTTCCAGAAACCCTTGGGAAACAGCTGGCAACTACTTGGGAGGAGGCTGCAAAACTGGAGTCAGAGAATGAAAGCAATTCAAGCAAATTACTTCCCACAACTAATAATAGTGGGCTGGAAAAAACAGAAGCGATGACCCCCAGGGATTCTGGTCTTGGGTGAATAAATGTGCCATGCGTGCTGTCTAGCACCTGCAATATTATTTACCCTAATGCCTTTGTATTAGAGGAATCTCATTCTCATCTCCCATATGTTGTTTATATGTCTTTTTAATAAATTTTGTAAGAAAATTTTAAAGCAAATATGTTATAAAAGAAATAAAAACTAAGATGAAAATTCTCATTTTAAAAAACTGCTTTCTTATTGCTGTAAAACTATTTTTCCGCATTTGCTTTTCTGTCGTTGATTCTCAACCTTTCCCCACCACCCCCTACCATGCATGCCGGAGGGAGTTCACCTATTTCTATCCCACCGGTGCCACCCCTCCACGGCTTCCCAAAAGAAGGGGGCATGTGAGAATGCTTTTCTTTTGACAAAGCTCCTTGCAGATTCTATTTCTGATATTTTTTCCCCTCTTATGAAAATCATAGCTCTAAAAACAAGTGCTATTCAGAAATGCCCTCTCAAAAAATGCTTACCTTCACAATTAAACCATAAAAAAATCAGAGCTACGAAAATGATGTCTTGCTTCCCAGAACCTTGAGCCAAGAAGGCTTGAATGTGCAGACGTCGTGCTTGTGTTTGGTCCAGATAAGGGACACTTACCTGCCAGTGTCCAAGAGTGAGCTTTCTAGTCTGGTGTCCTTATTGTCCCAAAGTTACCAAATTCTCCCTATAAGTCTCCTTTACAGCCCAGAGAGGCTGTGACTTTTTAACCCACTGCAACCTTTTTCAGTTGTCAGATCATCCAGGAAACTGACTTTAAGCACCATCTGGATTTGTTGCCAGTGTGAAAATGTTTGTAAGTATTCTTGCCTTTAAAAAAATAATTTACATGAAGACTTTACTCCTTTGTTTTTTTACTATACATTTTTTCCCAACTCTACTTTAAACCATAGTCTTTCAAAATTTTTCAAAAACATTAATATCCTGGACACTTCAACTGCAAATTATGTCATCTTCTTATCTGTGGAAGAATGCATTTCAGATTTACAGTCAGTTTCCCATAGGTTTTGGGTTTTTCCTTACTGTGGTTTCATCATAAGTTCATTTTTTGTTGTTGTTGCTCTTGAGATTTTGCTATAGGGTGGTATGTCTTATATCCTGCATTTGAATTGGTGAAATATTAGCATTATCTGCAGAGGCAAGTAAAAGAAGACAGTTATATAGATGTTGTGAGTTTAAGAAGCATTGCCAAGGGGAAAAAAAGGAGGGATTTAACCTGAATTATTGACTTTTTATATGACTTTAGTTCCCTGGGTAATTGCTTAGTTCTTCACTTGGTCTTTCCATTAACAAAGGAAAAATAAAGCCAAAAACTTTTCTCCCTTTATAAAAGAAAATAACATATATAGGAGTTTATGGAGAAAAAGGAGGAAGACATTTCTTGAGCTTTTCTCTCATTTCTTATTTTGTCTCTTTTTTCTTTTCCCTCAGCCTATTTTTCTACTGCCATTAAAGTTCTTCCTCTTAGTTAACATTTGATTCTTTCTTTCTTTCCTTTTTTGAGACAAGGTCTGGCTCTATCCCCAGGCTGGAATGCAGTGGGCTTACTGCAACTTCCGCCTCCTGAACTCAAGCGATCCTCCCACCTCAACCTCCCGAGTAGCTGGGACTGCAGGCACCTGCCATCATGTCCAGCTAATTTTTGTATTTCTTTGTAGGATTTGTATTTTTTGACAGGATTTCACCATGTTGCTCAGGCTAGTCTCAAACTCTTGAGCTCAGGTAATCCACCCGTCTCAGCCTCCCAAAGTGCTGGGATTACACAGATGTGAGACACCAGGCCTGGCAACACTTTCTTTTTTTTTTTTTTTTTTTTTTTTTGAGACGGAGTCTCGCTCTGTAGCCCAGGCTGGAGTGCAGTGGCCGGATCTCAGCTCACTGCAAGCTCCGCCTCCCGGGTTCACGCCATTCTCCTGCCTCAGCCTCCCGAGTAGCTGGGACTACAGGCGCCCGCCACCTCACCCGGCTAGTTTTTTGTATTTCTTAGTAGAGACGGGGTTTCACCGTGTTAGCCAGGATGGTCTCGATCTCCTGACCTCGTGATCCGCCCGTCTCGGCCTCCCAAAGTGCTGGGATTACAGGCTTGAGCCACCGCGCCCGGCCCACTTTCTTGACTTTACTTTTATATTCTGTTAGTTTGTTTAGGTGATCATAGCAAAATACCACAGACTGAGTGGCCTAAACAAGAGAAATTATTTCTTCATAGTTCTGAAGGCTGGAGGTTCCAGATCATGGTGTTGGCACGGTTGGTTTCCTCTGACACCTCTCTGGCTAACAGCTGGTTGCCCTCCTGCTGTCTTTTAACATGGTCATCTGTTTGTGTATACACACCCCTGGCTGGTATCTTTCCCTCTTCTTTTAAGACCATCTGTCATATTGGATTAGGGCTCCACTCCAATGACCTCATTTTAACTTAATCACCATTTGAAGACCTCAACTCCATATATGGTTGCATTCTGAGGGTTGAGATTTCAACATATGAATGTTGAGGCATTTCTTTACATTTTTATTGCCCACTGTCTTTGTCAGTTTGGGCTGCTATTCAAAAAATACCACAAACTGGTCAGCTTAAACAACAGAAATGTATTTCTTACAGCTCTGGAGGCTGGGAAGTCCAACATTAATGTGGCAGAAAAGTAGGTTTTATTCCAGGGCTTTTTCTCTTGACTTTTAGTTGGCTGCTATCTCACTGTGTGCTCACGGGACCATTTCTTTGTGTGCACAGATGTGGAGAGAGAGCAAGCTCTCTGGTGTGTCTCTTATCATAAGGGCATAATCCTGTACAAGGGCCCCACCCTCAGGACCTCATCTAACTCTAATTACCTTCGCAAAGCCCCATCTTCCAATACCATCACATTGATGGGGGGTAGGGCTTCAACATATGAATTTTCAGATCATGACATCTACATATGTGTGACTGTATCAGTCAACGTCTAGTCAGGAAAACAGAAAGCACCGGAAATAATTCAAACAGAGAGGAATTTCATGCATAGTTAGTTATAAAAGTGCAGGAAAAACTGGTGGAACAAAATGGAGAAGTTACCTAGGGATCAGGAAGCCACTACCATGACTGGGTTGGGAGCCCACAAGCCTGCACTTTCTGCTTTCACTGCTCAGGCTGAAACCACATTTCTGCTGCTGACCAGAAACCTAGGAGCCCACATCCCCCACTGATTCTACTGAAACTGCCTATTATGCTTTCAACTGGAAGGGGTTGAATTTTTAGATTAAGTTGGGGAAAATTCACTCTTTTTTCTGGTATTGACTCTTCTATCTGTTATCATGGATTATCTCTCTCCATGTACTTGGGTCATCATTAATATCTTTTAATGAAGTATAAGTTTCTCCATAAAGGTTGTACATGTTTTTTGTTATATTCTTACATGTAAATTTCCATTATAATTAGAAATGAGAAGTTTCTAATAATTATATTTTCTGACTGTATATTGCTGGCATAAAAGAGATTGATTTTATATGTTGATTTTGCATCCATCAACCTTGATTAAAGTATTTTTAATTCAAAAGGAAAAAATTTTCTTTACTGGGGCAGGGTGCAGTGGCTCATGCCTGTAATTCCAGCACTTTGGGAGGCTGAGGCGGGTGGATCACCTGAGGCCAGGAATTTGAGACCAGCCTGGCCAACATGGTGAAACCCCATCTCTACTAAAAATACAAAAAAATTAGCCAGTCATGGTGGTGTACACCTGTAAGCCCAGCTACTCAGGAGGCTGAGGCAGGAGAATTCCTTGAACCTGGGAGGCAGATGTTGTAGTGAGCCGAGATCTCACCATTGCACTCCAGCCTGGGTGACTCTGTCTTTAAAAAAAAAAAGTTTTTTTTTTCTTTACTGGAAGAAAAATTAGGCTTTTTGTTGTAAAAGTTCACAAATGCGTATCATGCAGGAAGCCAAACATACTTTGTTCCTTCAGCATTTCTTAATATGTGCAGCCTTCTGGTTTTATACTTGGAAAATAGTGATGATCTATAATAGTTGGAACCTAGCTGTAACACATCCGATCTGTCTCTGATTGCAAATATTTCAAAGAGTACTTCACCATAGCATTGGAATGATCAGAGAACAAACCACATACAAGTAGGTAAACTTCAAATAGGTGACCTTGTTTCTCAGTTCTGTGTCACTGAGGTTCATGCACTAACTTGACTTTGACAGGCCACAAAGTGTGAGAGGCAATGGAAGCCTGGAAATAAAAAAGCCCTGGCTATAAACTTCCTACTTAAGCAAACCAACCTCTCTTTACCTCAGTCTTCTCATTTGGAAATTCAGGATTATCATACAATGTCCCTCTGGGAATGGGAAGATTAAATGAAATAATATATCAACATCATTTAATGCCCCTCTGCACAGCCCCGATATTTTACAAGGCTATTTCTCCATTCACTGTATGTGATTCCACCCACATTAGGTGTCCTGTCCACTCTTGGTCTTGCTCAGTGGGCATGGGGGCCCCTTCTGTCAGTGCTCCACATGCTGTCGCTGTCCTGACTGTGCCCTACCACATGCTGTTATCTTCCCTCATGGACTCTGCAGTTTAGCTACCTGGAGATACCTCTGCAGTTTCTCTTGTGCTCTGGTGGTTAGTTTCCATCCGTGATAGCTGCAGGAAAGACTGTGAAGCTAATGACGCATAAACTTCAGGCCCCTTCAGTTGGACAGGCTCCTGTGATGGAGCTTAGTAATAGGTCCACTTGGACATAAACTTTCACAGAATTTTGTAAATTTTGCAAAAGTAAGATCTAGTCACTACAATCAGCTGAGACCACTGTCTTTTTCCACTTGGTTTTTCCTTCTATCACATTCCTCCTCTGTCACATGGCATCAAAGTGGTCACAGGCATTCTTTTCTTTTGTGACTTTGTATTTTTTTCCTCTAAAGAGGGCTCTTGAAACTGTACAAACTTCAGACCCCATAAAAGCTGAATCCGTCCCCTGAATCACTGTTAAAAGGTGTGTTGTTCAAGCCTGTAATCCCAGCACTTTGGGAGGCCGAGACGGGCGGATCACGAGGTCAGGAGATCGAGACCATCCTGGCTGACACGGTGAAACCCCGTCTCTACTAAAAAAATACAAAAAACTAGCCGGGCGAGGTGGCGGGCGCCTGTAGTCCCAGCTACTCGGGAGGCTGAGGCAGGAGAATGGCGTGAACCCGGGAGGCGGAGCTTGCAGTGAGCTGAGATCCGGCCACTGCACTCCAGCCTGGGCGACAGAGCGAGACTCCATCTCAAAAAAAAAAAAAAAAAAAAAAGGTGTGTTGTTAGGGAGGTTCACACTCAAAATATGCTCTGAATATACTCAATTAAATGCTCTGTTCTGAGGGGCCCACCTGTGTCCTTTCTCTCACTCCTATCAAATATGTAATGAAAACATACTAAATGCAAAACGGTGTAGGCAAGGGGGTACTTAATAAAATCTTTTACATGGTGTAGAGGAACATTTTCTTATCGAAGATGGTAAAGTTGACTATGGCAGCCAATGTCTTTGGCAACATCCCCCAACAGAATATCTGGAAGTTTGGATGTTTGTTGTTTTACCTGAATTTGCCAGAAGTCAGTGATGGCTGCTCTTTTTATGTCTGAAGTCTACAGTGCACCAGCGTTTCACTGACAACTGCTTGTTCTCTAAGTAAGTTAATTTTTTAAAAATTCCCAGCCTCTCTCTGGGTTCACCTATGCCAGTTGGTGTCAGCCATTCTGCTGGAATTGAAGATCTGAAGAACACCTTAAGCAATTCCTGGGAAAAAGATCCACTGTCAGGGATTTTACCTGTAGCAACAAGTTGGGGGAGCAGGTGGTCAGCATCAGCATGCTACCTGATTCTTGATTAGTTAGCAGTTTCAGGGAAGCAGTTCAAAAGTACACCAACCCACTCTGGTCAATGTCTAACTAGAATTCTCCCTAAAGCCTGGTGTATAATCTCATTAACCCTGTGAGGATGATTTCACTGTCCTACTTCCCTGCCCCAAACTGCTGTACACATGGGAATCCCTGGCCCCTGAGCCTGGTATCTTCAATAGTCTTCCAAAGAATACAGGCTTAGGTCCTGCATTTACTGGCCACGGACACACCAGCAAAGCTAACACCCCGCAAGCCAAGAACACCCATGGGGAGCACAGCAGGAGGGGGAGGGTGGCTAGGGAAACCCTAAATGTGCTGCAGAGGTGAGGCCCTGGGGACCTCTGCAGCCTAAGTTTAAAAGTCTCTGAAGAAGTGTTGGGAAGATGATGAAGCCCAGCTGCCCTGCAGTCTCAGGGAGATCACGTCAATTCTTTGGACCCCAACCACTCACCTGGATAGCAATAACACTAGCTTCTCCCAAGGTGGTTCCTGAGGTCCCTTTTAAAAGTCATCCTCAGTGATACCTAAATCAATTTTCCCATCCATTTTCTGAAGGACCCTTCACTCAAGTCATAGTGCTACAGCTCTGTGTTTAAAAAAAAAAAAAAAAGGCTTATTAGTCCTATCTGTATAGACTCTGCACTACTACAGAGAAGCTTTCTTTCTGGGTTTCACTTCTGAGTATGTTCTCCTCTTGTTGCTTTTCAGGAAAACATAGAATCCTAACATGTGCCAGGGGAAGAAAGAGCCTTCTCAGATCTCTTCCGTGGCTCCCATTGCTTTTTGCACACAGTCTTGCATCCTAGCCAGATTTCCAGCACTTTCACACCCTGGTCTTGCACAAGCCTCCACATGAACCCCCCACTCTTTCCTCAGCTCACTGTGAACTTCCTGCCTCTGGGGCTTTGTCTCTCCAGAGATTTTTCTCCCTCCTCTTCTTTGTCCATCCAAATCCCACTGATTGTTTGGGGCCTTCCTCACTTCCCATTTATGCTCCTGGACCGGCCACTGGAGTCCACCATACTCCTCTCTCTCCTGATCCTTCACAGCACCTGCAGTAGGTGCTGTTGGTTAGAGGACAATCTTATTTTGCCTTGTTTCCTTTCTTGAGGGAGAAAACATCTCAGAAGTTCTTAAATCTTTTATAACCCTTGCAGTATGTCTTGGACAAAGTGACTGCTCTGTAAATGTTTGTTGATTGATTTTTTATAGTAGGTGCTCAAAAAAATATGTATACCACCTGTGATACTGGGAACTATGTATTTGGTCTTCATTCCCGTTTCCTTACATATGACTCCTAAAACCCTTGGAATTTCCAGAGTGATAAGATCGTCTTTTGTATGCTAATGAGATATCTGGTGGCTGGGGCCCCCTAATAAGCTTCAGGATGGGAGCTGGTCATCTGGAAACAAGACATGATTAGAGAGTGGGGACTTTCAGCCTTATCCCCAACCTCTGGGGAGAAGGAATTGAAGGTTAAGTTGGCCACTAGTGGCCAATGTTTTAACCATCGTGCCTACATATTAAAGCTTTCATAAAAAAAAGAAAAACACGACAGTGTTTGGGGAGCTTCCAGATGGCTGAATACGTGGAGCTTCCTGGAGGTGGTGCCCCCAGAGAGGACATGGGAGCTTCTTGTCCCTTCCCACATGCCTAGCCCTGGCCGTCTCTTCCACATGGCTCTTCATCTGTATCCTTTGTAATATCCATATTAATAAATGGGTAAAGGTAAGCAAAGTGTTCTCTTGAGTTCTGGAGCCACTCTACCAAATTGAACCATTGTTAATTGAATCTGAAAAGGGGCCTGTACGGACCCTGATTTTTAGCCCATCAGTCAGAAACCCACAACCTGGGGCTTGTGATTGGCATCCGAAGTAGGGTAAGTCTTGTGGGACTGAGCCCTCAACCTGTGGGATCTGACACTCTCTCCAGGTAGCTGGTGTTAGAATTGAATTGAATTAGAGGACATGCAGCTGCAGTGTCTGCTAGGCAATCTGCAGAATGGGATGCTTAGTGTGTAGGGAGCCAACCCCCACACACCCAGTCACAGGAAGTGTTCCCTATTCAGTGACTGTGACAGTATTGAGCATAGCCGGAGAAAAAGCTGCTTTCCCGCACCACCCCCGCTCTGGCCCTCAGACCACTTTACAAAGAATTGGACATATCTCAACTTATCAGAGACCTACAACAGCTTGCAAGGGATTCTTAGTTCATTCTTGGTTTTCAGGTGGGCAATCAAACCCAGAAGTCAGGTGATTTGCTCAAGGTAAAAATGCAGGTCTCCTCACACCAAAGTTTGTGCTTTGGTTAAAAGCTTGAGCTTTGGCCGGGCGCGGTGGCTCACTCCTGTAATCCCAGCACTTTGGGAGGCCAAGGTGGGCAGATCACCAGGTCAGGAGATCGAGACCATCCTGGCTAACGTGGTGAAATCCCATCTCTACTAAGAATACAAAAAATTAGCCGGGTGTGGTGGCGGGCACCTGTAGTCCCAGCTACTCAGGAGGCTGAGGCAGGAGAATGGTGTGAATCCAGGAGGCAGAGTTTGCAGTGAGCGGAGATTGCGCCACTGCACTCCAGCCTGGGAGATGGAGCGAGACTCCGTCTCAAAAAAAAAAAAAAAAAAAAAAAGAGCTTGAACCTTGACGTCAGATACCCAGACTGATTTTACCATTTAAGAGACCCTGGGCCCCTTTCTTACTGTCTTAGTCTCAGTGTACTCATCTATAGAATGGGGATAGTGATAATAGTACCTACTTCATAGGGTGGTTGTGATACTTGATGTCATACGTGTGTCTAGCACGTGGTTAATGCTAAATATATGTTATTGAAAATCTTATTGTCACTATTTTGACACATGACACTGCCTCCCTGTAAACAAACTTGTTAACCGATGCCTAGAGCTAAAGCTCATGCCTAGAGCTCAGTAGACACTCATCAAATATTGAATCCCTTCTTTGAATATGTGGGCTAAAGCAGCGATCCCAAATCCCCAGGCCACAGACCATTACCGGTTCATGTCCTGTTAGGAACTGGCCTCACAGCAGGAGGTGAGCCGTGGGGCAGCAAGTTAAGCTTCATCTTCATTTACAGCCACTCCTTATCATTTGCATTACTGCCTGAGCTCTGCCTCTTGTCAGATCAGCTGAGGCACTAGATTCAATAGGAGCACAAATCCTACTGTAAACTGCACACACAAGGGATCTAGTTTGCATGCTCCTTATGAGAATCTAATGCCTGATGATCTGTCACTGTCTCCCATTACTTCTGGAGAAAACCATCTAGTTGCAGGAAAACAAGCTCAGGGCTCCCACTAATTCTACATTATGTTGGGTTTTATAATTATTTTGTTATTTATTACAATGTAATAATAATAAAAATAAAGTGCACAATAAATATAATGCACTTGGATCATCCTGAAACCATATCCCCATCCCCAGTTTGTGGAAAAATTGTCTTCCACGAAACTAACCCCTGGTGCCTAAAAGGCTGGGGACTCCTGGGCTAAAGAATCATGTGGTTCTATCCTAGATTATCTCCTGAATAGTGCTTCCAGCTCCAATCAATCAACAACATTACTCAGCCCTCACTCCCTCCTTATTGCTTCCTCACCAGCTGACCCAGCAGAGCCAGGCACCCGGCTAACTGTGGGCAGCCAAACGAGGTTGGAAGTTGGACAGGCTCACCTATTATTCACCATACCTACAAATCAGCTGGAGAAAGCCCAGGCTGGCAGCCAGATGGAGGGCTCGTGGGCCAGAAAGGGAAGGGCTTGGCAGAGACAGCACCATGGAGATGACAGGTTGAGGTCACTTGCTCCTTTCTCCAGGGCAATGGATGACAGAGACAGCTGTGCAGGCCAATGGAAAGGAAGACCAGGGGGAATGTCCTGAATCAAGTCACCAATGGGAAGCAGTTTCGCTTTCCCTCTGTCTCAGGGCACGAGACCAGCCAGGCACTGCAAAACAAGTTTTGGTGCCAGAGACTTTGGTGGCTTCCAAGACTGCTTTTTCAGAGACAGGTAATTGAACTCTTGCTTTCAGCTGAGGGGTCGTTCCGCCCGTGCTCTGGGAGTTTGGGGGTGTGAATAGGGTCAGGGGACAGTGATGGACAGGCCACTGTGCTAGGACACACCACGTTGCTGGCTCACTCTCCTCCCTGGCAGCTGGTTATTCTCAGCCACAGATTGCTTGCTCTTTCAACTTAGTTGATTAGAGCTGTTTTGAGAGAGTTTCTGGACACGGGAGGCCGATGTGAAACAGCGAAGCCAGTAAGGGCATCGGTGGCTGCTGGGCTGCGCTCCTCAAGCCGGATCCCACCAGGCTGCTCCAGCCTGGGCCCCTTCCCTTCTCTTCCCTCAGCCCTGGCAGGCCCGCTCTCTCTCAGCTGACCAGCCCACTGTACAGCAATCAAATTAATGAATCAAATTAACACAGAAATGCATAGACTGCTCGAGGAATAGGAATAACACACTAAATTTCATTGGAGGGTTTTAAAGTCTCATAGTGTGAGAATCTTCAGAACTGGAAGAGAAAGCAGAAGCCATTAACAACCAAGCCCACGTTTCTCCTGCCAAGAGCCCATGCTGAGGAAGCTGCCCTCCCTTCCAGAGGAAAGGTGAACCTCTGTGTGTGGGTGGCCATGGTTTGTACCATGTGGCCTCCAATGCCCTGATTACTGTGCTTTGGACAGAGAAGGGCAACTATGCCAAAGTCAGATTCAGAGGCTGGTTGAGCCCAGCAAGCTGGCCTGGTGCTAGAATTTTCTCCAACAGGGGTGGCAATGACCAACTGGGACAATTGCATTTTCTCTCTCTCTGGAGTTTAAACCTGAGCCATACAGAGAGAGTCAGAGCAGGAACAGATGGGGAAAGCCAAGAACAGGGAAGCAAAGGCAGATGGGGAAAGCAAAGGCAGATGGGGAAAGCCAAGAACAGGGAAGCAAAGTGCGGGGATGCTGACAGTGGAGCAAGGTTCCATGGGTGAGGGGTGGGACACCAGGTGCCAGCCCCAGAACACCCGGCCGGGGCTCCGGGATGTCTGTCCCCTGTATTTCCATTCGGACTCTCCCAAGGAGCCCCCTTTATGAGACCACCTCACTAGGTCTCTCCTATTTACCACCCAAAGGAGCAAGTAATCCATTTGTTCTGTGTTACAGATGAGGGAGTGGAGGCTAGGAGACCACGGGCTGCTCCTCAGGTTACAGAACCAGTCCAGGACAGAGAGGGAACTGGTGACAGTGGCAGATGGCAGAGGAGACTGAGTTCAGCTGCTGGAACTTTCTGTAATGTCCTTATTATTAGAAACAAGTTTGTAGACAGAGTTGAATTTTGAGTTGCTCATGGATCATGCCCCTCACCACTGCTCCTCAGGTAGTTCTGGGAGCAGAGACTACAGCTCTGTGGTTTTCCATCAGCCTTCCCTAGGTTGTGCCTATAGGGAAAATGGTTAAGGAAAGGGGGATGAGGCCAGGCACGGTGGCTCATGCCTGTGATCCCAGCACTTTGGTAAGCTGGGGCAGGCAGATCACAAGGTCAGGAGTTCGAGACCAGCCTGGCCAACATGCTGAAACCCTGTCTCTACTAAAAATACAAAAATTAATCTGGTGTGGTAGTGGGCACCTGTAATCCCAGCTACTCAGGAGGCTGAGGCAGGATAATTGCTTGAACCTGGGAGGCGGAGGTTGCAGTGAGCCGAGGTCTCGTCACTATACTCCAGGCTGGGTGACAGAGCAAGACACCATTTCAGGAGAAAAAAAAAAAAAAAAAAAGGAAAGGGGGAAGAATGTTTAGAAAACTCCCTCCAAATGCAGACCTACTTACTGGCTGGGTGTTCTAAAGGCAAGTCCAAGCCAGTTTTGTGCTACTCTCTAAAAGCCCATGGACACCTTGTTGCCCATACCCCAATATTTAATGGAAAGCAAGCTTATAGGGATACTCTCTTTATCCCATAAGAAACACCGATAGGCTAAGTCTTATTCCAAGTGGCTGAAGACCTAAGGAAAAAACTGTCAAGGCCAAACTTTGTCTGGTTGGGAAAATCCTCAAAACAAGGTGTATAGTCCCCATTTCCCTCATCACAGGCCCATGGACACAGCACGGATTGCAGTTGTCGGGGCAGGTGTGGTGGGGCTCTCCACAGCTGTGTGTATCTCCAAACTGGTGCCCCAGTGCTCCGTTACCATCATTTCAGACAAGTTTACTCCAGATACCACCAGCGATGTGGCAGCCGGAATGCTTATTCCTCACACTTATCCAGGTGAGAGATTTCAGCTCCTCTATCAGATACAGTAGATGTCAGATAGAATGATGTTAGTGGAATTCTGTTGACAAAGACAGCTGGCTATAGATGTAAGTGTAATATGCAGGGGTTTTTTTCTTTTTTCTTTCTTCTTTCTTTCTTTTTTTCTTTTTAGACAGGGTCTCTCTGTGTCACCCAGGCTAAAGTGGAGTGGTGCAATCTTGGCTCACTGCAGCCTCGACCTCCTAGGCTCAAATGATCCTCCCACCTCAGCTTCTCGTATACCTGGGACTACAGGTGCACACCATCATACCTGGCTAGTTTTTGTATTTTTGTAGAGACAAGTTCTTGCCATGCTGCCCAGGCTGGTCTCCAACTCCTGGCCTCAAGTGATCCATCCCCCTTGGCCTCCCAAAGTGCTAGGATTCCAGCCGCCATGCTTGGCCGTAATGTGCGGTTTTAACATCCTGTTGGTTCATCTCTTAGGACAGCCTCAGTTATGCCGCAGGACAGAAACAACCTCCAAATCTTAACAGCTTAAAAGACAAAAGTTTGTTCTTGCTCACACTACATGTGGATTGAGCATCAGCAAGGGGCCAGCTTGTCATCAGGGACCTAAGCCGATGGAGCAGATGTCATCCTGATTGTCATCAGAGCTTGTGCCCAGGGACGGAGGGGCGGGGACCTCTGAGGTTCTCACCTCTGTGATTAAACACTTTACAGGAAGCAACTTTCAACGTTTCTGATGATGGCTCATTGGCAGAGTAGGCCACATGTCTCCACACTCAGCAGGAGGCCAGCAAGTGTGATTCTGTAGTTCCCAGAGGATGGATAGCAGAAGCATGCGATGAACAGCACTGACGACTACATGATTGGCGGCTCTCTCTTTCCACTGATAACAGTAATGACTGTCAAGTCAGAAATTACTTGTAATGGAGCTAAAATTATCCTAACTTCTAAGCCTGTATAAGAACAATTATCAGTACGTTTGTAATCAGTCAATCATAATTAGTCAATATGTATTAAGGCCTGAGATGCATGGATTTGTTTTTTATTATTAGTTTTTTTGGACAGAGTCTTGCTCTGTCACTCAGGCTGGAGTGCAGTGGCACGATCCTGACTCCCTGCAACCCCACCTCTGGGGTTCAAGAGATTCTCATGCCTCAGCCTCCTGAGTAGCTGGGACTACAGGCATGTGGCACCACGCCCAGCTAATTTTTGTATTTTTAGTAGAGACAAGGTTTTGCCATGTTGACCAGGCTGGTCTCAGACTCCTGACCTCCCAGATTGCTGGGATTACAGTCATGAGCCACCATGCCCCACCAATGCATTGATTTTTGAACATGTCCATGCATCCTTTCCTTTCCATATTTTCCACTTGAAATGGAGGAGGAAGAAAATAGCATTAAATAGAAACCAAAATCACGTTGCAGTAATGAGATACATACTCACTGTCCCCATTTCCTCATTTCCACTCTCTTTTTCCTCTTTAATTTTATTTTTTTTTAATCAAAGTTATATATGCCCATAGTTTAAACCATCGAATAGGTTACAACATTGATTGCAAACCCCAGCAATCTGGAATATAAAAATTGCCCTGTCCTTTTAATCTGGAAACTCTTGTTCTTCAATTTAAGAAGCAATCTTTGAGTTACTCAGTTGTTAACTTCCTCCCTTCTGAAGTCCTTTTCCCTCTTTCTGGAAATGTTAATATGCTGGACCTCCCAGACTGGTCCTCCAATTCTTTTAGCTTTCTCCCCTTCCTGTTTATCTCTCTCTGTTTTACTTTCTGGGAGACTTACTCAATTTTATCTCTTACCTTGCTATTGAATTTTTTATTTCTACTATAACATTTCTAATATTCCAAAGCTCTTTTTTGTTCTCTGAATTTTCCTTTGTTATAACATCTTATTTGTGTTAGAGGGTTGCAATGTCCTCTCTTATCTTTATGAAGATACTAATAACAGTTTTTAAAAACTTTCTCCCTGAATAGTATCTGTGTATCTGTCATCTCCAAACTATGGGGTGTTTTTTGTTTTTGTTTTTTTATTTTCTCATTTTTCATGATAGAGGTTTTTCTTGGCCATGTGGTATTCTTTACCAGCCTGCTGATGTTTATGAGTGGGACTCTGAAGAGCAGATGGGAATTTCTCAGTGTTTGCATAGGGCTTGTTGCCAATGAGCTCACTGGAGTAAGAGGGCAGGGCCATTTATTTGGGGACATCTGTGAGACATCACAGGTTAAGTTTTTCTTCTTGGGCAGGTCATGTTTCCCAGGGAAGAGGCTTCCATGTCCTGCCTGGGGAAGGTGAAGTCCCAGATGCCAGCTGGCATTCTAGAAGGTGACAGGGGAAGAGGCTGGGGTCCTAGCATCCAGTTTGCATGTATTTCCTTAACCCTCCTGTTTTCAGCATGGCATCCCTGCCTGGTATTTTCCAGTCCAAAGACCCCTAAGAAAGAATAGACACATCTTTTATTAGGGTGGTAATGGCAGGGACCTTGGCATTGCAGGTGCAGGAACTTGGCTGGTCAGCTCCTGGGAACTGCCTCCCAGGAAACAAACACGGGCACCTGGTGTGTCCACCAAATGCCAGCTGATATAGCTTGGCTATGTCCCCACCCAAATCTCATCTTGAATTGTAGTTCCCATAATCCCTATATGTAGTGGGAGGGACCTGGTAGGAGGTAACTGAATCATGGAGGCAGTTACCCCCATGCTGCTGTTCTCATGATAGTGAGTGATTTCTCAGGAGATCTGATGGTTTTATAAGGGGCTTTTCCCCTTTTGTGCAGCTCGGCTCTCATGCTTCTCTTCCTGCTGCCATGTGAAGAAGGACTTGTTTGCTTCCCTTTCCACCATGATCGTAAGTTTCCTGAGGTCTCCCCAGCCATGCTGAACTGTGAGTCAATTAAATCTCTTTCCTTTATAAATTACCCTGTCTCGGGTATGTCTTTATTAGCAGCGTGAGAACAGACGAATACACCAGCTTACACTAAGTGCTTTTCTTTTGATGAGAGTTCTTGGGACCATTTTCCAGGCTCTCCTTTGCCTGCATCAGGCCTAAGTCAGTGTTCAGAAGGCTGCCAGTTAGTCATGGAATCATCCCTCAAAGAGGGTCGCTCATCTGAGGGTTCACAGGGCCATCGAGGCCCGAGTTCTCTCTTTGGCCAGGTGGCTGGGTCTCCTGGACCAGGGTTTTTCTCTCTGTGGTGCTACTAGATAAAGACTTTGGTCTTCTCTTTGGGTTTCTTTCCTACACACTATTCAGACGAGCCCAGTCATAACTATCTCCTGTGCTCATAAATGTCAATACCATATGGAGACCATGCCTGATCTGTAGGGTTGTTGTGGGGATTAAATGAGTTGACATATGAAAAGCATTTAGAACAGTATCTGGCACATAGTAAGCACTATATCGGCATTTGCTGTTGTTCCCACCATTCCAGCTATAGTTCTGTTTTAGCAGCACTTGAGCATGAAT
Organism: Theropithecus gelada; assembly: GCF_003255815.1. NCBI lineage: Eukaryota > Metazoa > Chordata > Mammalia > Primates > Cercopithecidae > Theropithecus > Theropithecus gelada. The sequence goes on along the minus strand of NC_037671.1, from coordinate 134,996,662 downwards.
TAGGTCACCAGGCTTCCTAGACCCACTGTTGGATGGGAATTGTCTGTTCTTTGGGATGACTTCTGCAGCATGTGAATCTCAGTCGCTATTTTGTTTGTAAGGTTTGGGATGAGAACAGGGAGTTGCATTTTGGTACAACCTCACACACTGGCATAGATTGTTGGGTAAAATCTATTTGTGGTCTAATTTAGTTCCCTCTGCAGCTTATTTTTTATTTATACCTTATTTCTAAAGCAGCATCCCCAATGTGAAATTTTGGAATATAATGTTAATTTCACATGGGCACATGTTTAAAGATGGCAGTACAGGTTTGCTACTAAAGAAATATTTATTGGCTCTATAACAAGCGAATTGTCTGAAAATCCCGCTACTGACATGCCTTCAGTGACCTGGGGGCTTTGCCTGGGAAGCAGGATGTCTCCAAAGGTCTTTCTATCTGTTCCTTGAATTTCAGGGACACCTCTCCAAGTGAAACCAACTTAGCATCCTCTCTGCCTCAGTTCCCTCGTCTCCTCTGTGGCTTCCCTCATAGCAGCCCCTGAGGCTTATTGTTCCCTGGTCCCTAACCTAACCCTAGCCACTCTCTCATGATCTTTCCACAAGAATCAGATGGCCACATACTTCAGCCACAGCTGGATTTGTCTGTGATTTTAGGTCGTTCCTGCTATCTCTGTGCCTACACTGGACACTATTATTTTGAGGCTTAAACCTCAAGGCCTCTTGTTTCCTCCCCAACAGGCCTGGCACTCTTCCAAAAGTTGTGTCTGGGTCCAACCCCATGTGCTCTGACAGAGGTGCCTGGGGGATGGTACAGTCCCTGCATGCCCCTGCTGGCCTCAGGAGTGCTACTCTGGCTGGCACCTGATTCCATGGTGTGGAGGGTAATGGCAGCCCCTGCTGGGAAGTCTGGCCTGCAGGGGGCTCGCCTCCAGCATGCAAGCCTTGTTTTCTTGTACCAGGAGGCAAGCCCCTGGGACTCCCCATCGAGGTGCAGTCTGTCCTCTGTCCTGGTTGGCCTGGTCCCCACAGACCTGCCCATGTCATCCACTACGTTTTCAGCCCCCAAGAAAGAGGCCCTCCGTCCTTCATCCTATTGTCTCAACTGTGTGGCCAGCTGGATCCCACAGCCATGAACTAAGCTCTGCTCAGGTTGGTTACAGACCTGCCAAGGACCTCTGTAATACACCTAGTACCAAAAACCACCTTCCAGCTGGCTCGCATACCAGGTTTTGACCTTATTGGCCTGTTTTCCCTCCATTGATTAATCATACGAGCAGATTTGGACAGCGTGTGTCAACATGCAAATCTCTTGTTGCTGACACATCCTCTGCCACAATGTGGCACTTTATATCAATATTCCTCCCTGCTTCCTTATTTTATTTTTGCCTCCTTAGTTTTTTTCCAAGTTTCTAGGAAGGAGCTTATTTGAAGCACTGTCATTATCATCATTTTCCTTTCTGTTCCACTTTGCTTTTCTCCATGATTACAGACACACCCATTCACACGCAGAAGCAGTGGTTCAGAGAGACCTTTAACCACCTCTTTGCAATTGCCAATTCTGCAGAAGCTGGAGATGCTGGTGTTCATTTGGTATCAGGGTAAGTGAAGAAATTTGAAGTTATTTTAGAATGTAGCATAATCTTAACAGGCATTAGAGTTCAACATAAAATATTTACTGAGTACCTGCTGTGAGTAGAGTGCTGACTTTGATGCAGGAGGATTCAGAAAGAGCATTATAGACTTTACCCCAAAGAATGGAAGAAAGGCAAGTTATGGTATTAGACTTTTTAACAATAAACAACAATCACAGTTTCTCATCACAAATAGGATTGATTTTGGGTTTCCTCAGAGACCATGCAGTGATTTGCAAATTTGGTTAAAAAAAACATGTAGGAGGTAAATGCTGGGTTTGGGTGATGTGAGGATGGTGCAGCCGATGGAAAGCAAACAGGTATGATGCTGGGATGGCTGCAGAGACCTAAGGGATAGGGACTTCTTATTTATTCGGTGTCCTTGGAGAATGAGATCTTCCAAGAAGGAAATTTTGTAGGTCACTAAACTTGCCTTTTGAAGTGCCATTTGGAAAAAAATATTTCTGAAACTGTTAGCACACTTCTGTTTCATTTTTAATGTATAATTTCAGTAGGCATGCATAATTAAATGAAAATTTGAGAATAACTGCTATTTAACATTTTTATTAGTAAGAATAGCACTTAAAACATGACATCTTTTAATATCTTCCTAAACTTAGATCACTTAATATTCTATCACTTTCAATTTACATCTCAGTTTCATCATATGATATAACATACATGTCATTGGTGCATATTACACATGTAACATACATGTGTTAATCTGTGTGATAACAGTCTTTCTGCGGCCTTCTGAAAAAATGTGTCTTACCTCCTCTTTTGATATCAGGCTGCCCACTGACGTTTTCTGCTAGTCTAGTGTTTACACTTGCATTGGGTGAATGTCTACCCTTTTCTCTTCTTGTTTTTCCTGACCGTCACAAACACCAAGACGATGCTGACGTCAGTAATTTCCCAAAAGCCCCTCCCCAAAGTAGTAGCTTTGCTTTTCTATCAATCTATGGATTGATTCTTCTGTATAAGTAAATCTAGAGCCAGTTGGTGAGCCAAGTAGAAAAAACATTCTCTTTGATTTATGGTTATACTGTCTTTGTCCAAAACCAACATAAGCCAGTCTAATTCACAAATTTTGGCTCTAAGTAATTTTTGGAAACAGCCATGTCCAAAATTCAAATGCCCTGTGCATCTTTGGCATAAGTATATAGGCTTATTCATCTATTTATTCCTTCAAAACAACATATTCAGCATTCTTCAGTATCAGGTTCCTTCTTAGGTATTAGGGATATAGCAGTGAGCAATTTAGTAATATTGCTTGGTATATAGTACATGCTTGACAAATATGTGTTGAGTTAATTTTTAAGGAAGCCAGACACAGTCCTGCCCTTATGTAGCTTATGGTCTGTAGAGAATGCAGTAAATCAAATGAGTTACCAAACTCACTGGGGGCATGCGTTACCACAAGGAAGAAGTTAGGGTGCTATGGAAGCATATGTCTGGAGAAGAAACTTGCTCTGGGAAGTGATGAGAAGCCATCCAGATCAAAGTGTTTCATCCAAGACGGTCAGGAAGAGTGTAAGTTAGTCTGGCGATGTTGCAGAGGTGAAGTGGGGGCGAGGCAGGGTGGGAGACGAAGGAGACAGCATTCCAGATGGAGGAAACAGCATACACCTAGCCCTGAGTCTAGGGTGACTGTGGTGTGTGGGAGGGACTGAAGGAAGTCCAGAGAAATGGGAAGCCACTGAGGGAGTTTACACAGTGAAGTGACTGGTCATAATTGCATTTCAAAAATATGTTTTCTATAGTGTGGAGAATAGATTTGTGGGAAGAGATGATGATGAGATAGATTGGGTGTGGATAATAGAAACAGAGAGTGGATGGACTTGAGAAATGCCTAAGAGGAGATTTGATAGGACTTGTCAGTTGATGCTGTGTGAGAGGTGAGTAGGGAGAGAGAATCAAGGATGATTCTTGGGTTTCTGGCATTAGCACCTGCATGGATGGGTACCATTTTCTGAGTTAGGTAGGATTGGGAAAAGGGTGGATGTGTGTGCGTGTGTGTGTGTGCGTGCGTGTGTAAATGCATGAGACTTCTAAGTGGACTGATCCAGTGGGGAGTAGGTAACATGGATCTGGATCTGTTTTTGGAGCTCGAGAGAGAGAATGGACTGGAGATACAACCTTCTAAGTGCTTAGGACTGGAAATGTAGCCTTCTAAGGTCTGGCCTGTAGGTTGTGGTGAAGATAAGGAAGAGGGCAGTCTAGCCCAGGGCGAGAGTGGGCCAGCACAGAGCCCTGCAGTAAAGGACATCTGTACCTTCATGGGGACTGCTCTGAATCAATTACCTAGAGATATACACATTCTGATGTGGAAATTATTAGCAACTATGCACAGCACTCAATTATTTTCCTTGCTATTTTTGAGCAATGATGATTTATAACTTTTTTTTTTTTTTTTTTAGGCAGGGTCTCACTCGTCTAGGCTGGAATGCAATGGTCCAGTTCAGTTCACTGTAACCTCGACCTCTCTGGGCTCAGTTGATCCTCCCACCTCAGCCTCCCCAATAGCTGAGACTATAGGCTTGTGCCTCCACACCCAGCTAATTTTTGTAGTTTTTGTAGAGACAGGGTTTCACCATGTTGCCCAGGCTGGTCTCGAACTTCGCCTCGGCTTCCTAAAGTGCTCGGATTACAGGTGTGAGCCACCATGCCTGGCATTATAACATTTATTCATTCACTGATGAAAACAACCCAATATTACAAATCTAAACATTTGCATAGCAGCTATTAGTAGTGCTATTACAACCTTCTTGTTAACAACCAAATCTAGACAGGAGCTTTTTAGAAAAGGAGTACTATATTCCATCTTATAAAGCATGTTACTTTTAAGATGTTTTATTTGCCCAGTCACCAACAACTGCTATTTAGCTACTGAGTTATCTGAACCTAAGACAATAGTAAAATAGATCATTTTCTCTTTGTATTTATAGAAACTAAAATTTTTAAATGCTCTAGGCCAAGTGTAGTGGCTGATGCCTGTAATCCCAGCACTTTGGGAGGCCAAGGCAGGCAGATCACTTGAGCCCAGGAGTTTGCGACCAGCCTGGGCAACATAGTAAGACTCTGACTCTACAAATAATTTAAAAAATTAGTTGGGCGTGGTAGCATGCACCTGTGGTCCCAGCTACCCGGGAGGCTGAGGTGGGAGGATTGCCTGAGCCCCGGAAGTTGAGGCTACAGTGAGCCATGATTGTGCCACTGCACTCCTGCCTGGGTGATGGAGGGAGACTCTGTTTCAAAAATAAAATATAATAAAACAAAACAAAATAAAATAAATAAAAGCTCTAGAGAATGTCACGTGAAGTTTACTAGAAATATGTTATTTCACAAATTTCAGGAAAAAAATTTCACTTAATATGTTTGAGTTGGCAGATATTTCAGAGCACGCCTACCGAAGAAGTGCCATTCTGGGCTGACGTGGTTCTGGGATTTCGAAGGATGACTGAGGCTGAGCTGAAGAAATTCCCCCAGTATGTGTTTGGTCAGGCTTTTACAACCCTGAAATGCGAATGCCCTGCCTACCTCCCGTGGTTGGAGAAAAGGTCAGTTGAAATGCTCCCTGCTATTTCCTTATCTGTCATAGCCATAAATCACTTCGTAGCTATTCATAAAATACATACTGAAAAGTCTCTGCCATCCCTCAGAGCTCTTTTACATTGCCTTGCCACTCACAAATGGCTAGTGCTTTGTAAAACAATCTGAAGACAGTGTTTGTGTCACAAGGACTAAGTCACACCATGCTTCTAGTAATTTGTCTTCTATGTTTTGGTGTGTACTTTGATGCCTGACTTATTCCCTATCCTTCTTGCCCCAGGTAAAACCCTCTTACTGAAACAGTATCTTAGTTTTCCTCATCTGTAAACTGGAACAGTTTGGAGAATATATTTCTAGCTATAAAATGATATGATTTACTCTAATTCTTTGGATGAGAGAATCTTTTGCTTATTATAAATTATTTTTGAATTTTTTCTCATTTGTGGTAAAGAAAAAAAGTTTCATTATTTCCTTTTATCTTAAATAAGAACTCTGAAATTAAGGACCTATCCAAATTATGCCACTGCTTCCTCACTAAGCTCAGTCCGTGATACCTTGAACTTGCATTTTGGCTTACTTTTCAGGACTTTCAGGAAACTAGTACCTGGTTTCCAGTTAGGAAACAACATCAAGAGTATCTCCATTTGAGATACATCAATAAATCTGTCTTTAGTTTAGTCTGGACTTGCAGGCATGTTGAGAGTTGTGAAACACTGATCCTTTCAATTCCCATAGGTGTATATTTTGGTAAATAGGAGCGATGTAAATTATTGGGTAATGTTGGGAAAGTGACTTGAAGTAGGCCGGGGCAAGAGTGATCTGGTACCAGATGTAGGTTATAGGATAATTGATTCATGTAATTCAAGAATTACACAACTTTTTGTTGAACACTTACATATAGCTGGCATTATGCTAGAAGCTGGTCAAAAAGAAAGATAAAATATGATTTGTTGTAAAAATAATTTCATGGTCAATTGGGGATGACTGCGTGTGTATGTGTTTGTATATTAATTAACAATGGCAGTAACACGCATAGTAAAATAAACTACAGACTTATGCAGGTTGGAATGGGAGTAGAAAGAAGAAAGCCTAGACCTGCTAGGCACATGTCAGTGGCATCACAATCTAGTTTTGTAGCTTTTCAAGTGCTCTTCTCACTTTTACCTCTTAGCAATTTATATGGGACATTTTGCTTCTATAAGTCCTAGTTTCATAAAACCCATGCCCTTTTGTGCCTTGTTCACTGGCCCATAAACCACTGTTTAAATGCCAAGTTTGGACTTGTCTACATCAGCTGATAAACGTATATTTTGAGCTATCACATGATGGAGTTGCCCACTAGCCAACAAGCAAATTTTAGCAGCATCTCCATCTTTCCTGTGTGGCAATAGTGTGTATTGTTGAATTTTCCCCCTTATAAAAATGACTAGAAATATAAAATTGGAAGCATTGATGCTAGTGATAAGCAATTGAGGCATCATATAACTTATCTTAATAAAATCCAGAATAAAATATAATAAAACAAAAAAAGTTAGAACATGTGGAAAAAGGCAATAAAATAAAATAAAATTTAGGTAAGTGGAAATTATTAGGCATGGCAAAAAATAGTAGAGTTAACTTTAATGCAATGCATAATTTTTTAGATTATGACCCAAAAAAAGCTCAAAATGGAAGAACATGTACAAAATATTGTATATAAAAGGTGAGGTGTCATTAAGGAGTTTAACTTTTTTTGGTATTACTAGTGGTTTGGGTGTTGAAGTTTCATTATTACCCCCAAGTCCATTGTGTGGCTTTCTCATCTTAGATTTTTGTCTTAAGGATCAGTAAGGTTTCTAGAAAACTTGGCTGGAGCCCTGTGGTCTCCAGCAGATCAGAAAGAGGCAGATGAGTGAGAACCTAAGAGTGTTGTTCTCCCTCAGAGACATGGTCTAGGGCTGATTAAGGGCTTTCCTGGGTGGGGACAGCCAGGGGTATGTGTCAGGGATGGTAATTGAGAGAGAGCTAAGGGAGATAGACAAACTCTAATAAACTCTTCATACAGATTCCTAACATTTCGCTTCATTATTTTTGCTTTCTTTTTACTCCTTATACATATTTTCTTTCAGAACCATTTGAAAGTAAGTTGCAGTTTTCCTCTTGTGGCTCAGGCTGGAGTGCAACGGTGTGATCTCGGCTCACTGCAACCTCCACCTTCCGGGTTCAAGTGATTCTCCTGTTTCAGCTCTCAAGTAGCTGGGATTACAGGTGCCCGCCACCATACCGGGCTAATTTTTGTATTTTTAGTAGAGATGGGGTTTCACCATGTTGGTCAGGCTGGTCTCAAACTCCTGACCTTAGGTGATCCACCCGTCTTGGCCTCCCAAAGTGCTGGGATTACAGGCATGAGCCACCGCGCCTGGCCCCAGGTTTAAATATTTAAATACTTGTTCTCAGAACAAGGGTATCCTCTTACATAAACACAGTAGTATAATAAAATCAATATCATTATATTGACACAACACTAAAATCTATGGGCCTTATTCATATTCTGCCAATTGTCCAAATAATGTCCACATATAAATATAAATACACACAACCCATAATTTTTTCCAGTCCATGATCCCATTGCAGTCACACATTGTCTTCAGTTGTCATGTCTCTTTAGTCTCTAGTCTGTCTTTGTCTTTTATTACATTTACAAGTTTGAATAGTACAGATCAGTTGTTTTGTGTAATAGAATGTCCCTCAGTTGGGGTTTGTGTGATGTTTCCTCAGGATGGGATTGAGGTCCTGCATTTTGGGAGCTTATAGGTAATCAGGGAAGGGAATGCATAGAAGTAATGTTGAATACTTATTGCATCATAGCAGGAGGCAGACGATATCAGTTTATCCCCTTATTGGGGCTGCTAACTTTCATCACCCAGAATGTCAGGTATCTCTACTGTGAGGTTACTGCTTTTTCTCTTTGTAATTACTAAATATTTTGTTGTGACATACCTGAGACTATATAAATATCCTATTCCCATGAAATGAGTTCCCATGAAAGTAGTACTTTCACCTACGAGTTTTAGTATCCATTGATGATTCTTGCCTGAACTATTTATTACTGTGATGTTTGCCAAGTGATCATTTTATAACTCCATCTACATAGTTTGCTTTCTACTGCAAAGAAGTTTTCCTTTTCCTATATTTATTTATATCAGCATGAACTGATGGATACCTATTTTATTCAATGAATTATAATTTACTCCCTCTAATTATTTTGATGTTCAAATTGTCCAAGATTAGCTGAGTAGGAGCCCCTTCAAAGTGCTCTTGTGTCTTTTTGATATGTTCACTTGATATGCTTTTTTTTTAAAGCACTTTTTTACTTTGGGGCACAACAAAATTCCACACACCCCAAATTTTGAGAAGAAAAACGTTTTCTTTTCATGAATATTTTCCACCATCTTTCCCTTAACACAAACCGGATGCAATGCCACAATTTAAATTTATGAATTCAGTGAAGAAAGAAATCATCTTTTCTCTTTTTCCATTCTCTTTTCCTCTGTCCCCTGAAATTTTCACTCTGTTGCAATGTAAATCCTGATTTGAGGTGTAGCTAAAGAATACACCCAGCATCAGACCCACCTCTACCACAACCACCAGGAAGGCCAAGTTGACATTTAGGATTTCTAGATTCCTAAGAGTGCTGCATCTTCACATGGCAGCAAGGGGGCCCAGGGGCATGCCAGGAAGCACCCACCCTCTTTCCGTATCTTCCCTGAAGACAGTTGTCCTTGGCCACTCCTTGGGCTCCGGGGTGCACACAGTGGCACAGTCTGCCCCTGGGAGGAAGACAGTGCAGGCCCTGGAAAAGGACAGGGAATATGGGGCTCCTGGGTCCCCAGAAGACGGGCTAGAAGTGAAGGGAGAGGACTCTGGCTGGGCGCATGCCTGAGCTCCACACACTCAAGAAGAAGGGTATGGCTGGAGAAGGGCCAGAGCGGGGTCCTCTGGTTGACCAGCCGAAAGAAGGTGCGGCTCAGATGAGCCAGAGTAAGTTTTGAGTCCTAGTGATAGCCTTGAGCTTATGAGTAATCAGGGAAGGGGGTGTGAAGCTTTCTTCACAAACTTTCTTCACCCAAACTTTCACTGAAGCATTGGCTCTAAAGTCTAGAGGTGAAATGCAAATGCTCAACTCCTCCTGGGAGAGAGGGCTCATTGCTTTCATTTTGCTTTAAGGGGCAAATTGTTGATAAGGCCCTGGGGAGATGGGGAGAGTTCTGATGGGGCAGGGAGGGGGCGTGAAGGCCCAGGGTACTTGAAGAGGTGTCACTGTGGGAGGGATCAACGGCAGGGACGCCAGCCTCCCCCCCAGCACACAGTCACCTCCTCTGGGGAGTCCTCATAAGTCTCCCAGTTGGCCTGGTGCCGCCCTGCGTCGTGGGCAGTGTCTTCCTCTGCGGGGGCTGGGGCTCCCCACGCGGGACGGTGAGTGGGCGCCAGTCCCCGCCCCGGCCCGCTCCTGCGCACCCTCCCGGCTCCCAGCCCGCGTCATTTCCACACCGAACCAAATACTATCTGAATGATGTCTTCTTCCTGCTTCCAAAGCATCGCCTTCTAGAAGACAGGCCCCGGAGTTCCATCATCGCTGTGTTTTCAGGCCTGACCGCTGACTGCGGGAGGAAGGCTTAGGTCAACCCTGCCACCCCGTCCTCAGCTGCGGGCTTGCGGTCGGCATTTCCCGCCACTTAAAATGACCCCCGCCAGGGGGCTTCAGGCCGCGGGGACCGCAACGCCATCGGCCTGAGACCGGCGGGGGCGGCGGTGCCTGGGAATACGCCGCCTCCGGGCTGTGAGTCGGTTATCGGCAGCGGGGAGGAGAGGACCGAGGGCTGCCCTTGTGCCCCAGAGTCCTGGGGAGACCTTCTTCAGTCCGTTTGTTTGATATGCGGGCCCGCCAGGAAGGCGGCGGAGACGTGAGTGCCTCAGACAGAAGGCACGGGGTGTGCTGCGGAGGAAGAGTTCGGCGCCTCTGCTTCTCAGTCGCTGGTACCCCTGAGACCTGGCTCCCTCCTGACCCCGGTGTGGGGCCTCCACAGACAGCTCCCGATGGCCCCTGGCCATGCAGATTAGCTCCCTGCAGCCCGGAGCCTGAGTCCGACCAGGCTGGTGGAAGAACAAGGCCACGTGTCCCCTTTCCTCCCGCAGGAGGCTTTGCAGCGTCGGACTCCTCTCAGCCCAAGACGGGCCTTTCAGGGCGAGCACTTCAGGCGGGGTGGGCGGCAGGGCCACGTCCCGGCGAGGGAGCGACACCTGGGCCTCACTCTGGGCTGCCGCCCACTGACCTCCTGCCAGGCGACCCAGATGGGACGCCACACAATCTCTGCTTGTTCCTCACACTCAGGGTCTATTTTGTTGCCACCTACGCCTCTTCCACACAATGTGAGTGTTCAGCCTTCAGTGTTCTCACTCAAAAATAAGCATTTTCTCAGCAAGCCACACAGCAATGGCTTCAGCCTAAGCACGATTCTTCTGAAATAATACAAACTTCCACAAAAAATGTTTTTGTACTACAAATTAGATCGTTATTGTTTTTCAAAAGATGAAAGAGATCATCTCCTTCTCCAAAAAAAAAATAATAATAATAAAACAATAATGCCCAATAATATACAGAACAAACACAAACAAAAACCCCACAGAGTCTGAGTCACCTATGCAGGTCATATTTTATATCATATTCTGCCAGTGGAGTTAAATTCTGCTGCTTTATTACTGGCTCCTTCCAGGAAATGAATCAGCGAGGCATTAAGTCTTCCTCCAGGCAGCCCATCTAAATCAATCCTCCCCGAGGGACCAGGATTGTCCTGCCTTTGATGACATTCAGAAAACTGGGTGGCCCATTTCTGTGCTGGGCCGTGGTAACATGGACACACTTATCTCTTTCCAAGAGGCCATGCCTTATCCTGTGTCCCCAAGGAGGCCCCATGCTGACCTCAGCGCTGACCTCAGCACTGACCACACTGAGCTAGTTGCCTGGTACTTTCCCTGCCCCGCCTCTGATTAGGCCTCTCTGTAACTTTCTCTGGGAGAGTCCTCTAGCGCCCATCTTTTTCTTCTCCTGTATCTTGTGTCTCCTGCTCGGCCTGACTCACAGCAATGCCTACGAAAGAATCTGGCTTCCTTGGCACCATCATTAGGCCCATTAGACAGCCGTGTCTGCCCTGGAGCTCACCAGGAGCTTGTCCTTTCCCCTGTCCCCCCTTGTCGTTGACGGGCTCTCCACATCACAGCCCCTGCCTCCCTGTTTAGTGCTAGCTGAGATTCCTTTTTTGCCATGGCTTCAGCTTCAGTGGAGTATGGGAATTGCCTCTGATTCCAAGAGCACAAAGGGGATGAGGGGACTCTTTGCTCCTGGGAGGTCGAGTGTGTGTGTGTGTGTGTGTGTGTGTGTGTGTGTACATGTGCATTTAAGATTTGCTTAGTGGACCCTTGTTTTCCTCAGGGGCACAGCCAACTCAATTAACCTCCTTGCTGAAACTCCCAGTGAGGTGAAGGAAAGGCGCTGAGGATGACCATCCTCCATGTTTGTGGATCAGGCTGATGCAGTCCAGCAGAGGGCCAACTTAAGCTTGGGGAAATGGACGCTCTTTTGTTTTAGGGTGATGACCAGAGGATGTTAGGCTGGGGCTATTTCGTGAGTCCTGCTTCTTGAGTGCCCCCAACCCCATTTCCTCATGGGAGGTTGGGACAGTGGTGTTCTCTCTCTCCGGGATGAAGTCTTGCTCAGTTGCAAGAAGCCCCAAGAGGAAAGTCACCATGCTTCTTGTACCTCCAACCATGTCACCCCAAACTTGCAGAATAACTACCTCATATGGTCATAAAAGCAGCCTGGTAGGCACTTGGTCACCTAATTTAACATCTGACTTCTGGGTACAGTTTCCTCCTATGCATTGGTGCCATCTTATGCATTGCCCATGGGGTACATAATAATGACTGGGCATCGCTATGTGGTTGCATTACGACAGCATGAAGGTGACCAGTCTCCAGGCACATTTAATGAGTTTTCCTCTGGGATCCAAGGCCTGGGAGCAATGCAGCACAGGAAACCTGACAAGGGCTAGCCACTAGGATAGCTTAAGAAGTCACTAGGCACAGGTTGGACTTTTATCAGTAGCTTGACCAGCCGGGAACCCTTGGAAAAGAAAAGACATTTGCACTTATTGAATTCTTGCATAATCGTCGTAAAAAGCGTGTAAGCTAGGCACTCTTATCCCTAGGAAACAATTTCAGTGAGTTTTAAAAATTTGCTGCAATCCCAAGGCTGACAGATTCTCTTATTCCCCCGAATTACGAAAATAATTCTGCGTTTTAATTAATTAGGATATCTGGAGCACAGAACATAATGTTCAAATATTAACACATGGAATCTACAATGTAAGAATCAAAAAACCCCACAAAATCAAAATAATGTTCAAATAATGATCAGTTAAAACTTTTCAAAATTGAAATATCATCCTTAAGGAAACATAAGTGACATACAGGTATGGAGGGTAAGAATACTCATAGATGATGCACTGGGTCTTGCATTTTACAGTAGCATGAAAAACCCCTAAGCACTTTTTAAAAATAAAAGGTCTTTATTGAGCAGCTATAGTGTGTTAGGCACAGTGTTATGCTTTTTCCAGATGTTGTCTCATTTCATTTTCACAACAAGCCTAGGGAGTCAGTATTATTACCCCCATATTATGAATACGGGATTAAAGCTTAGAGAAGTGGAATAACTTGGCCAAGGTCATATGAATCGTAAAGGGTAGAGGCCTCCTAAGCACTTTTTAAAGGTGTTTTCTTTGTGTTCACCTTTTGAAAGATTATAAACACACTGAAACGTGTTGCTCAGTATTACTACAAAACTCCAATTTACTCTTCTTTCTATGCCGATGTTAAGGTGAAAAACAACCTGTACAGAGTTATTTTACCTTTAAAAACATTGATCTATTACTGTATGTTTAAGAACATAATTTAAGTTTCTAAATTGGTTGTTCTTACCGAGAGAGCCAAAAAAAAACCTGTCCCCATAAAATTTGCTACATTAAATACTTTTTATGTATGAACAGTTTTACTTATAAAACAAACAAACAAACAAACACAACAGTAGCTCCAGCTTCATTCTCTGTCTTTTAACTACTTTTAGTTACACCAAAAAGTAATCCATTGGCTTTATTGGTTCTCTGTGACCCCAAAGTGTAGATGCTTGCCCGATTTTTTTCTTTGGTTTGCTTGTCTCAGGTAAACAACATACTCCCTTCCTTGGATTTTTAGAATAAAAAGCAACCGAATTTAGGTTCTGTTGTTTGAAGCACTGATGCTGGCAATGCAGCTTGCATTTAATAGGAAGTGCGTTGCAGGTTCATGTGATCTCAGAGCAAGCGGAACCTCTGAGTTCTTCTTGCCTCCTGAGGGTGCTGGACAGAGTACAAGCCCTCAACAAATATTTGTTGAATAATCAATGAGTCTAATCCAGAGGGTTCAAACTGTTCTTGAAACTGCTCAGTGGAGATACTTCAGAGGTCTCTGCAGAGGGAGGGAGTGTGAAGAGACTGAGCAGATGGAGCTCTGCCCAGCAGCTTGGCCTTCAGTCAGATGCAGAGAACTGCAAAGATGCTGAGACGACAGCCTGTGGCTGGTACTTGATGGAATATGAAGCTGAGCTATTGGGGTCAGGGTCTAAGATGCCACTGAGTAGCAATGTTGGTCTCTTCCGCACTCATCAACGTGAGGCATTTTCTTTCTTTCTTTCTTTCTTTCTTTCTCTTTCTTTCTTTCTTTCTTTCTTTCTTTCTTTCTTTCTTTCTTTCTTTCTTTCTTTCTTTTCTTTCTTTCCTTCCTTCCTTCTTTCTCTTTCTTTCTTTCTTTCCTTTCTTTCTTTCTTTCTTTCTCTTTCTTTCTTTCTTTCTTTCTTTCTTTCTTTCTTTCTTTCTTTTTTCTTTCTCTCTCTCTCTCCTTCCTTCCTTCCTTCCTTCCTTCCTTCCTTCCTTCCTTCCTTCCTTCCTTCCTTCCTTCCCTCCTTCTTTTCTTTTCTTTTCTTTTCGAGATGGTGTCTTGCTCTGTCTCCTAGGCTTGAGCACAGTGGCGCGATCTCGGCTTGAACCTACACCTCCTAAGTTCAAGGGATCTTCCCATCTCAGCCTCCTGAGTAGCTGGAATTACAGGCATGTACCACCACGAACGTGAGGCATTTTCTAGAAATGCAATTCAGCATCAGAAGGCCAGTTTTCTGCTGATCTCAATACAAGTTTCAATTAAACTTTCCAACCGGGAAGTGGGGTGGAAAGTTAGAATCACTTCAAAGAGTCCCTCCTTGCTAAGTTAAAATTAGTTGTCAAACCCATGCCATCATTGACCACCATAGCCACTGCAGAAATTTCTGTCTTTTCTTATTATTTTCCTTCACATTAAATCTGTTTATCTGGCCTTGAAAGTAGATAGTGCTCAGAACTGCTGTGATGATCACTTCTGCTCTCTTAGGGGCAGGCAGGATACAAGCACTCTGTCTCCATTTTCGAGGTCAGCCCTTCCCAGTTTCTCCCTGAAACGGCTTGGATTGCAGCAGTCGGAGAAAGAAGATGCCAAAGTTGTGCCACCCTGTATTTTTCTCCAGACAAAAAGAACCAATAGGATGTGTAAGATCGGCGTGGTGAGTTGGCAGGCAAGCAGGAGACCCAGGAGAGCCGATGGTGTAGCTCCAGTCCAAAGGCCAGCAGGCTTGAAATTCAGGAAGAGTCAACGTTTTTGTTCCAGTCCAAAAAGAGGAAAAAGCCAATGTCCCAGTTGGAAGGCAGTTCAGCAGAAGGAATTCTTTCTTCCTTGGAAAAGAGTCAACTTTTTTGTTTTATTCAGGCTTTCAACTGATAAGATGAGGCCTCCCCACATTAAAGAAGGCAATTAACTTTACTCTGCCTACGGATTTAAATGTTTTTCTCATTCAAAAACATTTTCCGCAGAAACACACAGAGTATGTGTGACCAAATATCTGAGAACCCATAGCCCAATCAAGTTGACACATAAATTAACCATCACAGGCCCAAACCAGGATTTCATATTGTCTTTAGTATTGGCTAACACTTACTTCCAGTCCACTAGGTATGGGGCACTTAGCTGGGTCATAGGGATGGTAAGAAACATAAGATACAATCTCTCCCCTTGAGGAATTCGTGATTTATTGATAACAGTCCTCTAAAATGTATTGTGATTGATGACTGTTCAAAGTAGTGGCCATTATTTTATTGGAACCTCACAACCATCCTGTGAGACAGGCAAGGGAGGTATCCTCCCCACGATGCAGATGAGGAAACTGAGATTTGGAGAAGTGAGGTGAGTTGGCCAAGAGCTCAAAGCTAATGTGAGGCAGAGCTGGGACATAAAGCCAGGCTTTCTGATTTCACACCACTTCTCCTTTAAAACTTAGTCAATTCTGCCAAGCGTTTACACTTCTGTCTGCCTGTTCCTCTGTCAGCCCTTGAGGAAGGGCACTGCCACTCACACCCTTCTGGTCCCTCTTAGCAGCGCCCTGCATGCAAGCATTCGGTCTGCATCTATTGAACAGAGCTGCTGATAGTCTCTTTCTCTATTCTACAAGTGATCTGTGAATAAGATTACACGTCCTAGAGGTTATTGTTTATTGGGTAGACTTTCTGTTTTGTGAGATTAAAAAAGTTCTGGAGGCCGGGTGTGGTGCCTCATGCCTATAATCCCAGCACTTTGGGAGGCAGAGGCACGTGGATTGACTGAGCTCATGAGTTGCAGACCAGCCTGGGCAACATGGCGAAAACCTGTCTCTATCAAAAATACAAAAAATTAGCTGGGCATGGTGGCACATGCCTGTGGTCTCAGCTACTCAGGAGGCTGAGGTGGGAGGATCACTTAAGCCCAGGAATTCAAGGCTGCAGTGAGCTGAGATCATGCCACTGCACTCCAGCCTGGGTGACAGAGTGAGACCCCATCTCAGAAAAAATAAAAATGTTCTGGAGATGGATAGCTCATATGGATGGTGATGATGGTTGCACAACAAGGTGAATGTGCTTAATACTACTGAACTTTACACTTAAAAATCATCAAAATGGTAAATTTTATGTTATGTGTATTTTACCTCAATTTAAATAAAGACTACAGGTACTGGATAAGCCATTTCTTTTCATGATTGATATAGTTGGTCCAAAAAACATAACAATTACCAATCACAGCTGCCATTTAGCTCATCAGCTACAAATATTTTGTGTTCTTCTCGTGCTAACACACTTGTAGACATAAAGCTGGTGGGGATATGACCCCTGTATCTTTTAGTTAGGGAGACCAGACCAATACAAAGGAGCATGCAAGAGTTAACAATATGGATAAAATGTATCAAATTTAGGTGTTAAATAAGTAGTGGAAATAAGAAATGCCTGGACATTTAAAATACCAAATCAACTTGGCATTTATTCAGCATCTATAACACTATAGGAATTCTACAAAATTTTAAAAGGGCAAAGCATATAATTACCTTTGTTTTGAACTTTCAAGTGGTTTCCAGTTAGATTCAACTTTAGAAATCCCTAGTTCCTAGGATGTGAAGCAGTTGATGGCTCGAATTTGGCCTGATTGGGCCCTGGAAGCTCCTGGGGTGTTTGTTCATCAGATGATCGCCTAATTTTTGTTCCTGGGTTCCTTTTCTTTACTTCCTAGAAGTAGTTGATCAGGATGCTAACAAATGTTCACTTCATGACCTCTCTTCCATAGGATAAAAGGAAGTGGAGGCTGGATGCTCACTCGGCGAATAGACGACCTGTGGGAACTTTATCCGTCCTTCGACATCGTGGTCAACTGTTCAGGCCTTGGAAGCAGACAGCTTGCAGGAGACTCAAAGATTTTCCCTGTAAGGGGCCAAGTGCTCCAAGTTCAGGCTCCCTGGGTGGAGCATTTTATCCGAGATGGCAGTGGGCTGACGTATATTTATCCTGGTACATCCCATGTAACCCTAGGTGGAACTAGGCAAAAAGGGGACTGGAATCTGTCCCCAGATGCAGAAAATAGCAGAGAAATTCTTTCCCGATGCTGTGCTCTGGAGCCCTCCCTCCACGGAGCCTGCAACATTAGGGAGAAGGTGGGCTTGAGGCCCTACAGGCCAGGTGTGCGACTGCAGACAGAGCTCCTTGCCCGAGATGGCCGGAGGCTGCCTGTAGTCCACCACTATGGCCATGGGAGTGGGGGCATCTCGGTGCACTGGGGCACTTCTCTGGAGGCTGCCAGGCTGGTGAGCGAGTGTGTCCATGCCCTCAGGACCCCCATTCCCAAGTCAAAGCTGTAGATGACATAAAATGACAGCAAATAGACTGAGAGACTGTTGATCAAAGCACAGAATAGGTTCAAATGACTTTTCTACTGCATGTAAGTTTAATTAGACATTTCTTTGTTTTCAACATTAGAAGTGGTGTAACATGTAAGCTGAGCACAGTGGCATGCCTATAGTCCCGGCTACTTGAGAGGCTGAGGCAGGAGGATCACTTAAGCCCAGGAGTTTAAGTGCAATCTGGATAATATAACCAGACCCCACCTCTAAAAAACCCAACAACAACAAAAGAAATGATGCAACATGTAGGCTTCCTTAGGAAGTCTACCATTAATGACATAGGGCATAAAGCTCTATTTTTTGTTAAAAATACTTCTTATAGAGTAAAATTTCTTTAGAACTGATGTCCAAGGACCTATGCAGATTTATATGAATGTTGGAAGCTACAGAGATTTTGATATCATTTGGCTTATAAATCCACAGGAAGAGATAATGTATGGAAAACACTTAAATCACTGTCAATTGTAGAGCTGCCCATGATCTTCGTAGGTTATAGCCAAGTCAGCAACATAATTCCTCTAAATAAAATTACATGGTGCTCACACAATGCAGGATTATTATGTTTAATTGAAGACAAAGCATGCTTGCTCCTAGTACTGGCGGCAACCTTTTCCTCCCCTCAGCTGGTAATGATGGTAGGAGACAGAGATGAAGCTGCCTGTGGATGTCATATCAATTCACTAGCTGCCTGGGGTCAAACACCTAGGGGTTGTACATTCCATTACTGTAAATGATTGAGAGCTGGTTTGCGGTATGGTTGGCTTAAGCATTTTTGAAGATGAACAGCATGTGCAGCCAAAGAACTAATTTGCTAATTAAGGTGAAACAATCATTCTGAATGAAATATAATCAGAGTATTCTGCAGTTTGTTAAGAAGTTTTGGGGAGGAGGGGAATGTGTCTCACAATAAAATGAGTTGGAATTGTGGAGCTAAATGAATTGAACCTGTTTTTTGACTCAGGCCTACTCAGAGCCTTTAATGTGTGCATGTGTAATGTGAATCCTCTAGAGAGCTTGGGTGGATGGAAAAGGACGTGCTGGTATTGAGGTAAAGAGGCTTGAGGAGGCTGGGCACGGTGGCTCACACCTCCAATCCCAGGACTTTGGGAGGCCGAGGTGGGTGGATCACCTGAGTTCAGGAGTTCAAGACCAGCTTGGCCAGCATGGTGAAAGCTCATCTCTACAAAAATACAAAAATTAGCTGTGCATGATGGCGGGTGCCTGCAATCCCAGCTACTCAGGAGGCTGAGGTAGGAGAATCGCTTGAGCCCGGGAGATGGAGGTTTCAGTGAACTGAGACACACCATTACACTCCAGCCTGGGTGACAGAGCAAGATTCTGTCTCAAAAAAAAAAAAAAAAAAAAAAAAAAAAAGGCTTGAGGAGAAATGGCTTTAATTTTAATTTTTGAGGAAGATGACTTCTGTTAAATGATACAGTAAATTCTATTTTGGACATCCTGAGTGAGATATAGGGTTGCCAATGAAGAAAGTGTGGGAAAGAGAAAGCTCTCAGCACAGCTACAGCTTTGCTGTTGTGTTCATTCAGAACTTGCATATAATTTTGTTTGCAGAGAACATTCTGCTGGTAGACAGCGAGAGAAGAGCCCACCAATGTTTTATGCAATCAGAATCATTCCTTGCAGTATTAAGATTCTCAAGGAAAATCAAATGTGGGCTCTTTTCTATAGACTTCCACCAGGGGGTGGTGTTGTATCAGATTCAGATACATTGGTACATTCAAAAATTTAGAAATGACTAGAAATAAAAGATGGATACCAGGTATATATATAGTGTGTGTGCTTCTTTTGAGATTTTGGAGTTTATACACCCCAAGTGCAACTCTTCTGAATTCTAAGTATTTGAGAAATGTATAAGTTTAGACAGACTGGAAACACACATATGTATCATACATAATCTATGAAAAATAAAAGGTTATGATAAAATGGCATTTTTTAAAGAAGGAAATAATTTTTTAATAGTTAAAAATAAAAATGAAGGCCACGGTTCAGAATAGGTAGAATTTCTGTCATTTTGAGGCAGCTTTAAGTGTACTCCTTTGTTCACTGTGCCTGTGGTTTAGATCCTGTGGCATTTTCATTGCATGTGGTGGCTCAACTTCTATGACCTTTGCCTATTTGCTACTCTAGTTCAGCTTCACTCTGCATTTTATATTTCTAAAGTGCAACGCTGCAAGAGTGCAAGATTGGAGGCTTCTTGAGAAAGTGGTTGTGGCTGCATGCCCTGATTTCATTTTCACTAATTGCTAAGTATTTGTTCACAGTGTCTCTGAAATATTATTCATTTCGGTCAGTAGCTGCCAACCTGGGCTGCACCTTAGAATCACCTGGGAAGTTTTTAAACAATGTCGACGCCCAACACTGCTTTATGAAATTAGAATCTTTGGTGGGTGAGGCGGAGCTGCTGCATCAGTGTTTACTTAAAGCTGTCCACGAAGTTCTGAGAGCCAGGGCTGAGAACCGCTAAGCACTCCTTCCCTCCTCTCCTTCTAGGCCCCTGCTGCTAGCATCACCATTATCCTTCCCTTCCTTCCTCACTAACTTGGTGCATGGAGCTCAGAGGGATGTGCTCACTCAGGCAAGTGTGTCCTTAGGCACTTCTGGGCAAGCTGGCCTAGAAGAAATAGCTGTCTCCCAAAGTAGCTCTTTAGAAATACTGGAACCACCTTGCTGGCTATCGGTCAGCTGCTCCAAGACAGCTATCTGTCTTTATCTGAAAGACAAGAGACTGAGTGTACAAATAGACAATGGCTAGACCACATATAAAAATAGAACTCTGGCCCACGAGCTGCAGCAACCTGCCCAGGAAACCAATTCCCTTATCTACAATAAACAACACAGGAAGCCAGCCTCCTATGTGAGTATATCAGACTTGCAGGAAGCCAGATTGCTATCTCTAGAAATAATCCAGAAAGATAAACAATGACTTCTGTAACAATTCGCACAAAATGGCCAGGACTTGATTAATAACTGACAGCATCCCTAATTTTTGCCCCTACCTCTAATTTAGAACAAATCAGAGAAAAAAAAATATTTGCCGCCACTTCTAACTTAGGACCAACCACATAGGATGTTCTGCTTCTAGTTAACTCGCCTACAGTGTCCCCATGCCTATCAGGACATATATGAAGTCTTCTCTTTTTTCTGTTGTGAAGCTTTCTCACCCCTCTGCCTACCTTTGAATCTCTGCCAAATGTAAGTGTGTAAGTGTGATGGGCTGACTCCCTTGCTATAGTAAAATCTAAAGAAATAGGCTTTGCCTTTCTCATTTGACTGGTGTATTAGTCAGGGTTCTCCAGAGAAACAGAACCAGTAGGACATATGTAGATACATAGAAAGAAATTTCTTATGAGGGTTGGCTCACACAATTCTGGAGGCTGAGAAATCCCATGATGTGCTGTCTGCACGCTGGAGGCCCGGAAGCGCTGGTGTAGTTCTAGTCCAAGCCTGAATGCCTGAGACCCAGAGGAGCCAGTGGAGTAAGTCTGAAGGCCACAGTGCTGAAATCCAGGGGCAGGAGAAGACAGATGTCCTAGCTCAAGCAGAGAGCAAATTTGTCCTTCCTCACCTTTTTCTTCTATTCAAGCCCTCAACAGATTGGATGATGTCCACTCACATTGGTGAAGACAATCTTTTAACTTACTGATTCAAATGCTTATCTCTTCCGAAGATATCCTCATATATACACCCAGAAATAATGTGTTGCCAGCCAGCTGGGCACCCTTAGCTCAGTCCATTTGACACATAAAATTAACCATCACAGCTGATCTTCATTTACTTCAAAGATTTCAATGTTTATATAAGTTGAGGTCTTCCTGGGTAATCGGTGCTACTGCCTGAGAATAGACTGCTTTACTTTTTCTTTCTTGTTTTCTGTTTCAGAACATCTTTTATTTTTTTCTGAACATGAAGAACAACTGATTTCCTTCTTAAATCTCTGCTTTGAAGTGTCTGGCCTTTGTGGCTGAGTGTCTGCCTGCTGTGTCTGTGACCCGGAGGAGCGAGGCTGCTTTGAGCCCTGTCAGTGCCAGCGTGTGTTTCTTCTGCAGGCAAAGGTTATGCACAAACTTCTAGGATTTTTTTTTTTCAACTTTTGGGATTTTATTTGCATAGGAAGAAAAAATGTTAAACAGAAACGCCATAGCCCAGTTGGACACAGTTGTATAGAAGAAAGGCTATTTTTAAAAATGACATATATTCTTCTTTTTATTGAATAATGCATTCAAATCAACTGATATTTGAACCAGTTTTTCTCAATCAATTAAAAGCTTTTGGAAAAAAGGAAGAAAAGGTTGGTGGAACATGTGTCCACTGGGAGTTGTAGTTCTTAGAAACCTGTTCCAGGACTTACATAACTTGTCAAATATTTGAAATAAATGTAGCATTTTTTTTATTTCTCTCATTTTTCTTCTTAAGGGTGTGAATGATGGAGGCACATTTGAAACCTGCTTCCTCAGGAGATCATTCACTCAAGAAAAGCCAACTGAGATATTTAAGTGGTCCCTTTCTTCTTGAAAAATCTCAGCAGTTTTCCACCAGGCCTGGGGGTTTTATTATCCTAAGTGACTTTGCTGCCTATAAATCACAGCCCTAAGCAGCCAAAGGGAATGCGTTAACCAGATCTCTTATAAATATAACCAATGTTTCTTCAATTATTAGCGGAACAATTGACTTCCATCTACTCAGGGCACCTGTCAACCTGGCCTGCAGCCATGATTCCCACAATTCCACCCGCCAGAGACTGTTCCCCTTGAATTATAATTTTTTTTTATCCTGGTGTGTGTTCTATGGTAGGAGTCCAGGACCCAATTTTTCATGTATCCCAGTATTTCTCTTCCTTGCAGATCCAAGTCATCTGGCAATGGAACTCAACCATTGTGATTGAAACTCCACAGGGTCTTCCTGCTCTGCCCAGGACTCCTTTCCTGGGAAATCTACTCAGACCTGGAAGATTCACTGTGTGGGCAGTATCCCTCAGGCCCTACCTCTCTGGTCACAGCTGATTGGATCAGAGGAAACTGTCACGTTTAGGCCCCATTGCAGGTAACAGAAACCCCCTAAATATCTGTTTAAACAAGGTGGGCATGTATTTCACTCACATAAAAGAAGCCTCAATATAGGCAGTTTAGGGCTGTTGTGAGGTCTCCAATGGTCATCAGTGATCCAGGCTCCTTCCAGCTCATACTATGCTATCTCAAGGGTGTGGCCCTCGTGCTCACATCCAACATGGCAGTCAGAACTCCAGCCATCACATCATTATATCCACCCTCCAAGGACACTTCCTGGAAGGTTCACATAACACCTTTGCTTGTATTTTACTTCATAGGATTTAGCCCCAGGGTTACACTGAGATTCAAGGGAAACTGGGAATGTAGTCTTTTGTCTTGGTGGCAATGTAAAAGTCAGGGTTTTAGTAGGCTCTGCAAAAGTATCAAACTATAAATTGAGTTAGGTCAGTGTTTGGGCTCAGAAACTGAAACCCCAGAATATGGCACGTTGACATGCTGAACTGAAGAAGTCTAAAGGTCTGTCTGACCTCCTCTACCCCATCCTCTGTTTCTCCCAAAGCACAGGATGCAGCTGTTCTCTGAAGTTCCCTTATCTGCCTGAAGTCCAAACCACCAAAGAAAAAATCAATTACCTCTGGTACCTTCCCTGAGTTTTCATCAACTGAACTCATATGACAGGAAGAAAGACTGAAGTCTGTCAACACACCTGGACAGACTTCTGTCACAAACCATTGTCTGCTCTGCAGACCCAACAAACTTTGTCCCAGGCCATTATATGTTCTTTCAACCCATTGAATTCCCCTAAAGATCATTTACAACTCCACTAAAATCATCCACACTTTCCCATCTTCCTTTCCCCTACGAAGAAGGGTATAGAACCATCTATACCCCCATTGAATCGTGGGGACTCACTCTGATTCACCCCTGTGCACATTAAGAAATTTGTATGCCTTTTCTCCTATTAATCTGCCTTTGATCAGTTGATTTTCAGTGAACCTTTAGAGGGTAAAGAGGAAAATTTCCCTTGGCCCCTACACCAGTCACATTAAGAATTTGTACTAAGGATTTCCTGGTGATGGTAGGCTCTGGAGACGTGTAGACTGGGGCTTGACAATCCAGGTTGTTTAGGTTTACACAGTGGAAGCCAGGCAAGAGAGAGGAAGAAGAGAAAAGGCAGAGATGGAAGCACCAGGGCCCATGTACTGCTGGGGAAGCAGTGAGAATGACCTCAGTTCTGCTCCAGCCCTATTTCTTATCTTCTGTCTCACTGGACAGTCAATTCTATACTCCTCAGAAACCCCACATTAAAAAAAAATGCTTTTAAAACAATTATTGTTTTAAGAAGGTAAAAAAAAGTGGGAGCTGAAGAATTTCAGGTTCCCAACAAAATAGTGGCTTTTTCTGTAATCATTTCAATAATAAGAATGCTTTTTATAGTTGTAGAGTAAAATCTAAACATCACAGATCAAATCCAGCATTTAGCAACTTTTGCTTAAAAATCTTATCCCTTCTTTTCCTATCACTAACATGATATTTTACAAGTCTTTTTCTCCTTTATTGTTATAACCCATGGTTAAGATAAATAAGGTCAAAGCTACCCAAACAAAGCCTTTGCATTGCTCAGGCAACAGTTTTTTGTTTTTTGTTTTTTTTCTTTTTTTTTTTTTTTTTTTTTTTGAGACAGAGTCTCGCTCTGTCGCCCAGGCTGGAGTGCAGTGGCGCGATCTCGGCTCACTGCAAGCTCCGCCTCCCGGGTTCACGCCATTCTCCTGCCTCAGCCTCCCGAGTAGCTGGGACTACAGGCGCCCACAACCGCGCCCGGCTAATTTTTTGTATTTTTAGTAGAGACGGGGTTTCACCGTGGTCTCGATCTCCTGACCTTGTGATCCGCCCGCCTCGGCCTCCCAAAGTGCTGGGATTACAGGCGTGAGCCACCGCGCCCGGCCTTTTGTTTTTTTTCAATTGGTGCTAGCTTCTAAACGTATTATTAGTTCCTAGTCAAGATCTTGTTATAACCAGTGGTGACCTCAGTAATGCAGATTATTTTCTTTAATTAATAGAACTGAGTTATGGCAATTTGTGTGGCAAAACTTCTATTTTAGGAGTAATGCCTATATTTAGTTTCTTGTTCATGGATTCTATTGGGGGAATATTTTATCATAATCCTCCTTTTTCCTTGAGCCCATTAAGTGGATTCTTTCCTTTCAACCAAAAGCCCTGTATAAGTCAATTTTTAAAAAACAAGTGTATCACTGTGATGGGAAAGCAGAGTTCAACTATCCACTAGACCAAAGGTCAGCAAACTGCTTCTGTAAAGAGCCAATGGTAAATACTTAAGGTTTTGCAGGCTACACAGTCTCTGTTGCAACCACTCAATTCCTCAACTTCACCATTGTAGTCTGAGAGTGGTCATAGACAATGCATAAACAAATGATCATGGTGTGTTTCAATAAAACTTTATTTAAAAAAACACAGGCAGAGTACCATATTTGGCCTGAGGACTATAGTTCACCTTATATTAGACAATAAGCTCCGTGTGGTCAGGGAGATGTCTGATTTAGCACTTTATAGCCAGCTCAGGCACCAAGCCTGGTACTTGATAAACGTTTGTTGAATGACTAGGTAAGTGAACTATTAATGCAACATCAATGGATAGATTATCCCAATTTAAATTTGATTTTTTTTTTTTTTTTTTTTTTTGAGACGGAGTCTCACGCTGTCGCCCAGGTTGGAGTGCAGTGGCGCGGTCTCGGCTCACTGCAAGCTCCGCCTCCTGGATTCACGCCATTCTCCTGCCTCAGCCTCCTGAGTAGCTGGGACTACAGGCGCCCGCCACCGCGCCCGGCTAGTTTTTTGTATTTTTAGTAGAGACGGGGTTTCACTGTGGTCTCGATCTCCTGACCTTGTGATCCGCCCGCCTCGGCCTCCCAAAGTGCTGGGATTACAGGCGTGAGCCACCGCGCCCGGCCTAAATTTGATTTTTTTAAAAAAAGCAAGCCCCATTCAACAAGCTCTTGTTTTGGCCTGCTGATTGATTTTCCTTAAAACTGTAAAAATCTATCTACTACTAAAATTTCACAGCTTGAATATACCATTGAGAATACATTCATGGCCTAGAATCTCAGGCAGCTGAATTATCAAACCAGCTAGAAGGAACAGGCTGTAGAAAACTTTCTTGGGAGCAAAGCCAGCATGTGTGTGCCTTCACCCAGGTCTGCATATCTTCCTGGCATTACTCTACTAAGCCATGAAGCAGGGGCCATGAAGTAAGGTAAGAGGGCCTCTGGTAAAGGAGCCCCTGAAAGCCATGTCTCTTCCCTGTTTTTATGCCTTCTGCAGTCTCCAGGCCTGTTGTACCTGGGATTTGGCTACTGCCACAAGAGCAACAAAATAACAGATTTTTTTTTCTTTATTTCTTCTAAAAAAAAATCAGTGCAGAACTTGCAGGTTTGTTACAGAGGTATACGTGTGCCATGGTGGTTTGCTGCACCTATTGATCTGTCCTCTAAGTTCTCTCCCTTCAACCCCCACCCCCCAACAGGCCCTGGTGTGTGATGTTGCCCTCTCTGTGTCCATGTGTTCTCAATGTTCGACTCCCACTTATGAGTGAGAATATGCAGTACTTGGTTTTCTGTTCCTGTGTTAGTTTGCTGAGGATGAAGACTTCTAGCTTTATCCAAATCCCTGCAAAGAAAGTGATCTTATTCCTTTTTATGACTGCATAGTATTCCATGGTATATATGTACCACATTTTATTTATCCAGCCTATCATTGATGGGCATTTGGGTTGGTTCCATGTCTTTGCTATTGTAAATAGTGCTGCAATAAACATACATGTGCATGTGTCTTTATAGTAGAATGATTTCTATTCCTCTGGGTATATACCCAATAATGGGGTTGCTGGCTCAAATGGTATTTCTTGTTCTAGATCCTTAAGGAATCACCATACTGTCTTCCATAATGGCTGAACTAATTTACATTCCCGCCAATAGTGTAAAAGCGTTCCTATTTCTCCACAGCCTCACCAGCATCTATTGTTCCCTGACTTTTTAATAATCGCCATTCTAACTGGCATGAGATGGTATCTTATTGTGATTTAGATTTGCATTTCTCTAATGACCAGTGATGATGAGATTTTTTTCATGTTTGTGGGCTACATAAATGTCTTATTTTGAGAAGTGTCTGTTCATATCCTTTGTCCACTTTTTGACGGGGTTGTTTTGTTTTTTCTTGTAAATATGTTTAAGTTCCTCGTAAATTCTGGATATTAGACCTTTGTCAGATGGGTAGATTGCAAAGATTTTCTCCCATTCTGTAGGTTGCCTGTTCACTCTGATGATAGTTTCTTTTGCTGTGCAGAAGCTCTTTAGTTTAATTAGATCCTATTTGTCAATTATGGCTTTTGTTGCAATTGCTTTTGGCGTTTTTGCCCATGCCTATGTCCTGAATGGTATTGCCTGGGTTTTCTTTTAGGGTTTTTATGGTTTTGGGTTTTATATTTAAGTCTTTAATCCATCTTGAGTTAATTTTTGTATAAGGTGTAAGGAAGGAGTCCAGTTTCAGTTTTCTCCATATGGCTAGCCAGTTTTCCCAGCACCATTTACTGAATAGGAGATCCTTTCCCATTGCTCGTTTTTGTTAGGTTTGTCGAAGATCAGATGGTTGTATATGTGTGGTGTTACTTCTGAAGTCTCTGTTCTGGTCCCTTGGTCTATATGTCTGTTTTGGTCCCAGTACCATGCTGTTTTGGTTACTGTAGCCTTGTAGTATAGTTTGAACTCAGGTAGCATGATGCCTCCAACGTTGTTCTTTCTGTTTAGGATTGTCTTGGCTACACAGGGTCTTCTTTGATTCCATATAAAATTTAAAGTAGTTTTTTTCTAATTCTGTGAAGAATGTCAATAGTAGTTTGATGGGAATAGCATTGAATCTATAAATTACTTGGAGCAGTATGGCCATTTTCACGATATTGATTCTTCCTATCCATGAGCATGGAATGTTTTTCCATTTGTTTGTGTCCTCTCTTATTTCCTTGAGCAGTAGTTTGTAGTTCTCCTTGAAGAAGTTCTTCGTATCCCTTGTTAGCTGTATTCCTAGATATTTTATTATCTTTGTAGTGATTGTGAATGGGAGTTCATTCATGATTTGGCTCTCTGTTTACCTATTGTTGGTGTAAAGGAATGCTTGTGACTTTTGCACATTGATTTTGTATCCTGAGATTTTGCTGAAGTTGCTTATCAGTTTAAGAAGCTTTTGGGCTGAGATGATGGGGTTTTCTAAATATAAATCATGCCATCTGCAAACAGAGACAACTTGACTTCCTCTCTTCCTGTTTGAATACCCTTTATTTCTTTCTCTTGCCTGATAGCACTGGCCAGAACTTCCAATACTATGTTGAATAGGAGTGTTGAGAGAGGACATCCTTGTCTTGTACCGGTTTTCAAAGGGAATGCTTCTAGCTTTTGCCCAGTCAATATGATATTGGCTGTGGGTTTGTCATAAATAGCCCTTATTATTTTGAGATATGTTCCATCAATACCTAGTTTACTGAGAGTTTTTAACATGAAGTGATGTTGAATCTTATCAAAGGTCTTTTCTGCATCTATTGAGATAATCATGTGGTTTTGTCTTTGGTTCTGTTTATGTGATGGATTACATTTATTGATTTGCATATGTTGAACCAGCCTTGCATCCTAGGGATGAAGCCAACTTGATTGGGGTGGATAAGTTTTTTGATGTGCTACTGGATTTGGTTTGCCAGTATCTTACTGAGGATTTTTGCATCGATATTCATCAGGGATATTGGCCTGAAGTTTTCTTTTTTTGTTGTGTCTTTTCCTGGTTTGGTATCAGGATGATGCTGGCTTCATAAAATGAGTTAGGGAGGAGTCCCTCCTTTTCAATTGTTTGGAATAGTTTCAGGAGGAATGGTATCATCTCCTCTTTGTATTTCCAGTAAAATTCAGCTGTGAATCCATCTGATCTTGGGCTTTTTTTGGGTTGGTAGGCTATTAATTACTGCCTCAATTTCAGAGCTTGTTGTTGGTCTATTCAGGGATTTGACTTCTTCCTGGTTTAGTCTTGGTAGGGTGTATGCGTACAGAAATTTATCTATTTCTTCTAGATGTTCTAGTTTATTTGCATAGAGGTGTGTATAGTATTCTCTGACGGTAGTTTGTATTTCTGTGGGGTTAGCGGTGATATCCATTTATCATTTTTTATTGTGTCTATTTGATTCTTCTCTCTCTTCTTCTTTATTAGTCTAGCTTGTGGCCTATCTATTTTGTTAATTTTTTCAAAAAATCAGTTCCTGGATTTGTTTACTTTTTTTTAGGGTTTTTTCATGTCTCTATTCTTCAGTTATTCTCTGATCTTAGTTATTTCTTGTCTTCTGCTAGCTTTTGGTTTAGTTTGCTCTTGCCTCTGTAGCTCTCTTAATTGTGATGTTAGGGTATTGATTTCAGATCTTTCTAGTTTTCTGATGTAGGCATTTAGTGCTATAAATGTCCCTCTTAACCCTGCTTTAGCTGTGTCCCAGAGATTCTGGTATGTTGTCTTTTTGTTCTCTGTGGTTTCAGAGAATTTCTTGATTTCTTCCTTAATTTCATTATTCACCCAGGAGTCATTCAGGAGCAGGTTGTTCAATTTCCATGAAATTGTGTAGTTTTGAGTGAGTTTCTTAATCCTGTGTTCTAATTTGATTGCACCATGGTCCGAGACATTGTTTGTTATGGTTTCTGTTCTTTCGCATTTGCTAAGGAGTGTTTTACTTCCAATTATGTGGTCAATTTTAGAATGAGTGCCATATGGCACTGAGAAGAATGTATATTCTGTAGATTTGGGGTAGAGAGTTCTGTAGACGTCTACTAGGTCCACTTGACCCAGAGCTGAGTTCAAGTCCTAAATATCCTTGTTAATTTTCTGTCCAGTTGATCTGTCTAATATCGACACTGGGATGTTAAAGTCTCCCAGTATTATTGTGTGGGAGTCTCAGTCTCTTTGTAGGTCTCTAAGAACTTGTTTTATGAAACTGGGTGCTCCTGTAATGGGTGCATATATATTTAGGATAGTTAGCTCTTCTTGTCGAATTGCTCTCTTTACCATTATGTAGTGCCCTTCTTTGTCTCTTTTGAACTTTGTTGGTTTAAAGTCTGTTTTGTCAGAGGCTAGGATTGCAACCCCTACTTTTTTTTTGCTTTCCATTTGCTTGGTAAATTTTCCTCCATCCCCTTATTTTGAGCCGGTGTGTGTCTTTGCATGTAAGATAGGTCTCCTGAGTACAGCACACTGATGGGTCTTGACTCCTTATTCAATTTGCCAGTCTGTGTCTTTTAATTGGGGCATTTAGCCCATTTACATTTAAGGTTCATATTGTTATGTGTGAATTTGATCCTGTCATCACAATGCTATTTGGTAATTTTGCACACTAGTTGATGCAGTTTCTTTGTAGTGTCATTGGTCTTTATATTTTGGTGTGGTTTTTGCAGTGGCTGGTAATGGTTTTTCCTTTCCACATTTAGTGCTTCTTTCAGGAGCTCTTGCAGGGCAGGGCTGGTGGTAACAAAATCCTTCAGCATTTGCTTGTCTGTAAAGGATTTTATTTCTTCTTCGCTTATGAAGCTTAGTTTGGCTGGATATGAAATTCTGAGTTGAAAATTATTTTCTTTAAGAATGTTGAATATTGGCCCCAATCTCTCTGGCTTGTAGAGTTTCTACTGACAGGTCCGCTGTTAGTCTGATGGGCTTCCCTTTGTATATGACCTGGCCTTTCTCTCTGGCTGTCCTTAACAGTTTTTCCTTCATTTTTACCTTGGAGAATCTCATGATTATGTGTCTCGGGATTGATCTCTGTATGTTCTCTGTAATGGTGTTCTCTGTATTTCCTGAATTTGCACGTTGGCCTCTCTTGTTAGGTTGGGGAAGTTCTCCTGGATAACATCCTGAAGTGTGTTTTCCAGCTTGTTTCCATTCTCCCCATCTCCTTCTGGTACTCCAGTCAAGCATAGGGTCAGTCTTTTTATAAAGTCCCATATTTCTTGGAGGCTTTGTTCATTCCTTTTCATTCTTTTTTCTCTATTCTTGTCTGCATGTCTTATTTCAGTAAGGTGGTCTTCAAACTTTGATATCCTTTCTTCCACTTAGTCAATTCAGCTGTCCATACTTAACGAAGTTCTTGTGCTGTGTTTTTTGGCTCCATCAGGTCATTTACGTTTCTCTCTAATAGACCGGTTATTCTAGTTAGCAATTCCTCTAATCTTTTATCAAGGTTCTTAGCTTCTTTGCATTGGGTTAGAACACGCTCCTTTAGCTCATTGTTGTATTTATTACCCATCTTCTGAAGCCTGCTTCTGTCAATTCGTCCATCTGATCCTTCGCCTAGTTATGCGCCCTTGATGGAGAGACACTGCAATCATTTGGAGGAGAAGAGGCACTCTGGCCTTTTGGGTTTTCAGCATTTTCTCATTGATTCTTTCTCGTCTTCGTGAGTTTGTCTAGTTTCAGTCTTTGAGGATACTGACCCTTGGATGGGGTTTTGTGGGGGCCTTTTGTTGTTGTTGTTGTTGATGCTGTTGTTGTCACTTTCTGCTTGTTTGTTTTTCTTTCAATAGTCAGGTCCCTCTTCTGTAGGGCTGCTGCACTTTGCTGGGGGTTCAGTTCAGGCGCTATTCATCTGATTCGCTCCTGTGCCTAGAGATGTCACTCAAGGAGGCTGAAGAATATGGAAGATGAGTGCCTTCTCCTTCTTCTGGGACCTCTGACCTTGAGGGGCACCAACCTGATGCCAGTAGTATCACTCCTGTATAGGGTATCTGACAACCCCTGTTGGAGGGTCTCACCCAGTTGGGTGGCATGGAGAGCAGGACCCATTTAATGAAGCACTTTCTCCCTTGGTGGAGAAGGTGGGCTTCGCTTCGGGAAACCCACTCGTGTGGGCTTCCCAGATTCCTCAGAACTACCAGGACTCCGGAGAGGCTAAGTCTACTGGTCTGCAGAGATGGGGCCACTTCTCCCTCTAGGGGCTCAGGCCCAGAGAGATTCAGATTCTGTCCCTGAGCCTCTGGATGGCGTTATTGGAGATTCTGCAGGGAAGCCCCGCTCAATGAGGAAGGATGGGTTAGACCTGAAGAGGCACTCTGGCTGCAGACTGCCACAGGCGGTGTGTTGGGCTGTGGGGATAAGTCTTAGGACCAAACCATTCCGCCTCCCTGGCTCCAGCAGGGGAAAGTGCAGCCTGGAGGTGTAGAGATGGGTGCCGCCATTCCCCTGCCCAGGAAGCTTAGCGTATTAGGCAGTTGTGAGTCCCAGTGCTGGCTGCTGCCCCGCCCCTAAAGAGCTCAAAAGGCTTAGACAGCAGGCAGCCGCAGCCCGCAGCCCGCAGCCCGTGCTGGTCACTCCTCCCTCAGGGAGTTTGGTAGGCTTAAGCAGATTCCAGCTGAGAGGCCGTAAGAATCTGCATGTTCCAGGGTTGGGATGCTAGGCCCCGGAGCGTGGGTTCGTGAGTGAGAACTTCTGATCCGTGAGTTGCACAGTTCTGTGAGAAAAGCAGTTTCACCTGCTGGGTAGACTGCTCACTCACTGACTGCCTTGGCTGGAGGTGGGAGGCGGTGAGTGAGGGGCCCAAGGGTTCCCCTTCCCTGTGTGGCTCTCAGGGGAGCTGCCGCATCACACTGCTCTTCTTTCTCTCTGCGGGTCACGCTAGCCTTCTAGTCAATTTTGATGACAGAACCTGGATACCTTGGTTGCTGATGAAGGATTCACACACTTATTATGGCTTATTTTGGATGGGAGCCTCTGAGCGCTGCTGCCTCTAGTCAGTCATCTTGGCCCCCAAGATAATAGATTTTAAAAAGTCACACCTGTGTCAGCAAATTGCTTTGGCCAGAAAGCCTTCTGGTGAGGCTGTTGGCTTGTCTCTGCCTGGCCCTTCCCACACTGCCCCAGGGCGCTGCTGTCTACCTGGCCCACCAATAGCCCTTCAGTATGTCGGATCTTCTCCAGGGCTTGCCTTGCCCCTGCACTCACTCAAATACAAGTTAACTTCCTTGAACAAAATCCTCTGGACCAGGAGTCTTCAACCCTGACTGTGCATTAGAATCACCTGGGCAGCTAAAACCAACCCAAAACCAACCAACTGGACAAGCTAAAAAACATACGCAGGCCCACTGCCAGACCGAGAGAATTATACTCTTTATGATGCAGATGGCAAGTATTAGTATTTTTTAAAAATCTGCTCCCAGCCCCACCTTGGTAATTTTAATGTGCATCGAGGATTGAGAACCACAGATTTAGATTTCCAGCCCTGATTATACATTAGACTCACCTGGGGAGTTAAACATATACAGGTGCTTAAGCTCTATTCCAGACCTCACAAATCAAAATCTCACAGGGTGGGAACCAGGAATGTCTATGTTTGACAGCTTCTCCAGGAGCTTCCTGATGAACAGCTAGGGCTGAGAACCAGGCCTTAGGCCATGCCAAGAGTATACTGTTATAATGTGGACCTGGGCATTGGGCATGCTAGAACCTCAGCCACCTGAGCCTGTGGGGAGGAGAGAAAACCTGGGCTAGGCCAAAAGATGGATGGTGTTGCAGCCCTCCAGCCCAGGTCCGAAAGACCTCTGACCCGGACACCCACCTCAGTCCCTTGGCCAGTGCTGTCCAAGCCTGGCAGTGTAGGGGACGCCCAGGACCTTGAATCAGTCATGGCATTGTATTAGTCTGTTTTCGCGCTGCTGATAAAGACAAAACTCGAGACTGGGCAATTTACCAAATAAAGAGGCTTAATGAACTCACAGCTCCACGTGACTGAGGAGACCTCACAATCATGGCAGAAGGTGAAAGGCACATCTCACATGGTGGCAGACAAGAGAAGATAACTTGTGCAGTGAAACTCCCCTTTATAAAGCCGTCAGATCTCATGAGACTCATTCACTATCACAAGAATAGCATGGGAAAGACCCGCCCCCATGATTCAATTATCTCCCACCGGGTCCCTGCCACAACACATGGGGATTATGGGAGCTACAATTCAAGGTAAGATTTGGGTGGGGACACAATGCCTAACCATATCGGACACCAAGGCTGGCATGTGGGAGGCCTGAGCACTTACCAGCCAGCAGGGCTGAGGCCAAGCTTTGCAGATCTGGCTGATCTGCTACCTGGGGGGTTCTGGTATATCACTGGTTTCTGTGCCAGAAATAGGATCCTGTGTTGAACCCCATCTCGTTTCCCTGAGAACTTGAGCCTCTGCTTAGATCTCACCAACTCCTTCCCTCTTCCTCCCCAGAAGCAGACTTGCTTCTTGTGCCTGAGAAGCACCAGAAGAGATTTTAGAAATATACCTCCTAGGTCCTACTATCTGAAATTCTGATTTATTAAGTCCTGAATATGGCTCATGATTTAGGATTTTGAAGTTCTTCAGGTGATCATGATGAAAAAAAAAAGCATTGGATATTTTGCCTCAACCTAGGATCTAGTCTTCCCTCCCACATTCCTCCTCCCCCTCAAACACTAGGAGCTCCTTTTCCTTAGAGCCACCAATTAGACTGCTTGTCTAAATAACCAGTCCTGCTGAATTACTCATGCTCCCTTCTCCCTCAATCTGTAGTTTACCCAAGGTCCCCCAGACATGATGCCATAGGATTTTTTTTACCTGCTTCCCCCATTCCTGTCTTCCTAGATTGATCAAGTTTTCTTTTAGTCCTTCCCCTCTCCACTGCCACTAGTGAAGATGTTATACTTCACTCCTTCCCTCTCTCTCTTTCTCTCCCTTCCTTTTCCTTTCTCCTTTCCTTTTTTCCTCCCTCCCTTCCTTCCTATCTTCCTTAGTAGTTAACCTAAATATTTAGTATGCATACTTGACTTAAAAGGTGTAAAGTTGACCTCATCATTTTCTTCCCGATCAGTATAAGAATCTTAGAATACTGTAATCCTAAGCATCTCTCCCATCTTTTATGTTATTGTTGTCTTATATTTTGATTCCACTTGTTTTTAAGTCCTCCACATTTGCTATTAAGAATTTTAAAGGCTGGGCGCGGTGGCTCACACCTGTATCCCAGCACTTTGGGAGGCCGAGGCGGGTGGATTACCTGAGGTCAGGAGTTTGAGACCAGCCTGACTAACATGGTGAAACCCCACCCAGAATCCCAGCTACTTGGGAGGCTGAGGCAGGAGAATAGCTTGAACCGTGGAGGTGGAGGTTGCAGTGAGCTGAGATGGTGCCACTGCACTCCAGCCTGAGCAATAAGAGTGAAACTCCATCTCAAAAAAAAAAAAAGAATTAAAAAACTACTCAGATGTAGCCACACATTTGCTTATATATTCATCACTTCTTGTAGTTAACTTCTGCCTGAGTTCAACATCCTTCTTGAAGCGTAGTCTCCTTTCCTCAAGGGTCCATGACTGTTAAACTCTCTTGGTAATTAAAAATGTCTTAATTTTGACTCCATTTCTAATGACAGGTGAGCTGTGTATGAACTCTGGGTTTGAAGTTATTTCCCTCTGCTTCTTGAAGATATTATTCTGTTTCTCTGGCTCCCATTGTTGCTATGGAGAGGTGTGCTGTAAGTCTAACCGTTGTCCTTTGTAGGTAATTGGCTTTTCTTCTCTGATTGTGTTGAAAAATATTTTACCTTTGTCTTTGGTGTTTGTTCTGCAGTTTATTTTTAAATAATATGTCTAGGTGTGGATTCTGTTTTGCTAGACTGCTTCTTCAACCTGGGGATTTAGGCCTTTATTATTCTAGAAACTTTTCAGCCACTATTTGTTCAAAAATGTCATCTCTTCCTTTCTCTCTGTTCTCTCCTTCTGGATCTCCTATTAGATCTTCTCCAGGCTGCATGCCTATTAATTTCATGTTTTAAAAATCTCTACCTCTTTGTGTTCCATCTGAGTAATGGCTTTAGATTAATTTTCCAGTTTTTAGTCTGTCCTTGCCTGGGTCCAGTCTGCTTTCTAACCTATCCAATTAGTTTTACATTTCAGTGATTGTATTTTAATTTTAGAAATTGTATTTAATTGTATTTAAATTCTATCTTTCTTTTTTCATTATATCTTATTCTTTTCCTCTGGTATCAATTATTTCTCTTATCTCCTTAATCACTTTGAATATATACATTCTATAATCCAGCATTCAAAAAAGTTCTAGTTTGAAATTTATTCTATTATCTCAAGACTTTGGCCAGGGTAGTAATCTTCCTATTTGATTTATGTGGAAATTAATACATATGGTGGATTATGTCTTCATGTATTTTGTAATTTGGGAGTTGTGGGACTATCTTCAGCTGATATTTTCTGCTGTGGAAATCCTGTAGCCTGGGTTGGGGAACTGTCTTTCCAGAAAAGTTTTGAATTGACTTCTGTCAACACAATCACCAATCTAAAACCAGTTTTTATATTGATTTCTCTTTGGGAATTTCTGCATCACAGGAGATGCCCAGAATCCTGGATTGAGGTAAACTTCTTTGAAATTTCCTTCAGCAGATAGATAGAGGTTTTATGATTCTCCTCATAGATAGGCCCACACTTCACAGGTTTCCCATGCATCATGTAGGGATGTCATTTCTAATACTTTCTTTGTGCAGCTTCAAGTCCTCTTCCCTTGAACCTTTCCTGGATATTGAAACCCAAACTCCCAGGCATGTAGCCATAAGGTCATTCTCTGCACATGTTGCTCTAGTATAAACAATCATTTTGAGAATAGGACAGCGTATATCCAGAATTAGAAAGAAAATGATTTCTCTAATTCTGCAGGGACGTAGTTCTACAAATATATACCTTTGATTTGTGAAACAAGACACTTCCATCATGCTAGGAAGCTTTCTTCAGTCTCTACAATCTACTCCATTCCCTCCAGCAGGGAAAGGGGCTTCTTTGTGATGCTCACCGGTGCAATTCCAATATCTAGTCAGTGCTTGGTACACAGTAGGTTCTCAACCATTATTGTATGATGAAAAATGACCAACAGGTTAATATCTACAAGACTGAGAGAGTCCTTACGAGTCAGTAAGATTTAAAAAAGGGCAACCTGATAGAAAAATGGGCAAATGATATGAACAAGAAGGTCACAGAAGACCAGTCAAGTGACTGACACATCTGTGAAAATATGTCCCATGTTACTTTTATTTAAATAATTATAGCTCAACAATGAGATTTAATTTTCCACTAACCAAATCAACAAAGATTATAAGGAAAGTTGATTTCCAAGGGTGTGGAGAAATAGACATTTATAAACTATAGGTGAATGTATAAATTGCTTTTTAGAAGGAAATAGTCTCAGTTGTTTTAAAAATTAAAAAATATTTGTTCCCTTTGACCCTATATTTCTCTCCTAGTAATTTATCCTAAATAAATATTGGTACATCTACATGATGGAGTACTTGCAATCACTCAAAACACTGTAAATCTATATGTACAAATATGAAAATGTGACCAGGATATGCTAAGTAGAGCAAGTTGCAAATAATGATGTACTCTAATGTCTTTTTTGAAAAACTATTAATAACAACGTATAAATATTTACATTTCATTGTATACCAAAGGAAAATTTGAGACATATCCTCAAAATGTTAACCTTGATTGTTTTGGAGAAGAATTGTGGGAGATGTTTATTTTCATCTACATATGGATTTACCGTGATTACATTTTGTGTTATAAAGGGATGTTAATTGTATAATTTTTTAAAAGAATAATATAAAAAAGAAAAAGACCTACTGTTTTTGGTATTTAGGAGGATACTGGGGACTTTGCCCAATAGTTTCTCTGGGAGGTTGCAAGTGAGAACCAAAATGCAGGAGATTGAGGAGTGAATATGTTGTGAGGAAATGAAAATGGCAAACATAGCTCTTTCAAGAAGCTCATCTGTTGATTCCTACAGGAAGCAAGGTACAGGGAGAGCCATTTCAGATGGGAGAGACTAGAAAATGCTCAGATGCTGAAGGAAACAGACCCCAGGATGGGAGAAAAGGAAGATCCAAGCCATCGAGGGTTAATGTGGGCAAAGGTCAAGGGACCTTGATGTACAGAGTCCCTTGGGGAAGGCAAGGGAGAAGATGACAGAGAGAACTCTGTCATGACAGAGAGAAGGCCAGCAAGGGGAAGTGGATGTAGGCACGTTTGTAAGCATGGGTAAAGGCTCTGCTGGAGGTCTTATCTATAATGACCTTAGTTATTCCCTGTAAAGTGGGAAGCAAAATCATTTGCCGATAATGGGTGGGATACCGCAGGATGGAGAAGGAGTTTGAAGAGAAGAGTGAGGTTTTAGAAGAGCCATATGAAAGATATCTGACCAGGGACACCTGAAATTGGTCACCAAGTAATGCCTGGAAGTTGGTGATCCTAGATTGGTGGTGCCCCAAATCTGCAAAACTAATTAATTAATTAAACAAACGCATATTTATTAAGTGTCAATGGTGTGGTCAGCAATGTTTTCAAACAGGGGGAAAGAGTGATGAATGAGATAAAAGTCTAGTCTTCATGGAGCTTATATTCAACGGGGGGAGACACCATACGTAAGTACATACCGTAATTTGAGGTAGTGGTGAGTGCTGTGAAGAAGAAAACATTATTTTTAATAGAGAAAATCAGTGTCTGCTATTTCACATAGAGTGCTTTAGTTGGGCCTCTCTGAGCAGGTGGCACTTGAACAGAAGCTTGAGTGAAGTGAGGGAATTATGATCTATGTGAATATCTGGGGAAGGACATTCCAGGCAGAAGGAACAGCAGGTGCAAATGCTCTAAGAGAATGAGTGTATTTGGCATGTACAAGTAACAGCGAGGAGGCCAATACAACTGGGTGCAATGAGCAAGAAGGAAGTGGGAGAAGACTGGGTCAGAGATGTAGACCCAGGTCAGATCCTGCAAGATTTGGGGCCATGGTAAGGCTTTTGGATTGTGTACTAAGCACAATGGGAGGCTGTTGGAGAGTTGAGGATAAAGAAATGATATGATATCATCATTCTGGCAGCTATGTAGATAACTAATTGAAGATGGGGCAAGAAAATGAAAAGAGAGAAAGCAATGAGGCAGCCATTTCAACAGTCCAGCAGAAAGAGGAGAGTGGGTTGGCCTAAAGTGGCAGAGAGGACAAGAAGTGGCTGCATTCAGCATGTATTTTGAAGGTTGGAATTATATAATTTGCTAATGGATTAGATGTGGGATGTGAAAATTAAAAAAGGAGGTAAAGCTGACTCCAAGGCTTTTGGTCTGAGCATCTGGATGAATGAAGCTGCTATGTTCTGAGATGGAAAACATTGAGGGAGGAGAAGGTTTAGCGAAGGGGGTGGGAGGTACAAATAATCAGGTGCCAGAGAAGCCATCACCACCATTCAGTTCTCAGTGCCTTGGAACCATGCAGCCCTGTAATCAGGGCCAGGTTAGTCTGCAGGCAGACTAAAAAGCACCCAAGCCCAGTGACTTCAGGGTACTCAGAATATCCTCTGTTTCCTGACTTTACTGCCCTAAAATTTCACCTGAAATTCTATCTGTTATATGTAGCGACTTTTAATAGGAAGAGAATTTCCTCTCCATTCTTCTCACTGGGGGTAGGTTGTGGGAGAGAATATACAAGGAGACTTCAAAAAGTTCATGGAAAAACAAAATTAAAATATAGAAAATATAAACTTTATTTGTCATCAGAAGTTTTGTCAAGTTCAAGGCACC
Source organism: Theropithecus gelada (assembly GCF_003255815.1). NCBI lineage: Eukaryota > Metazoa > Chordata > Mammalia > Primates > Cercopithecidae > Theropithecus > Theropithecus gelada. The sequence goes on along the minus strand of NC_037671.1, from coordinate 134,957,441 downwards.
TTTGTAAATCATGATACAGCCATTTAGTTCACCCCTAGAGAACTGAGGGCCCTGGGAATTTACCCATGTCAATGCAATCTATTTTACATTATTAACTGAGAAAAAATGGGTGCATTTTATACATTATTTTTGAAGATCAGGAAACAGAAATAAGTCAGAAGGAGCTACATTGTCCTCCTAAGTCTAAGGTGGATGCCTAATGATTTCCCATCAAAACTCTGCAAAATAGCCCTTGTTTGATGAGAGGAATAAGTGGGAGCGTGGTCATGGAGGAAAAGGACATTCTAGTGACATTTTCCATGGCATTTTTCTGCTAAACCTTTGGCTAAATTTTTCAAAACACTCTCATCATAAGCAGATATTATCATTCTTTGGCCCACTAGAAAAATGCCTTGAGCATCCCGAAAAACCATTGCCATGGCCTTTCCTCTTGACTGGTCCACTTTTGCTTTGACTGGACCACGACCACCCCTTGGTAGCCATTGCTTTGGTTGTGCTTTGTCTTCAGGATCACACTGATAAAAGTGTGTTTCATCTCCTGTTACAATTCTCCAAAGAAATGCTTCAGGATCTTGATCCCACTTGTTTAAAATTGCCGTTGAAAGTTGTGCCCATCTCTGCAGCTGATCTGGACACAACTGTTTTGACACCCATCAAGTGGAAAGTTTGCTCAACTTTAATTTTTCATTCAGAATTCTGTAAGTCAGATCAGTTTTGAGATGTCTGTAGTGTTGGCTACTGTTTGTGCTATTAATCGTCTATCCTCTTCAATTAGGGCATGAACGAGATTAATTTTTTCCTCATAAATTGACCTGGATGGTCTGCTGCTCTGGCCTTCATCTTCAACATCGTCTCATCCCTTCTTCAAAAGAGTTATCCATTTATAAACCGCTGATTTCTCTGGGGCATTGTGCCCGTCGACTTTTCAAAAAGCATCCATGATTTCACCATTCTTTTGCGCAAGCTTCACTGTAAATTTGATTTTTGTTCTTGCTCCAGCTTTAGCAGAATTTGTGTTGCTCTGATCAGGGCTTGTTTAGACTGATATCTTATCCTTCTTAGTGCCTCAAACTAGATCCTGTTCAGTCATGTTATAACAAGCTAGTACGAGTTGATTTTGGCGAAAGAAACTTTTGAAATTTATGCGTAATTTTCTCATAATAGGCACTTTTTATGAACTTTTTGAAGACTGTCATACATGAAGCATGGAGAGGGACGGTGTGTCAGAGTCTGAAGGAGGTGCATGAAAGGAACAATGCCTGAGAAGGCACAGCTCTTCAAGCAGACACCAGTGGGTTTACAACTTAATGTGAATGTGTTGCAGGTCTCAGCTGAGAGTTGGCTTTGATAATGTAGAATTGGAGATGAAGAGGGTTGTTGCAGTAAAAGGTGGAAATGTTTGGGAAATCCACATATATTGGGTCTTTGCTCAGGTCAGAAGAGTTTGTTTCCAAGGGGTGGTGATGTGCTGAGCACAGAGGTATAGGAAGGTACGTTTTGTTGAGGGTGAGCCATGCCTATACCCATTAAGGCTTATGTGAAAAAGTAGAAAATACTGACATGTACAAATGTAAAATGGGTATATGAACAGTAGGCAATGCATTTGCTAGTTCTTATATTCGGAAGGAGACAAAGGAAAATGTATTTAGAAGAAAGGATGTGAGGGAGTCACAGGGGAATACTTTCAATCCTAGACGAGGCAACGCTGCTGAGATTTCTCTGTTGGATAACCCAGGAAGGGTTTGTAGAAACTATGTGGTTTTGTTTTATTTTTTCCTTTTTGTCAGTCATGTATTAAATACTTTTGGGCTATGAGTGGAATGATTTAAAAGAGCTATTCAGAGACAAGGGAAATGACTGCTTGATCAGCATAATCCTGGGCTTTTAATGGGAGAAGGCTGAGATGGGTTCATTACGACTATTTTAAGCTTGCAACAAAGGGGTGTATCCACAAAGCATTTCTGCAGGCTTTCCTAGGAGAATTAGAAACTTTCACAACTATCTAATTTTAATCTTCCCAACATCCTTGTGAGGTAGGTAAGAAGGAATATTTTTACACTTTTTTTTTTTTTTTTTTGTTAGCAGATCATAAAATTTCATGACAAGTATTTTCCAAAGAAACCATGTGGGGCCAAAGTGCAAAGCCAGTCAGAGAAGTCTGTCTTCTAAGAGCAAAGCTGTTTTTGTTGCTGAAGCATTTTGTTTAGTGTGTACTTTCTACTTTCTATTCTGACCTTATGGCTGTTGATGGCCTTCAGTATAGTAATGCAGAGTTTAGCATTGATCACCTTAGTTATAAAGGCTTCCTTATGGTTTTAAGAGTAGACTGTGCATAGTGTGTGTGTGTGTATATATATATGTGTGTGTGTGTGTGTGTGTGTTTGTGTGTGTGTGTATATATATATATATATATATTTTTTTTTTTTTTTGGCCAGACATTTATAGGTTTCAGAGTTGCAGAAAATTTCTCTGATACATGAAGCTGTTGAACCTTGGAAGCAATCTTTTGTTCAGCAGCTCAGAAAGCCTTTCCTGGAACATGAACTGCTAATGAAAGGCAGACATTTTTTTTAAGTCATTGCTAGTTATTATCTTCATACTTCTTATTGTCTGAGGGGAGAACTAATTCTATTGATCTGCCCAGCTAAGTTTTACCCGTCAGTAACAAAGACTTAAGTTCTAACAATGGTGATGGATAACAGACAAACACAGCCAATTTATCCTGGGTTGTTAAACCTGAAACATAATGAAACTTTCCCCCTTTGTTTAATGTGGGATTTGAGGCAGACTACATAGAAATAGTTGTACTTCATTAAAGCATTATGGTCAAAAAGATAAAGACCTTTGTGTTAAAGAGGGTTTCTATGTTTTAAAGAGATTTGATTGCGACGGGTGATGGATTTAGCTTTCATTTTTATTTCTTATCAATGAAAGTTTAGGTATCTCCTTTTCACATTTAATTTGTTAAAAAAGCTCAGGGCTGGAAGACCCCTGTGAAGTCAACGCCCTTTTGCTGTTAATCCAGAATTAGGCAACCTGAAGGATTTAACTGGTCATATTGTAATGCTAATGCTCACCACATCCCCCATTATGCTGAAAATGAGTGCTGGAATATGATGATGTGGCTTGTAAACAGTTTTCATTATCATCCACTAAACTTAGGAAGGCTCTAATCTAATGTATCAAATGTATGAAATCAAGATTCCCTTGAAATTTTGTCAGTGTAGCTTTTAAGTGCTTCAAGAAAGACACTTTACACGTACATTGTAACATTGCTATGAGGCTATTCTTGGTGCATTCTGTGAGGCTGCAGCAAAAAGTGAGAGGATTTATTCTGAAATAATTATGTTACATCATTATCTAATTTTGTATAAAGAAAATGCACAGTTGGGCAATGGCCACTTTATTTTGTTAAATCTCTACGTTCAAAACTTATAAAATTCTATAAGTTTCTAGGAGAATGTTCTATGGTAAAGAAAGAGACTCATTTCAGTCTTTGTTGGTAAGAGACAGAGAAAGGCCTGGAAAAAGTTCTTATTGGCTTCAGAAGGTCTAGAATCAAGCTTTTTCAATGTCAACATATCTGATGTTTTATGTTTTACAGTTTGGTACTGTTTTATTTTGAAGAATATAAGGTGGGGGCCTGGGGAGTACCACAACCTGCATTCTTGGCGTTCATGCAGATCTTAATGAGGTCCTACTTCAAATTATGCCAATGTCTTCTGCTCAAAAACCATCAGTGACTCCCCATGGCCTATTTAATGCAATTCAAACTCCTCAGCCTGCTCTTTTCCAGACCTACCTAGAAACCATCCCATTTCCATGGGAGGGCTCATCGTGTTCTTTTCAGGCAGAGAGAGTGACAAGTTTCAGAGGCAGGAAAGCACAGCCGGTGCTGGGGTACAATGAATGAGGGCACCTGAAGGTCAGGTTCACATACACCAAGTTCAGCATTGTGGATTTCTTGACATCCTCTGTTGCATCCTCTATTCACTGAACTCCTATCTGTGCCAGAGACTGGTACCAGCAGGGAGGCAAAAATTAGTAATTCACCATCCACATCCCACCCTGCATCTTCTGTGGGACTTAGGCTGGTAAACAGTCACCGCAGAGGCAGCTACGTGCTTTGACACCTGGTGGGTCCAAAGTTATAGCAATAATGGGAACTTGTTTCCTGAATTTTACATACTCTTTCCCCCCATTAAGGCAGAATTTAAAAACCACAAAGACATTAAAATAAGGACTGCTGCTATTAAAAACCTTACCAGTGATCTCATAGTCAGTGGTTGAAGCAGCTAATGTGCACACGCCGGCAGTAAAATAGCAAGACACAGACTCTTCCCCACTCTTCTTTGTCATCCATCCTACAGGGGCTTTTCTCCTGGCTGCCCTTTGTGATAGGGAACTAGTTCTCTGTCCTTCTCTCTTAGCAACAGCAACATTCTTGCAGACAGCATTTGCCTCCCTCTCTGAGCAACCACCTGAGTCACTGGGGTGGGAGAGGCGGGGTAGCCCCTGGCCTTCTGCTCTCTGGGGAGGAAGCTACTCTTGTCTTTAACACTAGAAACATTCTTGAAGGAGGGATGGGTGAAGTGTGCTCTGCAATTGGATTTGTATCGAATACTGATGGTGCCAACTCACAAATGATCAGGGCTTAGGCTATTCCAAGGGGCCAGTGATAAGGAATCAGGTGACAGAGCTGGAATAGTACCAAGAGCATGCTTTGAAGAGAAATGAAGTGTGAAGTGAGCAGAGAAAACAGGAAGAGAAAGGTGAAGGAGAGAAAAGTGGTGTGGTTACATGGCACACAAACCCCACAGAAAGCAGAGATGAAAGGAAGAAAAGAGCTGTTTTAGAATAGCACAGGTGGAAAGGGAAAGGATCCACTAGTTAAATTGGACCAATGTGCTTTTCTAGAACTAATAGAAACCTTAGTGAGATACTCCCTGGCATGTGATGACTTCAAGGAAAAAGACTAGGGGTTTGCTGGTAACAACAGCAGCATAGCTGTGGTTTCCGTTTCTCTTCTCTCTCGCTCTCTTTTTGTAATTGAGAGAGGGATTTCACTATGTTGTCCAGGCTGGCCTCCAGCTTCTGGACTCAAGCAATCCTCCCACCTCAGCCTCCTGAATAGCTAGGACCACAGGCACACACCATGGTGCCCAGCTTCATTTCTCCTCTTATTTCAATTGAGTTGAGATCCAGTGAGCCCAAGCCCCGAACAATTCAACCTGAAGGCAAGAGAAAAAGGAATATAAATTGGTGCAAAACTAAAACAAATGTCTTTATGATTTATAGTGAATGGCAACAATAACAAATTATATATGATAGTACCATGTACCAGGTGCTTCAAATCTGTTAGCTCATTTAACCCTCTCATGACAAAACCTCAATACCCTATGAGGAAGTTACTATTATTACTGTTATTATTCTTCTCATTTTAAAGATGAGGGAACAAAGCACAGAGGGTAAGGGTAACTCGTGAGCTGATGGGCATTGCATCCCAGCTAGGGCACTGAAGACTTCTCGGTGCTACTGCCTCATCACAATAATCAAGGGACAGGCTCTCACCGTACAAGGTACCTATGGGTAATCACAACTCCTTCCTTTCACTCTACAGCTTTGGGAAGTTCCCAGAGCACATAGGCGAATGAAGGAAGGAAGAAATGAAGAAGGGGGAGAGGGAGGGAGGAAAAGAGGGAGGAAAAGAAGGAAGGAAGGAAAGTTCCTTTTGCACTCCCTTCACTTCCCAGTGAGGTGCTGGGGGGAGAACAGAAGGGCTGCCAAGGGGGCTCCTGCACTTTTGAATATGAAGACCCCTTGTTAATGCCTGAAACTTTGCTAGTAACTATGCTTAGAGATTTGAGGGGGAACATTTGCACCATGGGTACAAGGATACCTTGTAATAAAAACTGCTCCCTACATATTGCCCCCCCCCACCCTCAACCGTCACCATGGTGGGAGCCAGTGTGCCAGGGTTTCTAAAAGTTTGATCGTGGACCACCTGTAGCTTAGCTTTGGGGGAGTCACCACTGACTTAAAACTCTCTGGAGGTGGGGCTTTTGAACCTGCCTTTTAATAACTCCCTGGGGGATTCTCATGTACACGTAAGTGTGAGAGCCTCCGTATTATGATCTGAAATAATACAGTTCTTAGCCTTTCCCCAAGGCAAAAGCAGTAATGTGATGAGAAAGAAATATGGCTTTTGACCTCAGGATTTTTAATATATTCACAAGCTGAGTTGAAATGACACAGCCCTGAGATATTTGCCTTTAAGCATGCTGTGCCTCACTTTATCCTGACAGTTCCCTGGTAATCGTTTCTGACCTTAAAAGATTTTTTTTAAAAGCCCTTGACTTTGGGAAAGTTTTAACCAGGATTGTTTTTGACTTCAAAGTGATCTGTAGCTGGGAGATTATTTCTGGCATGTGTCATAACGCTGAGATGAGTGGAAGGTGCAGGAGGGTCCACACTGTATAGGTGGTCCTATGAAAAAGGCGATGTTTTGATCATTCTTAATCTAAGCCCTTTCATTGTCATAGAATCCAGGAATGTCTCATTGTGGGGGCTAATGTTTGTGAATAAACCTCTCTAACAATGCCTCAGATGTGTTTTCCGAACACATCCGAGAAAGTGGGTATGTGTGTCTGTGTGTGTGTGTTGCATCTTTCATCAGAACTTCCTGCCCAAGGGCTCCATAGCCTAGGGTTCCCTCAGAGCCACTACTGCAGTGTTCACCCTGTCCATGCACTGTTCTCCCCACAGCCACATCTTTGACCTCAGTTCTTTGTCCCCCAATGGCTTATGTGATGCATTGCCTGATTCTTTCCAAGTTGCTTCAGGGAAACCAAAAGGTACCAGGTTGGAGGTATTATTATTTGTGAGCCAGCCAATACGGGGTTGACTATGACTCTTCTTAGGTTAGGATGGATTAGCAACAAGAACTGTGGTATCTTGAGTCTGACTCCAGCAGAATTGGGGTGCAATGTCTGTTGTCTGTTAACAATTCCAGAGACATGATTAAGGCCTACCCCGTGCAAGGTATTGCTGGTTGTGCAGAAGTGATGAAGACCCCCATCCCAATGCCTGAGAAACATCCCTGGTAGAGGAAGGATAAAACAAGTCCGCAAATGTCAGAGTAAGAATGGGAGAATACGGTGTGAGGGGGAGCTAAAAAGTGTCAGGGAAGCCTTGTGCTCTCTTTCCCTGCCAGGTCTGGGCATTAAGACATTCCCCAGGCATTTTCCATATGACCAGCCCAGAGCCAGCCTTATTTGGTTGTGGAATAGGCAGTAGTGTGATTTTAGGCAGGGCTCCCAGCCTCAAATAGCAGTTCCAATGTCTGTCATTCTATTCTAACTTCGTTCTTCTAGGTCTTGAAAGCTTTCATCTTGATGGGTTCTTTTTGAACACAGATGTTTCTGTTAGGGTCCTAAGTCATGGTGAGCTGGTATCTTATGTATGTATGTATGTATGTATTTATTTATTTATTTATTTATTTATTTATTTATTTATTTATCTATCTGAGACAGGAACTGGCTCCATCATCACCCAGGCTGGAATGCAGTGGCATGATCTTGGCTGACTACAGCCTGAACCTCCCAGGCTCAAGCAATCCTCCTACCTTAGTCAGCCTTTCGAGTAGCTGGGACTGTGGGAACACACCAACATGCTTGGCTAATTTTTTTGTATTTTTGGTAGAGATGGGGTTTCACCATGTTGCCCAAGGTGGTCTCGAACTGCTGAGCTCAAGCAATGCACTCAACTCAGCCTCCCAAAGTATTGGGATTACAGGCCTGAGCCACCATGCTCGGCTTGAGCTAGTATCTTAATATTTAGCTACATCTTTAGGGCGGAGAGGAGAAAACTAATTGACAGTCCAGTGAACACAAATCCTATCTGGGATGTGGCTTGGGATTGGCATTTGAGGGGAGTTGAAGAATGGGTTCAAGTGTAGCAACAGGAGAATAAGAGGGAACTAAAAATAAACTTCGCTTAGTTCATTCTTCTGTTAGGGGCTGGCTCAAGGGTACCCTTTGAGGTTTCCCAACAATAACAAAGGAATATTTGATGGCTTTAAATGGGATTAAAACAGCCTTTTTTGGTGGACTTAAAAATTAATGATAGCACTTCACACTGAAAGACTTATGATTTTGCCTTCATGTAGCATTCCACTTTTAAGAATTTAATGTGACAAAAAAACTATGAATGCACGCAGACTTGATTCATTCCTCACTCTTCAATTCAACAACTATTTATCAAGCATACACCATATGCCAGATACTGTTCTAGGCACCAGGATTATAGCAATAATCAATGGAAACAAAGTTCCTGACCTCATGGAGCTTACATTCTAGTTGGGGAAGACATCATAAACAAGGCATTATGTTACCAAATCTTACAGTCAGTTTCCAGTCCACATCTTATTAGACCTCTCAGTCTGTTACTTCTAGAAATACTTTCTTCATTTGGATTCTGGAACACCACATTCTCTTACCTTACTGCTTATCTGTCTCAGTACCCTTTGTTGGATCCTCATCTTCCTGACTTTAAACTGGTGAATCCCAGAATTAAGCCTTCAGATATTTCACACCTGTATGCTGACGATCCAATTTTCTATTTCCAGCCCTCACCACTCCCCTGAATTTCAGTCTTTTACATCCAACTGCCTATGTCACATCTCCATTTGGATGTCCAGTAGGTTTCCCAAACTGAATGGGACTACCAAAATCATACTGGATTTTCGACTCTAATTGCTCTTAGTTGAGTTTTTCCCTTCTCAGCTAACAGCAACTTCATTCTTCCAGTTACTCAGGAAAAACCTCGGAATCATTCTTCACTTCTTTCTTTCTCTCACACTGCACATCTCTCCATCAGATTTAGCTACAAAGATGTCCATCACAGCATTGTTTATAAAAATGAAAAACTGGTAATTACCCAATTGTTCAACAATGGAAGAATGATTAATATGGTACATGTTGTAGTTAACAGGTTACTGTTTAAGGACATTTTCCTTATGGAAAATTTCAAATATGCTCAAAAATAAAGAGCTGTGAACCCATCATCTAGCTACAACAATGATCAACTTACAATCATTCTTGCTTCATTTACACTCCCACTTCTCTCCCATCTCCCCACTAGATTGTTGTTAATCAAATTTCAAACAACATATTATTTAATACATAAACTATATATTATGTTACAAAAGCACATTATAAAGAAATATGTATAATATGATTTCATTTTTGAAAACCATCTACATGTGTAGGATAGCTATATCTGAACCATGTTATGAATGTTGGTATCTTCTTTTGCGTGTGTATATTTTCCACAGTGAGCATGTACATAGAGAAAAGGTGATGAGGAGATGGGGGATGTTGATGCCAGACATTCTAACTTCATTTTTTCGTAAATTTGATTACTTTAATTCAGACCGGGTGATATGGTTTGGATGTTTGTCTCCTCCAAATCTCATATTGAAATGTGACCTCCAATGTTGGAGGTGGGGCCTAGTGGGAAATATTGGATCTTGGGGGTGGATCCCTCACGAATGGCTTAGCACCATCCCCTCTTTGTGATAAGTGAGTTCTCGCTCTATTCGTTCATGGGAGATCTGGTTGTTTAAAAGAGGCTGGCAGCTCCTTCCTTTCTCTCTTGCTCCCATTCTCACCATGTGATGCACTGGCTCACCCTTTGCCTTCTGCCATGACTGTAAACTTCCTGAGGCCTCACCAAAAGCGGATGCTGGCACTATGCCTCATGTACAGCATGCAGAACCAAGAGCCAGTTAAACCTCTTTTTGTTATAAGTTACTCAGCCTCAGTTATTTCTTTATAGTGACACAAAAAAAGGACTAACACACTGGGTATGTCACATTGTGAGATAAAAATAACCATTTGATGGAGGTGAGGATACTATCGGCTCTGTTTTCTCTTTGGACAGTCTATAATTTAAAATGGCCACATTAGCATCTAGAGTTACAGCAGGTTTTCTCAGCTTCCGCTCTCCTGACATTCTGGGCTGGACAAGTATTTGTCGTGGAAGGCTATATTTTGCATTGGAGGATGCTTACCCGTATCCCTGGTTAATAGGTAGCCATTAGATGCCAGTAGCGTCCCCTAGTGGTAATAACCAAAAACGTCTTCAGACATTGCCAAATGTCCCCTGGGGGGCAAAACCAACCCTGGTTGAGAATCACTGCACTACAGCAGGTGTCCAAGTTGAAATGCATGTTATTTAGGGGATTAGAAATGTTCTATTTCATGCATTTTCTTGGCTAAAACCTCTAGGAGGATGTAATTTGTGATCTGATGAAAGCTGCTATTGTGGTTTACTGACCTGCTTGTCTAATTAACCAACCTATGACACAGTGGTTAATGATTATCTGCATTTTTGAGACACATCCAGAAAGGACTGAGACAAGTTCAACTCTATAAGAAAAGCAAAGGTCGTGAATGAAAGCTTGCTTGTCAGCTACAACAGTGATCCATTAGATTTGCCTCTTCAGCCCACAGACTGACCCATTTTACTATTCATTATCATCCACAACACAGGAAAATACTGTGTGGAAGTTAAAAATAGATTTCTTCCAAAAAATTGATGCTACATACATATAAACAGTTCCTTTCTATTAGTAATAAACACATAGACAGAAACACAACTGCAAAAGATAAAAGGCTATTTAAATATTCCATGTAATTTGAAATTTTTTCCATAATGAAAACATTTTATTAGAGAACTGTAGAAATGAGATAAAGGAAAATATGAGGTCATCCTGCCCATTCTCTTCCAGAACTACACTGTTTTGTATGCACCCCCACTCCATCCTCCACCCCCAGCCCAGAGTCTTATTAAATATCCCCATTTTAATAATATAAAATACTGCTTATACTTCCCCCCACCCCCAGAGAGAAACTCAACAGAGGAGCAGAGGGTACACGCTAGTGGCACCATGATCTTTAAAAGATTACTTCTCTAGTTAGCGGCACTGTGTTGACTGCATAGAAAATAAAATTTCCAGTAAAGTCTACACCAGACATTACCAATCCAGGTTTATCAAGCACCCTACAAACTCTTATACATATTAACAGAGTTCGTTTCTTGATGCTTAATGGTTATTTTCTTGAAATTATTGGGTACTCTGAATTCCAGATAATACTGTATAAATTATTTGTAAATTTCCTTATACTTTATCTTTGCCCACTTTGGAATCAATGCTTACCTTTTCTTTTTCATGACAACATCCAGGATTTTCTTTAATGGTAAATAAAAAAAAATAATTACTACTGAGACCCTTCTGTGAGCCAGGTATTATTTGGGCATGAAATATATAATATTTTATGTAACATTTATAATCCTGCCATATATATAGGTCTGTTTATTCATGGGAAAACAGAAACTCAGAGAGGTCCAGTACTTTGTTGAAAGTCTCACAGTGCTTGAATGGCAGGGTCCTGGTTCAAACACAGTTCAAGTAAATAGTCACAGGATGTGAGGCTGGCTCTCAGTTTGTGTAAGGAAAAACTCGTACTTGTTTAAATTTGTTAAAATAGAATCCATCTGCAATATCCCCTGGACTCATCTAAGAAAAAAGCCAAAGTCAACCCTAATGGAACGTTCAGGATCCTGAGGAGCCGGTGTAGCCAGGGGGTGGACTAGATTGGGTGGAGATATTTTGTTAAATGTAGAGAAACAGCCCAACTGCTTTGTTCACTAGCAGGGAATAAATTGGGTCTTTCTTAAGCCAGGAAGAGAAGAGGATTTTAGAGACGAGGCCTCCCTACAGAAAACACCTAACATTCAAAAGGGCAGGGAGGTAGGGCTCCGTATTTGTTGTCTCTTGTCCATGCTGTAGGCTGTTACCGGGGAAGAGAATAGGTCGGCAGGCGCAGTCTCCCACGGAAGCATGCAAAATGAAAGAGTAAAGCAAGGAAAAAAAGAAAAGGGACCACCGCTTAAAAAATTCTAAACCCAAACTCAAACCTAAAACCCAAACCCACCCCAACTGGGTTGTGGGAAAGGATTCTACTAACAGTTGAAAATGGAGCATCCGCCACTGGACTTCAGGCTGTGAGAGTTCCGTCTGATTAATTAAGGTCAAGGTGGTGATGGAAATACCAGCTGGGGAGCATTTTGCCGAAAGATAAATTTGTCCCTCTGTGTTTCTGCGAGACAGCAGGGAGGTGTGTGTTTGGAGCTAAATTAATTTGATTTACATCATGCCATGGTAACTTCTGTTCTCTCCCCACCCCCACCCCCCACCCGCTGTCAGATGTCTTAGCTGGCTTTTTCCCTCTCCTTGTTCACCCCCACACATTTCATAACACGGAAAGAAAGTACGAATTGGCTTCAGGCAGAATTTAGATATAGAATAACTCTAATTTGATTATTCTGCATTGAGTGCTATTCTCTTCTCCCCAATCCCTTCTTTCTTGAGAGAGAGAGAGAGAAGTTGTAAACCCGGGCTTAAGTGCTATTTATTTTTACATTGTGCTTAATGGTGCAAACTGCTTGACTGTTCCTTGTATGCTCACCTACCCTCCTCCTGTGTTTCTCCAACAACACTAATATCAGAAAATGAAGCTATGGCCCGGGATCCCGTTAGGAATGCGCTTTATCTGGCCCTATATCTTTCAGCTCCGTCAGGCTTTGGAGGCCGGGGCGGAGGGCACCTCTTGAGGGACCCTGCACAACCGGGCCCTGGCACCTCCGGAGGGACGGAGAGGGCGCCCTGTTACCGCGCTCGGCCCATCACCCTTCCAGCGGCAGGGCGCGCTCGGCAGGACAGGATAAGGTTACGCCGAGGCTTCCTCGGTCGGGAGGGAGGGAGGCGGGTCTCAGCCCGCGCCCCGGCCCGCGGGGGAGTTCCCACAGCTGGCCGCTCCGGCCTGCGGGGCTACATCACTGCTGCCGGTCAGGCGCGGCCCGCGGGACCCCAAGGGTAGCGCCATGGCCCGGGAGAGGCCTCCCCGGAGGGGCTGCGGCACCCTGCGCCGGTGTCTACTCGGGGCCGCGCTGTTGCTCGGCCTGCGGCTGTGCGCGGACCTGCGGCGCGTCGGGTCCGGGTCCCCAGCCCGCAGCGCCCTGCCGGGCCCGGCCTGGCGGCCACCTGGGCCGCACCTGCAGCCTGCGCCGGGCTCGCCGCGTGGCGCCAGCAGGAGGCAGGTGACCTACGTGCGCAGTGGGCGCCGGGCGCCGCCGGGGGACGGCGGGAGCGGGACGCCGGAGCCTGGCTGTTGTGCCCCGCGCGGGCGCCCCCGCCGGAAGGTCAGTTGCAAAGCCATTGGTCTTGGGCCTGGGACCAGAATCCCCCTCCCGACCCCGCTACGGAGCCCGGCGCTCGGGTCCCGCAGGTCGTCCTGCGGGGACCTCCGCGGAAGAAAACGCTTCCGCTTCTTCTCTTCCCCCTGTGCTCTCTTAGGCGGCTCCACGGATCGCATCCTTCAGTGCCCAGATAGACTGAAGTGCGGCCGAGCGGAGTTCATTCACTATTCAGCCAGTATTTGTTGGGCGTCGCCGTGGCCAGGCGCCGTTCTAGGCTCCGCGCTTCCGGCGAAGAAGGACGGAGCCCTATTCTCACGGAGGGTACATTTTAGTAGGGGAGGGTTTGCGTGATAGGCACGGAAAGGGAAAGGAGGGCGTTGCGGCTGCCATTCGTGTGCTGTGCTGCTCCCAGCCTTCCGCTCGAGGCCTGGACAGAGCTGGGTGGGTATCGCCGTGAATGGCCTGTCCACGCCACTGCCGTCATCTCGCTGAAGATCCACCAGCTGGCCGAATTTCCCTGGAGTCCCATTCCAGGCGTTGGCTGGGGGCTTGGAGGCTGGCGCCCGGTGAGAAGCCGAGCGCCCAGCCCCACTTAATGAGAAGTTAATTGGATCCTCGAGGACCCAAGTAAAAACCTGGGTTTGTCTTATAATTCTCGACCGTGTTGTGCCTCCTACCTCATTGACTTGTTGGCTCACACCTACTTGATAAGTCCAGTTTTAGCCTCTGATTGTTAAGGTTTTGGGCTCATCTCCTTTTTGGAGCTCGGTAATTTGCGTCATACAAGGAAATGAAAAGAACCACAGGTATGAGCTCTCCTCATCCCTTTACCCATCAACTCCTGCTTCCAGCCTCAACCACGTTCTCCAAAGCAACTACTTTCCGTTGCCTGGCTATTCGTCCTTTCTTTTAGACATCCCCCCCACCTCCACCTTGCTTCCCACCACCGGTCCTGGAGGGGAGGGAACAACCCTTCCTTTGCCTCGCTGCTGTCTTCGGCTGCCCAGTGCTAGCCTACTTTTCAGCACCACAGCCCAGCACTGCTGCCGCGGCTTCCCTTCCTCGCTTCCTTCGGGCCTCGCCCTCCGTCTTTCCACACCACTGCTGTTCCTTGCTGGGCCATCAGTGCTAACTTCCTGGATAAACTGAAATACCTTTTTCTATCTTGCAAACCTCACCTCCTGTGTAAAGTCTTAATGAGCTCTTCCAGAAGAAAGCAGCCACTTCATCTCCAAGTTCGTAACTCACTGTCCGTGACACCATGTTAAACATTCAGCACAGTTTTGCCAAGGGCTTACCAGGTAGGCATCAGGTGCTGGAGGCACAAAACGAGTTCAGATTCTCGTGGAGGAGGCTCTTAGCACAGGCATCCGGTGATTTCCAAGCCTGTAATTGAGCCTTCAGCTCTGCCTGGGGAGTCAAGAAAGGCTGCTCAAGGCGGGGGACATTTGACCTACAATGTGATGTTTCTTTTTTTTTTTTCTTTTTTGAGCCGGAGTCTTGCTCTGTCGCCCAGGCTGGAGTACAGTGGCTTGATCTTGGCTCACTGCAACCTCTGCCTCCCGGGTTCAAACGATTCTTCTGACTCACCCTACCAGTAGCTGGGATTACAGGCATGCACCACCACGCGGGCTAATTTTTGTATTTTTGGTAGAGATAGGGTTTCACCATGTTGGCCAGGCTGATATCGAACTCCTAACCTCAAGTGACCCACCCGCCTCAACCCCCCAAAGTGTTGGGATTACAGGCGTGAGCCATGCGCCTAGCCAACAGTGTGATGTTTCTTAAGAGTGGGACTTCTTTTATTCCCCTGTGGATGTCCTCAAATATCCCATCCTTGACACCCTCAACCCCACCCTGCAGTTTTCCTTTTAGATTCACTCAGCATCTGTTGTTTCTGCTGTCACCTGTCAAAGAATTACTCTTAACTCTTTGTCTCTACCTCAGACAACAGTACTGATGGCTGGAGCCTGTCCTACAAAGGACAGGTTTGGAATGCATAGACTCAGTGGGGCTCTGGAGGGGAGGTTCACACCCATCCTCGCTAGGAGCTTGGAGGCTGCCCCAGTGATTCAGGCTGGAGATGGGGGTGGCTTGCTGTGGTAGGTGTGGAGGTGGTGAGAAGTGGTTGGTTTCTGGATGTGTTTGGAAGGTGGATGAGGAGGAGCAGTTATTTCTCTCTTGTTTGTTTTGTTTGGGGGATAGATGGAAAGCAGGAATTAGGTTTTAGGCACGTTAAGTTTAAGATACCCTTCAGGCATACATGTGAAAATGTCAAATAGGCAGCCGGACGTGTAAGTCCAGAGCTTGGAGGAAATGTCCAGGCTGAAGGTGGTGATTTGAGAGTCATCCAAGTACAAGTGGCACTAAAACTGAGAGATTGTATGTGGTCATCTAGGAAGTGAGTGTGGCTAACAAAGAGAAGCAATCTGAGCCTGTGGCCTGGGGCTCAGTTTTATTAAAATTAAATTAGGGAAAAAAGTAAAGGAAATGTTTAGCTTTGTGCCTGGCATGTTTAGCTCTCAATAATGGTAGCTTTGCTTTCTACAGTCTGCCCCAGCTTTTTAGCCTCAGCCAGTCTCCAAATGTCATTCACTGTAACCTACAAAGGTGGCTTATGCTGACTCCTCTACCTGCAAGGCCCCATCCCCCTTTCTTATGACTCCTGACCTTTTCATCCTTGGACATTCCTCAAGTCAAGGTTCATAGCGCAGAAACCTTCCCATAGCAACCCTGCTTCATGCTGACCCCTCCCCCACTTGGAATGACAACAGAAAGAGTGTGATTTGTGCATTACTTTGTACAAGTTGAGTCCTGATAATCCATTTTGGATGGAATGTTTTGTCTCCACAGTTGTTCTTGATGGGAAGGATTGCATTTCCCATAGTGATCCCTAGTAAATGTTTACTCCTGAGACCCCAATATGTGAAAGTATAAAAATCTTACTATTTCAGCCTATTCAGTAACAGTAAATGTCTTTGGTTAAAAATTTATAAGAAATAAATGAGCCTTTTGCTATTTCTAAAATATTAAGTTTTTAGCATCCTAAGGTAAAAATTTTCTTAGATTTCCTTCTCCCTAGTTATTATTTTCAGGATCTACATCTAACCTCCCCAAATCCCTAGATAGTGATGATCTTGAATTTGTTTTATTCTCCCATTATTTCACAGTTGAATTAAAATATTCCTTAAAACTATAGAAAGCTCAGTTATCTAATCCATCCTCCCACTTCTGGGAACAGAGCTCAATAACCCCATGTCTCTCTAGGGACAAATCTTGTTTCTTTTCAGCCTCATATCAAGACAGCAGTGTAATATAAGCTGAATATACCATTAAGTAATTGAATAAAATTAGGAAGCTATTTGTTAAACTCCTTGGATCATAGTGTATTTAGATTTTGTTTGTTGAGAATACAGATCAACAACACTCTTAGGTTCTTGGTTACTTTGCTCCAGGCACCTCCCAGATTGATAAAGGAGAAAAAGTTCCATTCTATTTTGAGGACAACTTTCTGGGTAGATGAAAACCTGCATGAAATAATCGGGTTGCCAAGTATTTCTTGTTACTCTGCTTCCATACCAGATGTTAGAGGTACCAAAATTCTGCCACTTTAATCATAGCTTATGCTCCTCTTAAAGAAAACAATCTACTATAAAAAAGAGTAGTGAAGTGTAGTCCTAATATAATTCTTTCTTCCCTCATCCCCTTCTTCACGGAGCCATGCAAGAACTAGCTCTAAATATTTTCAGTTCTTTTGACATCAGGGGTTCTAATCTTCAAGCTTTGCGAAATGAGAGCCGATGACAGATTATGGATAAATACTGCCCTTTCTGATTATGCGCACCCTGGAACCTATATATTCTTGTGTATTACAGATTCTTCAAGCATTCTGTCGGGACTCTTCGTCTCCAAATTTCGCATACTATGCATGCATAAAAATATCACTGTGATTCTTTCATCTTCTCTCTGTTTTCTATCTGCATGTGTTTCTGTTTGGGTTTTTTTCTTTCTTAAATGAAACAGACCTTTATTATTATGGATAAAGTTCTTTTTGAAGGGATTTATAGAGGACTAGATATGGTCTCCATGATTTATGCTTTTTAATGCAGCTCTTGGGTGGATGTTTTATCTCTTATAGGTTGGCAATCTGACTAAAAAACAGATGCAACATACAGGGCTCATTTGCAAAGGAGAGACACTCACTCAGTGGCCAAGCTTCCCGAAAAAATTTCATCTCTCTTATCGGATGTATTTTACTTGACATTTAATATGTTGGATAGAAAAGTGACTTCTGAGTCACAGAGCTCCAGAACCCAGCAATGTGCTGGCTTGGTTCGTTAGTTACAGATCTTTTGGAACCATGTGTCGGGGGGCGGGGGGGAGGAAAAAAAAAGAACTGTTTCCTCATCTCCTGAAAAACCATATGGCAAAATTTAGTTTTTCTTTCTCACTTCTTGTCATCCTCTTAATTTTCTAATTCTGTGATTGTCATCAAGAAGAAAGAGGAAAAATGGCATAGGATGCCCCCTGATATATCCAACTGCCTTAGGAGTCCTTACGCTTTACAAAATACTTGAAGGTAGATTTGAATTGCTTGTGAAACATGGCCCAGCAGTAGTTTCCAGCTCTTTAGGTTTTTGTCTGTGTACCTACACTTCTGTTCTTCAGGGAGCAACATTAATCAGTCCTCTCACACTGTCCTTAGGAGGCAAAGCATTTTCATTTTAAACAAAGTCACTGAGGGTAATTGAATACGCTCCAGCAATATGTGGGTGTGAAATAGCAGTAGCTTAGTTGCACAAAGAAAAGCAGGTTTTTATTACAACTTTGATGTGTCGTGGATGAAGAATAGAGGCCCGCACTTTTTCCAAACCCCGTAGTTCCTCAGAGAGCATTCTGTGGGCAAAGGAACTGCTAATACAGGCTCGATTGTTTTTCAACCACTGGTGCTGGAGATTTTAGCTTTTTGTGTGTAATTTGTCCCAGTCCATTTTCTCCAAGGAAAAGAATGTCTTGTCAGTTTTCTCAAATAGAATTGAATTTCCTTTTTAGTCTGTGAAGAGAATCAGGTCAAGTAGTTAAACCAAAGACTGTCAAGGCTAGGCATTTGAGTTTTTCCATCTGTGCTGTAATACCTTTGGAGTCCTTGTGTTTCTAAGGAGTTTGGCATGCTTTGTTCTGTGGTTCATAGAAAGTAACATGAGCCTGTTTCACTTACCATAAGACACACACTGAGGCAGGAATCTACCGGCATTGATAAGCTTCTTTTAAAAACACCACTTGGGTCCACTAGATACCTCACATTAACTCCATTAATGTCTTATGTTCTGATAAAAAAAAGATAGGAAAATTTGCTGTGCAAGAAGCATTTTTATCCTGTTCAAGTAATTGAATGAAAATTGAATTTTAAGAGCCTTATAATCTAGACCCATATGTAATATAAACCAATAGCAGGCTGGGTTGCTAGTTGACTGTTCAGGAGGTAAATTTGGCCCATGAATTTTATTTGAACCACACAGAGTTTTAAGTATTTGAACATAAATATATTTATATGGGGCTTATAGTGAGTCTGGTGAGGTCCAGCTCACCATTCTCTCTATTTACCTCACCTGTCTGATCTCTGAAGGCATTTGAAGTTACAACTGTAAGCCAGAGGTTGTTAAAATTAGCAATTATTTTCCTAAAAAGTGACAATCAAGGCTAAGGTTGCTAAGCTCAGTGACAGGGTGGCACATGACTACTAGGTTCAGAAAAGCCAAAGGTCCTTTTAAATTGCTGCCGTTAAGGAAGATGAGTTACCTAAGGCTGGAGCTGGATATTGGGGAGGGTAAGATCGTAGGGGAATAGACTTAGTTAATCTAACATTCTTTTGGTTACAAACAGGAACTGGGCTCTAGCCTAACTTAAACAAAAAAGGAAGGAAAAAAGAATTAAAGAATAAACAACTCTATGTGCCTATAATAATTAACAATTAAATTTTTTAGAATGAAATTTATTGGGAAACCTTGGGATTTCTCACTGAATTGGAGGAAGAGTTAATGACTGCGGTGTGGAGGAGAGAAGGAAAAGGGCTGCTATGGAAATCCCAGCTTTCTGAATCCTTTGATTTTCTCCCTCAAGTGCTATTGCAATACAGCTCGCCTCACTGGACTCCAGGGCTTCCACTCTTTGATATTCACCCTGGATCAGCTGGCTCAGGCCACGTGACCTAAACAAAGGCCAAGGGCCCCTGCCCTGTCCTGGAAGCCATTCTTAGTGAAAAGAGAAACGTTAAGTTACCCTAAGAAGTCCTTGGCATGCCTTAAGTATTCAGTATAATTTTTATGCAGTTTTGCTCTTAGGTTTTTGTTTTTCTCCTATGTTATTTTGTTATTTCAACCAGCCCTTGGACTTGAGCACCTAGAAACAGTGTATAGGGTAGTTTTGGTTTTACTAATCCTGGACCCTAACATCAATGTGTGTGTGTATGAATATATGTCTATACCTATCTAACTAGCTCTATCTTTCTTTAAACATTAACTATTTCTCTATCTACATATAGTCTTATAGATAGCCTTATTTCCAAGTAGCATTGACAATAAGTTGGCACCTTGGGTATACTACTGACATTTTTAATTCAGTGAATATATGCCCACATGATCTATGTGTATGTAATATTTTTTAAAGTAAAAAGTTATTTGTGAAGACATTTATTAATTTTTTACTTATTTATTTTTATTTATTTATTTTTTTTTTAGAGACAGGGTCTTGCTCTGTTGCCCAGACTGGAATACAGTGGCACAGTCATGGCTCACTGCAGCCCCGACCTCCCAACTCAGGCCTCCCAAGTAACTGGAACTACAGCACTGTTGCCCAGGCTGGAGTGCAGTGGTACAATCTCAGCTCACTGCAACCTCCGCCTCCTGGGTTCAAGCAATTCTTCTGCCTCAGCCTCCCAAATAGCTGGGATTACAGGCGCCTGCCATCACACCCAGCTAATTTTTTGTATTTTTAGTAGAGATGAGGTTTCACTCTGTTGGCCAGGCTGGTCTCAAACTCCTGACCTTTTGATCCGCCCGCCTCAGCCTCTCAAAGTGCTGGGATTACAGGCATGAGCCACTGTGGCTGGCCTAATTTTTTATTTTATTTTATTTTGTAGAGACAGGGTCTCACTATGTTGCCCAGGCTGGTCTTGAACTCCTGGGCTCAAGCGATCCTCCCACCTTGGCCTCCCAAAGTTTTGGGATTACAGATGTGAGCCACCACGCCCGACCCCCATTTTGAGGACTTTTAGTAGAGAACCTAAGTATCAGTATTTAGCCCGTGATCCCAAATAGGGTTCTCAAACCAAAGTCTCATATTCTTTGATTTTTTTTTTTTTTTTCTGTCATGCATAGTTACCTCGCAGGAAAAAAAGAAATCTGCAAATTTCTTCAGGGCATCTAAATATTCACAGCCCTCCTTGCAACTGGCTAGCCTGGGATTCTTTAATGCATGATTATTTCTGTATCAGTTAGGGCTCTCTGGGTTGCAAGTGACAGACCCAACTGAAAGTAGTACAAACAGGGATTGATTGAAACCCTACTGGAGAGAAAAAGAAGAGCTGCAGGCACCAGGAAGGCCCTGGAAGTTGATTATGACTAAAATGAGCACTGAAGACCTTAGTTATCCATATTAGGCACTACCACAGATATAGTGAGTATTTACTATTCTTTTGGGTCACACCTTTGAATATCTTTCCTGTATGTGAGGAATTCTCTTCCTTTCTAAGAAACAAAACAAAAAATCATTGCCACTTGTTTTTGCACTCAAAGTGCGTTCATGTGACCTAGGCTTCACCATTTAGATACACCTGCATGAGAGTTTGGATTATACCCTACAGATGCAAAGCAGGTACATGAGGGCCACAGAGTAGCTCAGTGGCTGAGATTCTAGCAGAGGCATCCAGAGCTCAGGGTGGTGTCCATGCCTAGCAATGAGGCTATGTCATCTACACTGGCATGTCTGGAGATGGTGTTTCTGCCCTTGAGATTCTGTAAACTAATAAATCTTTAATCAATCCTTTTCTGCTTAACTAGCCAGAGTACTTTCTATTGTTTACAACTAAGAACCTTGGCAGACCAATAAATTGGAGCTGGCAGTTTGGAAGGTTACAACTGTAACTTTTCCTTTTCAATTTTGCTTAGGTCTATTTAATACAGATTTTGGAACACGGTGATCACTTGGGGGCCCAAGTAAACTATGGGCGGAAGGACCTTTCCCTGACAAGATAATAACATTTTACTTCAGATACTAAATTACATGAATCTGTTAACTTATTACTAGATCAACTCAATTTAATCAACACCAAGCCCTTTTTCATGGTACCTTGTACCTGAGGCATTGGGTGAGAGGGGCCAGTTTATGCTGTGGTCACAAACAACGCTCCCGGCTCATGATAGCAGAAGTTTATTTCTGCCTTTGCCAGATATCTGTTGCGAGTGTGGGGCGCTGCTTTGTGCTGTCACTGCATCTCTCTGGACCCCAGGCTAGCAGTGCAGCTGCCATCTGGAACATTGCTGGTCACCTTGGCAGAGGGTGAATACTCTGGAGGATCTTTGCATGGCATTGTTAAAAGCTCTAGCCTGGAAGCAACACACATTACATCTGCTCACAATCCAGTGCTCAGAGCCAGTTGCTCAGTCCCACCCAATGCTAGAGGAACCATCCTGCTGTGTGCCATAGTCAGAGAGTTAGAGATGGGTGGCAAGCAATGCCAACGGTCACCACAGTATAGTAACCCTTCAATCATCCATGTCTAAATGGACATCATGTAGGTCATGTTTCACGTTCGCTGTTTGGGATGGCTCACTGAATCTGCACATTTGACAATACTGAATACAGCACGGGAGCCTCTTTTCAGGGGACCGAGATCTAAAATGAAGCAGATACCTGAATTTAGCAGAACAGTGAAATAAAACAAGACTCCATTTACATCTTACAAACAGTGCCGTGGTGCATCCTGGAGTTTGTTAAATGCAGTGATTCTTGTTGACATTGTTTATGTTAGATTGTTTGCAAAGAACAGGGGTGGAATGATGGTCTGCTGGTCTTTTTCTCTAGAGGGGTGGAATAAAGCAAATTATTTGAATAAATAAAGCCTTGAGTGTAAATGGGCCAAAGGCCTCTGATGAGATGAATCAAACTCCATGTCAGTCCGTCTTCATGGCCATCACTTACTCATTTGTAGTTGGAGCTGGCTGAATGACTTCCAAACCTGTTTTCAGAATCCGGCCCTAAATCAGAGGCAATATTCGTGTTTTATAGCATTTGCTATTGTGCACAATGCGACAGCAAGTCATTTTAGTTTATTTTTCATGTACTTTGACTAGAGCACAATCACTTAAAAATCCCATTTAGAAAAATATGTGCTCATTGAGCTCAGAGTAATTAGGCCATAGAAGGAGGTCTCTTCCTTCAGCAGTTTCAGGAGTAGCACATGGGAGAAGTCAGTGAAAGTAATACATGGGATCTTGGAGTCCTGTTTACATGGTTTTACAAATTTCATGAAAATACTTCAGTCTGGTGCAGCTTCATCTATAAGATGGGCTTATCTTTTCATATTTGCAGTCAGCAGTTTAAATTCTCTCCTGCTTACTGAATAGGGACAAGTGGCATATCCTTTCTGAACTTGAGTTTCTTCCTTTGAACAAACGTTACTAATACTTAACTCACAGGTTGTTGTGAAGATGAAACAAGAGCAGGTAGGTGAAAGCACCTTGCAGGTGTTCACATGGAAAGAGTTCAGTCAATGAATATGGTCTGTGTTCAGTCTTGTGTTTCCAGCTGGGGCACTGGCCTGTGAGTACCAAAAACGTGTAGATGTGTGTGCTTGTGGTGGGTAAAACCCAATATTCCTTGCCATTTTTAATATTTCTTTTATTATTCTTGAAACATAACGCATATATAATATGCTCAGGGATCAGAGGAGTTGGAATTTTTCTTTTTAATCTGAAATAAAAGCTAGCCATAACTAGTACATTTCTGTTAGTGTTTGTATTATAAATGTATTCCCCATATAACTCATTTATTATGAAATTGTTAAGGCTTATTGTTCACATTAGTTTGTGATTTTTTTTTTCTCTCAAAACTAATTACAAATATCTTTTACAACATGCTGTTCTATGGATTTTGGTGCATAGTAGGATTGACAGTATAAATGGGATTCCAGGCTTTTGAAATACCATTTTCCCTCAAAAGAATGTTTACAAATTTCCTATTAACTGGGTCACTTACTACCACTCTGTTACCTCTTTAGTTCAAGGGAGGACAGTTGGAGTAATTGTGGGTTAAAGAGCTAATTGCTAAATTGTTTTTCTGGTCTTGTCTTCCACATTTTAGTCAATTAAGTGCATATTATTATACTTTGTACTTTATATGCATTTTAAAGATAAACTCAATCAACACAATGAACAAAGTCTAAGTATCCATGCTGTGCATGGTTTTACGCGGAATATAATTCCTTCAAAGCGGCTTATAATTTACGAGTGAGGTAGGAGGGGCCTACTGTACTAGGAGAGTTGCATATATTCTTTCATTTAATTCCCAAAACAAAACCGTGAGGTAGGAATTGTTCTCATTTTGCAGACAGGAAAGTCAGGGCTCAACACTTTAACAAATTTGGGCAAGACACAGCTATAAGGGATGAAATGAAGGTTTAAACTAAAAATCCATGCTTTTTTCTATATTTGCCTGCTGAGAAGGGAGCTAACAACCAATTCTCATATATAGTGAATTCTTTACCAGATACAAATTAAAATCTTATAAACAAGAGGCACCACAAAGTTAACAGACAAGTGATAGTCTGGGAGAATATATCTGTAATACATAGCACCAATAAAAGATCAATATCCAAAATTTTAAAAGAACGCCAACAAAGTGAAAAAGAAAACTGAACAGAAAAATAAACGAGAAATTAGTCAGGGATTAATAGAAGAGGAAACCTGAAAGTCAAAAAATATATATATTTACATATAATGATGATTAATAAGAAGGGAAAGAAAAAACACAGTGAGATTCTATTTCACCTCCATCATACTGGAAAAAACACAAATGTCTGATTGAAAAAAAAGGATTGATGGCCATATGCGCTGGCTCATGCCTGTAATCCCAGCACTTTGGGAGGCTAAGGCGGGTGGATCAGTTGAGGTCAGGAGTTCGAGACCAGCCTGACCAACATGGTGAAACTCTGTCTCTACCAAATACACAAAAATTAGCTGGGTGTGATGGCACATGCCTGTAATCCCAGCTACTTGGGAGGCTGAGGCAGGAGAATAGCTTGAACCCGGGAGGCGGAGGTTGCAGTGAGTCAAAATCGTGCCATTGCACTCCAGCCTGGGTGACACAGTGAGACTCCATCTCAAAAAAAAAAAAAAAAAAAAGATTGAGAATAATGTAGGGACAAAGGAACTGGTTATTACACTGCATCATCCAAAGTAGCTTCCTATCCCTACTCCTCCAATATAGTCTCTCATTTTCTCCATAGCACGACCACTCTCTGACAATTTTTTCTTGCTTTAACATTTGTTTGCAGTCTCATCCCCCAGGAAGGCAGGGAGCTCATCTGTCTTACTCACCACAATATCCCCAGTGACTATGACAGTTCTGGCACATAGTAGGTTCTCAGGAAATACTGGCTGAAAGAATGGTTGTTTCTATCACTGGGGGACTAGACCGATGGGTTCGAGGAACAGCTGGATTTTTCAAGCGCTACTTCAAAGTCCATTTGAGGTGTCTAATTTCTGAATCAGAGTATTGCATTACAGACTCTCTACATAGATAACCCAGCATTCAATTTGCTTCAGATAACAGTGGCTGCAGAATAGAAGTCGAGAACCACATGTAGCTTATGTACGGCCCATAAGCTAAGAATGGTTTCTGCAGATGAACATTTGTAATCAGTTTGATGTTAGGATAAACTAAGTTTGTTTTTTTGTTTTGTTTGTTTTTATTTCAGGTTCAGGGGTACATGTGCAGGTTTGTTACATAGGTAAACTTGTCTCATGGGGGCTTGTGGTACAGATTATTTCATCGCCCAGGTACTAAGCCTGGTACTGAATAGGTATTTTTTCTGCTCCTCTCCCTCCTCCCACACTCCACCCTCAAGTAGGTCCCAGTCAGTGTCTATTGTTCTCTTCTTTGTGTCTATGAGTTCTCATCATTAGCTCCCATTTACAAGTGAGAATATGCGGTATTTGGTTTTCTGTTCCTGTATTAGTTTGCTAAGGGTAATGGCCTCCAGTTCCATCTTGTTCTGTTTTACGGCTGCATAATAGTCCATGGTGTATAGGTACCACATTTTCTTTATCCAATCTGTCACTCATGGGCATTTAGGTTGATTCCATGTCTTTGCTATTGTGAATAGGGCTGCAATGAACATTCATGTGCATGTGTCTTTATGGCAGAGTGATTTATATTCCTCTGGGTACATACCCAATAATGGTTTTGCTGGGTCGAATGGTAGTTCTGCTTTTAGCTCTTTGAGGAATCGCCACACTGCTTTGCACAATGGTTGAACTAATTCACACTCCCACCAACCATGTATAAATGTTCCCTTTTCTCCACAACCTTGCTAGCATCTGTTACTTTTTGACTTTTTAATAATAGCCTTCTTACTGGTGTGAGATGGTATCTCCTTATGTTTTTGATTTACATTTCTTTACTGATCTGTAATATCGAGCTTTTTTTTTTTTTCCATATACTTGCTGGCTGCGTGTAAATCTTCTTTAGGGAAGTGTAAAGGTCTGTTCATGACCTTTGCCCACTTTTTAATAGGGCTGTTTTTTTCTTATAAATGTAAGTTCTTTATAGATGCTGGGTATTAGACCTATGTCAGATGCATAGTTTGCAGACATTGTCTCCCATTCTCTACAGGTTGTTTGCTAACTCTGTTGATGGTTTCTTTTGCTATGCAGAAACTCTTAAGTTTAACTAGATCCCATTTGTCAATTTTTGCTTTTGTTGTGTTTGCTTTTGGTGTCTTTGTCATGAAGTCTTTGCTCTTTCCTGAGTCCAGGACAGTATTGCCTAGGCTGTCTTCCAGGGTTTTTATAGTTATAGGATTTACATTTCAGGCTTTAATCCATCTTTAGTTGATTTTTGTATATGGTAGATGGAAGAGGCCTAGTTTCAGTCTTCTGTATATGGCTGGCCAGTTATGCCAGCACCATTTGTTGAATAGGGAGTCCTTTCCCCATTGCTTGGGAAACATTAATTTGAGGTATATGCATTCCAGGTATATACCCCAGTGGAAAAAAATGCTATCAATAAATTTCATTCTTCTCATTAACAGATCTGTATTACTAAAAATTGTGCACAATTATTATTTTTTGAATTTCATCAATAAAAGCTGTAGAAATTTCTCTTTTTATATAAGTACCTATTTATTAATAATATTCTTGATTTTGCTTCTTGGCTCACAAAGTTTAAAGTATTTACTGTGTGGCTTTTTTCAGAAAAGTTTTGTCAACCCCTGCTACAGAAGTGGCCTCAAAGCCCTTTAGCTGTGACTGTTGCAGGAGGATGGGTGAGAAAAACCTTCAGTGGACCCAGTCATGTCCAGGAGACTCTTGTGCTGGAGTTTTTTCATCTGTAGCTTGAGAACAGTCCTCGACTTCCGCAGGGCACTGAGAATGTTTTGGGACTTTTTGACCATTCATGGGAATGGCACTGCAAAGTCTTGAAGGTCGTGAGTCCATTGTCATGCAGTGAACATTAAAGTGGTAAATCTTGGATTTGCCTCCTAGTCCCTGTTACCCACCCTTTATAACATAACTGTTGCATTGTTGGGCAGATTATAGCATGAAAGGCAGGTGATCGCATCTCTTCCAGCTTCTGGGGTCACCCTTTCCCCTAATACTTAAAATGGCTTGAGCCATGTACTACAAGTTCAGTACCTTTCCTTCCCTCCAATATTCTGATAATAATGGGGCTTATC
The DNA here is from genome assembly GCF_003255815.1 of Theropithecus gelada. Lineage (NCBI taxonomy): Eukaryota > Metazoa > Chordata > Mammalia > Primates > Cercopithecidae > Theropithecus > Theropithecus gelada. Next base: position 134,930,224 of record NC_037671.1, on the reverse strand, counting down.
TGTTCTGGTCATCTCTCTTTGAATTCTTGCTGCTAGCTCAGTGTTTCACCTCTGGCCACTGCTGTCTCCTCTTTGCTCTGCACTGCCCACTTCTCTAATCTTCCAGAGTGACACCAACACAGGCCTTACTGAAGGTCTCAGGGAAAAGGAGGAAGATAACGACGTGGTTCAAAACAGAAATCAACTAAAACTAAAGTTTTCTTGGCCATTGGGATTTCTTTTTTTTTTTTTTTTTTGAGACTGAGTCTGGCTCTGTCACCCAGGCTGGAGTGCAGTGGCCGGATCTCAGCTCACTGCAAGCTCCGCCTCCCGGGTTTATGCCATTCTCCTGCCTCAGCCTCCCGAGTAGCTGGGACCACAGGCGCCCGCCACTTCGCCCGGCTAGTTTTTTGTATTTTTTAGTAGAGATGGGGTTTCACCGTGTTAGTCAGGATAGTCTCGATCTTCTGACCTCGTGATCCGCCCGTCTCGGCCTCCCAAAGTGCTGGGATTACAGGCTTGAGCCACCGCGCCCGGCCAGCCATTGGGATTTCTTACAGGCTGTCTTTTCTTCTTAGGCCCCTGCTCTCTTCTTAGGTTCCTGCCTTTTCTTATCTACACATCAATCCCTTTTCCATTTTCAAGCCTTCAACACCCCTACTCCCTACCTGGCTCTAGCAAATAAATGTCATTTTCTCAGGCAATTTAGCTTCCTCTGTTTTCCCCTTTCCTTCCAGGTCTGTCCTAGACATGAATTACGCCACTCTGGCAGACGGCAGAATTGGCTGCAGTGAGTGTTTGTTTTCAATAATCCTGCTTCTCCTTTCCTCTCTACTATTAGACAATCCATAAAATGTGCTCAGCACAGTGCCTTGTGCATAGGAATCACTCATTGTATGTTCATTGTTCTTATTATTAAGAGGATTGTGCCAACTTAGGCCCAGTGCTGGTCCCCTCATCCTAACTATGGCTACTGCAGTGTTATGGTACAGGGGAAATACATTATTAGTGGTACTTTGAGAGCAGCTATATATTGCTTCATGCAGAACCCCTTTTTCCCTTTCTACCTGTCTTCATTTTCTCCTTTGGCTTTTGGGGTTCCTTGTGAACTGTATTTATTTCTGTCTGCCATGGAAATGGGTACACAGAGGGTGATGACATAAACTTTAGGGTTCAAAAGTGCCCAGAAATGACCCAGCAATTGCATTCCAGGTATATACCTAAAATAACTGAAAACATGTTTACACAAAACTTGTCCATGAATATTCATAGTATCATCTAGCAAAAGTTGGAAACCATCCAAATGTCTATCAGCTGATGAATGAGTACACAAGATGTGGTATACCCATACAGGGGAAACTTATTCAGCTATAAAAAGGAATGAAGCACTGATATATGCGACAACATGGATGAACCTTGAAACCTAATGCTAAGTAAAAGCAATCACAAAAGGCCACATATTGCATTACTCATTTTTTAATGAAATGTCCAGAATAGGCAAATCTAGAGAGACGGAAAGTAGATTAGTGGTTGCCAGAGGCTGGGGGTAGAGGGCAATGGGAAGCAACTGCAACTAGGAATGGAATTTCTTTTTGGGGTGATGAAAGTATTCTGGAATTAGATAATGGTGTCAGGTGCACAAGCTGTATATATACCAAAAGCCACAGTGAAATGGTAAATTTAAAATAGTAAATTTTGTGGCATGTGAATTATATCTCCATTTAAAAAAAATGTTCAGAAGCCCATGGAATGCATGACAGGTGTGAAAGTACATGATTTTCTCTGTTCAGATAAAGAGAAATGAACTGTGAGTGTCCTCTGGGACCTTAGCCTGATGGTACTCACTTCTGGGCACAGACGCATTCAGCAGAAATGTGGAGCCCACATGCTGACCTCTCTAGGTAGCACCTGGCTTGGCCTCTCAGGAATCTCCTTCTGGCTGCTGGTGAACTTCATGGTTCTGCTTCTCCCAACAGCTCCTCAGGCGTGGCAGGTGCATTGCAGAATCAGATACACACAGCCCTGCATTAGAAACATAGGAGCTTGCTGTTTGCCAGAGCAGAGAGAGCCTCAAGCTGCCATCACTGTGAGCCTGCTGACCTCCTAGTGCACTAGCTTTTTGCACAAAGCACTGACACTGACCACCAAGATTGTCAAAAGATGTGGCCAGGAAGCTGTCAGCCCATTGCACCTCTTATACAAGAGAGCACTTGTTCTGCTAAGGATTTCAGCTACCTTGGCCCTTCTTTCTCACCTTCATTCCCACCCAGATAACTGTTGTCACTTCATTCTAATGACTTGTGTGCAAGAAGCATCCTATGCATTTTGGAGGGCTTTTGCGTTAAAAAAGGAACAGCATTTATAGTACCTTGCTTTTAGACAGCTCTTCCCAGTTTACAGAGGCTTGTTCTGTTGTTATCCCAAGTGATTCTCATCATAACCTTGTGAGTGAGATGGACATTATTTCCATTCCACCAAGAAGGGATCGGTTAAATTACTGGATTGAGATAAATTGCGATTATAATCCAGGTCAGATGAGGTCTGATTTCATGTTCTTTCTGCTCTATACTGAGACTGCCTCTATGCTGAAATCTGGATCTCAGAAAAATGTGTTAATTACTATACATTTTAGGTTTGATATTAAGCCTTCTTAGAAATTTTCCAAGTGAACGAATATATCTTGAAGCTTGATTTCAGCAATTTTGTCAGGTTGAAATTTCAAGTCTGTCTTACATTTCTTAAAAACAAATTTGAACTGGTTATATAATTATAATAGGGCATGTCCTTTTGAATAGTGAATATTCATTTTGCTCAGAAATAATAGAAAAAGGCTTATTTAACTAATGTGCACTTAGAGGAACCTCAATCAGGAGCAGATAGCTACATCAGTTTTGAAATTGAAATGCTTGAATTTATTTGGATACCCTGGTTACAGAGAGTTGTTTTGGAAAATCCAAATGCCTGGGCCTTATTCCTGGGCAGGGAATGTTCTTATTTATAAAACCAAACTACCAGCACAGATTGGAGCCTGTTTAACACATACAACATTGTATCCTTTCTTGTTATGGTCATGTGTTGAGACAAGACACAGGAGAAAAGAGTGCTATCTATATATATAATTTGTTATTTTAAAAACATAGGTAAGCCATGATGCTGACAATTAAAATAAATATGTGTATATTTGTTCAAGTCATTAACTTAATAGAAAAAACAGACATAAAGTGCCCTTCATTGTTTTGAAAAAAAGTGTTTTAATTAAAAAACCATACAGGAATGTGAGAAGTAGGGTAAGGGAAATTGGAAATTTACTTTTCTGTGTCTTTTATCTGAGGAATTCTTAGGTTATAGTTATTTTGAAACCCAAACTTTTCAGTGTAAAAATAGAAGTGAAGAAAGAGGAACAGATTGGAGTCTGGAAAAAAAAAAAAGTAGAGAGAGAACGTACAGCAGGAAGGCTGTGTACGGGGGAATGCTGTGTTCGGCCTCATCTCAGATTTCCTCCGTACTGTGGAGATAACCAGGATGGTGAAGACTTGAACTGAGTTCAGAACAGTGGTTCTCCATGTTTTTGAGTTACAAAATTTTGATGAAAACAATTTGATGGAAGCTGTGGACAAGCTCTCCAGAATACTGAACATTTGCACACATGCCCATTCATTTGCAGTTGATTTCAGCAGATTCACGATTCTCATGAAGGTCGCTCATGAAGAGTGGGTCAGAATTGCCCATAGGAGTTTTCGGAATACAGATACCTAGGTCTCCCCTAGCACAGGGCTCCTGTGATGGACCACTCTGGCAGGGAGTCATGAGTGCCAGGTTAAGACGTGGCCAGTGGTGGTTGTGATGGTTGATTTCTAAACTTGGGATAGAGAGTTCAGTAACGGGTGTTCATCTTTAACTGAGAGCTTCCCCAGTGTGATGGGCTTCTCTCTCCTGGAATCACTTCACTCCTGGCTGGGCTGAACCCTCAGGAGGTGGACCTGCTGTCCTGGACAACAGCCCCTAGAGTCAGGACCCCTCCTCTCCACCCCCACACCCCTGCCCCTCTGCACCCCAGGCCTGGCCTAGCTACACCCTCCTTGTGCCAGGTGTGTGAGCGCCTTCGACTCCTTAAGTTAGACCTTGAAGAAGAGCTGTGTTTTCTTTTCAGGATAGTAGCCAGTGGTTCCTCCCTGCTATTGATTTTTGTGTTGTTTCATTTGTAAATAAGTGCTTGTTCTATGCTGTTAAAATGATGAATGCTGAAACAGTCTTTAGAGTTGGGAAAATTCATAGCTTCTTGAGAAAATAAATATAAAGGAAGTTATGGGTCATCTCTTCAACCTTGTCCACATCCTGGTTTATGTTCGTATTCCTCCAGCTCGGCACCAACATTACTCTGGCATCTCCTAAGTTGATTAATAACATTGCACTGCCTCTATCTATACACTTGTGTCATCTCTACAGTCTTTTAATTAACAAGTTGAGTAGAAGCCCCATATCCAAAGTCACGAATTTGTAGTAATTGGTCAGTTATATACAATAAGCTGTGGTTAAAACAGTGAGTCACAAAAACATATACACAGACCATCTATTTTAACTGAAAACATACACATGTGCGTTTGTTTGCCAATCTTTTGTTGTGTGCATTGCGCCTGGCTGGAGTTGTGATCTCTCTTGCACATAGCCATCTAAACTATATCACCCACCCTTCCCAGTTTTGGTTTCTTCAAAGTGGAGCAAGAATTTGACACTTGTAAAACAGCCTAAGTGCAGAACACCTCCAGATTTTAGTGACTTTGTTATTCTTTTTTATAGTTACCTCACCCATACCTAATGCACAGTATTTAGAAATGGCACCTAGCCTTTATTGACTTGTTTGTTTCATAGGAAAGAAAACTCATTTTCTTTCTATGCACACATTTCATTGGTTTACCTAAGTTTCAATTAAATTATGTCATTTCAATAACTCGTACAACTGACAGAAACTGGTTTGGGAGCAAGTCAAATGACTCCTAGGGGGAGAATGAACCAAGCTGTTAGCAGCAGGAGTACACAGAGAGGGAAAATTCTGAGTTGGTTTTGTAGAGACAGATGAGGAGTGCTTCTACTGCAATATGTGTTGAAGAAAATAAAAGTCGTGCTCCACGTTTTAAGGTACACTGAAGCTACTTTATTTTACTTGTAAAATAAATTCCTTTAAGGAGGAATGCACTTACTTAACTTTAAGAGAATCTGCACAACATCACTATCCAGGATGAATGATTAGAAGTAGACCAGAGTAATTATGACCAGGAGGTTATCTCTGGGAGGTCAGCTCTGTGGGATCAACCTCTCATGACAAACACTGTTTTCATCTTGACCTTCACCAATTACTTTTTCTGCATTTAACCAATAAAGTTTGCAGTAACAAATATTGATAGTTGCAAGGTTACATACCAGCAGTCTTTGGAATTATGAAAGCTAACTTTCAATATTATAGACTAATTAGCTCAGTGCTGTTAAACGATTTGGACAAAACCTAACCTTATGATTTCAAGTAGACAACTTATACAGGTTTAGCTTAAAGTTTATGATAACTGGTATGTAAATACTTAACTTTTTAATCTATTAAAACAAATGCTAATTTTTAATGAAGTGTTTTAAATTCTCAAAAATGTTTCCTTGTAGTTTTTCTCAGGGTTCCTGCTAAACTACTTGTCATCTCTGGTTTTAATTTTAATTTGAACAAAGCTGAATCAAAGACATGTCGGGGGTTTTGTTGTTGTTGTTTTGATTTTGTTTTGTTTTTTGAGACAGGATCTCGCTCTGTTGCCCAGGCTGGAGGGCAGTGGCGTGATCTCAGCTCACTGCAACCTCCACCTCCCAGACTCAAGCGATTCTTCTGCCTCAGCTTCCTGAGTAGCTGGTATTACAGGCACGCACCATCACGCCCAGTTAATTTTTGTATTTTTAGTAGAGATAGGGTTTCACCCATGTTGGCCAGGCTGGTCTCAAACTCCTGCCCTCAGGTAATCCGCCCACCTTGGCCTCCCAAAGTGCTGAGATTACAGGTGTGAGCCACCGCACCCAACCGACATGTAGGGTTTATAACAATTTATTTCCACCTAAAGAAAGAGTATGTCTATTTAGCTAGATTAAAGTATTACTGTAAAGTCCAGTTAGTGAATTTGCCTACTTTCTTCCAAAGTCATTAAAACAAATTGTCCTCAGCCCTAAGGATTATATCATGTTCTTTCCTCCCTGGCATTTAAATCAGTGTAAAAATGTCCCTTGGAATCATTTCTGTGGGGGACTGTAAAAGCAGTAAAACACATGGCATTTTCACAGGGCTTGTAGTCTGGTTAGAGAAACAAGATTGACACACTTGAAACAGATTATACCAAATGTTTGATTAAGTACAAAATGGGAAGTAAAAGTAATAATTGCTGAAGCACCTGCTCTGCATGCTCTATTTTGCACATAGTAGAGGCTTGAAGGATTAGGAAACTTGAGGGAATATATGGAACTAAAACTAGAGTCTGAAGAATAAGTGGAATCTGAACTGACTAGTGAATAAGCGGGAGAATTCTGGGCAAGAGGAAAAAGGCCTGACGCACGCAGTCTGTTGGGGGCATGATGCACCAGGGCACCAGGATTTGTTTTATAACTGGAATTCCCTTATGGTCTATCTGGGCACTTCCTAACTTCCCTGAATCTGATCTTGACACTGACTTGTCCTTGGTTGTACTTTTCTTTCCCTATCCAAGAATCTGCATAAGACCAATGACCTGTTCTAGCCTACCATTCGATCTCTGATGGTGTGGCATTGGGAAAGTCCTGTAGGGGTGCATGCTTAATGATAACCACCTCTTTTTTTGTCATTCTGTGCCCTCTTTTTTTCTAACTTTTATTTTAGATTCTAGGGTACATGTGAAGGTTGTTACATAGGTAAACTCGTATCACGAGGGTTTGTTGTACAGATTATTTCATCACCCAAGTATTGAGCCTAGTACCCAATAGTTGTTTTTCCATTCTTCTCCCTTCTCCAACCCTCTACCCTCAAGTAGACCCCAGTGTCTGCTGTTCCCTCCTTTGTGCCTATGAGTTCTCATCATTTAGCTCCCACTTCTAAGTGAGAATGTGCAGTATTTGGTTTTCTGTTCCTGCACTAGTTTGCTAAGGATAATGGCCTCCAGCTCCATCCATGTTCCTGCAAAAGATATGATCTTGTTCTGTTTTACGGCTGCATAATAGTCCATGGTGTATAGGTACCACATTTTCTTTATCCAATCTGTCACTGATGGGCATTTAGGTTGATTCCATGTCTTTGCTATTGTGAATAGGGCTGCAATGAACATTTACGTGCATGTGTCTTTGTGGTAGAATGATTTATATTCCTCTGGGAACATACCCAATAATGGGATTGTTGGGTTTAATGTTAGTTCTGCTTTGCTCTTTGAGGAATCACCACACTGCTTTCCCCAATGGTTGAACTAATTTTCACTCCCACCGACGGTGTATAAATGTTCCTTTTTCTTTGCAACCTAGCCAGCAAATGATAACCATCTTTTATCGAGTACCTTTTAGTAGGTGCTTGCATGAATCAGGAGAGGCTAGGTTATGATGCAGTAACGAACATTCACATGGATGTTTGGATTTCAAATTTCAGTGGATTAAAATGAAGAACTTTTATTTCTTGCTATGCTACATGGCCAGTGTGTGTTGGTAGGGATGAGAGGCAAGGTCTCAGCTTGTTGCTGTCATTCAGAGACTCAGGCTGGCCCCTGCCTCTACTTACATATACCACTGCCACTCATCAGAAAGGCCCAAATCCTTTCCCCTGACACGTTCTAATTCTCCTTTTTAACTCACTAAGGATTCATCCTCCATGACATTTTCAGAGCCACTAGCAAACTTTTTAGTGTGTTCTGTATCTTATGGAGAAAGAATTTCATGAATTTCTTACCTGTTGCACTGAGTTTATCAGTGCAAGACAGCCATTTTGGTTTTCACCTGGGAATCCTTTCTGAAGTACTACTGGGCATGCCATGTCTATATTATCAGCTAGCTTTGGGGAGGATAAAACTCCAAGACCTGGGATGGAGGCAGCATGGGGTAGTGGAGCAAGTATGGGACCAGCAGCCTAGAGGCTTGGGCCAAAATCCATTGCTGTCACCTCCTACCTGGGTGACTTTGCCATGTCATTTCACCTCTCTGAACTTCATTTTCTTCAATTATAATATGAAGCAGCTAGTCTTGATTATTGTTAAGGTCTCTTTTAATGCAAAGACCCCCTACCAGTACAATAGGTGCAGCGTAGGCCCAGCTACTTGGGAGGCTGGGGCAGGAGGATCACTTGAGCCCAGGAGTTCAAGTCTAGGCTGGGCAATATAGTGAGACCCTAGTCTTAAAAATTTTTTTTCATTAAAAAACATACAATGATTCCTTACAAGTACAAAGCAAGTACAATTTAAAGCTTGAAATTGTTTGTGTCTTTTAGATTCTGTAACTGCTTTGTTTTTTTAAGTTTTTACTTATGGACGGAAGGTTGTTTTTCTTTAATGAAAGGAATATTAGTCATTTCTCATACAATTAAGAAATATATTCAAGATTTCGTCAGCTTAGATCTGCTATGTTGTACAGTTTGTCACCTGTGCTCTCATTTTTTCCAGTCTGAAGTGGGGAGAGGGGCCTGGGTCGAGGTCAGTTGCCACTTTGGCAGCTTCGCTTCTAACCTTGGAGATTCTTGCTCCCATTCACCAAAGAATCCTGAGTCCAGAGAGTTCCACAGCAGCAGACCCGATTAGAATTGATTGACTTCCAAAAAAGTCTGCTTCCTTCAGCAATTCTTCATGTCCCTGAAAAAGGCCACTTTGTAATAAAGACTGTGGATTTTTTCCTTCCATTTAGGGTTGAGGTTGAAATACTTTTGGCTCCAGAAGAGTCCAGTCGACTCTGCCTGCCTTGTTCTGCCCTGGTGGTAGCTTCCCAGAGATTCAAAAGAAGCTTTTATGTGGCTTCTCCTAACTTGTCAGCTACTATGACTTATAGTGCATTCAGACAGAAAAATGTTCTATACATATAGAATCATGCAAGGAATGTCCCGGAACCAGAGTGTTATCTCTAATTGTCAGGTAGGATTTACTGAGACTACCAAATACTGTATCACTGTCAAAGGGCAAGAGAGTAGCATAGGTCAGTATGAAACATGAATGATATGAAAATGACAAAAGAGTTAATGAATGAATGCTGAGAACTGAGAAATACATACATGTATACATGCACGGTTATGTGCAACCAATGACATATTCAATGGGATGTGATAGCCTCATGAGGAAACCACTGCTACTCTTCAGCCATGTGGTAAATGGTGTATGGCTTTGCTGTCCCCCATCCCCCAACCCCTGGGGCTGTCCTACTCATGGCAGAGCACTTTATGTCCTGCTTGCTTTTGTCCTGTCTCAGAGGAGAGGATCCAAGCATCATCCAGTGTCTACAACTGGTTTCCAAGAAAGGCTGTGCTTCCCATCGATGTCCTGTGCCACGTGTGGCCTCTGTCTCCTTGTCAGCCTTTGGGGTGGCTGTGGGATGCTGCCGCTCTGTGTTTTGGGTGCTCTCTGTGGCCTCTGGGATGCATTCTTTCTGCCACGATCCCTGTTCCCCTGCACTAGGTGAGGCTGGTGCTGACTAGGTGAGGCATTTTAATTCTTTTCCATGATAAAAATCACGTCTGGTTTAGAGCCTGGAGTGGAAACACTTTCCCCGGTTTGAATGAAGTTGAGACTGATATGGGCTGAGAGCCACCGAAGAGACCGCGGGAAGCCCTGTAGACCCCCTGGGTTGCAGGTTCTCTTGTGGGGAAGATGGAGATTGCTGTGCAGGTGTTGTGGGAAGACCCCCCCCGAAATGGGTTTATAGGGGTACAGCAGACCTTCCTCCTGGATACACCAATGTCTCAGGGCTGGTAAATGTTTGGGGGAAGGGTAACTGACTGAAGTAAGTCAATGAACGTAACAGATTGGTATTGATTCAGATGATGTTAAACTTTTAGGATTCCGAGTTTCAGAAAGTCCAGGTAACCTTATGTATTTTGAGTAGGGTATGTATACATGTGGAGGCAGGGTGTGTGAGAGAGACAGACAGAGACAAGAAGAGGCAGAGAGAGAGATAATCCTTACAAATATGGTTAGTGTTTTTCTAAATTCCCTTTGCTTTCCTAGGCACACTTTCTTTTCTTTTTTTTTTTTTAGATAAATGTTCTCCTTCTGTTGCCCAGGCTGGAGTGCGGTGGTGCAACCATAGCTCACTGTAACTGAATTCCTGGGCTCAAGTGATCCTCCCACCTCAGCCTCCCAAGCAGCCGGGAGTACAGGCGTGTACCACCACGCTTGGCTAATTTTGTAACTTTTCATAGAGATAAGGGTCTTGCTTTGTTGCCCAGGCTGGTCTTGAACTCCTAGCCTTAGGTGATCCTCCCACCTCAGCCTCCCAAAACTCTAGGATTATAGGCCTGACCGTGCCTGGCCCAAATATTCTTATATAAACTTACTTTCATAAGAAAACTGAAACTCGTCCCTCCTTTCCGGGTTGATGTGCTACCTCAATGAAACCCATAATTTGACATCTGAATCTGTACTATGTATGCAGACACTGTATAGTTTCTACCTCACGAAAACAAGTGAAAACCTTTGCCTTTCACTGGATCCACTCTAGGCATATGGCTTCTCTTTTAACTGCCTATGATAAAAATCCAAAATATATCAAGTTTTATTATCTTAGCCATCCCCTGGTGTGTTTCAGTCTCGCTCACATTTGAACCATTTTGACCTATACAGAAAATGTGGTGAGTTTAAAGATGTCAGTTTAAGAACAAACCCCAACTCAAATTTGTTTAGCCACTCTTTCCAACTTATCAAGTTAACTTAGAGGATAAATCCAGAGCTGAGTGTTTATTCCTTCTTGTCTTTTATTTTTTATTCCTTCCTAAAAGTTATCAGGGCCTGCTTGAATTATAGTGCATTTTTTCTTGTCAGAGCTGATTTGATTTCTGGCTCCCCTGCCTCCCAGCCTACCCTCTGTGTCATGCTGCAGAGGCGGCAGATTGGCGCTCTGGATTTGAATTTCAGCATGCCTGCTGTCTACTGCCAGAGACATTTAGCAGATGGGCTTGCAGAGGGAGAGCTGGGTCTCTACAGGGAGGGGGCCTCAGGGGAAGAGGCTCCTATGGGACGGGCTGGCTCTGCCCGTTCTCACCTTGCCATTTTGACCCTGGCCCACTACTGTGTCTGTCACAAGATTAGCAGAGGCTCAGTTTTTGTTGTTGTCTTTAATATCCAGCACTTTGCTTATTTTGCATCTGGGTATGGAATTCTTCGAGTTTTCCTCTGAGGGGTTTGCAAAGCTTCTTGAATCTTTTTTTTTTTTTTTTTCTTTGAGACAGAGTCTCACTCTGTCGCCCAGGCTGGAGTGCAGTGGGGCAATCTCGGCTCACTGCAAGCTCCTCCTCCCAGGTTCATGCCATTCTCCTGCCTCAGCCTCCCGAGTAGCTGGGACTACAGGTACCCGCCACCTCGCCCGGCTAGTTTTTTTGTATTTTTAGTAGAGTCAGGGTTTCACTGTGCTAGCCAGGATGGTCTCGATCTCCTGACCTCGTGATCCGCCTGACTCGGCCTCCCAAAGTGTTGGGTTTACAGGTGTAAGCCACTGCGCCCAGCCAGCTTCTTGAATCTTTAGGCTATATTTTCCATCATATATGGGGATCTTTCTGTCATTCTTCTTCTTCTTCTTCTTTTTTTTTTTTTTTTTTTTTGTGAGGCAGGGTCTCACTTTGTTACCCAGGCTGGAATGCAGTGGCACAACATGACTCACTGCAGCCTTGACCTCCCAGTCTCAAGCAATCCTCTCACCTCAGCCACCAGAGTAGCTGAAATTACAGGCATTTACCACCACGCCTAGCTAATTTTTGTATTTTTGTAGAGACAGGGTCTTGCCATGTTGCCCAGGCTGGCCTTGAACTCCTGAACTCAAGTGATCTGCCTGCCTCAGCCTCCCAAAGTGCTGGGATTGCAGGTATGTGCCATTGTGCCAGGCCTCATTATTTCTTTAATTTTTTTTTTTCCTGCACTGCATTCTTTCTTCCCCTCCTCTGGAATATGAGTGACATGAATGTTAGAGCTCTTGGTATTGTTGCACAGGTTCCCAAGGCTCTTTCCTCCCGCCCACAATAATTTTTCTCTCTGTTGTTCACATGGATACTTTCTATTGATCTGTCTTCAAGTTCACTGGCTCTTTCTTGTGTCAAATTCATTCTGCTATTGAATTCATCCCCTGAGATTTTATTTCAGTTATTGTATTTTTCTGTTCTGGAATTCCCGTTTGTTCCCTATGCTTCCTATTTCTTTGCTGAGACTTTCTATCTTGTCCTTGGGTTCAAGCATGTCCACTTCATGGATTATTTTGTAATAGTTGCTCTTAAGTCTTTGCCAAAAATTTCAACACCTGTATCACGCCGACATTGGCATCTGTTAATTGTCTTTTTCCCATGTAAGTTGGGATTTTCCTGATTCTTCATATGCTCAGTAGTTTGGGATCGTATCCTGAAAATTTGAATATTATAAGGCTGAGTTTTGTTTAAATACTGGATAATGTCGATATATTTGTTTTAACAGGCAGTTATCTTGGTTGGGTCCAGGCCTCAAGTTCCCACCAACCTCCTGTGGGTTGTAATTTCCATGTCAGCTCTGTTTTCAAAGCCTTTGTAGGGGTTTCACCTGTGTCCTATGTATATCCCACCTAGTAGCCGGTCTGGGGCTTGGGCAGAGGTCTGTCGGTTAGCTCCAGAGGTCCGTCTCTTAGCTCAGCTCTCAAAGTCTTTGCTGTACCAGCCAGGATCAGATCCACACATGTACAGTTCTAGAGTGAGCCCAGGTGCTTTACAAACTCTTTAATGGGGCTGCCTTCCCAAGCTACTACTTCTCCCCAGTTTCCCCAGTATTATCCAGTTCCCTGAGGTTTTTCAATCTATGGCCAGAAAATCTGAGCTTTTACCCCTGCTTTGCCTATGCTCTGCTGCACACTTCCTGTGCCTGTGCCTGAGTCCAAGGCCAAGCTGCGGGAAGAGAGCGACAGAAATAGTCAATGAGGATTCACCCCACTCTGTGGAGGCCACTGCCCGAGATGGGAGAGGAAATTTCCGTTTTCACAGAGTTCTGGGTGCCTTCAGGCCCCCGCTGTGGCTTCTAGCATCTTAGTGGGATTACTTGGGAGGGAATGCAAGAATGGAGAAAGGGAAAAAAAAGGAGGAAAAGTGGGGATTTCCTCTACTCTCCCTGAGCATCAGGAGACGCCCTGCCTCCTGGAGCCTGAACTGCAGGGCTGCTCCTGGTGCTTCCTGGCTGCGCCAGTGCCCACTACCGGTGCCAGGCAGCCTAGAGTAGGGGCGGGCAGGATACCAGAAAGAAAAGCAATGACGACCTGGCTCCTAGTTTCGAGGTACTTTGAATTCTGGTCTTCTTCTCCAATCTGCCCGCTACTGTTTACTTTTCAGATTCCTCAAATAACCGCTCTGTGCATTCTGTCCAGGTTTTGCTGCTGCATTCCGTGGGAGGCGCGGGGTGGGAGTATGGTTACCCAGAACGGAAACTGAGATCCTTTGTTTTTAAATGAAATTTTTGCATGGGTTACCTGAATTTTAAACATCACTGCACAATGTATAACTGATTCTTGCTCTTTCTGAAGCAGGGCCGGGTCTGAGAAACAGTCCACTTACAGGAGACTGCTGAGGGGAAGGCACGTGAGCTGCACCTGGCACTCCCCCCGCAGCCTTCAGAAGCGCTGGGCACACACTGAGGGCGTTACAGAAACGTAACAGCAGTGCTCACAGCCTCAGCCAGGGCTGGAGTCATGTTCTGTCCAGATACCATTTTGTGCCTCTCCCTCCCCCAACTACTCCCACCCCCACCCCCTCTAAAAAGGAATAAACAATTTCCTTCAGTCATTGTTTCCTGCCCACTAACAGATGCTCTTAATTAGCACAAAATTGCAGCAAAATTGCTAAATAAATCTATTTTACTTGTTTTGGATTTGTTTCTCCCAGAAAGCTTAGGCTTCTCCATCATCAACGCATCAACACACACTCACTTTATTGTTGAGTTGGAGTCAAGGACTCACAACTTAGTTCCTTGTTCGTTTCCACGCACACAACTGTGATGCACAGAATTGATGGTTAGCCATCTTTCCCAGCAGAGAACTGCTGGTTTTGAAACCCTTCAGGAGCTCACTAGGGGTAGGAACATGCATTTGGGAGTATTGAAACTTTATAAAAAATATCCCAAACACTCTATCCGTTATCTATCGTGATAAAGAAACTGATCATTGACATTAGTCATCATATAATTTCATCCTCCAAAGGATTGTAGCCTTGAAACACAGAGGAATGGAGCATTAGAAGCATCCTTGTGGTTTATTTTATACAAAAAATGTAGAAACATGCTTGTAAAACTGATGGTGGCACTATTTTTTGGTGATTTCTGCATGGCTGCCTAAGGTCATTCATGGGTGTGAGGATATGGTCTGTGAAGGAGGAAGCTGCTGTTCCAAATTTTAAAACAAAGAAAGCTTTTGCACAATACCAAATCGATAGCTCTCTTTTCTAGGTCATGAGTGGGCCTGCTTTTTTTCCTGTAAAATTTTTAAATGCTACAAGTTTTGCTTGAGGCTCATGGTCTTGAATTAATATATTTCTATTATGTGCACAAGTGTAAGCTGGTAAGCAAAGGAGTATTTTAAAAGATTGCTTTTTTTTGGCATTATCTTTTAGGAGTAAAATCTTGGAATTCAGTTTCATGGCTTGAGAGAATCATTTTCTTTTTTTCAAGAAACGAAACTTTATGCTGAGATCACAAATGGTAAAAATATCCCAAAGCCTCATGGCTGTGCTTGTTGCAGTCTTTTTGAGTCAAATCCATTATCTCCATGCACTGAGTGACTCAGTGATCGCTTTTTACCCTTCGGAAAGTAGAATCTCAGATACCTGCAAAATAGCCACTAAATAACATGAGCTAGTCGTGTATGGAATCTTCTGCTGTCCTTAATCTGAATTTTTGGAATTTTTTTCTAGTAATGAAAACATTTGCCTCTCATTAGAAGAAGCCTGCTCACTTTTCAATGCACATCTTCTGGACAAGGTGCCAGATAAGGCCTTTGCAAAACTGAAAGGAGGCTCCTTCCTTACCTTGGAAATCAGGACCACGCCTGCCCTGAGAAATGCTTATCTGAGGTGGGGCAGGCCTCTTTGTATGAATGCCCTGGTGGTTAGAAATAGAGGGGGTCCCCATTCCTGCAGGAGCTGGGGAACAAAGCTGCTTCTGTGTGGCAACTCATTGTAATACTCCATTTGACATTTCAGCTCAGGCCTGCTGGGGACAAACAGACCAATCCAAAATGATGGTATTTCCAGCCACCTCTGCTTAAACTGCTCCTTTACCTGTCTGAAGAGGAAGTACAGGTGGCAGGCAGGATTGGGAATCCACGTTCCCACCTCCTGGGAGCAATGGGGGTGGCATTGTTATGGCCACTTGATATTTGAAGCATGTGGATGACAGGCATTTAATGTACCCTGGCATTTAGGGAATTGTTTGGAGTAAAATCACATTGATTAAAAAAAGCTTTTAAAAAGGGAAAAATGATTTTTGTCCTTTTCTATTTAACCTGCCATTGATGTTTTAAGGTGCTCAGAGAATTCTCTTTGTGGGAATTTGGGAAGGACAAATGTTGATTTGTACACTAGAGAATTAAGACAATGATAATTGAAAGAGATGATAAAAGCTAGTGGTTTCCATGGGGAAATAATCACAAACTGCTGTCAGACTGATTCCAATAAGAACATTGCTTTATGTGAAATGTTTTTTAAACAGCTCAACCAAAGCATTAAGCCAGAGCACTTCTGAGGGCATCTATTTGCGGTGTTTCTATTATATGCCCATCTGAGACTCCTCAACTTAACATTATTCACTGTTCCAACTGCTGTGCTTAGCTCCTTTGTGGTCAACACTCAGTTGGAAATGACAAATATTAGGTGGCAAGAAGAATACTATTTGAGGACCCTTAAGATAATTCTATAGTTTCACCATATTGATTTACCATATGGATTCTAAATTATTGATCTGTGAAGTTACTTTTGTGTGTTAGCCCAGGTTAAATGCTACTACTGTGTTTAAGGTGTCTCTTTAATAATGCTGGAAAGAACTTTGATGTGCTTTTGGGCTTCTAGCAGTGGAGACTGCCTCCCACGCTCTGCCTTTGTATTTTCAGGCATTTATTTTGGAGTAATACTCAGGCGCTGTGCCTTTTTGTGCTCCCAGTGTTCCCCGTAGAGATCTCTGTGAGAGCCCCTATAACCTTTTTGGCATTTATTGGTTTACACAGCTGTGGCCTATATTAAATTGTAACACAGAGCCTGGCATGTGGCACAAATGCCCACTGAATGAATGAATGACTCCTTGATCAAGTCTCACTGCCTGTTTCCAAAGAATGCTGGAACAAGAAACCTTCCATTTGCCCCTGCTGGCCCAACCTCCACTCTGCTCCACCCCAGGAGGCTGACGTGCAGGGATCAAGCACAGCTTCACTCTTCCCTGCCTTTCCTTTGAGTTTGGTCAACAGGAGGCAGGAGATTGGTGGGTGGGGCAGACAGTTAGGGTGGAGTATGTAATAGGATTGGCTGTATTCCTCTACTACAGACTTCTCCATCTAGTTCCCTTAGGCTTGTAAGGGCTCTCTGGTGTTACTAGACACAGGTATTGCGTTATTTATTCCTTATTGGTTTCCTTAAGCCCTGCCCGCACCTTTGTAAATAGTCTTTTTGTTAACTTCTCTCAAATTAGCCCATTTGAATGAGTCCACTGGATCCTGCTGGGACCCTGACTGGTTGCCCAAGTCACCCAGATGACAACATTAGTTATAATCTAGACATCATAGGGAATAGGTATAATACCTTTCCTCACTCATCGTAAGCATATGACCAACACTCCTTTAACAAAAGACAGGTCAATGAGAGAAAAGCATAACCAATTTATTTAATCAAAGTTTTACATGACATGGAAGCCTTCAGAAATGAAGACCCAGCGATGCAGGGAAAATGATCTGTTTTAATGCTTAGGTTCCATGAAGATGGACAGCTACATAGAAGTGTGACTGGACAAAAGGGTGTGATCTAATGGTAATAGGCTGAGGGGGGAACCCCAGCAAGGCCTGTCTGGTCAGCTTCCTCTTGGTCTCTCTGTGTAGCATTTCTTCCTCCTGGGTATGGGGCAAGATCCCTCTGGAACAAAGGTATTCGGGGAGAAGGGAGAGAGTGACCTTTGTAGATTTTATGGCTTGCTTTGGGGAAGAGGGTCTCCAGTTTCTCTCACCTGCCTTACAGAAGAGGAATTCTGGTTTCTAGTATCCACTCTGGGGAAGAAAGAGGAGTGAGAGACAGGAGGGCCACAGAAGATCAGAGAGAACTCGCCTTTGAGGCCCATCCAATGTCCTTTTGAGACAGCCAAGTATAAAGGGGACCCCGGAGAAACTCTGACCAGCCTGTGCAATGGGAGGAATGTCCACTGGGCCAGAGCCCCTGGGGAAGTTTGCATCATTTGCAGTGGGGAGGAGCCTGGCCTCTGTTGTTCTGGGGTGGAACCTGAGATTCAATCTGTGAGGCAGGAAGCCAGCTAGCAGAACTTTTGCTTTGCTGAGAGTCCCTGTTTCCCTTTTCTTCCTTTTTGCCCAGTAAATTCCATTTTTCTCACCCTTCAAAGTGTCTGTGAGCCCAATCTCTCATGGTCATGTGACAAAGACCCCATTTTACCTGAGCTAAGGAGAAAGTCTTACAACACTTTAAAGTTCATACCATGCCAAAGCACCAGACTTTGGGGAATCATGTTCTGAGCCCCAACAACATCATAGCCAGCCTCCCTTGCATTATTTCAGTAAACCTCCTCTTCTAGGCCAGCCTACCTCTGAATTAGAATCAGCTGGAGCAGGAGTCAGCAAACTACAGCTTGCAGGCCCAATCCAGCCTGATGCCTGTTTGTGTAAATGGAGCTTTATTGGAAGGCAGCCATAACCATTTGTTTACTTACTATCTATGGCCGCTCTTGAGCTACAGCAGGAGGCAAGGAGTTGCCACAGAAACTGTGTGGCCTGCAAAGTCTAAAACATTGGCTATTTGACCCGTTATAGAAAAGATTTGCCAACTCCTCATTTTGAGGAAAACCATAACATGTGAACTCCATCATTTTCATCCAGGGACTCCTGGGCCAGATGCTGGGGGCCCTTGTGAGTGGTCCATGACAGTGACCTGGGAGGTTTTAAACCCCGGGCCTAGCTGAGTGCTCTTGGGACATCATGTTGCTGTGCTGGCTGCTGCAGTAACCTGGGAAGCACTCAGTCTGTCAATGTGACCAAGCAGGACTGGAAGCATTTGTGTTTAAATGTGTTGATAATTTATGATTTCAGAATCGAATATTTCCTAAAGAGAACGACTCTCCTGAATATTTTAGCATTTTACTATAGAAGTTATTTCGTCTATGTCTGTCTCCCCCACCTGACTGTGAGTGCTTCTTGGGAGAGCCTGCACAGGTTGCATGCCCATGCAGCTGGCCCTGCTCTGTGGGCTCCTGAAAAAACAGGCAGCCTGTGGGAAACCAGGGAGGCCTCCTTCACTCTAGAGGGACTGTGTGGTGCTCAGCCCCTACAAGGGTGGTACAGGCTGTGAGGATGTGAGACTGCGGGCTCTACAGGGATCCTTCAGTGGTGTGTGTCTAATAATGCCTAAACTGAATAACCCTTGATCACTCCAAAGAGCTCGCATTGATCTCAGACCCCCATGTGAGAATGGATTCCTCTTCCCCAAACCCAGACTGTCTGCTTCACACAGACTAACCTTGTTCCCCACGACTTCCATGTTTTCTGTGTAACCCCGAGTCACCTAGGCCACCCCATCTAGGGGCAACAAACCACATTTGTACGAAAGCATCTCATGGCTGGCCTGTCTAGATGTTTCTTTTTTGGGTGCAGACAGTTCCTACCACAGTACCTGACTGGAGAACACTGTGTATATGTGTATTTACCAGTGCCTGGCACAGAGTGGCTAAAGCTCAATAAATATTGTTTGACCAAATGGTAATCAACATCAAATTCAGAGAAGGAGAACAGAAATAAGGGTGTGGGAGGCATTAACTGGGAAGATGTATGATGAACGTTCTCCAGCTTTCTTACTAGAGTCTCTGCCTGCTCAGCCTGTACAGAACAAGAAGAGCTGTTAAGAGAAGGCTGTTCTTCCAGAAGGTGCCCCTCAGGGGAGACTGGCGACATGATTCGTGGGCCTAGTATAAAATGAAATGCAGGGCCTCTTGTTCAAAAATTATTAAGAATTTTGACTGACTCTAGGCACGCTGCCTGTGAGTTAGCCCTGCTCTGCAAGGAGCAGTAATAAAAAAATAATAAAATTACTAAGAATTTTGAGACAGCATCAGCAGAGCATTAAACTGAGCATGGCCTCCTAAGACTGCACATATCTTGCTCCCAGAACCCTCCCCTGCCTACTTCCTCACCGTAAAAAGGGATTTAGGGGGCTGGGCACGGTGGCTCACGCCTGTAATCCCAGCACTTTGGGAGGCCGAAGCAGGTGGATCACGAGGTCAGGAGATCGAGACCATCCTGGCTGACATGGTGAAACCCTGTCTCTACTAAAAATATAAAAAATTAGCCGGGTGTGGTGGCAGGCACCTGTAGTCCCAGCTACTCGGGAGCCTGAGGCAGGAGAATGGCCTGAACCCAGGGGGCGGAGCTTGCAGTGAGCTGAGATCATGCCACTGCACTCCAGCCTGGGTGACAGAGCGAGACTCCGTCTCAAAAAAAAGGGTTTAGGGGCCCATTCTCACTACACTGCAGGAACGCTATGCTATGACACCCAAAGCCTTTCCTGGCGCTAGACATTGACCCCCCCAGCTCCTGGAGCTCTCCCTTTCCCCAGCCCTTCCCCAGCATGCACGAGCCCTCCCCACCCCTGGGAATTGCAGCGAACCTCCTGGACATCTCCTGGTGCTGACAAATGTAGGTAGGGAGTTCTGAGCTCTAATAAGGATTTCCTGACTAGTGCCCCCCTTTTTACTGGAGGGGCTCCCATTTTTGCTTCCTCCAGACCACTGCATTCCCCCAACCCTTCATCCACCCATCCTTGCTGCAAAAGGGGGCTGAGCAGGTCATCCTTAACCACTCTGTTCATGGGAGCACCTTGAAACCTCTGCTAACAGGTGGTGGCTGCCTCACAGTGCTAGAAAGCCACCCTCCCCAGCCCTGGTGTTGACAGTTCTGGGGTCCTCGCTCTGCCTGTGCAGGGTCCCAGCAGCCAAGGGCCGTGGTCCCATCTTCCTGCACTGAGGAAGATAAACAAATGCCCAGAACAAAGACGAGTCCGCAGCATTATGGTGCTTTGTTTAGAGAGGCACATATTTTTGAAGCTCTAAGCTTTGGGAGACTGTCATTGATAAGGGAGTTTCTCTTCCTAGTGGAGCACAGCCTCAAATAAAATAAACTGCAGCTAAGGGAGAGCCCAATGGGGTCAAATGGAGTTTGCCTTTGATCATAAATGCAGAGTCAGACAGTCCCCGGGGCCTTTGCATTCTCCTGCTTAACCTGGGAGCTGGGCTGTCGCAGGCCTCATTTGTCTCCCTGTGACTGATGTGGCCTTAATGACAGCAGCTCCCAAAGAGCCCCCTGCTGCCTGTATGCACATGTGTGTGTTTTGCCGACAGCTAAAGCAGCCTTGCTTCCTCTCTGATACTGTGTCCTTCTCCTCCCACCCAGTTCCTACTTCCTTACACACAACCTATATTTTCTGTCTCTTGCAGGGTCCGCGGTGGCATATAGATCTCCAGCCTTGGGCAGGCCCTGCTCAGTCCCTGGATGAAGAAGCCTGGAGATTCCTGAGATATATCAGCACCGCCCAGGTTGTGTTTCAGGCTCAAACGAGTTAGAGAAGAATGCAAAAGATCCTGATTGCCTCTTTCAAAAGAAGGAGGTGGGGAGGTTCTCAGCAACTCCTGATGAGGACTTGATGGGGAAGTGTGTTCAGAGGCGTTGTTGCTTAAACTCATCCACTCACTTGGAGGCAGATAAGATGCGTTCCATTTGCTAGGGCATGTTCCTTCCTCCAAGAGTGTCACCAACCTGAAATGTTTAAATGATTCATCCCAAAGTGTTTTAAAGATCCACTTTAGAAAATTGCTTTGGAAAACCATTTGAAATGACAGATTGGTCCCCGTGAGTAGGCAGTCGAGTATGTCACAAAACAAAACCGTCATCTAGAGGTTCAAGCACCATTTTGTATTTGGAGGAACTTGCCTTTCCACTCTTCTGCCGCAGATGCTTGGCAGCCAGGGACGTGCTGGGCAAGAGAGCAGAGGAGGCTTTGCAGGCAGTGTGCTGAGGAGTTAATGAATCCAAAGGCCCTCTATCTCAGAGCACTTTAAATCATTACTGAGCACAGGCCTTTATTAGTGACTTAACACATTGTGGCAGCTCCTGCCCAGGTCCAGGCTGAGCCAGTGCCCCAAGCAGGCAAAGAGACTGTCCATTAAGGAGAGTCTATGGCTCTTGACATGTTAATCAAGAGGTTCCGTTCTCAAGTTGCCTGATCCCAGGGGGAAAGAGA
Organism: Theropithecus gelada; assembly: GCF_003255815.1. Lineage (NCBI taxonomy): Eukaryota > Metazoa > Chordata > Mammalia > Primates > Cercopithecidae > Theropithecus > Theropithecus gelada. The sequence goes on along the minus strand of NC_037671.1, from coordinate 134,908,587 downwards.
GACAGAAAAGGAAATCAAGGCCCAAGGGAAATTTAGCCCTCAACTGAGAGGTGCTAGCAAATTAGGAGCTCAGACTGCCTGGGAGCTGCAGAGCTGCTCACTCAGGAAGCTGCACAGTGGAGCTGGTGCTGTACGCCGGATCCTGGATTTTTAAAATCTCCCTCAAGCCCACTCTTGACATCCGTGTTCTCCTGCCCAGCCTCTCTGGCAGCAAAGCACTTTTCCTCCATAGGAAAGAATATATTTCTAGATCTTTAGGAGGTTAGTTAGTTTAAGGGTAACAGAAAGTCTCATTTCTCATATAAAGCAATGAGACAAACATAGGAATTTTAGTATTTATCACCCAGACATGGACATAAAAGCTGGTTGAATTAATCATGAGTGATGGGATGTTGAATTCGTCCCTGTGCTTCTCATGATTTTATCTTATTTTGCTGCTGCAAATTAATTTGATGGACTTAGGCAGACTTAATTAAAATACTGAAATTTTAGTTTTGTAGTTTGATTTTACGTGAATGATAAGAATCTGGACCTCTTAACTGTGATTTTCAAAAGCCCTTAAAGGCTCCAGAAGAAAATAAGAGGTGTTAATTTTATGAATTGAATTTGAGAACTATGGACTTCACTCACCAAAATAAATTTACATAACACAAGCTACCAAATTCCATTCTATATGTATTTCATGTTAATGTTCCATAACTTATAAAAGGCCTGTTTGCTTAGAAGAAGCTATTGAGGCATGAAATGGTCATTTTTAGATCCCTCTTGGATTTTTCCCAGAAACTACGGACTGAGAGGAGAAAAAATCTTTTTTTTTTCCTTTCTTTTTCTTTCTTTTTTTTTTTTTTAAAGACAGAGTCTTCCTCTGTCGCCCAGGCTGGAGTTCAGTGGCACAGTCTCAGCTCACTGCAACCTCTGCCTCCCAGGTTCAAGTGATTCTCCTGCCTCAGCCTCCCAAGTAGCTGGGATTACAGGAACCTGTCACCACGCCTGACTAATTTCTGTATTTTTAGTAGAGACAGAATTTCGCCATGTTGGCCAGGCTGGTTTTGAACTCCTGACCTCAGGAGATCCACCCACCCCAGCCTCCCAAGGTGCTGTGATTACAGATGTGAGCCACTGTGCGTGGACACACTTTTTTTTTTTAAAGGCATCCTTCATAGTCTGATCTTATAAACCTGGGTACTTTACTTTGCTTCTCTGGCTCTCCTTGTTCTGATCCTGAAATGGAAGAGATTGTATCAAAATTATTTCTAAGGTCCCTCCCAGTTCTGTGAGCTTGTACTGTGCACAGAGTAGTATAGAATGGTTATTAACCAGGTATTTTTGAGTGCCTACAAGGTGCCAGGAATTGTTCTGGGCCCTGAGGTTATAGTCTCTGCCCTTAAGGATCTAACCAACTCGTTGTGAAGGTGGATAACTGGATGTATAATTATTATTCAGCTTGATGAGCAATAATAGAGAATTTGTTGTTGAAGCTCACCAGAAGGATTTTTGTCCTCCAGAAGAATGATGTAAAGTTCCCGACCTCACAATGGTTTTTAATGCGGGGCCATTTTAGCCAGATGAGGTTCTGTGCTTTGATGTACTTCCGGGTTACTAGAAGACCAGCAGATGGGAGTCACCAGAGATGACACTAAATGGTTCTTAATCAGAATCCTTTACTAACCAATGCTCCCTATCCCTCTGTATGTAATGCAAAGCTTTATGGTTGCTTTTGTGGCTTATGCCTCATTTAGAACGCATCTTGACAATGAAAGCCTACAAAACTAGCAGAATATTACAGTCATTGTTACCTAAAAACTTCAGTTAGCAGAAGTGAGTCATCATGGGCAAGGAAAAAAAAAAAGCTCTGAAGGTACTAATGTGAATTCCACCCCCATCCTCTTATGCTGCTTTTTTAACATTAAGAAATATGCTTCCCTCAAATCTGTGCTCAAGCTTGTACAGCAAGGCCGGCATTTGGTATGTGCATCGTTGATGTATCCATTCCTCAATCCAGAGGGTATTTGTTGAACACCTGCTTTATGGCTGGCACTGTGCTGGGCCTTGGGATATTAAGCCACAATCAAACACCCCCCAACACTGGTAAATAGTTAGGGTGCAAGAGAGTTGTGTGTTCTCTAACAGGGGGCAGACAGATGAGTGGGGAAAGCTTCCTAGGCCGGGGGAGCCCGGGAGCAGAGGCATAGGGCTTAGGACAGCATGGCATGAGACAGCAATAGGCGTGGCACCTCTAGACTTGTGCATTGTGGTCCTGGAGGCATGGTTGGGGCCATGCATTTTTAAATGAAATTCCAGAGGATATGGTGTTTGCGTAGAGTATGCAGAACATCAAGCTCAGTTTAATTAGGTACTATTTGTTTTTGTTTTTGTTTTTGTTTTCAATATGAAAGACCGTGATACATGGCAGAGTTCTGCAGTCCACGGTACACTGTCTGCTGCTAACAAGAAATAGTTAAATCATAAATACAGTGCTCTGTTCTAAGGGAAGTCTCCAGATTCAGCTTTTCATGGCATCCCCCAAACCATATGCCTCCAGGAAGCATGCCTTGCAGTATAAAATTAATCTAAGCAACAGTGGCTGTTTTTAAAAAGAAAAAATAAAATATGGTTTAAAGCCTGTTTTTCTGTCTATCGTCTATCTATCTATCTACCTACCTACCTACCTTTCTATCCACCTATCCATCTATCCATCCATCTCTACCTCTTTACCTAGTTGTCTGCCCATCTATCAATTTGTAAGAATAACCTAAGAATAAGAACCCATGCTCTGGATATTCAGAATATAACTTTACAACAATACAATAGTATCTGTTGTATTTACTGCTACACACACACACACACACACACACACACACACACACCCCGAGATGAAAACAATAAGCACAAAATTCTGCCTGTGAGCCTTTCAAAAATAATGGTACTATATAACCACACAGCATGGAGTTGATCGTTCTGTAAACATGCAGAAGATCATCGAAGTGATTCTCAAGTTCCAAAATTTTAAGGGTTTCCTTTGCCAGATTCTACTTATGGGTTGGCAGAAATACCAGTCAAGCTTTTGGGATACAAAATGAAATGAAAATAAATTAGATCACTTTAAGTTAAATAATTAAAAAACATTTCACAAAATGTTTTTTCCTAGAGTCTGTTTTCCTTTGTCTAGGCCTAATTTGCTTTATTTGGCTAAAATTACAAGGGGAATTAGAGAGACAGAGAACATAATTAGTTGAGCTGGAAGTTAGCTAGAAGTTACTGCCCTCACTTATTTTGCTTACAAGAGAGTTTATTGAAGCCCTGGCCATAAATCCTAACTAGAAAGGGTGAAAAATCAATACTTAATTAATTTTTAGGAGCAGAAGTTTATGGAGGATTTTCAGTTGTTTACAAAAGCTAATGTCTGTTAATGAGATGGTTAATAAATGGTTAAAATTGAATAATTCTTGTGTTTTATTTCTTTTCTTTCTTTCTTTCTTTTTTTTTTTTTTTTTTTTTGAGGTGGAGTCTTGCTCTGTTGCCCAGGCTGAAGTGCACTGGCACAATCTCGGCTCACTGCAACCTCTGCCTCCCGGTTCAAGCAATTCTGCTGCCTCAGCCTCCCGAGTAGCTGGGATTACAGGTGCACACCAGTATGTCTGGTTAACTTTTGTATTTTTTTTAGTAAAGATAGGGTTTCACCATGCTGGCCAGGCTGGTCTCAAACTCCTGACCTTGTGATCCATCCGCCTCAGCCTCCCAAAGTACTGGGAATACAGGTGTGAGCCACCGCTCCTGGCCCTTGTGTTTTATTTCTGAGCTAAGAAAGGAAGAGGGGATGTTATCAGGGGGAGTGAATGAAAAAGAATGTCTCGTCAATGGAGATATATCTGTCCAAGATGAAATCTGTAGAAGAAGAAGAAATGCTTAAAGTAGACAAAGTGTCATCTTTAATAAAATAAAACCCTAGTTCCCGACTTTAGCAAAGGAGGAGCAGCTGGATCTGAAAGCTCTGACTCTGGATCTTCCATGCCTACCTGACTTTTGGAGGCCTCTGGCTAACTGTCAGTGCCAACCCCTTCAGTCCGTTGTTAGGGGTGGGGGTCAGAGGGGCTGCTGTTTTCAGTTTAAAGTTCTGGCCCAAGTGTAGCCTCTTTGAATTTGTTAAGGCAGAGATGCGACTCGCTGGAAACTTTCACTGGGGCTTTACAAAAGGCCTCCAGTAAACTCAAAAGGTCATCTGCATAAAAATCTCCCAGGGGGAGCTTATTAAAATGCATGTTCTCAGGTATCAACCTCAAAGATTGTGAGTTTGTAGATCTGGAGGGAGGCACAGGAATCTGCATTTTAAGTACCTCCCCGGTGATTCTGATGTAGGCGGACCGCACATTGAGAAACACTGTGGGAAAGGTCAGAGCTAGGTTTGGATGGCATTAGGAGGGAATGAGAAGCAAGGACCTACAAACATCACATTTTCATCTGTCATTATGGAGACATGTACACAAAGAACAATAGCAAATGGGGATCATCATGCCACTCTAATAAAAATATCCCAGGAGACTTCCCTCAAGCAGATGGCTCAGGCTTATAAGGTCCAGGCATGCTTTGGGGGCACACACAGCTGCCCTGGACTAACTAGTTTCCCACTGGAGGTGGGGCTCAGGAAGGCACCCATGTTTAAGGCACAGTAATCTGCCCACTAGCAGAACAGGGTCCAATGAACACACTGAGTTCTGACTAACTAGATTAGCAACTTCTCTTCCCTTAGGTGAGTGGGTGGGGAATAGAAGGTGGGCAGGCAGAGACATAATTTCCATTTATCTGTGGGAGAATAGTAGGAGATGAATTATCACATTAACATGTTGACGCACCCAGTTAATAAATGTATTCTGTAGCTGTTGCTTGAGAAAAGATTCAATTCCATTTTCTCCAATTATTTTGTCCTTTAAACAGTTGTTGAAGATTGAGAAGTAGAAAAATACTGGATTCAGGGAAAAGATATATAGGGGTTTCACTTTTTCAGCTTTCCTCTGAAATGTCCAAATCCTAGCAGAAGACACATTCACTGATAAATGGTGCAGGATGATTTTGCCAGGCTGGCCAGAGGGGATAGCAAGAGTAATGCAGATGCCGTGTTAGTTGAATAGGCTCCACCTAATATGCTCTTCTTAGATTAAAATTTTGGAAAATCAGTTAAAGGATTGGCCAAATCTAGAATATCTTTTTTTTTTCTTTTTTCTTTTTTTTTTTTTAAGACAGGATCTGGTCTCGCTCTGTTGCCCAGGCTGGAGTGCAGAGGCACAATCATGGCTCACTGCAGCCTCAACTTCCCAGGCTCAATTAATCAACTCCCGTGAATAGCTGGGACTACAGGCGCATGCCACCATGCTCGGTTAATATTTGTATTTTTTGTGGAGATGAAGTTTTGTCATGTTTCCCAGACTGGTCTTAAGCTCCTGGGTTCAAGTGATCCTCCTGCCTCGGCCTCCCAAACTGTTGGGATTATAGGCATGAGCCACTGTGCCTGGCCCTAGAATATCTTCTTAGGAAGAAAATTGCTTGCTGTTAATGTTTTCCAATGGATGAAAGCAACGAATCTCAAAACATTCTTTGCATCTGGAGCGGTCTCTGGTCTATGCTGTGACAGCAAAAGCTACTGCATTCATGAAGCATCATGATGACTATGAGAGTTTTAAGGGATTGGGGGAAAATACTGTTGCTCAGTAAGGTAAATATCTTGGCCACAGAACTTGTTTTCCTTATTTTCTTTGGTTTCAGCAGCCTCAGCTGTGCGAAATGTACTAGCCTCAAACACAAGTCAGAATCCCTTATGAAGTATATTTGCTTTGTGTGCAGTTGAAGTTAGAGACTTGCTTCTGCTTGACTTACACACACGTTCCCTTTGGTTTTCTTATCTAATTTTGATGGATGAGTTAAGAAAAGTGCTTCTGTTAGCTCCGGAAGAGCCTCCTGCCTGGGGCTGTTGCCCTTCTCCCCCAGGAGGAAGCGCGTTCGAGCAGTGTATCACAAAGAACACTGCCTTATCAGCAGGGACTGCCTGTTAACTTCACTTGACCCATGGTCAGCTGTTTACCTTGGATAACACCTGCCACCTTTCTGGACCTTAGTGGCCCCACCTTATCTGCCTGAAATAAGGGATAACTAATCTTGGGAGTATGCGTCTGAGATCTCTGCCTATGATTGTGCCTCACATCTTATAGTAGGCCCTCTGTGGGTAACGAAGACGTGTGTGCATGGTGAGCACTGTTCTCTGTGTCTGGTTGCATGGTGAGCACTGTTCTCTGTATCTGGAATGCCCTTCTTGGTCCAAGTCTCCCAGTTCATCCTCCAGGACTAGCACCCCTCTACAAAGCCTTCCTGACACCACCGCTCCTCCCACATTTTGCTCTTGATTTGTTCTGCCCTGCACACCCTGTGCACATGGCTACAGCAGCTCTTAAATTCTTTCCAAACCTGCATATATTCTCCATGAGATTACTTATTATCTGGTCATTGAAATTCCTCCGAACACTTTATAGCAGTCTTGTGGTTCCCTGGGGAGGGGAGTAGTTAGCATTGGAGGAGGATATAACTTTCCTATTATGGTTTTCAGGGATGGGGAAGCAATAAGTCCCTACCTGCTATTTATCATCCAACATTTCAAAGTATTCACATTGATTTCCAATCTTTACAGATTGCATGCAATCACATGAATACAGACAGCCTGGCTACTGACTCTAGTCCTACACACAAGCCCTGGTCAGTGTGTCTTGACGACAGGTTCAATTTAGCTCATCAAATCCGCAACAAGCAGTGCCGCCTCTACTCCTTAGGGTGAGTACGTTTTTTACAGCAGAAGAAAACACAAACACTGCCTCAGGCAGCTCAGACCTTTTCAGCAACACAAAGTTGGAAAATGGTTGCAGTGTATAACAGGTGCCATGCTTTGCTTCCTGTCATTATTTCAGACAGATCTGTCTGTTGTGTAACTGAAGGCATGTACAGATCACTGAGATCTCCTTGGTCAGAGGCACTTTCCCTCCCATTCTGCTGGTAACAAGTAGGAAGCCCCCATTCTCAGCATGTGGATGATCCTCTGGGTGAAACCAGTGATTTCCAGCTAGACTAAGAGGATCCTTAGTATAAGGAGAGAAGAATATTACTGTGTGCCGGAAAAAAAAAAAAAAAAAAAGAGAGAGAGTATGTTAGATTTTTTTTTTTTCCTTGAAAGGGGATCTCACTCTGTCACCCAGGCTGGAGTGCAGTGGCAAAATCACGGCTCACTGCAACCCCTGCCTCCAAGGCTCAAGTCATCCTCCCACTGTAGTCTCCCAAGTAGCTGGGACCACAGGCACACACCCACCACACCTGGCTAATTTTTTGTATTTTTGGTAGAGACAGGGTTTTGCCATGCTGCCCAGGTTGGTCTTGAACTCCTGAGCTCAAGCGATCCACCTGCCTCGGCCTCCCAAAGTGCTGGGATTACAGGTGTGAGCTGCTGCACCTGGCCATATGTTAGAAATTTTATGCACAGTTATGATGTATAAACCAATACCAATAATGGCTATTGTTAGATTTGTATGTTTTATACCAATGATAAATCTGTATCTAGTTATATTTTTAAAAGGAACAAAAGGGAACTCTTATAAAAAACTATGTCATTTTGTCAAAACTGAGAAAAATTTATATCCAGTTATTCAGGTTGAAAATGACCTAGATGTACAAATGGATTAAGTGAGCTTTTTTGTAAAAGGATGGCTACAAAGTAATGGGACTATTTCACCAAGTATACCAGTACTTACATAAAAACAGTTCCGAACTTACAAATGATATATGGCTCAAGAAAAAGAAGACAGGAGGAAATTATTTTTGTCGGGAACATCCTGTTCCATAGACTCTTTGTAAGGGCAATGTAGATTCTTAGGCTAGACCACTGAAGTCTTTAAGTCTTTTATAAACAGCACTGGGGACCCTAATGTGACATTGATTGTCTCCATGTCACATGCTTCCTCCTCACCTGTAGGTTTCATCACTTCTAGAGTCTACATTCAGGCCCAGGTACGACAACCACGAGCTAGAATCCTGGGTGGTCAGGGTTAGGGGCAGACATCTGGGCGATGTGGAGACCTACCCAAAGATTCCAATGTAGAGAGAATCATCATCACTGTCAAACTATAACAAACAAGAATTACCAGTCATTGTGGATTTTATTCTTTAAAAAACAAAATGAGAGTTTAAAGATAGGGAAACATTCTCATATGGGTTAAATGAAGAGCAATGGTGTATATCGGTGGAGCTTGGCACATACTAGGCACACAATACGTACTTGCCATGTAGAAGATCGCTGGAGAGGAGAGACTAGAAAGGAAAGCTGGTTATGCTGTGATGGAAGTGTGGAGGCTGTGGATTGGAAGATGAGATACTCAGCCAGTTGATGAGCAGAGCTCTCTTTCTGGAAGCCCACCAGCCCACCTTCAAGATTGGAGGGAGAATGGGAAGTTGTGACAGCAGAATTTATTTTATGTCACATTAAAAATGTCTGAAAGTGGGTCATAAAAAGTGGCATAGTACCACATGCAAGTTGCTCCTGTTTTCTTGCTCCAAATTGCCTCTGTATTTTACTTAATATTTTACGCCCCGGGATAATTTCATTTAAAGGGATAACTGAGTAAAATAAAACTTAGAACGGAGTTTTGGGGGAAAGTTTCTAAATTCCTTTTTGCTTTCCTTATACTTCAGAGCTGTTGGATAAGATAGCTCTGCAGGAAGAGTTCAGATTATTACATGTAAAAAGGTAGTTTCCTATTTTAAAATATTTTTATTGACACCCAATATTTGTACAAATTAATGGGGTACATGTGATATTTTGTTACAGGCATAGCATGCGTAGTAATCAAGTCAGGGCCTTTAGAGTATCCATCACCTCGAGCATTGATCATGTCTATGTTTTGGGAGCATTTCCAGTCCTCTCTTCTAGTTATTTTGAAATATAAAATGTATGGTTGTTAACTGTAGTCACCCTACTCTGCTTTCAAATATTGGAACTTATTCCTTCTGAGGGAGGAAAATAGGCTCTGGAGGCAGGGAACATAAGGCCAATTCACACTTCAGCTATGACAGGGCATTTCCTCTCCGTAGGGCATATGCCTAGTAAATGACTTTGTAACTTTACTTCGTCCTCTTCATTTACATAGGGTGTACACAAGTAACCAATGTAAACCTCTAGAGGGTATTTAAACCCTCAAAAATTCTGCAGCAGGGCCCTTGAACCCCTATACTCCGGCCTGTTCCCACACTGTGGAGTGTACTTTCATTTTCAATAAATCTCTGCTTTTGTTGCTTCATTCTTTCCTTGCTTTGTTTGTGCATTTTGTCCAATTCTTTGTTAAAGGTGCCAAGAACCTGGACACCCCTGCACTGGTAACACTTTTATCTAACTGTATGTTTGTACCCGTTAAACAACCTCTCTTCACTTCCCCTCAGACACCCTTCCCAGCCTCTGATAACCATCATTCTACTCTCTCTACCTCCATGAGGTCAACTTTTTAGCTCCAGCATATGAGTGAGAAGATGCAATATTTGTCTTTCTGCGTCTGACTTGTTTCATTTAACATGCTGACCTCCAGTTCCAAACATGTTGCTGCAAATGACAGGATTTTATTCTTTTTTTTAATGGCCAAATAGTATTCCATTGTGTATACACGCCACATTTTCTTTATCTATTTATCACTAATGGACACTTAGCTTGACTCCATATCTTTGTTATTGTGAATAGTGCTGCAATAAACATGGGGGTGCAGGCATCCCTTTGATATACTGCTTTCCCTTCCTTTGGATATATACCCAGAAGTAAGATTGCTGGATTGTATGGTAGTCCTATTTTCAGTCTTTTGAAAAATCTCCATACTGTCTTCCATAATGGCTATACTGATTTACATCCCCATAATCAGTGTGTAAAAGTTCCCTTTTCTCCAAATTCCTTGCCAGCATCTGTTATTTTTTGTCTTTTTAATAATAGCCATTCTAACTACGATAAGATAATATCTCATTTTGGTTTTGATGTACATTTTCCTGATGATTAGTGAGGCTGAGCAGTTTTTCACATATTTATTCAAAAGAAAAATAGACAAATGGGACTGTATGAAACCAAAAAGCTTCTGCATAGCAAAAGAAACTATCAACAGAGTGAAGAGACAACCTGTTCAATGGGAGAAAATATTTGCAAACTATTTATCCATCAAGTGACTAATATCCAGAATATACAAGGAACTCAAACAACTCAATTGCAAAACAAACAAACAAAAAATTCTATGAAAAAGTGGGCAAAGGACATGAACAGACATCTCTCAAAAGAAGTTTCTTATTTTCATTTAAATATTTACCATTGAAAATTAACTTTGGGGCCGGGCGCAGTGGCTCATGCCTGTAATCCCAGCAGTTTTTGAGGCTGAGGCAGGTAGATCACTTGAGGTCAGGAGTTCGAGACCAGCCTGGCCAACATGGTGAAACCCCGTTTCTACTAAAAATACAAAAATTAGCCTGGTATGGTGGTGCACGTCTCTTGTCCCAGCTACTCAGGATGTTGAGGCTGGAGAATCACTTGAACCCAGGAGGCAGAGGTTGCAGTGAGCCGAGATTGTGCCCTACTGCACTCCAGCCTGGGTGACAGAGCAAGACTCCGTCTAAAAAAAAAAAAAAAAAGAAAAAAGAAAAGAAAATCAACTGTGTAAAGAGCATCTGAATTCCACTGGGAAAAGAAATGAATAGATGACAATGGCCAATATTTTCCTAAAAACATGAAAGCACTTAATTGAAAACTGAAACTAAAGAAAATATTTCTGATGCCTAAAAAAAGATGCTTTGGGTTGTGAGTAATTATGTTGATTGCACTTACTAAGGCTCCAGGACCCAGACAAGTATGCCCCTGTTCAGGTTGAATTGCTCGCCTGGGGCACAAGTAGATAACTGGCTGACAATACCTCAACTGATACTGAGGGAAGAGTGAGACCCAGACCAGAATTGGTGGTCCTGAAATTAGGAGTGAGAACAGGGAAGGTGGCCCCGGGTTCCCAGCACCAGGGAGTGTCAGAACAGTTTTGAGCTAGGTAGGGAGGGCAGGTGGTAAGTGAATTGTGTGGCCCTCTATATAGGCAGGACGTGCTCCTAGTCCCAGGGCCGCAGCAGCAACAAGACCGTGCCACTGCTATAGCCAGTAATTCCCAGGCAAACCGAAGACAATGGATGCAGCTGCAGCTGGGAGTAACTTCCTGGCAGGAGGGCAAGGAGGGCTCCAAGGACACAGGGAGTCAGAAGACAGAGGCTGATGGCCCCACCTTCTAATCTCTCTCATCTCCTTTCCTCCACCCCTAAGAACTGAAGCAGATATCACCTCCATCTTCTCTTTGATGGCTGAAGTTTATTTACTAGGAGTCAAAGCCTTTTATTCCACAGTTAGTGGAAAAGGCATTTGTCTGTGAGCGTGCACTCTATGTCATGTTCAGTTGAAAATGAAAATTAGATCCTTTTCAGTTTTGAAATGAGGTAGACTAGACCAATTAAGATGGGGAAGACACTGAAAAGAAAGGTACAGATTATGGAGAAAGGGATAGAGAAGAGAAAAAAGGAGAGCCTGTGGGTTCGGATGACAATATCATCTACATAATGACTTTATGTAGGCCTGGTCTGCAAGTCTTCTTGTGTCTGGAGTGGGGAAGGGTGATGGTGGGGCAGTGGAGGGGAGGGTGGGGATGAGAGTGGTAGATAAAGTGAAAGGGGAAAATCACCTTTTCTCCTTTTTATGTCAAAGATTGTATTTTAGGGGTAGGCATGGGCATGAGAGGAAAGATTTGAAAAGGGCTAATACATAGATACATATTTTTTGTCTCTTTTAGTTCTGTTGTAGGTTGTGCTTTTTAGTTTCAAGACATAAATTCTCTCAGTCTAAGATAGTAGATGATTTCATAAGTGACACATAGTTAGATAGCAAGAGCCCATATTTTATACAGGAAATCTGGGACCTTTGGTTACCATGAGCATTTCCAGAAGAATGAAAGAGCCAAATATTTTCATCTTATAATAGTTTAACACAGCAGGAAGAGTGTTCGTCTAGTGTATGTGAAAACCATGGACCTCAAGCTTCCTTTTTGGGCATTTTTCCCCCTATTACCCTTTCCATGAAAATTTAAAACCATAGATATACTGTACATCTATTTATGTAATATGTACATATCTGTGCTTTATAAATAAAAAGAGGAAGGGTTTGTTTTTGTTCTGCCCCTAAGAACACATTTTACCCTTTGGGAGTGATTTCATCTGATAAGGTTTGTCTGTGTCCCCACCCAAATCTCATCTTGTAGCTCCCATAATTCCCACAGGTTGTGGGAGGGACCTGGTGGGAGATAATTGAATCATGGGGACAGGTCTTTCCCATGCTGTTCTCATGACAGTGAATAAGATATCTGATGGTTTTAAATACAGGAGTTTCCCTGCACAACCTTTTTTTGCCTGCTGCCATCCATATAAGACATGACTTGCTCCTCCTTGCCTTCTGCCACGATTCTGAGGCCTCCTCAGACACGTGCAACTGTGATACAATTAAACCTCTTTCTTTTGCAAATTGTCCAGTCTTGGGTATGTCTTTATCAGCAGTGTGAAAATGAACTAATACATCGTCCCTTTTGAGGATATGTTTTAGATAAAATGTGGTATTTCGTGTAAGGTTATTTAGTAAAAATAAACAATTATAAAGTGTTTTTACCCAGTACTGTGTCATTTATGCTTTAGGAAGCCTATTTCTCCCCCTCTGATAGTTGGCAGCTTGAAGATCTAGATAGATATTTGGCCAGATTCTGTGGTTCCTGCTAGGATGAAGAATGGAGGACTGAAACTCCTAGGGAAAACATTAATTACCTTACCTCTTTTAACCCTCTGCCTTCAACGGGAAGGTTAAAAACTTTCCCTGTCTTTGCTCTGAGTTCATTTTATTTGTTTTTTTTACCTTTTAAAAAATGCTTGTTAAAATATATTTCACATGCCATACAATTCATCCATTTAAAATATACAATTCCGTGGCTCTTTTAGTCACTATAGTCAATTTTAGAACATTTTCATTACCCCGAAAAGGAAGCCTCTGTACCCAGTAGCAGTCACTCTCAATTTCCCTCCAACCCTCTTCTCTCCATCCCCAGTCCCCCATCCTTAGGCAATCACTATTCTACTTTCTGTTTGTGTAGATTCACCCATTCTGGACATTTCACATAAATAAAAGCGTATAATATGTGACGTTTTGTGACTGGTTTCTTTCACTTAGCATAATATTTTCAAGGTTCAGCCACATTGCAGCATGTATCAGTACTTCATCCCTTTTTATGGCTGAGTAATATTCCATTGTGTGAATTTTGGTATGGTTATATCACATTTTATTTATTCATTCATCAGTTGATAGACATTTGGGTTGTTTCCACTTTTTGGTGTTTATGAATAATGTTGCTATGAACATTCCTGTACAAGTTTTTATGTGGACATATGTTTTCATTTCTCTTGGCTATATACCATTTTGCATTCCCGCCGGTAATCTATGAGGTTTCCTATTTCTCCCTATCCTTCCCTACACTTACTATTATTGATCATTCTGATTGTAGCCATCCTAGCAGATATGAAGTGGTATCTCACTGTGGTTTTCATTTGTATTTGTAATGATCTTCAGCATCTCTTCATGTGCTTATGTTCTGAGTTTTTTGTTCCTGGAGAACATCAAAGGCTATTCACTTTAATACTTTCAGGACTATTTTTAAAAGAATAATCAAGGGCCTGAAACAGTGCCACAACCCACCCCTTCTGCCCTTCAGCAGCGTTAAACGGCATGGGACTACAGTACCACTTGCAGCTTGTCCAAAGAACACCTTTATACAATTTGGGAAAGGGCACCCCTCCCTCAAGAACTTTTACTGCTAGAAAATCATTTTTATGGTGATTATGATGGGAATGACATCTCCCAGAGTTGTCCAGTGCACAGTCCACACAACTGCCTGCAGGGATCCTAGTTGTTTTTCTCTAAGACATTAGAGAAAGAGGATCAAGATGGTTCCAATATTATTCTATTACCTTTGAAAATTTAGCCCTATAAATCTCCCCCTTCCTATTTCTTCAACAGCTCTCAGATTTAATGGTCCTTCTATGTTGAAAAGTTTGTAGTTATTTCTAACCCCAGCATTAATATATGCAAAACAATATTGTCAGGATGAATTACATAATTTTGTTTCTTCCCCACAGAGAGGGAGAGGTTGCAGTCTTAATTGAAAGGTATATAGCTTTGAATATACATATTAACTGTTTAATTATTTCAGAAATGGGTTGTAGCAGGAACTACTCATTGTCCCTCAATATTTATTCTCCCCTTCTTTTTTTGTAACAGAACTCCTAATATTAGCAGGGCACATGGCCACCTTTCTGATGGCTGTATTTCCTAGCCTTCCATGTAGTTGTAAATGGCCACATGAATAGCTTTAAGCAGTGAGCTACGAATGGAAGTGGTGTGTGCAACTTCTAGGCCACGTCCCCAAGAAGACAGGATGAGACTATCACTTCCCCTTTTACCTTTCCTCATGGCCAAGGTACAAAAAATGGAATAGTTGTCTTAGACCTTGAGATGGAAGCCATATGATCTATACTTCTTGCCTCATTAAATAAACATTAAATAAAATATTTCTGTCAAGCAAAATTTTCTATTTGTATTCTCCTTCTAGTTAAATAACAACAGAACATGATTTCCTTATAGACTAAATATGTTTTCGCTGTAAATAATGGTTGTCTTTTTATTATAATTATTTGTTCAAAAATCTTTCTTCATTACTACTTTGTGAACTTCTTCAGATCAAGGACCATGTTTAATTTATCCATTTGTCCCTGGTGTCCAGTGTAGTGCCTTGCACATGTAAAATGCTCTGTAAATATTTGTTTATGAACATGAATAAGTCAGTGAAATATAGCTCACCACAGGCAATATTTGGATATTGAATATTGTACTGTGTGTTCTGGGAATTCCAGACCCTGCCTCATAGTTTTATTTCACTTAGGGCAGCATTTTGTAGGTCTGTCTGTCATCATTCATCTATTCAGCACTGAGGATTTAGAAATGAGCAAGATTGACATAGCCCTTTTCCTCATGGAGCTTTACTGTCTGGTAACGGACAGTTCCCTAGACCTGTGATCACAAATATTCCTTCCATGATCCTGTGTCCTGTGCTCATCAGCAACCAGGTGGCGTATAGAGAGCACGTGCTCTGGATCTACCTGGATTGGATTTGACTCCTGGTTTACCGCTTTGGGCCATGTTTTGTAACACCTGTGCATATTACATTTGCTCCTCCTCTTGCTTTTTACATGACCACAAACTTGACCAATTTCAACTACACTTGAAGAAGTACCATTTCAAATAAATGAAAGTAAGAACTTTATATATCATTTAAAAGAATATACTTTATTTTTTAGTAGAGACGGGGTTTCACCATGTTCACCAGAACTTTATATATCATTTATAAGACTTTTAAATGATTGCCATTCTAACTGGCATGAGATGGTATCTCACTGGGGTTTTGATGTACATTTCTCTAATTAACATGATGATGAGATTTTTTTCATGTTTTTTGGCCACATAAATGTCTTCTTTTGAAAAGTCTCTGTTCATATCCTTTGCCCAATATTTGATGGAGTTGTTTGTTTTTTTCTTGTAAATTTGTTTAAGTTCCTTGTAGATTCTGGATATTAGCCCTTTGTCAGATGGATAGATTGCAAAAATTTTTTCCCATTCTGTAGGTTGCCTGTTCACTCTGATGATACTTACTTTTGCTGTGCAGAAGCTCTTTAATTTAATTTGATCCCACTTGTCAATTTTGGCTTTTGTTGCCATTGCTTTTGGTGTTTTAGTCATGAAGTCTTTGCCCATGCCTATGTCCTGAATGGTATTACCTAGGTTTTCTTCTAGGGTTTTTATGGTTTTAGGTCTTACATTTAAATCTTTAATCCATTGAATTAATTTTAATTAATGCTTCCTTTAGGAGCTTGAGTTAATTTTAATTAATGCTTCCTTTAGGAGCTCTTGTAAGGCAGGCCTGGTGGAGACAAAATACCTCAGCATTTCCTTGCCTGTAAAGGATTTTATTTCTCCTTCACTTATGAAGCTTACTTTGGCTGGACATGAAATTCTGGGTTAAAATTATTTTCTTTAAAAATGTTGAATATTGACCCCCACTCTCTTCTAGCTTGTAGGGTTTCTGCAGAGAGATCTGCTGTTAATCTGATGGGCTTCCCTTTGTGGACCTTTCTCTCTGGCTGCCCTTAACATTTTTCCTTTGTTTCAACCTTGGTGAATCTGATGATTATGTGTCTTGGCGTTGCTCTTCTCAAAGAGTGTTTGTGGTGTTCTCTGTATTTTCCAAATTTGAATGTTGGCCTGTCTTGCTACGTTGAGGAAGTTCTCCTGGATAATATCCTGAAGTGTGTTCCATTCTCCCCGTCACTTTCAGGTACACCAATCAGATGTAGGTTTGGTCTTTTCACATAGTCCCATATTTCTTGGAGGCTTTGTTCATTCCTTTTCATTGTTTTTTCTCTAATCTTGTCTTCACACTTTATTTCATCAAGTTGATCTTCAATCTCTGATCTCCTTTTCTTCCACTTGATTGATTCGGCTATTGATATTTGTGTATGGTTCATGAAGTTCTCGTGCTGTGTTTTTCATCTTCATCAGGTCATTCATGCTCTTCTCTAAACTAGTTATTTTAGTTAGCAGTTCTAACCTGTTATCAAGGTTCTTAGCTTCCTTGCATTGGGTTAGAACATGCTCCTTTAGCTCAGAAGAGTTTGTTATTAACCACCTTCTGAAGCCTACTTCTGTCAATTTGTCAAATTCATTCTCCGTCCAGTTTTGTTTCCTTGCTGGCAAGGAGTTGTGATCCTTTGGAGGAGAAGAGGTGTTCTGGTTTTTGGAATTTTCAGCCCTTTTGCACTGATCTTTGCTCATCTTCATGGATTTATCTACCTTTGGTCTTTGCTGTTGGTGGCCTTCAGATGGAGTTTTTGCCTGGTCATCCTTTTTGTTGATGTTGATTCTATTGCTTTCTGTTAGTTTTTTTTCTAACAGTCAGGGCCCTCTTCTGCAGGTCTGCTGGAGTTTGCTGGGGGTCCACTCCAGACCCTGTTTGCCTGGGTATCACCAGCAAAGGTTGCAGAACAGCAAAGATTGCTGCCTGCTCCTTCCTCTGGAAGCTTTGTCCCAGAGGGGCACCTGCCAGATGCCAGCTGGAGCTCTCCTGTATGAGGAGAGCTCATGTAGGAGCTCCCTGTAGACCCCTGCTGGGAGGTGTCTCCCTGTCAGGAGGCATAGGGGTCAGGTACCCACTTGCAGAGGCAGTCTGTACCTTAGCAGAGCTCAAGTGCTGTGCTGGGAGATCCACTGCTGTCTTCAGAGCCAGCAGGCAGGAACATTTAAGTCTGCTGCAGCTGCACCCACAGCCTCCCCTTCCCCAGGTGCTCTGACCCAGGGAGATGGACGCTTTATCTATAAGTCCCTGGTGGGTTGCTGCATTTCTTTCAGAGATGCCCTGACCAGACAGGAGGAATCTAGAGAGGCAGTCTGGCTACAGCAGCTTTGAGGCGCTGTGGTGGGCTCTGCTCAGTCCAAACATCCCACAGGCTTTGTTTACACTGTGAGGGGAAAACCACCTACTTAAGCCTCAGTAATGGTGGATGCCCCTCCCCACACCAAGCTCGAGCATCCCAGGTCAACTTCGACTGTGGTGCTAGCAGCGAGAATTTCAAGCCAATGGATCTTAGCTTGCTGGGCTCCTTGCGGGTGGGATCTGCTGAGTGAAACCATTTGGCTCCCTGGCTTCAGTCCCTTTTCCAGGGGAGTGTCCAGGCACCACTGGGGTATGAAAAAAAAAAACAAAAAAAAAACTCCTGCAGCTAGCTCAGTGTCTGACCAAACGGCTGCCCAGTTTTGTGCTTGAAACCCAGGGCCCTGGTGGTGTAGGCACCCAAAGGAATCTCCTGGTCTGTGGGTTGCGAAGACCGTGGGAAAAGCGTAGTATCTGGGCTGGAATGCACGGTTCCTCATGGCTTCCCTTCGCTAGGGGAGGGAGTTACCGATCCCTTGTGCTTCCTGGGTGAGGCAACACTCCACCCTGCTTCTGCTCGCCTTCTGTGGGATGCACCCACTGTCTAACCAGTCCCAGTGAGATGAGCCGGGTACCTCGGTTGGAAATGCAGAAATTGCCCGCCTTCTGCATTGATTTCACTGGGAGCTGCAGACTGGAGCTGTTTCTATTTGGCCATCTTGCCCAGAAACTCTTTTCATTTTACATACTTCTTAGAACTTGAATTATTTCTATGTGTGTTTATTTGTTTAATTATCAGCAACTAGTTTAAATAGAAAACATATCAATATATAATAAAGTGTCTTAAACAAACAATTACAGAATTGTGTGTAGCTAATTTAATTACTTTTTTGAGATATATATACATCAATATTGTTTCTTGAAGACAACATTCTGACAATTCAGAGGAAGAAATTATTCACATATTTCACTCCAGATTTATATACAAATTATATGTAACGAGTACTTTTTTGACATAATGTTCTCTTAATAAACTATAAAATTGCCCTTGATCTACAATAACACTGCTTTGTTCATCTAAGTTTTGACTAATTAAGTGAAAATTCCTTTTGGATATGTGAGTTCTACAATATTCTGATCTATATAAAAACAAATTTATCTACAAGAAAAATGCTTTGTAGTTTCAACTGCATCTCTTGAATTTATATTTAATGCCAGGTATATCAGTTAGCTATTGGTTGTGTAATCACTCTAAAACTCAGTGGCTTAACAATCACCATTATTTACTGTTGCTTGTATGTCTTTACTCTTGCTTGTATGTCTGCAGGTTAGCTGGGCTTCAGTTGATCCAGGCTGGGCTCAGCTGCGAGGCTTTCTTTCTTTCTTTCTTTTTTTCATTATTATACTTTAATAATGTTTATTAAATAGTAAATAACTATTTAATAATAGTTCTAGGGTACATGTGCACAACGTGCAGGTTTGTTACATATGTATACATGTGCCATGTTGGTGTGCTGCACCCATTTAACTCATCATTTACATTAGGTATATCTCCTAATGCTAGCCCTCCCTCTCCCCTCCCCCCACCCCATAACAGGCCCCGGTGTGTGGTGTTCCCCACTCTGTGTCCAAGTGTTCTCATTGTTCAATTCCCACCTATGAGTGAAAACATACAGTGTTTGGTTTTCTGTCCTTGCAATAGTTTGCTCAGAATGATGATTTCCAGCTTCATCCATTCCCTACAAAGGACATGAACTCATCCTTTTTAATGGCTGCATAGGCCTATTCCATGGTATATATGTGCCACATTTTCTTAATCCAGTCTATCATTGATGGACATTTGGGTTGGTTCCAAGTCTTTGCTATTGTGAATAGTGCTGCAATAAACATACATGTGCATGTGTCTTTATAGCAGCATGATTTATAATCCTTTAGGTGTATACCCAGTAATGGGACAGCTGGGTCAAATGGTATTTCTAGTTCTAGATCCTTGAGGAATCGCCACATTGTCTTCCACAATGGTTGAACTAGTTTACAGTCCCACCAACAGTGTAAAAGTGTTCCTGTTTCTCCACATCCTCTCCAGCACCTGTTGTTTCCTGACTTTTTAATGATAGCCATTCTAACTAGTGTGAGATGGTATCTCATTGTGATTTTGATTTGCATTTCTCTGATGACCAGTGATGATGAGCATTTTTTCATGTGTCTGTTGGCTGCATACATGTCTTCTTTTGAGAAGTATCTGTTCATATCCTTCACCTACTTTTTGATGGGGTTGTTTGATTTTTTTCTTGTAAATTTGTTTGAGTTCTTTGTAGATTCTGGATATTAGCCCTTTGCCAGATGGGTAGATTGTAAAAATTTTCTCCCATTCTGTAGGTTGCCTGTTTACTCTGATGGTAGTTGCTTTTGCTGTGCAGAAGCTCTTTAATTTAATTAGATTCCATTTGTCAATTATGGCTTTTGTTGCCATTGCTTTTGGTGTTTTAGACATGAAGTGTTTGCCCATGTCTATGTCCTGAATGATATTGCCTAGGTTTTCTTCTAGGGTTTTTATGGTTTTGGGTCTGACATTTAAGTCTTTAATCCATCTTGAATTAACTTCTGTATAAGGTGTAAGGAGGGGATCCAGTTTCAGCTTTCATATGGCTAGCCAGTTTTCCCAGCACCATTTATTGAATAGGAATCCTTTCCCCATTGCTTGTTTTTGTCAGGTTTGTCAACGATCAATGGTTGTAGATGTATGGTATTATTTCTGAGGGCTCTGTTCTGTTCCATTGGTCTATATCTCTGTTTTGATAGCACTACCATGCTGTTTTGGTTACTGTAGCCTTGTAATATAGTTTGAAGTCAGGTAGCATGATACCTCCAGCTTTGTTCTTTTGGCTTAGGATTATCTTGGTAATGTGGGCTCTTTTTTGGTTCCATATGTACTTTAAAGTAGTTTTTCCAAATCTATGAAGAAAGTTACTGTTAGCTTGATGGGGATGGCATTGAATCTATAAATTACCTTGGGCAGTATGGCCATTTTCATGATATTTATTCTTCCTATCCATGAGCATGGAATATTCTTCCATTTGTTTGTGTCCTCTTTTATTTCATTGAGCAGTGGTTTGTAATTCTCCTTGAAGAGGTCCTTCACATCCCTTGTAAGTTGGATTCCTAGGTATTTTATTCTTTTTGAAGCAATTGTGAGTGGGAGTTCACTCATGATTTGGCTATCTGTTTGTCTGTTATCAGTGTATAGTGATTTTTGCACATTGATTTTGTATCCTGAGACTTTGCTGAAGTTGCTTTAATCAGTTTAAGGAGATTTTGGGCTGAGATGATAGGGTTTTCTAAATATACAATTATGTCATTTGCAAACAGGGACAATTTGACTTCCTCTTTTCCAAGTTGAATGGCCTTTATTTCTTTCTCCTGCCTGATTGCCCTGGCCAGAACTTCCAACACTATATTGAACAGGAGTGGTGAGAGAGGGCATCCCTGTCTTGTACCAGTTTTCAAAAGGAATGCTTCCTGTTTTTGCCCATTCAGTATCATATTGGCTGTGGGTTTGTCAGAAATAGCTCTTATTATTTTGAGATACATCCCATCAATACCTAATTTATTGAGAGTTTTTAGAATGAAGGGCTTTTGAATTTTGTCAAAGACCTTTTTCTGCATCTATTGAGATAATCATGTGGTTTTTGTCTTTGGTTCTGTTTATATGATGGATTACGTTTACTGATTTGTGTATGTTGAACCAGCCTTGCATCCCAGGGATGAAGGCCAATTATCGGATAAGCTTTTTGATGTGCTGCTGGATTCTGTTTGCCAGTATTTTATTGAGGATTTTTGCATCAATGTTCATCAGGGATATTGGTCTAAAATTATCTTTTTTTGTTGTGTCTCTGCCGGGCTTTGGTATCAGGATGATGCTGGCCTCATAAAATGAGTTAGGGAGGGTTCCCTCTTTTTCTATCGATTGGAATAATTTCAGAAGGAATGGTACCCGTTCCTCCTTGTACCTCTGGTAGAATTCGACTGTGAATCCGTCTGGTCCTGGACTTCTTTTGGTTGGTAGGATATTAATTATTGCCTCAATTTCAGAGCCTGTTATTAGCATATTCAGGGATTCATCTTCTTCCTGGTTTAGTCTTGGGAGGGTGTATGTGTCCAGGAATTTATCCATTTCTTCTAGATTTTCTAGTTTATTTGCGTAGAGGTGTTTATAGTATTCAGCTGAGATGGCTAAGGGAGGTTCCGTATTTTACAGAGGGCTGGCGGACTGGCTGGAGTGCAGACTCTCCAGGGTACGTTTTTATCATGATGACAGTGTAAGAGAGAGAACAGAAGCACTCAAGGCTTAGGATCTGGACTGGCACACTCCCACTTCCTTCCATAAAGCAAGGCACATGGCCAAGCCAAAAAGTCAAGGGACAGGGAAAGACTCTTTCTCATGATGAGCATGGAGTAGTGTGGATGGTGCAGGGTTGAAGAAGCAGAGTCAACAAGTCAATCTGCCACATCAGATTTGATCATGGAAAACTGGGGGAAAACTGGGGCAGAGACTTGAGTGGTCTGAGCTGTGTGGATTCAATAGGAGGTAGAATATAGGGAACAAGATCTGTTATGTGGAAGAAATGGAAGTGCTTGTGAGAGGAGTGCTGAATTTTATTTAGGCAAAAAGGGTTGAAAAAGCTATGGCTGAGGGACATCAGAGGGCTGACTTACCATGGGATGCAGTGGGAAAAAGAGCGGTATAGTTGGGTGAAGGGTGAGGAAGAGGCAAATGAGACTATCAGCACCCCTTCACACCCATGGAGACTGGTTGCAGGACCACTGCAAAGATCAAAATTTAGGATGCTCAAGTCCTGGATATAAAATGGTGTAGTATTTGTATATAACCTATGCACATCCTCCTGCATCATTTAAATCATTTCTAGATTCCTTATAATACCTAATACAATGTAAATGCCGTGTAATAGTGGTTATACTGTATTGCTTTTTATTTCTACTATTTTTAATGTTGTATTATTTTTATTTTTGTTTTTTTGAATATTTTCAATCTGCAGTTGGTTGAATTTGTGAATCAGATCTGTGGATACAGAGGGCTGCCTGTATTAAGAATGTCTAGGTGGGGTGCCATGGCTCATGCCTGTAATCCCAGCACTTTGGGAGGCCAAGGAGGGTGTATCATCTGAGGTCAGGAGTTCAAGCCCAGCCTGGGCAACATGGTGAAACCCCGTCTCTACTAAAAATACAAAAGTTAGCCAGGCATGGTGGGGCACACCTGTAATCCCAGCTACTCGGGAGGCTGAAGCAGGAGAATTGCTTGAATCCCAACAGCAGAGGTTGCAGTGAGCTGAGATCGTGCCACTGCGTATCCAGCTTGGGCGACAGAGCCAGACTCCATCTCAAAAAAAAAAAAAAAAAAAAAAAATTGTCTAGGTGGATGATCTCTGAGCCAAAGGCTTATTTTAGTTAATTAAAATAAGGTAAATAGTTATTATCCGCTGAACTGGTGTATTTCCAGATTATGCAATCATCAGTCATCCCTCCGTATGGGGCTGGCAGTTGGTTCTAGGCCACCCTCTCCCCACCAACAGATACCAAAATCCACGAAATACCAAGTCTGGCTGTAGAACTCACAGATACAAAACATTGGCCCTTCATATCAGTAGGCTCCTGCATCCCATCAATGCTGTATTTCTGATCCATGTTGGTTGAATTTGTGGACATGGAACCCATAGCTATGGAGGGCTGACTGTATTTATTGAAAAAAATCCACTTACAAGTGGACCCACGCAGTTCAAACCTGTGTCATTCAATGGTCAGCTGTAGTAGAATCTACTAGATTGAAGTGTTTCTGCACTGCGTTTAGGTTCGGCCAAGTAGTGTAGCTACTCTGTGGGATTTTGGTATCCTAAATCACATATAAGTACAGTATTTGGGGCAGAGAAACCATAATCACCATTTAAAAAAATCATTCTCAGTTAATTTCATGTTTTACATTAAGACTGGTGCTTTAGGTCGGTCGCGGTGGCTCACGCCTGTAATCCCAGCACTTTGGGAGATCGAGGTGGGCAGATCACAAGGTCAGGAGTTCAAGACCAGCCTGACCAATGTGGTGAAACCCCGTCTCTACTAAAAATACAGAAATTAGCCGGGCATGGTGCCATGCGCCTATAATCCCAGCTACTAAGGAGGCTGAGGCAGGAGAATCGCTTGAACCCGGGAGGCAGAGGTTGCAGTGAGCCGAGATTGCACCACTGCACTCCAGCCTGGGCAACAGAGCGAGACTCCGTCTCAAAAAACAAAAAGAAAAACAAACAAACAAAAAACTGGTGCTTTAATCAAAGTGACAATCCTTGCCCCGGGAGGCAGAGGTTGCAGTGAGCCGAGATTGCACCACTGCACTCCAGCCTGGGCAACAGAGCGAGACTCCGTCTCAAAAAACAAAAAGAAAAACAAACAAACAAAAAACTGGTGCTTTAATCAAAGTGACAATCCTTGCACCATTAAATAAGGAATATTTCTGAGTCAATTCAATATTCGTAAGTTTATAATTTTCCATATGATGTGCTACCTATTGAGTACTTAAGTACAATTCATTCATAATTTCTTCCCCTTTTGGTGTGAATTTAGGTGAGAGAACCTTCTGCTTCTTGAGTTCTGGATGCAGCAGAATCACATACATTTGCCTTTTTTCTTATCTGCACTATTTAAAAATATATTACATTTCTAAGAAAACAGCTGTTGTCTTTAAGTCAAATTGCATATGCAGCACTGTGGCCATTAGAATGGAGACAAATTACCTCATTAGTAGAACACACCTCTCCTCAAGAGAACTAATCCTGGGGCTTCTATTTTTGGACATATTCTGAGAAAATCTAAGACTATTGGATAGTCTTCTTTGTTTCATTGCTACTGTGATTTACATCACTTAAAAAAGCCAATTTGATGTTGCGTCTACATGTTTGAGTATGTGATTCTCTGGTCTTTGTTTAGCAGATAATTTATCTTTCATCCAGAAGCTTTAAGCAATAATACTTTTTTGTGAAAGAAAGTTTATTGAATGTGTATATTAGCCATGGGTTAAAACAAGAGAAGGCTTGATATAACTAAGAACCTTGGCCTTGGAAGTGTTATCTTGTCAGTCCAGCACTTTTGCTTCATCGCATTTTTCGTTGTTGATTTCCGTCCTCTTTCTTTATAGGCTGGGAAGTGATGATACCCATTTTGAGGTCAGCATGGCTAACAATGGATGTGAAGTGCATCGTTTTGATCCTAGTGTCAAGTCAGCTCACATTCTGGAGAGTCAGCACCTTTGGTATCACCGCTTGTCCATTGACTGGCGGGATCCCCATCCAGCTGTTGCTGCCCAAAAACCACATAGCAACACCAGAAAACTGGGAAGCATTTTGAATGAATTTGGGCATCACAAGGTGAGGTTTTCATTTGATTTTTTACTTGAATAAAGTGAACAAACCCATCAGCTTTTTAAAATGCAAACCAAGAATAGCAACATTGACATTGGATTGTTGAAGGTCCAATTTTAATCTTACTAATCACCCAACATTATTTATAGAGTCAACTCTAGACATAAAGTGTTGGCAAGGATAGACATATTTAAATTGATGTGAAGATTTTAGTTGCTGTTGAGTAATGTTAATGGTCTTGTCCAAGACTAGGCAAGAAGACTAAAGAACTTACTTCTGGCATAGGCTGAAGAATACCATTTTCATTTGGCAACTGACTTACACTTTTCAGAGAGAGCAAACTACTTATGTTGACCTCAAATACAAAAAAAGAAAAAAGAAATTGGGGTTATGCTTACTAAGATATTGCTTGTGTATCATGTTTCTCACTGTTGTGACGTGTTTCTCACTATTTTGAATCGCTAGGCTCTACACAGAAAATATATATAGCTTTGATTAAAATTTACTTTATAAAGTTGAATGGACATTATGTATGTTACAAATTATATAAGTATATCAAAGGATGTCAAATCTCTGCAAACATTTTATTATGAATAGACAGCAAAAAAGAAACTCAGTTTTTGAACTGTTCTTTGAAAGCAATTTTTAGTGTAGTATACCCGAGCTAATTGTATTCTGTAGGCAGATACTAGAGAATTTCTCCTGAGTGCAGTTGGCTTGTGTTTGATCTTCAGTCTTTCTTGGGTTTGGCTATTTTGGTCTGTATTCCCAGCCGGAGATGCCATGTAGTTTAGAACAGGTCAGAATGGGTGTTTCTATTTGAGAAACAGTGTGCCTGAGACTCAATTTTAAACTTGAGTTGGCTTCTTGATCTTCAGTAAGAGGTTTTTCCAGGCCGGGTGCAGTGGCTCACGCCTGTAATCCCAGCACTTTGGGAGGCCGAAGCAGGCAGATCACAAGGTCAGGTGATCGAGACTATCCTGGCTAACACGGTGAAACCCTGTCTCTACTAAAAAATACAAAAAATTAGCTGGACGTGGTGGCGGGCACCTGCAGTCCCAGCTACTCAGGAGGCTGAGGCAGGAGAATGGTGTGAACCCAGGAAGCGGAGCTTTCAGTAAGCCGAGGTCACGCCACTGCACTCCAGCCTGGGCAACAGTTCGAGACTCCGTCTCAAAAAAAAAAAAAAAAAAAAAAAAAAAGAGGCTTTTCCCCTGCATTGTTGTTCCTCCTCCTCCTCTTCCCCATCTTCCTCCCTTTTCTCTGCCTCCTTTCTTCGTCTTCCTCTTCCTTCTCCCTCCTCCCCCTCTTCTTCTTCCTCCTCCTCCTCTTTTGTTCTTTAAACATCCTTTAATTAGATAGCCCATGCTTCTTCAAGAACAACTTCAAAGAATTTGCTGTTCTTTTAACACACAATTAACTACTGATTTGTATTTTACTTTGCCACCAAGGGTAACTGGTGGCATTTAATAGGAGCCTTAGTGAGACACAGGTAGGATTTTTGGGTAAAACCTCAGAAGAGAACTCCTTTTTACATGCTGTTAATGTTTTTCATATGTGTGGGAAGAAGCAGGAGCATTTTTCAGAACCTTATTTAGGGTTTTGTTTTTTTCTTTTTTGCTGCTTGTTACCTTTGTAGATCTGTTTTTTACAGCTGAAAATTACAGGCCTAATTCTCTAATATGTCAACTTTAGATTATTCAAAGAGCTAACTACTTATTTTTTTGTGTTCAGTTAGGAGTCTTGCTGTTCCTCCTTTATGCTCTTTACATCTTAGCCCTCTCCAGCACCACTCTTCAAAGAAAAGACTGAGTAGGAGAAAAAGAGAAACTCAATGCCGTTTTGCTTATTTTTTTCCCAATATTTTAGCAAAAGATTTGGTAAAGATGAGGATAAAATAAGACTTTGAAAAAGTGATCTGTGGATATAATTGATCTAACCACATTTCCTATGGGAAATGTATTTTTAGATAACAAGGTACGTACCTGAATTGTGTTTGTTTAGCTCCATGGGAGCTGCGGTGGACCAACCTTTCTGCTAAGGATAAAGCATGAGGCCTTTTGCAATGCTGCTCCTGAGATAGCAGAAATATTTACAGTGATGCCTAAAAAGGAGAAATGTTTATGTTTCTGAGGCTACTTATTTTTTAAAAAAATATTTACAATGAAAGTGATCTGGCACAGAATTACCAGGAATGCATTTCCTCCTTTTTTTTTTTTAAAAAAAATTCCTTGTTGAAGAATTTAAAAGATACTGATATGCTTCCGTAGAGATTTTCTTTTTGGGTCAGTGCTTTAAAACAAAAACAACAAAACTAAACCCATCAGCAAGTGATTGCTTTCCTTAGGAAAATGCTTCTAGGAGCTATACGGAGCCAGATAAATGGAAACCTTGTTTGTGTGGTGTAGCAAGCTCGGTCTGTTTTCATTTTTCTGCATGTACAGATAATAGTAGATAGGATGTGGCTGTGGTAGGGGAAGCAAATAGAAAAAAACACACTAACAAATGTCAGCGTTTCTGCCTTCACACCTTCACTCATTTATTCTGAAAGTGAGTGTTGATACCAAAGCGTTTTTAGCTGTTTTATTTCAGAACTTTAAAATATTTCATATAGTTTTGTAATAATTTCCCTATTCTGCTGTTAGTTTTCCTATTCTGTATATCTACACCTGAATTCCAGCCACTCAAGTAAAAATATGGGCAAAAATGGAAGCAGTATTCTGAGATAGTCACAGAAAGATGCATATGGCTTTTGTACTGCTTTTAAAACTCTTCGGTAATTTTAACTTCAAACTCTAAATCAAAAGCCTGTTCTAAAGCATCAGGCTAGAGCAGCTGCATCAGCAAAAGCATGTGGACCAGAAGCCCAGTCTGTCAGGGAATAATATCACTTGGATCCAGCATTATGTGAGATGATTAACTGTCTACTCTTTGCAGAAGTGGTTATTGTTAACTAAGCATACAGTTTTTTCAGAATGCAACTAGAAATATTGAATCTGAAATTTCTGCTCATTTTAATCATAATGTATGGTTTTTTTCTAAAGTCTTTGTTACATTCAGAGTATCCTCAATGAGCCGAGCTAGGTCATGAGGAATTATAACTATTAGTTTTGGTCTTAACCATGCTGCTGATAACTCTGAGTAACAGAGCTGCCTGAGGGTTTCCCTGTGTAAGCTCATTAATCTTGGTTTGAAGCATGGTCCTCTTACTGGCTTTTGACGTTGGGCGAGTCATTTAACCTCTCTGGCACTCAGTTTGATTGTCAGTTAAATGAGGACAAAGATATGTCCAAAACTGTGGGGTTTTTCTGAGAAGTAGGTCTGAGAACACAGTGTGAAAGTCTCCAGCAGAATGCCTGGTGTGAATTAGTCACTCAGTTGTTTTCAGTAAACTCAAAGGGTTTTTATTAACAATTTTAGTAAATTTTATAGAAAACCTTTTTTTTTTCCCTCTCTTTCTTTCTTTCCAGGGTAAATATATCAGAGATTTCTCTGGAAATTGCTAACCACATAGTTCCAGTCAAGAGTTTTTAATGAGAGCTTTGTGTGAAACTGAAAGGCAATTGGTCCTTCAGAGGTGGTTGTAGAGAACTATTGTTTGGTGCCTCCAGGCGCTGAACAGGTTTGTGGGTAATTGTATAGATAGTAAATACTGTGCTGTATAGAAATTAAATAATGTGCTGTATAGAAATTAAATAAACTGCTGAGAATTAATTCAGATACATGCCACGCAGAACAGATGTAGGCCTTGGGGCTGGGGCCCTCTGGTCAGACACCCTGGGATAGCTGGCCTCCCTGCCTGTCAGCTCAGGGAACTGTGTCTTCCTTCATCTGCCCTTGTCGCCACCCAGGCTGTGGCTCAGTGTCCACCTGAACCCTCACAGGACTACCAGTTTCTGCCTCCCTTGGCTGGGAGCTCACCATTGATTCCAGAACATCAGTTTTGTTGTGTGGTCACTATGATTACATTTGAGAGAATATGGGCTTTGAAATTACACAACTGGGGTAACATAGCAAGAGTCCATCTCTACAAAAGATTTAAAAAATTAGCTGGGCATAAGATTTAAAAAGTTAGCTGGGCATGGTGGCATGTGCCTGTAGTCCCAGCTACTCAGGAGGCTGATGTGGGAGGATTGGTTGAGTCCAGGAGATGGAGGCTACAGTGAGCCATGATTGCTCTACTGTACTCCAGCCTGGGTGACAGAGCCAGACCCCTCTCTCAAAAAAAAAAAAAAAAAGAAAGAAAAGAAAAAGCAATTAAAGACTCGCTTTTTGTTTTTCTTTTTACTTATCAAACTGGTAAATATAAACAAGATATTGATACTGCCCTGTATTGTAATGCTTGTTGGCAATAATACACTTTGCTGCTGGAAACGGAAAACAATATACTCTTTCAGGAAAGAAATTTGACCATATGTATATAGTGTGTCAGTTTTCATTTCTAGAAATATTTTTTGCCTTAAATTCTGTTTTATCTGATGTTAGTTCTGCCATACTTGCTCTCCTTTGATAAGTATTTATGTGAAATAACATTCTAGATTCTTTTATTTTCATTATTTTCGTATAGTTTTAGTTTATGCATGGCTTATAAGAGCAATGAATTCAATATATGTCTGGATTGTGTTTTTAAACCCAACCTGAGAATGTCTTTAAATAGTTGTGTTTAATGCTTTTATATTTATGTTTATTGGGATTACTGGCATATTGGGACTAACTTCTACTCTTTTAAATTTGGCCTTTGGTTTTCTGCACTTCCCCCTCCCCCCAACTTCTTGCTAAAGCTTTTATTTCTATTCATGGTTACCTTTAGATTTAAAAAGTATATAATTAACTATAAAATTTTAATACATATAAAATTATTTAGTATTTCTATATTCCTTCTAAACATGATAAGGATCATCAAAAGTTAACTACCCATTGAACCTGGGTGCCCACATTACTATTATCTGGAGTTTTATATATTTTTATTTTTAAAAAATTTCAAATGCCAATGTTGCTAGAATAGAATGAACCCTCACATATTTTCCACTGGGATTCACCATTTTTTATTATTTTGCCACATTTGCTTTCTCTGTCTCACTGTCTCTCGCCATACACTTATCTCCGCAACATAAAAAATAAAAAACTCAATAGAAAGCAGTGGATGAGTATTTCCATAATAAATATATCTGTATATGTGAGTTTAATCCATTTGTATGTATTGTTTTTGCTGATATATTTGGATTAATTGCTTCTTACTTTGGTATATCTCAGTCCAAGAGCTGACATCATAATTAATGTGGAAACAGTGGAAATATCCTTATTAAATTCAGGGAAAAATAAGGATTTTTATCATTACCATTAAAAAAAAGATTAGAGCTCTTTAAAAAAAAATTCACATTTTGAGATAGATTCACATGCACCTGTAAGAAATGATACAGAGATTCCAGATAACTAACATTTCTAGCACTACAAGGATCATGTTTCCCTTTCATAGCCACACCTACCTTCTTCCCCTTACCTCCTTCCCTAACCCCTGGTAACCACTAATCTGTTTTCTATTTCTATAATTTTGTCATTTTTAAGAATGTTTATAAATGGAATCATACAGTGTGTAATCACCGTTGTTATTTAATACAGTTCTTAAGATAATAGCTAATGCAATAAGAAAAGAAAAAAAATTAGGAGGATAAATTAAGAAAGAGGTAAAAATTTTATTATTTGCAGATATTGTTATTATTGAAGGACATATTATTTGAAGATAATATGATGGTATACTGGAAAACTCAAGATAATCTAATGAAAAATTATCAAACAATAAGAAAATTTAATGAGTTGTCTGAGTACAGTATACAAAAAATTTTTAACTACATTTTTGTGAATAAAAACTAGTTAGAATACAAAAAGGAAGTAAAGTTTATTTACAAAAGCAACAAAAGTAAAGCTAAAAATAAACTTAATGAGACATGTGCAAGGTCTACAAGAAGAAAACTTAGCAACTCAAGGACTTAAAGGAAAACTTGAACGAATTCGAAGGCATAGTACCTGCTTTGATGTAAATACTCAACATCATAATGATTAACTCTTTCCTATGTTAATCTACTTATTTAACATGTTCCCAATAAAATTGCCAATAGGATTTTTTTTTCAGAACTAAAGAAGCCAATTCTAGAGTTCATATTGAATTAACAAGCAGAAATAACCAATCAAATTCTGATAAAGGAGTAATAAAGGAGGTTAACTAACCCTATGAGATAATAAAGCTTCTTATACAACTATAATAATAAAAATGGTACTATTGCATGAACAGATAAACAGATTAATGGAAGATTTTAAAAATCCAGAAATAAATCCACATACCTCCAGAGCTGATATATGATAAAGGTATTATCTCAAATCATAGAGAAAAGGTGGATGTTTCAGTAAAATTATGGGTACTTATTTAAAAAATGTTTTTTAAGCTTTATTTGATGGCTTTTGCCAAAAAATTTAAACCAATAAAGTTTTTTTAAAGACCATAAAAATATTAGAAAGAAAACTATGGAGACTTAAAAAAAAAGTCCTGGAGTTAGGAAGTCACAAAAGAAAAGAATAATTAATTTGATTACGTACAAAATTTCCACATGGTAAAACTACCAAAAACAAAATTAAAAGACAAATAACAAACTGAGAAAATACTGACAATTCATTTTATAAGCAGAGAGTTAATTTCACCAGTATAGAAGGGCTTCACCAGTATAGAAAGACCCACAACTTGATAGAAAATTGGATGAAGAAATAGTTGATGAAAAACAGTTCACAGAAAAGGAGATACAGATGGCTTATATGGAAAAATATTAAAACTTGGACATATGAAGAGAAAGACAAATAAAACTATAGTTGGATATAATGTTTTCATCAGATTATCAAAGATAAAAAGTCACAGAAATATAAATTGCTACAGCGTTTCTGCAGGGCAGTTTGGCAATATCTATCACACTGCAAATGCAAATCCAGCAATTCTACTTCTGTGAGTTTGCCCCCCAGTCATATCCCATATGTATGAACCGATATATGAATAAAGTTATTGTTTTTTGCAGCATTGTTTGTAATAGCAAAGAGTAGAAAACAATCTGCATAGCCACCACTGTGGAAGTAGTTAAATGGAGAATTGTATATCTTTTCATGGACAACGTATGAAGCCACTAAAAAAAAGACAAAGCAAATTTTAATCTATTGATGTGGAACAATTTCTGAGATACATTTTTAAGAAAGGGAATTTACAATGCAAAGCAATTGCTAAACAGTTTTGAAAACAAAGAACAAAGTTAGAGAGTTTATACTACTTGATTTCAAGACAATGTAAGGAATAGCAATCAAGATAGTCTGGTACTGACGTAAAGATAGACATATAGATCAATGGAACACCAAGAGAATTTGGAGATGGAAACACATATATACATTATCCTTAGCAAACTAACACAGGAACAGAAAACCAAATACTGCATGTTGTCACTTTTAAGTGGGAGCTAAATGCTGAGAACACATGGTCACATAGAGGGGAACAACAGACAGTGGGGCCTATCAGAGGGTGGAGGGTGTGAGGAAGGAGAAGATGAGAAAAATAACTAATGAGTTCTAGGCTTAATACCTGGGTGATGAAATAATCTGTACAACAAACCCTCATGGTACAGGTTTATCTATATAACAAACCTGCACATGTACTCCTAAAAGGGAAATAAAAGTTTTAAAAAAATCTGCAGTGAAGAAAAAAAAGAGAAACACATATATAATTAATTGATTTTTATGAAGGCATCAACATAATTAAATGGGGAAAATTATAGTCTTTTCAACAAATGGTGCTGGAACAACTGGTTATCTGTAAGGGAAAAAAGTAAAACCTGACCTGAATCTCACATCATCATGAAAATTATTTTGAAGTGGAACATAGACCTAACCATAAAAGCTAAAATTATAACACTTCTAGAAGAAAACATGGGAGAACATCTTTACAACCTTGACATAGGCAAAAATTTTTTAGACAGTATATTTCTTAGCATAAACCATAAAATAATTTTAAAAAGACAAATTGGACTTTATCAAGATCAAAACTTCCTGCTCATCAAAAGACATTGTGAAGAACATAAAAACTGGGAGAAAATATTCATCACAAATATATCAGAAAAGGACTTGTATCCGGAATATATAAAGAACTCTTACAACCAAAAATAAGGAGACAAACAATTCAATTAACAAACTAAAGTTTAAACTGGCACCCCACCAAACAAGATATACAGATGGCAAAAACACCCATGAAAAGATGTTCAATATGATTAGTTATTAGGGTAATGAAAATTAAAGCCACAGTGAGATACCACTTCATAACTACCAAAATGGCTAAAATTTAAAAGATTGATGTTACTAAGTGATGATGAGGATATAGAGTAACTGGAAATCTCAAACATTTGTAGTGGGAATGCAACCTCTTAGGAAAAGAGGTTGGCAGTTTCTTAATTTCTTAATATATTTACCAATTGATCCAGTAAACCCATTCCTAGATATTTACCCAAGATAACTGAAAACATATGTCTGCACAAAGGATTGTAACTGAAAGTGTGTAGGAGCTATATTCATGATAACCTCAACTGGAAACAACTCAAATGTCTGTAACATGTGAATGGGTAGAGAAGTTACGGTATTAATGTATCTCTTAAATGTACCATATACCTACCACACATCCATATAGAATGAAATACCACTGAGCAATAAAAAAGAACAAGCTTTGTGACACATACAACACAAATGAGTCTCACAGATTTTATGCTGAATGAAGGAAGCCAGATTCAAAAAACCACCTGTTATGTGATTCTCTATATAAAGTTCTAGAATAGACAAAAGTATTCTATGATGATAGAAAACAGATCAGTGGTTGCCTAGGGCAGGTGGTGAGGGAGCAGAGTTGGAGATTTACTGAAAAGATCACAAGGGAACTTTTTGGGGTGATGGGAACATTCTATATTTTGAGTATGTTGGTGGTTACATGGGTATATACATTTCAAAAGTTGTTGATTAGCTGGGCATGGTGATTCACACCTGTAATCACAGCACTTTGGGAGGCTGAGCAGGGTGGATCTCTTGAGGCCAGGAGTTTGAGACCAGCCTGGACAACATGGCAAAGCCCCATCTCTACAAAAAATACAAAAATTAGCCAGGTATGGTGACACACACCTGTAGTCCCAGCTACTCAGGAGGCTGAGACAGGAGGATCAATTGAGCCACTGCACTCTAGCCTGGACAACAGAGCAAGACCCTGTCTGAAAAAAAAGTAATTGACCAATATACTTAAACCGTATGAATTTCATTGTATATAAATTATATTTCAATAAAAGCAAATTGCAGAAGAGTGTGTGTAGATTTCCACCATTCTACTACTCACATAATTGTTTTTGAAAGTATATGCAAGAAACTAGTGATGCTGGGAGACTCCAGGGAGAAGAACTGAATGACTGAGGAAGAAACTCTGTACTCTTTATATCTTCTGATTTTGTACCTTGTGAATATTCAAACAGTTAAAATATTTTCCATGTTTTCCTATCCATTT
Source organism: Theropithecus gelada (assembly GCF_003255815.1). Lineage (NCBI taxonomy): Eukaryota > Metazoa > Chordata > Mammalia > Primates > Cercopithecidae > Theropithecus > Theropithecus gelada. The sequence continues at coordinate 134,874,010 of NC_037671.1, read as the reverse complement.
TTTTTTTTAATTATCTACTTTTGGAGTTCCTTTTAGATGTATTTTGGAGCCTCTGAGTCTATCCTTCTTGTCTCTTCATTACTTTTTCATTCACTCTGTCCTATGTTAGGGTAAATTCCTCACTACTAGCTTCCAATTATTTAATTTTCTTTTTAACTATATCCAGGCTGGAGTTTATACCATTTATTGGTATTTTTACCAAAAAAAAAAGACTATATTTTTCACTTCCAAGGTTTCTAATTGGTATTTTTCCTATCCATCTGTTCTTTTCTAGTTTTGCATGCTTTTATTTAAAAGTGTGTTGTCGCTGCTTGCATGTTTGTGAAAGTTGATATTCTTCTGGACTGAGCTGAGCATCCTAAACATTCTTATTTTAAACTTTTGTCAGATTTTTCAACAAAATTAATCTTGGAATGAAGTAGCATTCTAATGATTGCGTTGGTTGTTTCTCTTATCCTTTGACTTCAGTGTGTATTTTGGAATTTTGGCTTGCTGGCGTATTTTCAGTAGAAGGTTTTTGGTTTGGTTTTGCTTTTCTCTTTCTTTTTGGCTTGCCCTTCTCTGCCTAGTGAGTTTGCAGTAACCTTCAGGACCTGGTTCTTCTAGGCATTTGGCTCTTACTCTTCCCAGTGGTATGTGGACTATTCAGACACTGAACCATCAGAGGTCCAGCTCATTTGGTATTTGCTAGGGTTTATCACTCTCCTCCCATCTTCTTAGGCCAGCAGCTAGTTTTATACCATAGCTCCAAGCCAGTGGTTGTTAGTGTGTTTCAGTCTCCTTTCTGCCGCCAAGGAGTTCCACTCCTGCCCCCGGCTTTAAACAATGAATGGGCTCTGGCCGCTCTTTCAGGGGAGCACCTTGAGTTCCCATTTCCTGTAAGAGATGCACACCCAGCACCACTGCCGCCTGCTCTAAGATGGAAGCCCGCCATTTCCGGCCTGCCATTCTGCTCACCGCCCTGTGTTCATTCATGGAGGTGCTCGTCTTGGTTTTGAGTCCTGCTGTGTCCTTTTTGTTTCTTTTCCTCTCTTTCTCCCTCTCAAATAGTTCTCCCTAATTTTGCTTTGTGTTTGGCATGGGGGAAAGGGGTGCATCTCACCTTCATATTTTTCTTTAAATCAACTTGAAATGGAGTCAGCTTTCTTACTTAGAATTATCTGCACAAATAATGTCCATAGACTTGTGAGTCAACTGTCCTAGGTTTGTTTGTTAATACATTTTTAAAATACCTAACAAATGAAAGATTTTGAAATGTTGCCTCCAAATCATATCCTACACCATTATTTCTCAAATTTGATGTATGCATGAACCACCTTGGGAATGTAATTAACATGCAAGTAGTGATTCTGGAGGTCTGGGGTAAGACCTGAGGTTCTGTATTTCTAGTAAGATCCAAAATGATGCTGATGGTGCTGGCTGGGAAAGTGTACTTTGAGTAACAATGTGTGTACCACACTTGGAGAAACAGGACCAGAGGAGAAACACATTGCCCGTGACTATGGCTTCATAGTCATGGGCAGTGCTGAGACTTGAATGCAGTCCCCGCAGAGCACAAGCACTGGGCTACTCTGTGTCCTGTTGATGTCTTCTACCCTCAGCCTGAGACCCTGGTGTAAAGGACAGACACTGTCATAGTTTCATTGTTTTTATTCCCATGCAGCCTATCGTATCCGATTTCTGTACTAGCTGTTGTACCGCAACACATTTTTTTCTCAAGACGGAAGCTCTTTTATAAAAGTGTTCCCTGCCGGTCTGCCACACCAGGTCAAGGTCCAGGCATGCCTGAGTCTTAGATAATGATTCCGCCTCGAGTCGGAGCCTTGCTTCTGAGTTCTATGTTCCTGAATGAGCTGTGTGCCTCACAGGCAGAGACTCCTTATTGTACGGATCCCCATTCCAAGTACCTAGCAAGCGTTCTGGAACTATACAGAATACATGTTGGCCTTTTTCTCCAGCACCTCCCTAAATAAAACGTACAAGGCATGAACATTTGAATACCTTATCTGTGGGCACAATCTGCCCTGGAGTTAACAAGCAGCAGCCCTGAGCGTCCAGAGACCTTAGCTCCTGATGTTTCAGAATGCTTGGGCAGGAAACCTTACGGAAAACCAGATATGCTGTGGTAAAGGTGGAAGTCCAGGTGATTCTTTCAGGTCTCAGGGCAATTTCTCTCTAAATTTGTTTAAATTCCTTTTTCAAAGAGAGGTGTCTATCTTTCTGTGTATTTGAAGGCAATTTCGTCGTGCAGAATTGTGATTTAATCAGGAAGGTGCTGTGTTTCTGTGAAATAAGCCAGTGGCAATTTAGCAATAATGAGTCATTCATGGTGTTGAATTGCAATTTGAAATGCAGAGACATCTTTCGGTCTCTGTCACTCTGCAGTGGACCCTAAGGACAAGCCATCTTGGGAAAGTGAGTCAAGAACTTCCGAACTCAACATTTAGGAACTTTTTTTTCCTTTTTTTTTTTTTTGCCAAAATTCATCCATAAAGGTGAGATTTAAGATGTAGCTAAATGTCTTGGCTCTTTTGAATATTTTTCAAACCATTCAGTATTTAACTAACATGGAGCTGCAATAGAGTAGAAAGCCCATCTGATGAGAGAACTAGCTACATCTGGCTTTAGCTGTTGTGTTAGAGTTCTCCAGAGGGACAGAAGCAATGGAATAGGTACATATATATAAAGGGAAGCTTAGTAAGTATTAACTCACATGATCACAAGGTCCCACAATAGGCCGTCTGTAGGCTAAGGAGAAAGGAGAGCCCAGTCTGAGTTCCAAAACTGAAGAACTTGGAGTCTGATGTTCAAGGTTAGGAAGCATCCGGCTAGGCCAGTCTCTCCTTTTCACGTTTTCCCTCCTGCTTACATTCTAGCTGCGCTGGCAGCTGACTGTACCCGCTCAGATTAAGGGTGGGTCTGCCTTTCCCAGCCCACTGACTCAAATGTTAATCTCCTTTAGCAACACCCTCACAGTCACACCCAGCATCAATTCAATCAAGTTGACACTCAGTATTAACCATCACAGCTGTGGTTGGTATTTTCTTTGAGGTGTTCTACCTTCCATTTTCCCTGGGCAGAAGCCATGACTGGCAAGGTTGTATGTACACGGTGCTCTGGAATCTGGAGACCAACCACTCCCAGCTGTACAACTGTGTGGGGCTTAGACTCTCGTATTAAAATGGGGAACACTGGACAACAAACCAAAACAATGTCAATAACACACCACAAGCAAAGAATTCAACCACAAAGGGAGCTTGGTTAAAATGTCACCCAGGCAGGGTCAACCCCAGAGATTGTGACTTAGTAGTTCTGGGATGGAGCCCAGCATTTTTAACCAACCCCACCCACCTCTAACCCAGGTGATGTGAAGATCATCCCTTTGAGGAACCTCTGTGTGTAGAAAGGACTTAAGTGGCTCAGCCTTCCCTTTGCAAATCCCCCACCCTCTTTTGTTCATAAAGCCCTTGAAACAAGAAGGGGGTCAGGAGCCTGACTGTCAGCTTCTGCAGCATCCCCTTTGTCTCCCCACCAAGTCTCTGAGTTTCCCATTCCTCAGTTTCCCCTATCGTAAGGTACATGATCTGAACCCTTGCCACTGGAGAATGTTGTGGAAAAAAATGAGCATGTGTTAGTGAGAGAAAGGAGCAAGGAATTTTCATCAGACCAGATTTGTGATTTCATGGTGAATGATGACTGATTATGGCTTCTTCGAGATTTTTCAAGGGACCTAGTATTACCACAAAAGAGGAAGATTTCACACATGGAAGAAATCAGTCCCCAGGGCGCTGGCATTCTTCTTTGTTGCTATGTACAAGGAGTGGGCATACTTGTCTGAGAATCTTGCCATTTTCGAGAAGTTTGGGGGAATGAGAACCAAGTGCTTCTTGAGGGAGCAGAGGGCTGTTAGCCCATGTGGTTACCTGGGTTTCCCTTTGTGTGACTTCCTTTCCTAAAGGAGATGATGGGTCTGTAGAGGAATGTTATGTTCAGTGAGCACAGCTCAGATTTGCAAGGTCATGCCGCGCTGCAATTCCTTTATGAGTGTTAAAAAACAGTTAATGCCTTTTGACAGGAAGAGGATGAGAACCTGCTATCATATTAGTGAATTCTCTGAGGGAATGTGTGTTCCTGAGCAAATCCTTCCAGGTCACACACATGCTGGCCATTTCTGCCTGGGGAGCTCAGCAGTGCCAGTTTTCATACATGCCCAAGCATAACAGACACACCCATGAAACAGGCTCCAGGTGCTTGGGAAAAGATGGTGATAGTTTCATTCAGAGGTAAAACCTGATTTATTTTCCAGCCAGTGAAAATATCAGGAAAGGAAGGTTTCGTTTCCCCCTTTTTAGTTAAAAACATAAGGACCTTTTAAAAAACACAGCTTTCCTAGCATGGAGTGGCATTCAACAGTTTTGCAATTAAAATGATAATGAAACATTTCTTATAAGAACTTCTCTTTAAAATCAGCATGATGGGTTCACAGCACACTATTAGAAGGAATTATGTAAAGCAGCCTCTCTGTTCCCAGTTTTATTTTAAGATTTAATTTATTCCAGATTCTGCAGGAAAAAACCACCCATGTGACAAGCCTGCTAACAGATGTCAATTTAGTTTTATAGCACACGCCTGCACTTCAGAGTCAGAAAATGGAGATTATTCTTTTTGCCTGCTGTTTATTACATGGCGCAGCTTCATAACATTATGCCCCAGAGGCCAGCTGATTAATAACCTGTGGGCCAGCAACTTATCCTTGCTTCTATCTGTCTTCTGCAGTGTCAAGTGTAAGCTTTCTTTCACATTACCCTTTTGGATTAAGAGAGGTGCTGGAAAGAGCAAAGGTGACAGAAAATGGATTTTTTTTTTTTGTTTTAATGTCATCTAGCTCAGAAGACAGATTATACTGTAGTATAGGTAGCAGAAGAGAAATAAGATTAAAAAATAAAAATCATTAACTAGACAATACCAGATTTATACTAAAATTTTTTTGTGGTGTTGGTGGGTAAAACAGTAAAACAAAGTTAACTCTACATGATAATTATTATGTTAAATTCAACCATAATAAGAAACCTTCACTTCTTCATATTCACAGGGATCATTTCCTTATGTTCCCATGATCTAGTAATTATCAGCTTATATGTATATTGCATTTCTGTTCACATCCCCATCCATCTTTCTCTCCATCTGTCTGTTCATCCATTCATCCATCCAATAAATATTTATTAAGCATCTACTGTGCACAAGGTCCTGTGCTTAAATAATAAATATGGAAGGATAAAGAAGTCTCTTTTTAATTTTTAAAAATGTTTAATTGAGGTAAAAATACACTTACCACAAAATTTGTCAACGTAACCATTTTTAAGTGTACAGTTCAGTAAAGTACATTCACATTGTTGTGCATTCAATCTCCAGAACTTTTTCATCCTGCAAAACAGAAATCCTGTGCCCATTAAACAATAACTTCCCTTGCTCCACTCCTACCTGGTAACCTCTAATCTTCTTCCTGTCTCTATGAATTTGCCTAATCTAGGTACCTCTTATAAGTGGAATCACATATTATTTTGCCATTTTGTGTGTAGCTTATTTCATTTAGCATAATGTTTTCAAGGTTCATCTGGGTTGTAGCATGTGCCAGAACTCCCTTCCATTTAAAGGCTAAATAATGTTCCATTGTATTAGGTTAGTGCAAAAGTAATTGTGCTTTTTGCCATATGTATAGACCGCATTTTGCTTATCCATTCATTTGTCAATAAACGCTGGAGTTGCTTGACCTCTTGACTATTATGAGTAGTGCTACTGTGACCGAGGGTGTACACATGTCTCTTCAAGGCCATGCTTTCAGTTCTTTTGGGTATATTTCCAGAAGTGGAATTGTGGATCAGATGGTGATTCTATTTTTAAGTTTTTGAGGAACCACCGTAACTGTTTTCCATAGCAGGTACATAATTTTACACTCCCATAAACAAGTCTTTTAAGATGTAGCTTAAAAGAAGTATGATGAGTGCTATAAAGTAAGAGTACAGTGTGCTATGGGAATGTTTAATAGAGAATGCTGGTCTAAGCTGTCATTGGTTCCCATATTTCTGATGCCTCGTCCACAGTGGAGGCTTGGTAAGTGTTGAGTGGGTGGGTGAATGAGCCATCCAGACCCTTGGTCATTAGACCTCTCTCCCGTGTTTCCTTCCTGCTATTCAGTTGCCCTCCTTTCTACGGAATGGATCTGGGGAGCAGTGAGAGGATTTGTTAGCTGCTTCTTGGTTGCCTCTGTTGTTCTCTGGCAAGATTATGGAAAAAAATTTTCTAGTAATTTTTTTCTCATTCTGTATATGATGTAATATATTCAGAGATGTTGAGATAGTTTTGCCAGATACATCCCTGCCTTTTCTTTGGGGAGGAAAAAGGGAACCTGCCCGTGGATGTAAGATGAAAGTGTAGTGCATGTAAGATAAAAGTGTAGTGGATATAAAAGTGTAGTGATGTTAGGAAGTGGTGGGGTATTCACAGAGAAAAATGTTCTTTCTATTCTTAGAGCATTGCTTCTGTTTTCTAAAGAATTTTGTTCTATAAAGACAGCAAAAAGGTCTCTTGCTCAGTTCCTCATTTGGTTTAAATCAGTAGCATTTTATGTTATATAGCTAGTTTAAATGGAAATTTCATTCTTGAGATTTTTCAAGAGAATTCCAGATATTTAAAATATATAGACATTATATTTGAAGACTTAAACTTCTTGTTCCTGATGTTATAAAAAGAATCTGTTTATCAGATCCCCAAACTAATGAAAGACATAATTATTATTCTGTCCAATTTTTCATGCTAGCAATTCAGGCAAAGAAAGAGGCTGGCCACAAAAAAATATCACAGCTCTTTCTTTAGAAATTTGTATTGGTTTTGAGGTTTGCCATGGTGTTATTATTCTGATCAGCTAGAAGGATCAGTTGTTGGTCTGAAATGAGTCCTGAGGGTTTCTTATAATTGCTCTGGTCTTGGTATTGGCACAGGAGAGCAATGTTAATGACATTTTCAAGATGCTGGCTTTGGGTCAGGTAGAAGGCATTGGGCCATGGTGCCCCGTGGGAGTTGCTGGCTCCCAACCCAAGACCTGAATATCAACTTCACAACCTGTTTGTTGTGTGAATAGCAAGGTGAGTTAAGTTCTCTGAGCCACAGTCCATTTTTTCCATGAAATGGGGGTGTTGATATCTTTCATGCAGGACTGTTGAGGGGATTAAAGACAAAAAGGACTATAAAGAAACTAGCACAGTGATTGGCCAGTTACTCCCCAGATGGGCACTATTTATTAAGTAGTTATTGGGTTGGATTTATTTGAATTGTTTAAGGCCAATATTCAATTACTGGCGATGGAGTATTATGGTATGGATGATTTGGTATATTTTATTGCCCTTCACTTTCTTAGTGATGGGGGAACTTCTATTAGGTTAACCATTTACTGCAGAAAATGTTAAAGAGCGCCAATTTTCTGGACTGGATTCTGAAAGTATTTAGAACAGCAGCAGTGTGACTCTGATATCCAGGCATGCCTTTAGTGCTCTTGGAACTCATCTTTCTCCACTGACAGCCATGGATGTAACTGGTGTGTGTTTCTAATAGTCCACCTGCTTCATGGCATTGGTAGGCGTCTTGTAATTTAGTGATCTTTCCCCTGTGCATCTCCTGGGTGTAAGTATTTAAAGTCATACAGGCTTATTGAGGATATTATTGTGAAATAATATAGGTGGTGAGTATTCACATCTTTGAAAATATTTTATGTAGTGACCGTTCAATACTTTTCACTACATTTGACTTATGTCATTGTATTTCCCTTAAGGTTGAACTCCCTCTTTCTGATACCTTCTGTTATGTGATTTTGACTCCTTTTGGCGACATATCAAGTATAGTGCTAAGTGTTGGCTGAACTAAGTGCTCGGGAATATACTGGATAATTAAGTTCTCTGACTACATGAAAGTGGTGTTACTGCCCACCTCTGTCTTTGCTGTTGTTACCACCCCCCACTTTTTTTTTTTTTTGTAGACAGAGTCTCACTCCATCACTCAGGCTGGAGTGCAGTGGCGCGATCTAGGCTCACTGCAACCTCTGCCTCCCGGGTTCAAGCGATTCTCCTGCCTCAGCCTCCTTAGTAGCTGGGATTACAGGCATGAGCCACCACGCCCAGGTAATTTTTGTATTTTTAGTAGAGACGGAGTTTCACCATATTGGCTGGGCTGGTCTCAAACTCCTGACCTCATGATCCGCCCACCTCAACCTCCCAAAGTGCTGGGATTACAGGGGTGAGCCACTCAGTGTGTTAAATGTAATCACCCCATTTGATGTGTTAGGTCTCAATTCAATTTCCCAACCTCTTTATTTTTCACTACTTTGCTATGGCTATCCTATGCTCTAACCTAACTAGATGGTTTTACTTGCCTAAACTTTCTCATCCTATGTAGCTTTAATCATAAATCCTGTTATCTTTAATATTTTCTCTGTATCTGAACAAGTATAAAAAAGGCACCCATCTTTCCAGTCCTATCCCAAATGCTGTCTCTTCCACAAAACCTTTCTCTAAACCATTTATTTTAATATTTTAAATCACATAAGTGGCATATGTTCACTATAGAAAATTTATATAATAGAGAACTCCAAAGGAAAAAGGATGAAAATTAAAGTCACCTGTAATTCTGCTGCTGAGATAACTACTATTAATATAGATAATCTCAGGTCAGGCATGGTGGTGGCTCATGCCTGTAATCCCAGCAGTTAGAGAGGCTGAGGTGGGCAGTTCACTTGAGCTCAGGAGTTTGAGACCAGCCTGGGCAACATAGTGAAACTTTGTTTCAACAAAAAAATTGAAACATTAGTTGGGTGTGGTGGCACAGGCCTGTGGTCCTAACTACTTGGGAGGCAAGAGGATCACTTGAACCCAAGAGGCCGATGCTGTGGTAAGCCATAATAGCATCACTGCGTGCATTCTAGCCTGGGTGACAGAGCAAGACCCTGTCTCAAAAAAAGAAATCTCTCCTTCCACACTTTTGCCCCAGTGGTATATACATGTTAACAAAATTAAGGTGGGATGGTCACATATACTATTTTATAGTCTGAGTTTTTTAATCTTAAAATATCTTGAACATTTTTACGTAGTATTAAACATTTCATCTACATATATTGCAGCATTGTTGATAATAGCAAAATTCTGGAAACAACATATTTGCTCTTTAATAGGGAACTGAATACATGAAATATAATAAAACCCATACAATTGAATACTTGGTGACTACTGAAATACATGGTATATATCTATATTTTGCTGATATGCAAAAATATCCAAGATAATTTGTTAAGGGCCCAAAGCAAAGACCAAACAGTGGGTATACTATGACACCCACCATTTGAATAAAAATAAAGAAATGTTCATACAGTACGTGCTTGTTTATGTACTCTGAGGCACAGGTCTTTGGAAATGGTTTTGGGTAAAAGTGCTGATATAGTTTGGATATGTATGTCCACCCAAATTGCATGTCAAATTGTAATCCCAAATGTTGGAGGTAGGACCTGGTATAAGGTAATTGGCTCATGTGGGTAAGTTTCTTGTGTAATGTTTAGCACCATCACTCTTGGTACTATCCTCACAATAGTAAGTTCTCATGAGAGCTGGTCACTTAAAAATGTGTAGCACCTACTCCCTGGGTCTTGCTCCTGCTCTGGCCATGTGACGTGCCTGCTTCCCCTTTGCCTTCTGCCACGATAGTAAGTTTTCTGAGGCCTCACCAGAAGCCAAGCAGATGCCAGCATCATGCTCCCTGGATAGCCTGTGAAACTGGGAGCCAATTAAACCTCTTTTCTTTATAAACAGCCCAGTTTCAGGTATTTCTTTAGAGCAATATGAGAATGGACTAACACAAGTACTTTGGGTTTTGGGGTGAAGGGGTGTCTTTGGGTCAAGGCACTTCGGGTAAAGTTACTAGGGATTCTGGGGTGGGAGAAAGACACTTCACTGTCCTTTTGACGAGTTTGAACATTTTTCTTACCATATGCATTAATATTGTATAGTTTTTCTATAAAATCTTATGAAATACTTATCTACAATGTAATTTGTAATGCCTACTTATATTCTAATGAGTAAATGTATTGTAGATTATTTAACCACTTCCCAATTGTTGGATATACAGATTATCTCCAGTGTTTTACTACCATAAACTGTACAGTCTTAAGGCTTTTTATATGCTTTGCTAAATTACCCTTAAGAGAGTTTGTGCCATTTTACTCTGCTGGGATTCTTCCAATGGATGTAATGGCTTACTCATTTGAATTCCCATAAAGTTTTGTTTTTGTTTATTTTATGGAAGTTAGCTAGATCCTTGCATCATAATTACCTGGGTACTTAGGGTATCTCTTTGATACACTATTTATCTGTCTATATACTACATCATGTATCTATTTATACCATACACTGAAATTGTTGAGACAGCAATTTTGTCATATTCACCTTTTTCCACAGCAGCCCACAGCATAGTGCTTGCCCATGTGAAATGCACAGTAAATAAATACTGGATGCATTGAGATGAACTAGTTTTCATGCTGTTAGTGAGCATCTTTCTAAAATGATAGTAGTGAAACTTGTTCAGCTGGCTGAGTATGCTATGGTCATAACCCTTGTTAGAGACCACCATACTCTTTGTGGAGCATCATTGTTGCCCAGGCTGATTGCAAAGGCACAATTACAGCTCACTGCAGCCTTCACCTCCTGGGCTGAAGCGATCCTCCCACCTCAGCCTCCCAAGGAGCTGATACTACAGGTGCATGCCACCATGACCGGCTCATTTTTCTACTTTTTTTTTTTTTGAGATGGGGTCTTACTGTGTTCCCCAGGCTGGTCATGAACTCCTGGGCTCAAGTGATCTTCCCACTTTGGCCTCCCAAAGTGTTAGTATTACAGGCATGAGCCACCGTGAATAGCTGTTTTTATTTTTAAAGTAAGATTTCCTATATGAATCTGTTCTCTTATAGTGGAACTCCCTTATAATTGATCTGGAGAAAAAATTGTTTTAGCATATTTTTAAGCAGTGTCCAAGACAGTGCTTTGTGATAAGTAAGAGTTTTTCTCTTATGGGTGAAATTCTGGTTAACTGTTGTGAGTTTTCTCTTCAGCTAATGACTATTATTTCAGAGATGTTCTACTAAAGAATATGTCTTTGAGGACAAAAGTCTCTGGTCTCAGGCCTAATACAGCCAGGCTCTAAAATTTCACAGAAAAATTAAACTCACCAAATTTCCTATTATCACCACTATAGCCATCGTTTTCAGTCTCTTCCCCTAATCTAGATTTTAATGCAAGCTGTTTCAAAGAGGAAAGTGCAGGGGTAAAGTTTAGCCTCTTCTAGCTTTTGTGTAAAAAGTGATCATGTGTAGAGAAGCCTGAGGCATTAGCAAGGAACATAAACAGAAGGAATATTTCACCTGCAGGAGAGGTAGCGTTCAGAATGCCCTTTTCGCAATTCACACATGGAAACCAGAAATGAAATACTCAGCATGCCTGTGAAATAATTACCTTGGTCTGAAAGAATTACGAAGCATAGAAAGGATAGGAATTTGGCCAATAGTGTTGTTACAAGCAATGCTAAAAAACAAACACACTAATATCATCGGCGGCACTTTCAATATGCCTCCCCCTGACAATAACACAAACTTTACTCTCTCATGGTTGGGCTTATAACAGGCAAAATTTGAAGAAAATTTATCATGTGAAGAATGCCAAACACCCTTCTTTTTGCTTCTTACACATTCTGTTATCAAGGATATTTTTTCTTGAATGTTTTGGGGGCAAGTTGGAATAGTTTTGCATGGTTTAGTTCAGAATAGAATATTCCTATTTATATTTTTTGACATGCTAAGCTAAGTGTTTTTAATCTAAACAAATTCATTTATTTATAAGAAGACTCTACATTGAGGAATCAAAATGAAGAATAAGATATTATAGATTTTAAAAATCTTCTATACAAGTAGAATAAGGTTTATTGGGACAGCCAGACATATTAAAAGAACTTTAGATTTCTATAACATTTTCCTGACAAAGATTTCTTTACTATAACTTAAACAGCACTTTTTTGAGGACCTTTTCCATTTAGAGTGAATTTAACAATCATAGATTTAATATAGGGTAGCAATTTCCAAGAAATTATTGGACAGCAAAGGATAAGTGAGTCCTGTTCCCTAGGCAACCTCATGGAGGAGTATAACATCCTTCAAGCTCCTAAAATGAAGTTTAGAGTTGCTACTATTTTTGGTTTCAGCTTCCTCTGGAAATGGTTTTTATTCCTTGAAATTATTCTTGTATGTAATGAAGTCTGAGCTCTTTCCAATTATTTTCCCTGTAACGTTAGTCTTGTATGTAACAGCATCTCCATCCTTTGATCTCAGCATGTATGGCTATAAGAGGAATGGCCGCCCTGGAAATGAGATCAAATCGGGGATAGCAACGAATCTCATGAGAAGCGAGGGAAGAGCAGGGACATTTCCAGCCATTTGTCAGGCTTTTGTAATTTTGTGAAGAAAAGTACTCTGGGCTTTTCTGACCCACGCAATCTTTTGTGATTTTTTTTTAAAAGCGAATGTACTATAGGACACTCAGCTTTAGGTGGAAAACATTTTAAATAGAAAAAATGTTGGAATGGGTGCATTTCTGATTCTTTCAGCAGGCTTCTTGTGTGAGTGCCAAGTGCCATCTATTTGGGCATGGCAGCTTCTATGTGGTTCCCCCAGGATTGTCATTCTTTCTTATCTGCCATCTTTCTCTTGGCCCTTTTTCCCTTGTTCTCTTTGCCCTAATTCTGTTTGTATTAAAATGATTTTTTTGTTTGTTTTTTATTTTTGTTTTTGTTTTTTGTTTTTCCCGCACTAGGCCAACAGTGCATACTGAGTGATTGCAATTTTAGGAACACTCATTCCTTAAGGAAGGCGCACTGGGAAATCCCTGCAGAAGGGCCAGGTGTCGGCAACCTCTCAGAAATGGAAGGAGGTCTTGCTGCTGACCCCCACCTCTTCAACATGTTGGAAGTGGTGATATCTTGTGGCCTAGAAAGTCCAGGGGACTTCTGAAAGGCCTTCCAATGAAAATATCTCTTCAGTGTATTCTACCAGTTAGATTCATTTGAGCTATTGAGCTCATCTTTGAAAAAGATATTCCTCTCTGGGAGACTGAGTTTATTCTTGACAGAGTACAACTACTTAAGTCATGTAATGTTTTTTGTTTGTTTTTAAGACACAACCTCACTCTTTCACTTAGGCTGGAGTGCAGTGGCATGATCACAGCTCACTGCAACCTCAAACTCCTAGGCTGAAGGGATCTTCCTGCCTCAGCCTCCCGAGTAGCTGGGACTATAGACACATATCATCACACCTGGTTGATTATTTATTTATTTATTTTTAATTTTTTTTTGTAGAGATGAGGGTCTCACTATATTGTCCAGACTGGTCTCAAACTCCTGGCCTTATGCAATCCTTGGGGCTTGGCCTCTTAAAGTGCTGGGATTTATAGGCGTGAGCCACTACACCCAGCAAGTCATGTAATCTTACTGGTTTCTCACATAGTTGTTTGTGATGCTTGGCTAAAGGAATGGAAGCTGGCAAAGGTGGAATGGGAGAAATGCTGGCATATGGCTTGGTGTGTGCATTCTACAATAAGAGCTGTGGCCAGCCAGAGGGCATCTGACAATGAAGGCTGTGGGTGGGAAGGCACAGGAGGTGGGAGAGAAATGCAGAGGAAAGTAGGAAGGAGAAACACTTGGGAATCATTTGCCTTCTTTGCCATTTTGACTGAGGCTATAGACATGTCTCTCTGCAGCGTTCCATGGTAAGATTTCCTCATGCAGGTGAACCATACATTGTTAATTTATGCTTGTTATATATTAACTACTATCTAGTTCATACTCTATGCCATAGGTGAAGAAGAGAGACTGAATTTTTTTGTTGTTGTTTGCTTTTGCTGGATAATACTGAGAATTATTTAGGTATTCTGTAAACACTTTTTGAAGGCCTCCTGTCAGTCAGGAATTCAACCAAGGACAGGGAGTCCATGCTGAAGGTCCTTGCCCACAAAGACATCATGGTCTCTAAGAGGAGATAAACATTTGTACAAAAATTATATAATCTTACCATGGCACCACAAGGGAAGCAGAAGAGAGGTAGCTTATTTGGCTTGGGGAGTTAAGGAGGGGCATAGAGGAAGTGATATTTCAGATGGCTCTTGGAAGCTGAACAGGAATTTACCAAAGGTAGAAGAAGGAAGGGGAAATGGTAAATGCAAGGGCACAGAGGCAAGAGAAAGAATGAGACATTCTGAGAAAGGTAGAAAACTCAGCATGGCTGGCACAGACGGTAATTTGTGGAGGGAGGAAGGGCATGAGGCAAGACAGGGGGGTTGGGCTCAGGTTTTGAAGAGCTGGAGTGGCTGTAAAGGCATTCAGATTCATATGCAGTTGCAGGGAGCCAGCAGGGGCCTGAAGCAAGGGACTGAAATAACTAGGTTCAAAATTAGATACATAATTCTGGAAACATTGTGGAAGGTGGACAACTCCAAGCTAAGATCTCTTGAGAGAGTAGACATAGGTTATTAAAAATATCGGGCAAGCAGCCAGGCACGGTGGTTCACGTCTGTAATCCTAGCACTTCGGGAGGCTGAGGTCGGGGGATCACTTGAGCCCAGGATTTTGAGACCAGTCTGGGCAACATGGTAAAGCCCTGTCTCTACAAAAAATACAAAAGTTAGTTGGGCGTGGTGATGCACACCTGTAGTCTTAGCTTCTCAGGAGGCTGAGGTGGGAGGCTGAGGCGGGAGGAATGTTTGAGCCTGAGAGGTGGAGATTGCAGTGAAGCCAAGATCGCACCACTGCACTCTGGCCTGGATGACAGAGTAAGACTGTCTCAAAAAAAAAAAAAAAAAAAAGAAGAAGAAGAAGAAGAAAGAAAAGGAAAGAAAAAAGCTACCAAAATTTAAAATGTGAGTGGGCATGAGGGACCTTTACTTTTTGCTTTATACATTTCTGCCTTAGTTGTATTTTTACAATCAATTATTTTTAACTTAAAAACATTTTTTTTTTATGTCAATAGTTTTTGGGGAGTGGGTGATTTTTGGTTACATGGATAAGTTCTTCAGTGGTGATTTCTGAGATGTTGGTGCACCCATTGCCTGAGCAGTGTTCCCTGTACCCAGTATATAGTCTTTGATCCCTTATCCCCCTCCTATCCTTTCTCCTGAGTCCCCAAAGTTCATTGTATTATTCTTATGCCTTTGCATCCTCATAACTTAGTCCCACTTATAAGTGAGAACATCTGATGTTTGGTTTTCCATTCCTGAGTTACTTCATTTAGAATAGTGATCTCGGCCAGGCGTGGTGGCTCACGCATCCCAGCACTTTGGGAGGCCAAGGCAAGTGGATCACCTGAGGTCAGGAGTTCGAGACCAGCCTAGCCAACTTGGTGAAACACTGTTTCTACTAAAAATACAAAAATTAGCTGGGCATGGTGGTGGGCACCTGTAATCCCAGCTACTTGGGAGGCTGAGGGAGGAGAATCGCTTGAACCCAGAAGGCAGAGGTTGCAGCGAGCCAAGATCGTGCCACTGCACTCTAGCCTGGGCAACAGAGCAAGACTCCATCTCAAAAACAAAACAAAAAAAAACTCCATCCAGGTGGCTGTGAATGCCATTATTTTGTTCCTTTTTATAGTTGAATAGTATTTCATGGTGTATATATACCACATTTTCTTTATCCACTCGTTGGTCAATGGGCATTTAGGATGGTTCCATAATTTTACAATTGCGAATTATGCTGCTATAAACAAGTGTGTGCATGTGTCTTTTTCATATAATGACTTCTATTCCTGTGGGTAGATACCCAGTAGCGGGATTGCCGAATCAAATGGTAGTTCTACTTTTAGTTCTTTAAGGAATCTCCATACTGTTTTCCATAGTGGTTTTACTAGTTTATATTTTCACCAGTACTGTAAAAGTGTTCCCTTTTCACCACATCCATGCCAACGTCTAATATTTTTTAATTTTTAAATTATAGCCATTCTTGCAGGAGTAAGGTGGTATCTCATTGTGGTTTTGATTTGCATTTCTCTAATAATTAGTGCTGTTGAGCATTTTCGCATATGTTTGTTGGCCATTTGTATATCTTCTTTTGAGAATTGTCTATTCGTGTCCTTCCACTTTTTGATGGGATTATTTGTTTTTGTTTTGTTTTGTTTTGTTTTTTCTTGCTGATTTGTTTGAGTTCCTTGTAGATTCTGGATATTAGTCCTTTGTCGGATGCATAGTTTGCGAATATTTTCTCCCACTCTGTGGGCTGTCTTTTTACTCTGCTGATTATTTCTTTTGCTGTGCTCCTGTTCTTTGCCCACTTTTAAAAGGAGAAAGGTCAAATCCCACTGCAATAAAATTTTGTGCTTTAGCAGAAAACACTTAAAATCTCCATTTGAGAACCTAGAAATAAAGCCAAATACTTGCAGCCCACTGATCTTCAATAAAGCAAACAAAAGCATAAAGTAGGGAAAGGACACCCTGTTCAATAAATGGTGCTGTGTAAACTGGCAAGCCACATGTGGAGGAATGAAACTGGATCCTCATCTCTCACCTTATACAAAAATCAACTCACATGGATCAAAGACTTAAATCTCAGACCTGAAACCATAGAAATTCTAGAGGATAACATGGAAGAAACTCTTCTAGACATTGGCTTAGGCAAAGAATTCATGACTAAGAACCCCCAAGCAAATACAACAGAAACATAAATAAATAATTGGGACCTAATTAAACTAAAACCCTTCTGCACAGCAAAAGAAATAATCAGCAGAGTAAACAGACAACCCACAGAGTGGGAGAAAATATTCACAAACTATGCATTCAACAAAGACTAATATCCAGAATCTACAAGGAACTCAAATCAACAAGGAAAAAAAAATCCCATCAAACAGTGGGTGGTAAAGGACATGAACAGACAATTCTCAAAAGAAGATATACAAACGGCCAATAAATATATGAAAAAATATGCAACAACACTAATTATCGGGGAAATGCAAACCCAAACCACAATGAGATATCACCTTACTCCTGCAAGAATGGACTTAATTTAAAAATGGAAAAATAATAGATATTGGCATGAATGTGGTAAAAAGAGAACACTTTTACACTGCTGGTGGAAATATACATTAGTTCAACCATTATGGAAAACAGAATGGAGATTCCTTAAAGAACTAGAAGTAGAACTACCATTCAATCCAGCCATCTCACTACTGGGTATCTACCCGGAGGAAAAGAAGTTAGTATGTGAAAAAGACACATGCACACACCTTTATAGCAGCACAATTCGCAATTGCAAAAACATGGAACCATTCTAAATGCCCATCGACCAACTAGTGGATAAAGAAAAGCTGGTATACATACACCATGGAACACTACTCAGCCATCAAACAGAATGAAATAATGGCCTTTGCAACAACTTGGATGGAGCTGGAGGCCATTATTCTAACTGAAGTAATTCAGGAATGGAAAACCAACTATCTCATGTTCTCACTTATAAATGGGCTAAGCTATGAGGATGCAGAAGCATAAAAATGATATAATGGACTTTGGGGACTTGTGGACGGGGGAATGGGTGGGAGGAGGGTGAGGGATAAAAGACTACATATTGGGTGCACCAAAACCTCAGAAATCACCACTAAAGAACTTATCCACGTAACCAAAAACCACCTGTACCCCCAAAAACTATTGAAATAAAATAATAATAATAAAGTTCTATTCAATATTTTTAAGGGAAATACTCATTCCTAAAGTATTTAAAAATTCCTCCAGGGCTTGGTATAAACAAAATTTGAACTGGGCTTTTTGTCTAGGAAGAAAATGGGCATATGTCTCATTCTCCACAAACAATGAAATCTGTTTTTGCACTATCAGTAATTTATTATTTCCCCAGGAATCCTATTAATCTAAATTGCAGATAACACCGAATAAATACTTTAGATCTGCCTATGAACTGTGCATTTATAATTGCATTTACATGTGGGTTTGGAAATCACCCTATAGATAACTGAAAATTGACTGTTTTAGAAAAGAAATGTAGATAGATTATATAAATTTTTTACATGGACTATGGACTCGCTTTTGTTGATCCTTCCCTGTGAACTGTTTTAAGTTCAAATGTATGTGTGGATTAAAATTTTCAGCACATAGATCAAGAAGCTCACCATTAATACAGCCTTGTTCATCACACTCAGTTTTTTGGAATCAAAAAATTGAAAATGTATGTTCTTAATTAGCCAGGTGTGGTGGCATGTGCCTGTGCCTGTAGTCCCAGCTACTTGGGAGGCTGAGATGGGAGGGTCGCTTGAGCCTAGGAGGTGGGGGTTGCAGTGAGCCAAGATGATGCCACTGTACTCCAGCCTGGGCGACAGAGCAAGACCCTATCTCAAAAAAGAAAAGAAAAAGAAAAAGAACATGTATGCTTTTAATTGAAGATGCTAGAAAGCTGTCTTCTGCATGAACTTATTAGATAAACATCCACTTACAGTCCTTCAGAGTAAAGTAACCAAATTTGGCAACTGCACTTCAAAAGAACCAAGATGGCTCAGTGCAGTGGCTCACGCCTGTAATCCCAGCACTTTGGGAGGTCCAGGTGGGCTGATCATCTGAGGTCAGGAGTTTGAGACCAGCCTGGCCAATGTGGTGAGAAACCCCGTCTCCACTAAAAAAAGAAAAAAAAAATTAGCCAGGCGTAGTTGCGCATGCCTATAGTCCCAGCTACTTGGGAGGCTGAGGCAGGAGAATCACTTGAACCCAGGAGGTAGAGGTTGCAGTGAGTTGAGATTGTGCCACTGCACTCCAGCCTGGGTGACAGAGCAAGACTCTTACCTCAAAAAATAAATAAATAAATAAAAATAAGAAAGAATCAAGATGGTGCTGTTCTTCCTCCCCTCATGTAATGTAAGACAAGACAATTAGAACTCATTTTTCTCCTTTACGACATTTATGGAAAACAGTGGTATGAGGATTGTTAGTAATTTAAAAAACGTAGAGTAACTTAAACGTGCTAATATAACGTCTTGTAAGAGATTTGGCTTTAGAGGAAGTTCAAATATTATTATATGCCTGAAAGAAGCCGTTATTTAGGCTGTGAGGTAACAATTCTCATTCTATGTAGCTAAATTCAGAGCTCTCTTTGGTGCCTGAAAATGTCTGCCTGAAACCACCCACTCCTCAAAATGTAGTGCATACATTTTATTTTGGGAAGGTGTTCATGGTGATAGGTTAGCAACTGACTGGCTGCTTAGCTTCATCAATGGTGTACACACACTGGGAAAGCTGCATTCTACCCTTTGTTTCCATTGAAAAACATGCCATTGGAACCCCCACCCTTCCCCCCACCACCAGCTCCAGTAAAACTGCATTGCCTCATGGCCGAAACCTCCCAGGCATCAGCAATTCCTTTAAGGAAGGAGGATGAATAAGAGGATAGAGGATCCTGGAAATCTCAATCTAAAAATTTTAAAACGAGCCACCACTGAAGTCAAGTAAGATGACACAGTCCCTGGTTGACAACCCATAAAACTTTAATGATTCTCTCTACTCTTTGTGTTCTGAGCCAACATATGCACTCAAAAAAATCCGTTATATGTATTGATCTCTTTGATTCAGTTAAAAGTATATATTTTTGGATGATTTTCAAAGGATCATCGTTTGCCAAAATCCCCAACATGTCGATTAATATCAACAAAGAAATAAAAGAGTCTTTTTACTTTAACTACTAGACGGCCATCCTACTCTTTTCTCTGTTGTGGGACTGAGGAGTAAGACAGAATTTAGGGCGGTCAGAGAGGATAAATCTCAATCAGGAGTCCTCTAGAACACTCCTCTTCCTTGTTCTTTTCCTTTATATGCTCTTCTTCTACCTCCTTCTTGTCAAACAAATGAGACGTTTAACATCATATGAATATTTAGATGACTCATTCCTCCAGTGCTCCATCCCTTCCTTCCTTTTGAATTTGCAATCTTTCCTGCTTCTGCAGTTCAAAAATTGCCAAGTGTGAATCAGTGGATGTTGTGAAACATGAAAAAACAACAACAACAACAACAAAAAACTTCTTCCTAAATTCATATTAGCATAAAAATACAATGGCCACAATATTTTTTCAGGGAGGTCAGCTCTCATTTTTTATCATAGCTCTATGTAGGTTAAATTGTGTGGGTGCATTTTAACTACTATGGGATCAAAAAGTCTCAGGACAGCCTGCTGAATTACGCCTAAGAGAAGCTTAGGCTGTTTGCAGTCATCGATGGAATGCTGAAGTCAAAACATTGAAATGATCTTTTCCTTAAATATAAGGAAGCTGTTCATGAGTATTAAAAAAAGATGCCTTTTTAAAGGGAAAACAACAGCAACAACAACAACAACAACAACAACAACAAAGAACTCACCAGAAACACATTTTAGAATTATATGTACTATTTGATCTCAACTATTAATATTTTCTAAAGTAGATAAAATACTGCAAGAAATATAACCAAAAGTTGATAGACATTTCCTCTTGGGACTGGGATTTTGGACAATGTTTTTCTTCTTTATATCTTTGTTACTTTTCTGATGTTTAACAATTACCATATTTTAAACAGCAATAACTTCCCAAATTACTGTCCCTTCCTAAGGAATGGAGAGGCTTGGGGTGGGGTTGGGATGTCATACGTTTGTTTCTTGGTATATTGGGTCTCAAATAATTTTTTCTTTTTGACAATTTAACGTGCAACACGATGTGGAAGGTAGACCTGGCCTCTTACAATTAGACCTAATCCTGCATCTGAGAATTAAAGAGAATAGCATAATCCATTTTTGGTGTGGAAGGGGATGAGTTAAGGGAGGAACCCCTGTGTAGCAGAACAGGGAGGGGTTTTGTGGCAATTATTCCAGGTTCTACGGATGCAAATGATGGCTCTCTTATTATGTGATTATATTAATTTATATGGAATTTTATAAAACATGAAATGGCAAAGAAAATGTCCCAGCCCCAAATTATGCCATTTGGTCACACAGAACCTATGAAGTTAATAGGAATGGCAATGTCATTACTCTAAAAAAAGTACACAGAACAAGGAGGTGGGAGACGGGGCACTAGTTCTAATGATGTCGTGAGCTACAACTGCTGAAATGTGTGTGCCTTTTTTTCAGCCAGGCTGGATTTCTGCCACTAACTCCCAGGAATGGCAGCAAGCAAGCCATGCACGTGCTAGAAGTTCAACAAAGACTCAGATTAATAAATACTCCACATTTGCTTTTCTTCTATCATTTTTATCAAAGGAACTGTTTAGTTATGAACCCTCACCAATATTGTATTTTGTGCTTGGATCCTTTAATATTGTGGGGGTGTTAAGAACATGCTGCAAGAACCCCTATTTTGAAGTCAGACCCAGTTAGAATCCTGATTCCACCACTTAATAGACATGTGTGATCTTGATGGGTTGTTTAATCTCTCTGCATCTCAGGTTTGTACGGACACTGTTTGCCATTGGTCTTGGCTTCAACTCTCACAAACTGTATGACCTTTCTAGACCTCAGTTTTCCCATCTGTAACATGAGGATAACAAAAGTGCCTATTTCATTTGCTTGTTTGAAGATTGATTGAGGCATTCCATGTAGTGTTTAGCCTGCTGACTGGCTGGTTACATGATTTGGATGTTTGTCCCCTTAAAATCTAATGTTGAAATGTCATCCTCAGTGTTGCAGGTAGGACCTGGTGTGAGGTGTTTGGATCATGGGGGTGGATGCCTCATGAATGGCTTGGTGCTGTCCTCAGAATAGTGAGTGAGTTCTCTCTAAGTTCACACAAGATCTGGTTGTTTTAAATAGTCTGAAATCTACCCCCTTGCCCTCTCTTGCTCCTTCTCTTGCCTTTTGATGTGCCTGCTCCCCTTTCACCTTCCACCATAATTGTAAGTTTCCTGAGGCCCTCACAGAAGCAGATGCCAGTGGCATGCTTGTACAGCCTGCAGAACTGTGAGCCAAAATAAACCTCTTTTCTTTATAAATTACCTATCCTCAGGTATTTCTTTATAGCAGTGCAAAAATGGCTTAATACAGCTGGACACAGAGCAAGTGCTTAATTAAAGTTAGTTATTAGTTGTGTCATTATCAGTAGATACAAGATAAACAGATAAACATCATGTTCTGTGGAGTGGTGCATCCAAAACAAATGTTAGGAATTTTTCAGCAATATCCAGTGAGAGCCAATGAATGGTTATTTCTGCAAGTGAATTGTCTAAGCATGTTTACTAAGATGACGTTTTTCCATCTAATCTATGTCTGATATCTGGTATGTTTGTTTGGTTATTGTATGGGTGACATGTATAAGTGATAGGTACTGATCTTTCTGTGTAGAAAGTTTTTCCCCTCTCATTCTAATTGCTACACAAATTTAACAGGAAGTTCAAAACTCGTACCGCTGGAATCTTTTCTTGCAGGTTTTGCTTTTCTTATTTCCTGGCCTTTAGCCATACATCTATTTATAGTTTGCTTTCACTTAATCCCTCCTTTTCTCTTGGGCAGGGCCTTGTATATATGTGTTGATTATAAGCAGAGGGGACTTTACCATAAATTTAGTGAAACTCAAGTTTTAGGGCCTGTCACTTGCATGGGCCACAGGCCCCTTCCAAGATCTTCACTTAATTCTGTATTAGATGTTATAATTTTGTATTTAAAAAAAAAAAACAAACCAGGGTCCCTCAAGTGAAGCTTGAGGCCCCATAAAATCTGGATCTGCCCCAATTATAACTTACAGCTTTTTTTTCAGGTTAAAGACTTGACACATTCAACTTAAAATTGTCTAAAGTGAATGTTACTGTGGGAGCATTCCGAGACTAAGGATATTTTTGTTTTCCTGTTCTGCGTGAGGTCCTGATTACATCTTGCTCTGCTTCTTCAAGAAAAATAATCTATGCCTTCATTAAAGTCCTTTGGCTGGTCAAAATAATGTCAGTATCTGGCTTCTTAAGTATATCCCAGAATTTCAAATGAATAGATAAAGAGGACACCTAACTTTGGGAACGTGCTGCCTCAAACTAAATTCCTTTCTATTTTTTAGTGTAAAGGAAGTGACCAGGTATGATTTTGCAGCCCAGTTTTGCTAAGCACTGTAGATTTCCAGAGTAAGAGAGCAGGGATAGTGCAGTGTGGTGATCATGAGGACTGTTGCAGGAGAACTGCCGTGATCCTGGAGCAAAGGAGGAGGAGGCAAGAGGGAAGGATGTAGGGAATCTAGCCAAAGAATAGAGATCCCAGAATTCGAAAGCTGCTTACCAATTTGGCAGTGCCAAATATGAACAGTAGATGTTTAGGTGGGAGCTTTACCTTTCTAAAGACACAGATTATCGGCCTATTGCACATCCACTAACCACTTCTTTACAAAAGCTTTGAACTCCCAATAATGTTTCCAATGTGGATATCACCCAATAAGTAGCTGAGAATACTAGACTATGTTGAATGTATTTCAGATTAGGTTGAGTTGCATGTGAAAAAAGTAACAGTGGTTTAAAAATAGAAACTTTTTTTTTTCCTGCGAGACACAGTGGCTCATACCTGTAATTGCAGCATTTTGAGAGGTTGAGATGGGAGGATCGCTTGATGCCAGGAGTTCAAGACCAGCTTGGGTAATATAAGACCCCATCTCTACAAAAATTTCTGTAAAAGAGCCTGGTGTGGTGGTATGCACCTATAGCCCCAGCTACTCAAGAGGCTGAGGTGGCAGGATTGCTTGAGCTCAGGAGTTTAAGATTGCAGTGAGTTGTGACTGTACCACCACACTCCAGCCTGGGTGGCAGAGCAAGACCCTGAGAAGAAGAAGAAGGAGAAGGAGAAGGAGGAGGAGGAGGAGGAAGGGGAGGAGGAGGAGGAAGAGGAGGAGGAGGAGGAAGAGGAGGAGGAAGGGGAGGGGGAAGGGAAGGGGAAGGGGGCAGGGGAATAAAAAAAATTTTCTTCCTCCTCTTACATAAAAGAAGTCTGGAGGGAGGTAGTACAAATCTTGTGTGGAGACTCCACAGTCATCAAGAACCCAAGCTCCATCCAGCTATCCCCACCTCCTCCCCTAGCATGTAATCCTTCTTCCTATGGTTCAGTATTGCTGCTGGAGCTCCAGCCATTACATCCTCACTGCAGTTGAAATGATGGAGGAAGCCCTAAGTATAGCCTTTTCCTTTAAGGAACCTTTCTGGAAATCTCACATGACACTTTTACTTATATCTTATTGCTCAGATTTTAGTTACATGGCCACACAGTCATAAAGAGACTGAAAATACAGTCTTGTTTGGGCAGTATTGAGGTCAGCTAGAAGTCAGGGTTTTGTTGAGGAAGAAGGAAGAATGGATGCATGGGCAAGCAACAGTCCTGCCATGCTATATTTGCCTTTAAACTACAGTATATATTGCTATTTTCTTTATTTTATAAAATGCTTTCTTCAGTACATTTCATAGGATCTGAATTTGTATTAATGTGCAAACTGGTATTGATCAGAAGTAAATTTAGAAAACATCAGATTGTGCCTTTCTGGGCACTCCTGGTGTAGAGAGATTCTTGGCATAGAGGGATATTAACTTTCAAAAGATATTGGGAGAAAAGAGGGACTGTGCTTCTTTCTAAAATATTGTGGCTGTCTTTAAGTTTACCTAGCTAGCCCTCAACTTCTAAGGAGGATGAAGACTTAGAGTTGTAGACTTGCCTCAAAGCCGTGGTTTGTGTGTGTGTGTGTATGTGTGTGTGTGTGTGTGTGTTGTGTGTGTGTGTGTAAATGCAGCTAAGACTCAGAGCAGAGGAATGATGTTTGGGATGTGGAATCCCCTGTCACTAATTAATTACTTTGTGATCTTAAGTATATCATTCGGTTTTATGTGTTAAATAAGGAGTTGGATCAGATTTTCACAAAGTCCCTACTGGCTGTAATCTTCCATAACCCAGAACCTGTGAGGTCCATTTAACCATCCACCTATCCACCCATCCACCTATCTACCTCTCCATCTGGTCTGTTTGTCATACATCCATTCACCCACCCAGCTACCCATCCATCTATCAAATATTTTTGAGCACCTGCCAAGTGCCTATAGTGTGCTAGAGGCTAGGTATTAAAAAATAAATAATTATCAGGCATATAGTCCAGTATAAGGCATAAGGAATATACACCTCTTTTGCCTCTTGTCAGATGAAAATGCAGTTGAAGAAACTTTTCAATTTCATCTGCTAGTGTACTGTATATAGATGGCTTTTGGCTATCATGTTTGAGATACTTCTGTATATTTCCTGTACCAAATTTTAATTTTGCCTCTGAGCCACTTCCCAAAATATAGCTACTGTTATTCACAGAAGGCACATTTTGATAGTAACTTAAATCAGACTATCTTAATATTTTTTGGATTATGGAGAGTGGGTGAAAATAACAACAGCTAACACTGATGGCGCTCTTACTCTGTGTTAGGTTCTGTGCATGGTGCTTCACATGCATTTCTTGTTTAGCCTCAACACAGCCCAATGATATGGATGATATGGGTCCTATTGCTTTCCTCTGAATCACCGAGGGGCTAAACAACCTGCCTGAGAGTCAAGGTCCCCAACCACGACATTGTTCTTAGGAAAGTGCTTATGTGCACAGACATACATTTTTGCACACAGTTCCAGAGACTATAAGCCTCGCTGAAACCTTGGCATGTGTTTAGGAAATTCCAACCTTGTTATATCATAATTAAGAAAGCAGCTGGTTAGAAAACTATCCTATACCTTCCAAGGCCAAAGATTACCAGCATGTGGATATCTTCTGCATCTGAGTGTGGGCTGAGGCTGAGAGTGTTGTGCACACATACCATGAAAAGCTCACCTGGTGTTATCAGCCAAGGCCAGTGATTCTCAAAGTGTGGTCGTTGTACCAGCAGCATCACCAGCAGCTGGGCTCTTATTAGAAACACAAGTACTTAGGCTCCACTTCAGATCTACTGAGTGAGAAGCTCTGTTTTTATGAGCCCTCTTGGTGACACTGCTGTGTGTGATCCTCTGAGTGGCACAGTCCAGTAGGACTTTGTGTGGTAATGTAGATGTCCTGTGTCTGCACCGTCCAGTATGGTAGCCACTAGCCATATGTGGCTATTGAGCACTTGAAATGTGGCAGAGAAACTGTAATTTTAATGAATTAATTAAAATTAAAGTGGCCACATGTGGCAAGCCTCTACTGTTCAGGATAGCAGCTCAGTGGTTTTCCTAAACATTCCAGTGCCTTACATCTGAACAGTTCACTTCCTTGTACACACCCACAACAAAATAAAAAACTGAATGCCATTTGGATAATTACATATTGATATTATCCATTTCCTTATTTCAGTGTTGATCTCATTTAACTAGAAAATATATTTGAGATGGGAGCCTTATAGTTTAATGCTAATGAAATATTCCATAAGATAAAACCAATTTGTATCTATTTCCAAGTCCTATCAGAATTTATGTTAAGTCATCCTTTCTCAGATTATTGCCCCTGCTTTAGATCATGGTGATAAGAGTTTTAGAAAAATCCAGCAATGCAAATTTCTTGATGCAATGCAGCCTGTACTTGAAGGGCAGTTGTGGTGCCCTGTATACTGTCAGAGGGGGAGATGACCAGCAGAAATTCCTGGTGTTCCACAAAAAGGAAGTGACATGAATAGAGAAATGGGCAGAAAGGTTTTAGTGGCATTTTGAGGAATAGCAAAGAATTACATTTGGCTAGGTGTCGTGTGCATAAAGAGTTGAAAATCAAGACCCTAACAC
Source organism: Theropithecus gelada (assembly GCF_003255815.1). Taxonomy (NCBI): domain Eukaryota; kingdom Metazoa; phylum Chordata; class Mammalia; order Primates; family Cercopithecidae; genus Theropithecus; species Theropithecus gelada. The sequence continues at coordinate 134,847,199 of NC_037671.1, read as the reverse complement.
AAAGTTTGTGCCCCATGGAACAATGGAATTGATAACTGCTATTATTCGTAACTGCCAACCCTCGACCTCTCTTGTCTTCTCTCTTTCCATCAGTGAGGTCTGAAGCAAGGTGATCACAGAGGTGGAGGATGGGAGGCCAGGGGGAGGGTGTTACGGAGGCAGAATAGGTGGGACTTGTTATCTGATAGGATATTGCACCTGCTGTGAGCCAGGACCTCTGATAGGAACTTGATACCTAAAGAGAAGTTAGATTCCTGCCCTGAAGGAACTTACAACCCAGGTAAGGGAATCAAAAGATCAACACAAGAGTGACCATGCTACCTACTTCACTAGAACTCTGCGTGGGGTTCGGAAATGGAGGACATCAAGGTGGCTCTGACAGGTCTAATGTGAGTTGTTGTGTTGGGGTTAACTGCAGCACTGGGACTCATATGTTGTATGACTGGAGAGGGAAAGTTGAGACTTGGAGGTTGATTAATTAAAGGTGATACTAAAGTCTGAGGCGAGGCTAGACTCAGTGGTAAAAATAATTTCCTGTATATATTTTTTCAAAGCTGTATTCCTCAGTCGTGTGTGTGTGTGTTTTGTGTGTGTATGCACATGTGTGTACACACACATCCCAAGACTTCTTAATGTTGTCTCACCTCCTCTCATTTCTGGCTTCTAACACTTGACCCCACTCACTGCTGATCCTTTCATTATTTTTATCCCTAGTTTCTTCTCACTTATATTTTAGTATATGCTTAAAACACAAGCAAAAACTAAATACCAAATGCGTTTCTTCTGTGTCCCTCTAAATTAATGCTTGCTTTTTGCATTGGGGCCGTGTTTTTTTGTTTGTTTGTTTTTTCTTAAGTCACATTACTGGCTCCAGAATGCTCTGAGGTTGACCCAGTTCCACCATCTAAGGGCAAAGATTCTCCTACTGAACCCCAAGAGCATGTCTTCCTGAAGATTTTATTTGGATGTTTACTTGGGTTATTTGTTTATACATCTACTCATTTAAGAATCATTTATAGATGTCTGAGTTTTATGTCCCATATCCTCCCAAAAATACTTTGAAACACTTACAGATAAATTAACCAGGTGATGTAACTTTAAGGCATTGGGTTCTGATCTTAAGGTGAGAAATTTGTTTTCAGCTTCCCAGGGAAGTAGGGTACAAATGAAAACAGAAGAGCAGCTGCCGGGAGCTGTCCGTGGTTCTGCCGTTGACCTTCTGCCTGACTCTGCCCTCTGCCAGGTCGCTTGCTACCGCCTCAGTCCTGCCTACGTTTGTGCTGCTTGGTTCCTGCTTGGTTCTTTACTGTTGCATAGGAATCATCCTGCTGACTTCTGACATCTTGGCTGGTCACCAGCTCACCCATCATCTGTCCCTGACTTGGGTTTCTGGGGCTGCGTATTCTATCACCTCACCCAGCTCAGGAGATTCTTGCTCAGCAGCCTCAGGTTGGATTATTTCATCAAGCTCCATATCTGGCCAGAAAAAAAGAGTCTTTGCTTGTAAATGTTTTCCTCATTTCCTTTTTAATTCATTTGAAGAGTGTTGTTCCCTGCAGAGGTCATTTTTATAAGCTAATTACTACATAAAGTTATTTTATTTTATTATCAGTTCAGAATTGGTCCTACATTAGCTTAGAGTGACCCTTCATATTTCTTGTAATCTGTAGGGCAAACTTCATCTCTTTTTTTCCTAGTGATAGCAGAAATCTTGTACTATTATATTTCTGCCCGTTGACAGTGATAATTGAAACTGATTTAGTGTGTTTAAAGTCTAAGACTCTCAAAGAGACTTTTAATCCTCTTGTTCACATTCACAATAGATTAATTTGTTCTACTTTTCTGCAACAACAAGACCCTCTTTCTAATGCATTTAGCTTCTAGTTTTGCAGGTACAGATATGTCTTCCTTTAAGTAAACTTGATATATAAAAGCCTAGATATATTTTATCATTAAGTAACAACTTTTCACCATTAAACGAAAAAGCAAGAAGTTGTATTGATGTAATTATTTTAAAATTGTGATTGAATATTGGCCCAAAATGTAATGAATATGGAGAATGAATGTTGATTTGTTTGGGTGGTAGGGAATTGATGATAATCCAATTATTTATTTATTTTATGTATTTATTTTATTTCTTTTTGAGATAGTCTTGCTCTGCTACCCAGGCTGGAGTGTGGTGGCATGATCTCGGCTCCCTGCAGCCTCCGCCTTCTGAGTTCAAGTGATTTTCCTGCCTCAGCCTCCCAAGTAGCCGGGATTGCAGGTGCATGCCACCAGGCCTGGATCATTTTTGTGTTTTTAGTAGAGACAGGATTTTGCCATGTTGCCCAGGCTGGTCTCGAACTCCTGGCCTCAACTGATCCACCCACCTCAGCCTCCCAAAGTGCTGGGATTATAGGTGTGAGCCATCATGCCTGGCTGATAATTCAATTTAAAAAATATTCATAAATAACTAGATGATGTGGCTAAATAAATAACTGAACTCATTTACAACACTTCTTTTCAGAATTCTGTTTTACAAAATGAGAAATTTCATAAAAGGCATCAGTAAGTGCCTTAGAGTATATGATTGTGGCCCCAAAGCATGGAGGCAAGCAGCTGAATTTGCAGGTCAGTTAGAGCCTGAGTGTAAAGCCCCTCATTCTGGTTAGGGGATTGATAAACTGCATGGTTCATATTGACATTTTATTGGTGTTACTTGTGTAGCTTTGGCTCTTAGGGGGCTCAGTTGTTTTTATAATCGATAGTAATTGCCAGTTTTAAACTCTAATATGCATTTTCCAGGTAGGAAAAAGCGTATATCCTTTTAAATATTTAATATAAAACAATAAGTTGAAGCATTTTTTATCAAAATATTTAAAATGAAACATTATGTAAAGACAGTTTAACATGTATTTAGTTAAAACGGATTTGTTCTCTCTTCCTTTAAATAGCATGCAGGTTTTTGTCTACTCGAGGGAATTGTTCAGACATGGAGGCGGAGGTGGGTTTAGGAATGCCCTCGCGTGTCATGTGGCTTCAGGATGAGAAAAGCAGCTGGGTGCTGACTGGGCTGGTGGCAGCAGAGGAGGCTTTTATGGTTTGTCTGCACTGGGCTCCCAGCTTAGCACAACCTGCCTTGTCCTCAATGCCTCAAGAGCCAGGGACAGGACGGTGTTAGGACAATTAAAAATTGTAAACCATAACCATTTTTTGAACCTGCTATCCTGCTTTCGGGGATTTATGCTAAGAAAATAACAGAACACACACACAAACTTGGTTGCCCAGTTTGTTGATCACATCAGTTTGTAACATCATCCATTTGGGAAAATATCTAAATGGCCACCAGAAAGAGGACAGATTAAATAAATTAGATAATTACAAAAGCTGTTAAGAATAAGTTATTGACAGAGGCTTTCATATTTTTTTTAAGCAAGAGAGCTCTTTTCCCAAATGAAAATTTGTGAGGGATTCCAAATATGTCAAGGAGATCAAAGGGGAGCTGCTCTTGAATTAAGATCTGGAGCTTCACCCACTTGCCATCTTCCTCATCCCTCCTGGGGACCCGCAGTCACCTCCTTCAGATTCTGAAAGCTCTGAGGGCCTCTGTTTGAGAGAAAATTTTAGAGGAAAATTTATTGACATGGAAATATATTCATGGTCTGTTATGTTAAAAAGCAGATTTCAAAACATAGGATAATTTCAATTTTGTAGAAACTATGTGTTCCAGTTATGCTCATACGTGTTAGAATTTGTCTTTTGTGTGTGTGTGTGTGTGTGTTTACAGCAAAGAAAAATGTTTGGGAGTTCAGAAGTAAACTGTTTTAGAATTCTAGATTATCGGTATTTTACTTCTTTTTTCTTTTTTCTTATCTATGATTTTAATTTTTAAATAATGACCATGTATGCTTTTATAAGAAAATATTTTTTGGTTAAATGCATATTAATTTCTAGAATGCACAGCTTTGGAGTATATAGTACTTGACACAATACAAGTAACTTTCACCTTTTTTAAGAAAGATGTTCATAAACAGCACTTAGTCTCTGTTCTAGTTATCTATTGCTTCATAATGAATTCGCCCCCAAGCTTAGCTTTTTAACCCAACCATTGATCCTTTGATGCTCTCTCGTAGTTTATGTGGGGCAGAGTTTTGGGAAGGGCTTTGCTGGGTGCTTCGGGCTCAGGGTCTCTCATGCAGTTGAAGCCAGATGAAGGCTTGGAGCAGCTGGGGGTTGGCCAGGCATCTCTCTCTCTCTTCCTATTGACTCAGGACCTCTTTATGGGTCTCTCTGCAAAGGCTAGTTTGGATTTTCTCATAGCAGTACAGCCTCAGGGCAGTCAGACACCTTTCCTGATGGCCAAAGTTTTCAAGAATGAATATACCCTTGAGCAAGGTAGAAGCTGCATTACCCTTTACCACCTAGGCTTGAACGCCACTTAGAATCACTTCTACCAGACTGTGTTAGTCAGTCAGTCATTCATAGCTCATCACAATTCTGGAGGATGGGCTACATAATTGGTGGGGCCCAGTGCAAAATAAAAATGAGGGGTCTTTTGTTCAAAACCAGTTAAGAACTTCAAGACAGTGACAGCAGAGTGTTAAATCAAGAACTAAACCTTTCTAGGCTTGGGGCCCTGTGTGACTACATAGGTTGATCCCATGTCTCAGTGGTGGGGGTGTCAAGGCCACATGTAGAAAAGCATGTTAGATGGGAGATAATGGTGTTACATCTTCGGAAAATAATATCTACTACATTCTCTGTGACTCATCTCCAATTAATTTGGTGGCTCACACTTTTACTATCTAAAACCACAGTTAGCCATTAACTGTAGAGGAGACACTACAGGCTGCCATAATAGTAAAAAGGATGTATTCTAAAAACCCTTATGGAGATGATGGTTGCCTCTAAATAGCAAAAATACCTGGTTTAGATTTGTTATGGGTTGAAGAAATTCACAGATTAAAGCCCTAACTCCCAGTGTGACTGTATTTAGAGATAGGGGCTTTAAGGAGGTGATTAAGGTTAAATGAGGTCATAAGGGTGGGACTCTAATCCAACAGGACTAGTGTCCTTGTAAGAAAAGGTGGAGATACCAGGAGTGTGTGCAGAAAGGCCATGAGAGGACACAGGGACAAGGCAGCCATCTGTAAGCCAAGTGGGGAGGACTCAGGAGAAACCAAACCCGCTGACACCTTGATCTTGGGTTTCCAGCCTCCAAAGCTGGGTAAAATAAATTTCTGTTGTTTAAACCACCCGATCTGCTCTGGTTTAAATGTTTTTATCTCCTCTAAAATTCATGTTGAAACTGAATCCCAATGCAGCAGTTTTTTGTTTTGTTTTGTTTTTTAAGGCGGAGTTTTGCTTTGTCTCCCAGGCTGGGGTATAGTGGCACCCTTTCGGCTCACTGCAACCTCTGCTTCCCGGGTCCAAGCAATTCTTCTGGCTTAGCCTCCTGAGTAGCTGGGATTACAGGAGTGCAGCACCACACCGGCTAATTTTTGTATTTTCAGTAGAGACGGGATTTCCCCATGTTGACTAGGCTGGTCTCGGACTCCTGGCCTCAAATAATCTGGCTGCCTTGGCCTCCCAAAATGCTGGGATTACAGGCATGAGCCACTGCTCAGCTGTATGCAGCAGTATTAAGAGGTGTGGCCTTAGCCAGGCACGGTGGCTCACGCCTGTAATCCCAGCACTTTGGGAGGCCGAGGAGGGCGGATCACAAGTTCAGGAGATCGAGACCACGGTGAAACCTCGTCTCTACTAAAAAATACAAAAAATTAGCCGGGCGCTGTGGCGGGCGCCTGTAGTCCCAGCTACTCGGGAGGCTGAGGCAGGAGAATGGCGTGAACCCGGGAGGCGGAGCTTGCAGTGAGCCAAGATCGCGCCACTGCACTCCAGCCTGGGCGACAGAGCGAGACTCCCTCTCAACAAAAAAAAAAAAAAAAAAAAGAGGTGTGGCCTTTAGGATGTGTTTGAGTCAGGAGGGCTCTAGCCACGTGAATGGGATTAGGTGCCCTTATAAAAGGGCTTGATGGAGGGAATTTGCCTCTTTACTCCCCTTCCATCCTTTCTGCCATGTGAGAATACATAGGTGATGCCATCTCTGAAGAACAGGTTCTCACCAGACACCAAACCTGCCAACCTTGAACTTGGACTTCCCAGCTTCAGAACTGTATAATATAAAGTTTTGTTCTTTATAGATTACTTAGTCTAAGGTATTTTGTTAGAGTGGTACAAACATACTAAGACACAGACCTAGCAGACTAATACAATATCTAAGACTTACAAATATTTACTTTAGTTGTCCTATTTATTATTTTCTTTATTAGTCATCTTAATCCATTGAATATCCCAGGTTCTCTGTCAACTGTCAAGTAAAACCAAATCTAATAACAGATGCCAGTTTTATTAATATTCCATCTTTAAAAGCATTCTCATGAATAAAGGCTTTATTATTCATTTTTTCTGGAGTATTATTTGTGTCCAGTAAAGGTTCCTGTCCACTGTACTACTGTAGTTGATTTATGGATTTATATAAAGTAATATTGCTTTTAATAACTAGGGTCAATTGTTTGCTAATTTAGCCATGAATAACTTCTCTTCCCCTTTCTGTGTATGCCACTCCTCCCTTCAAGGGCTGGAATCTATTTCACCTCCCCTTGAATGCAGGCTGGGCTTGCAATTTGCCTTGACCAATGGAATGCAGTGGAAGTGATGTTTGTGACTCCCAGAGCTAGGCTTTACTTAAAAGGTGTTGCAGCTTCCATTTCTACCCTCTTGCAGGCCAGCAAACATGTCATAGAATCTGCGTGTTTTGCTTGAGAGCCCCCTTAAAGGGGAACAGGCTCAGATTAGAAACTGTAGATGTGAGGATGTTGAGTAGTCTGAATGAGTTCCCATACAGGGAATAGCAGAGGGCCAAAGACAAACCGCCCCTACTAGGCCTGATTGTGTGGCTGAGAAGGAACCAAGGAATGAAGTAGAGGAGTTTCATGATGGTGGTTTCAACTGACTTTGGAAACTTGTTGACCTGCCCTGGGTTTGGCACTTGGCGAGGTCAGAGCTGTCAGTGTTGGCTGATATAAGGACTTATCCATTAGAATGATAACCATAATTGTGTTAGATGGTTGCTGGCCCTTGGATCTCCGGAGTAGGGCACTTTTTTCTAACCATTGGCCCTGGGAATTGGCTCCTAAACACATTGCAGAAGCCCTATTGCAAAAGCTACCCTGAACACTGTGAAGGGTTGAATTTTATCTCCCCCAAATTAATATGTTGAAATTCTAAACCTTAGTACCTCGGAATATGACCTTATTTGGAAATAGTGTCATTCCAGATGTAATTAGTTAAAGTGAGGTCATACTGCAGGAGGGTGGTCCCTATTGCAATCTGACTGATGTCCTTATAGAAAGAGGAAATTTGGACAGACGGAGAGAATACCATGTGAAGATGAAGGCAGAGATCAGGTGATGCAGGAGCCGCGGAATGCTGAAGATTGCTAGCAAGCCACGGGAAGCCAGGCAAGCGGCATAGGCACATTCTCTCTCATGGCTCTCAGAGGGACACTTGATCTTGGAATTCCAGTCTTCACAACTGTGAGACAATACACTTCTGTTATTTAAACCCCCCAATCCATGGTCTTTTGTTACGGCAGCCCTTGGAAATGGATACAAGCACCCATGCCTCTTCCTCTCCTTTCCTCGAATCTCTGCAGTTCTAGGTGGATGATCACAGGGATAAACTTGTGCCTATCATGAGGAAGCTGCCAGGTGCCATCAGGTTTAATCTAGTTAAAAATGAAAATTCTCATTTCTTCAAAAGATTTGTGAAAGTCAATTGATTGGATATTGCAGGTACAAGGAAAAGGAGAGAATTTTTGATAGGAGGACCCCTTTAATACACTGGAAATAATACCAAATACGTTGTTTCATCTACTTTCTTTGAGACCTTTCTACCCAAGAATGTCACTTATTCCAGAGTTTTCTGGGTGTTAACCTTAAGTTGTTTTTCTCCACAAACCTGATTTATCCTAACTGTATTAGTATTGGCGCTTGATTATTCCCATCTAATCATTTGTATGATTTTTAGTGGCATAATTGTTGAAAGCTGATATTAGAATCTTCAAAGTGGCATATCCTATTCAGCAGTGTTTAGTGCTTTATAATAACAATAATATTGGATGCATTATGCAGTAATAATGGAAATCACATTTGCGAAATCATTGCAGTAATGGGACGTTTTAAAATGCAAGAAATAGAAAAAGCACACTGGAAGAGCAGAGCATGTTTTATTCACAGCCTTTTGGCTGCCTGTACTCTCAGGTCAGAAGGCAGAGAAGAGCTTATGTGCTCCCCAGGGGGCACCACCCTGGGCTGCATGATTTAGGCGGCTTTTCAGTCACTGGAATCAAAAGAGGGTGGGAGCATTGTTGTGTTTGAAAATACTTTTTGCTCTTTAGAATAGATTAGCATTTTATAAATGAAAATTGGATTTTCAAAGAAAGGCTCTGCTGCGATTTAGCCTAATGATTTGGTTCCCTTTGATTTGCTCATAACTTCTGATTGATAGTTTATTTTTAAGATGTTTGGAATAAATATACAAAATATATTCCTTATACATCACTAATAGAGTTTTTAGGTCAATTTAAAGCTGATGAACTTTACTCTGTCCCTTTAATACTTCGATGTATTCCTCACATTCAACATATGCAAACTCACAGAAAACCATGGTGAACATGACTCTGTAAGGAACCTAAGACATTTTTGGCTATGTGAATTGATAGAACAAATGCTGGTTTTAGGTTCTGGATATTTTCTATACCAATTAGACACTTTTATGAAGTTTTGATTAAATATTTCCTTTGGCAGCTTAATTCCCCTTATTCCAGGATTATTCTGTTTAAAATTTGCCAAGATTAAACAAAGCCATGGACATGCCAGGGCAGCAGAGTTGGGAAAAATGAGTGAAATAATTTATTTATTAATAGTGTTTTATTTTTATTTATTTATTTTTATTTTTTATTTTTTTTGTAGAGATGAGGTCTCACTATGTTGTCCACGGTTGTCTTGAACTCCTGGGCTCAAGTGATCCACCTGCTGGGATTACAGGCATGAGCCACTGCACCCAGCTAAATTTCACTGTGTCTGATTCACAATAATTATTTTAGCCTGTTGTGTATTCACATGCAACCTGTCTTTGCTCAGTTCCTCTCATGAAGAAAGGTTTTGTTTTGTTTTAACTTTTTCTCTTTGAGTTTGGAACTATTGAACAGACAAGCTGGTTTACAGACACCCAGTCTTTCCTAAGGCACTCAGTATTCTTGGGGTATTACCATCACTTTTTCCTTGGTGGACCGGGAGGTACAATCCAAGGCAAGAATGTGAAACCGTGTCTCACAGAGTCTCAGGCATCAGGACAAAGCCCATTTTCTTGTAGCTGTTATATGTAAATTCTGTGTACCTTCTCTTCCATTCAACTCTGAAATCACCCAAGGAATGTGTGTTAGGCTGCTGTTGTGTTGCTATAAAGAAATATCTGAAGCTGGGTAATTTATAAAGCAAAGAGGCTTACTTGGCTTATGGTTCTGCAGGCTGTACAGGAAGCATGGTGCCGGTACCAGCTCCTGGTGAGGCCTCAGGGAGCTTACAGTCATGGTGGGAGGTGAGGAGGCTCCAGCCTGTCAGATGGCAAGAGAGGGAACAAGAGAGAGGGGGGCAGAGGTGCCACACTCTTTCTAAACAGCCAGATATTACGTGAACTCAGAGCTAGAACTCACTCACTATCTCGAGGACAGCACCAAACCATTCTTGAGGGATCCACCCCTATGACCCAAACACCTCCCACCATACCCCACTTCTACCATTGGGAATCATATTTCAAGATGATATTTGGACAGGACAAACATCCAAACTATGTCAGAATGTTTCTGTGACACAAGGAGCCTCACATTTGAGCCTCATATGAGAAACTTATCAAACAGACATGCAATGAGAAGGGAAATAATGGGTAGCATACATCTTGGTGTTTATCTGTTTTTCTAAACAAGCAAAGTTATTTTCACTTTCATGGGGCAGGATATTCATGACTTCAGTCAGCAGCTTCCTGAAGGGCTGCTTAAGGTTCTGCTGTCCCCTCGTGGGGCTACAGCCTTTGCAGTGATTTCCTCCAGCCTCATTATTCCAGTTTATGTCTGAATGCTGTCAGCTTTCCTCCATGTGGTAAAATTATCCCCCTTGAAAAGTGCTCTGCAAATGTAAACTGGCAATATTGATAATAATACTTTATTCACTGACCTATATTCGCTCTCTAGATAGCACCTTATTTTCCAGACTCCAAACCTCTTTGGGACTCTGAGTTACCCATTTTTCCTCTTGGGTGTATTGGAAGAGGCAATGTTATGTAGGGGTTACGAACACAGGCTCTGTAGACAGACTCTGTTCAGAGTTCACCACTGCCTCTCTAGCCATGTGACTGGGGATGGGTTCCTCACTGAGTCTGGTTTCCTAAACTTTAGGGATACTCACAGAATCACCCGTACAGTGTTGTTGAGACGATTAAATGGATATTGCAAGGGGAAACCCTTAGCATGGTGTCAGGTACATATAATTACTTGGTAAAGATGAACTTTCACTGTGTTTAGGGTTCTGGTGTTCTAACGGATTTTTTGCATGGGCAGTGAAGAGGAGCGGATTCTCATGACTTGATTAATTGCAAAATATTGATCTTCCCATCCTCTTCTTCCTTTATTCTGTCTCACTTGAATGTGAACTTGTGTTCATTAAATAAGCAGAGGATGGTGTTGCTGCTTTTTTTTTTTTTTTTTTTTTTTTTTTAGAATGCTATACTGGTATGTACATTGTAAAGAAATCATAGAATAATAATTTTTTTTATAGTCCAATATTCAGATACTCAATAACTTTTTCCTTGGTGTCCAGTCTTGATGAAGTTGGAGTTGGGGGAATGAGGCTTGCAAGATAGTCCCTGCAGGCAGTGGCCCTCTGTCACTTCCTTTCTGTAGACACCTTCTGTCAGGACTTGGCTGAGTTTCCTGGGGTGGCAGATAGTTTGTGGGGTGCACAGAGGTCTGTGATACCCTCGCTCTACCTTCTCCTTCTCAGATATCCATTCCCACTGGGCAAAAAGCAAGACAGTCTGTTGTGATTTTTGCCTGGCATTTCATCATTTGTGTATTAACATATGTTAACATAACAGGCTCACGCCTGTAGTCCCAGCTACTCAGGAGGTGGATGCAGGAGGATTGCTTGAACCCAGGAGTTTTATACCAGCCTAGGCAACATATTGAGACCCCCATCTCTTAAAAACAAGAACAAAAAACCAAAACATTTAGTATGGAATGGGGTTAGAAATTCATGTCATAAATGGCCACTTGAAAACCACCCTCAGCTCTAAAATTTTAAAAATTCTGCTTCCTTCAGAGATAGTTATAATGTGAAACTCCCGATATCAAGATGGCTTTACTAAATCTGCTGATCTCATTTCATTGCTTTGTTATAGATTGACGTTCTCAAGGCAGATCTGGAAAGTGCAGAATGGAAAGTTTTGGAAAATCTTATTCTGGAAGATGTTCTTGAGCGGATTGGACAGCTCATCTTTGAGATCCATCTCCACTGGCCTGGGTTTGAGGTCAGTGGCAGTGACAGCAGCGTCGTGAGGTTCTGGTACAGCCTTCTCAAAGAGTTAGAACAAAAGGATTTCAGGCTTTTTCACAGTTATAAAGATTTATCTAAACCTCAGCTATTCTTGAAGAAAGACATTTTCAATGCAAGTAGCTGTTACACTCTGAGTTGGGTGAATACAAGATGGAAATAGGATGCAGGATGTCCTCAAGAGCACAAGAAAATATTTGAAGAATGGAGCATGTCCGCGATTCTAATCATGAGTTTACTCATCCAGTCTCCCGCTAGCCTGTGCCCTGCTTGAGGCAGGGAGTGTGTTATTGCCTTTGCAGTGCATGCAGCCTGGTGCTTGGCATGTGATAGGGGCACAGTTAATACTTGTTAAAGGGAGGAACACAGTCACCCCTATTTGCCCAGACGCTTCTTTCACCGTAACCTGGAAGATTATCCCCCATTCATCTCAGTTTTCCCTAAAATTCTCTGTGTATCTGTAATCTATGAATTCACCAACATTGAAATGAAATTATATACATTTCCTTTTTTACTAGGTTGGTGAGATTTTTAAGTTCTTCGCCTACTGTTTAAAATAGGGTTTTAAATTTGAATTTGACTCTGCTTTTTCAAGATTTTTCTTATTTACCTTGTCAGTGATATTCTTTACAACATTGTTGATTTCAGTCATTCCTTCTCAGCCTTTGCTGAGGCTGTGCTGTGGCTTTATAAGCAGCAATACTTCTGATTTCTGGGAATTCAGATGCACCAAATTCTGTCACTGAGTTAAAGAGACTAGACTATCAAGAGTTTCAACTCGAAGGTGTAAATTCCAGTTCGAGGCCGAGTCTGAAGGCAGGAGACCCATGTCCCAGCTTGAAGACAGCCAGACAGAATGAATTCTTCCTTACTCTGCCTTAGGTTCTATTTAGGCCTTCAGGTGGTCGAATGAGGTCCACTCACACTGAGGTGAAGAATCTGCTTTATTCAGTCTACTGATTTAAATATTAATCTCATCTAGAAATATCCTCATAGATACACCTAGAATAATGTTTAACTAAAGATCTGGACGCCCTTTAGTCAAGATGACACATAAAATTAACCATTGTAGGTAGGTAGGTAGATGGATAGATAGATAGTTAGATATATAGATAGGTTTTCCTACTGGCATGTTTCACCATTTTCTTGTTTCCATCTGGCTCCTTCAGTCTGTGCTCTCCTCGCTGAAGTAAGTCCTTTAATGCTTACTTCATTATGAGTCCATGAGTGATATGGTTTGGCTATGTCCCCAACCAAATCTCATCTTGAATTGTAGTGCCCATAATCCCCACATGTTGTGGGAAGGACCTGGTGAGAGGTAGTAGAATCATGGGGGTGGTTTCCCCCATGCTATTCTCATGATACTAAGTTCTCATGAGATCTGATGGTTTTATAAGGGGCATCCCCCTTCACTTGGCTCTCATTCTTCTCCTTCCTGCTGCCATGTGAAGAAGGATGTGTTTGCTTCCCCTTCCACCATGACTGTTTCCTGAGGCCTCCCCAGCCATGCTAAACTGTGAGTCAATTAAATTTCTTTCCTTTATAAATTACTCAGTCTCAGGTATATCTTCATAGCAGTGTGAGAATGGACTAATACAATGGGTATTACACTTTTTAGATTTTACATATTTGAAAAAGCACTTGCTTTTCATACCTGAATAAAGTTTATTTGTGCACAGGAAAAAAAAAGAGCTTCAACTCAAGATGCTTTTTATACTCAACCTTAATTCCCCTTCACTTCCTATTAAACTAAGCACAGAGCAGGATCTGGGTATCTTTGCTCTTGCCTCTTCTGCCTTCAAACATGATTTTTCCACCCACAGACTTGCCTATGCTGTCAAATCATTTTTTAAAAATACGTTATGTCTAATAATGTTAAGTGCATTTTTCTTTACTCCCAGTTGGCATCACTTACACGACTGTGGCCTGAGGACCATCGTCTCATTTTCCTAGGATAGTTAGACAGTTTTTCAATAGCACCAATCCTTTCTATATTAAAAATTAAATGGAAAGTTTAGGTTATCAGTGCTTCAAATGCTCTCTCTCATTACTACTTACAGGATTAAACACGTGCATAATTTTCCAAAATCCTATTTCAAATAAATAGCATAAAAAACAAATTATTACTTTATTGTCAATTAAATATATTTTTTGGCATTTTTATATCCTGAGTATAAAACTGTATGTACATTGTTCAAGAATTGGGGGGAGGGAGTAAAATACTGATTATTACTAGACTTTACCCCTTTTCCCAATTTTGTGCCTCCTTCTACCCCCAGACATTCCCCAGGTTGGCTCTTCGTTTCTTGAAGTGGTTTGAAAATGCCATTCCTCAAGTGAGAAATCAAACCATATTAGACTAGGATGACCTCACTAGCTTGAGTTGAAGGAGAACAGGACTTTCTGAGTTAGTTGTGATAATTAAAAAATACATATACACATGAGCTTTTTATTTTAAAACTCATAGTCCACTAATAAAAGTTGTTGAGCTGAGAGGACCAGCTTGAGTAAGTGTGATCTGAAAAGGCAGTTTAGTCGTTTCAATGTACAGAGGTATTTCAGATGTGCGGAAGGGTCCACGCACACTCTAAATTGGTTTATACTGCTAGTTTATATGGTGTCATCTCCAAAGCAAGGCTTTAGGCCAGTTCTGTTTGGATTATATAACAGATTTATTTTCATAAAATTTTTATATACTGAAATATATAAACATTTTTATACATTAAAATGTGGAAAGTATATTCATCTTAAATGTCCAGTCTGATCAGCTTTTAGATATGTAACACACCCATATTAAGATTTTTAATTCGTGGAATTGGAGATTTAGGGCATTACTGAAAGCCCCTTTGTCTACGGCAAGTTAACTATTTACTTCAGGTTGGTGGTGTCGAGCATTGACTTCATCATGCTATATGTATCTGAAGCAAGAATGAATGTACTGTTAAAAAAGAATAAATCATGAACATACCCAGCCACATTCACTGACCAAGCAGCCTGTTTAATAGTTATTCATACTTATTTTATGCTTATTTCTAAAATGGTCCTTCATTCCCTTCATGGATAGTTTGAAATTTGTGATGAGTACTCTGATGGTTGTTAAGGTGTCCCTGACTCTAGAGTTTATTATGTTTATCATGTAGGCCAGGGTTTCTTAACCTCAGCACTATTGCCATTTGGGCTGGATAATTCTTTACTGGGGGAAGGGCTGTTCTGTGCATTGTAGGATATGTCCCCAAGGGGGCAAGATCACCCACTGTGGAGAACTACTGGTGCAGGCCATGAGAAGGGGACCAGGCTACTGTAGCACTGTTTGCTTGTGAACAGGCAAACACAAGATCCTCTTATGAGGAACAGGCAAAACCATAATCATCACCACCACAACCACCACAAGAGCAACACAAACAACACACAACAAACAAACAAACAAAATCAAGTTACTCTTTCCTGAGAGCTTACTGCCCGCCAGACCATGTGCATAGCTTATTCCTGATTCTCCCAACAAGGAAGTTTATTTTTTTCCAATATTATGGGTAAAGAAATTCGGAGAGAGGCCGGGCGCAGTGGTTCACGCCTGTAATCCCAGCACTTTGGGAGGCCGAGGCGGACGGATCACGAGGTCAGGAGATCGAGACCATCCTGGCTAACACATTGAAACCCCGTCTCTACTAAAAATACAAAAACTTAGTGGGCGTGGTGGCGTGTGCCTGTTGTCTCAGCTACTCGGGAGGCTGAGGCAGGAGAATTGCTTAAACCTGGGAGGTGGAGGTTGCAGTGAGTCAAGATCACGCCACTGCACTCCAGCCTGGGGGACACAGAGAGACTCCATGTTAAAAAAAAAAAAAAAAAAAGAAGAAGAAGAAGAAGAAAGAAACTCTGAGAGGTTAAATGGCTTACTCAGATTACTCAGGTTGTAGATGGAGGAACAGTCATTTACATTTGGGTCTGTCAGATCCCCAAAAGCCCATGTTTGGTCCCATCCACAATGCAGTTTCCAAAGCCTGTACCAAACATAAGATGCTGTGTCCAAAGGACACATTTTTGCCTCCCTGTTAGTAAAAGCGGAGTGGGGGGAAACTACAAATAAAAAAGGCCTGCAAGTTTGAGTCAGAATTATTTTGTAGCATGCAGGGTTGCTGAACTTAAATCATCTACTTGATTAAAGTGTGCCTGCCAAATGGAAGCTTACTGAAGAAATATGGAGACCCAACAACTTCTCTGTCAATATATTTCGGTTGCCAGAAAAGCTCTTGCAGGCCTGGAAATGACTCTTCTTCTGGCTTGTCCCAATGCTTGTCACTTTCCTCCTGGGTTTTAGAAATGGCAGTCACTTGGAGTTGCTTAAGCAAAGTAATTCTCCTTTGCTTAAAACTAGTCTTTGACTTGCAGATAAATGAGCTAAGATGTGAATATCTGTGACATGCATCTCCTAAATTTTTACTAGAGCAGTGTTCATAAAGGATTCTGAAAATACCCATTTGATAATGCTCTTATCAAATAAGTAACAATGCTTTTTTGTAGGTGTAAGCCGTATGAGGATGAAAGAAATTCACAATTTGCCTTTTAACATAAACTGTGTCATAATTTGTTAAAGAAAAACAATTTTCCCCTTCTTTTCTTACAGTGCTTATATTTGATGCAGTTAAAATAGAAAAGGTTATCATATAAATATTTGTAACTATTTGACATGTTCAAATGAAGAACCAGGGAGAAGTGAACAAATTTCTGCTAGAATTAACCGAAAGTCCGAATTTACCTCAGGATAGGGCATAAACAAACTCATGGGTTAACAGTGTTTAGTACAAATCAGTTATTCATGTAAGCATTTCTGCTTTAGTTATAAGATCTTTTAGTAAGTATAAGAATTGCATTTTTTAGCATTAAATGTTTAGATTTTGCGAAGCTTGGATTAGTCCCTGGAAGCCAGGCTTATCATATTTTGCAAGTGTAAAAATGATGACCTCATTTAAATAGATCATTATACTTAACAATACAACAGTACCTCCAAGCTCAATTAGTGTAATGTTCTTTTCTGATGGAGATAAATTTATGTTTGATTCTTAAGCAGTAACATAATTCTTTCTGTACTAGCCAATTGCTGATACTTTGTGGATTCAATAATACATTTAACCTTATGCTAAAATGTCTTACTTTTTCCTACATTGAAAGAGGTGCCTGAACTTATCAGATAAAATCATAACCCAAAGATTCAATATATTCTTAGAACTGCTTACATTTAGAGATTGTTCTTTAAATGACTTGATTATTTCTTAAGAAATATAAATCAAGCATTCTTAATGTTGTCACGCTTTATAACTATGTGGAGGCTGGGTGCAGTGCCATGTGCCTGTACTTCCAGCTAAGTGGGAGGATCACTGGAGTCCAGGAGTTTGAGACCAGCGTGGGCACCATAGTGAGACTCTATCTCAAAACAAACAAAAAAACCAAACAAACAAAAAAGAGAACTATGTGGAAAAAATGGTTCCCAACACATTAAAATTTAATGCTTTCTTAAAACCAGCAACTTCTTATTTTTCTCAGATAGACTATTTTAACTTTTTGTTAGTGATTAGTTTTGTACAATGTGGCTATCTTAAATAATAAGGGATTTAAATTTGGGGGATTGAATTTGACTAAACTATTCAAGACTAGGGAATTTTAATAGAGAAACCAAGTGTGCCCAGGACTGATATCTAATCAGTGTGTACCAGTAGAGAAGAGCTATGTGCAACCTTGTGATTATAGTTAATAGCAATGTATCGTATACTGGAAAATTGCTTAGAGAGTAGATTTAAAATATTCTCACCACAAAAAATAAGTATTTGAGGTATTGGATGTGTTAGTTGATTTAGTATTCCACAATGTATACATATAACAAAATATCACGTTGTGTGCCACAAATATATACAGTTTATTTGTCCACTAAAACAAAAGTATGTCCCTTGGAATACATTGGACATATTTATACTTTTTAAAAAAGTACCAGTAGAGATACAGTGGTTCCCTAATGGTCCCTCTCCACTGGAGACCCTCTCCCAGGATGCCCAGCCCTCTCCCCATGACTGGGCAATTAAAGGCTAACGCACAGCACAAAAGGCAGCTTCCAGGATCCCGACCCAGCGCTGTGGCTTGCTTCTGTTCTAATTGGCCTATCTTCTGCCTTACTTGTCATTGGATATTTTGAATATCACTCCTGGGTGAATCTATATAATAAACAAAGGTCCAAGTGTGTTCTATAACATAATGAGAAACTGCAACTGTGTGTCAATAAAAATTATCTGTATAAGAAAATACTATTTCTCAAGGTTTGATGTCAGATTAAACATCATTTTCTCAGGGACCCCTCTTATTTAAAGCTCCCAGCTATGTGTCCCCACAATGTCCTCTATTCTTCCTCTCTTAACACTGTCTGTACTTTCTCTGCTTGTATAATGTCTGGTTTTCCCAGCAGACTGTACACTCCATGAGGGTAAGGGCCACGTCTACAACCTCAGTGGCTAGGTAAAAAGGGTTCAATACATTTTCGTTGAATATAAATTTAAAAAGCGATTTCCATATAATTTTTCTAAAAAATTATTTCATCATTTGTTATTGAAGTTTTTTCTGGCATTAAAAATATCTTTGGAATTTAGATGGACCACTGTCTCTCATTTTGTTATTTAAATTTGGACACAATTTGTTCTCTTCTCGACATGGCTGTTCATTGCACTGCATGTGGTAGTCCCTATTCCTGATTAACGGACGCCAACCTGGAAATCTTCTTGGCCTTGGGGAACTGAGAACCATATAATAATTGAATTGAATGAATACAATAATAATTGAAGGCTCAATTATTATTAGAAGATATCTGAGTCCTAGGATATTAAACCTCAATCTTTCTCATTGTCCTTTCTTGGAAGCAACTCCCAGCAGTCTTTTTGAGAGTCAGTATATGGACCCACAATTCATAGTAATATGGAAATATTTTTCAGTTAATGAGAGAAGGAAGGTAGGATGATGCGAGGCTATTTCTACCAAAGAGAGGGGTATTTTTACAAAAATGATTCAAGCCATAGTTTTTATAGGACATGGAGTATAAAGTGCATAATAAAGACAATAGTTGAAAGAGTAAAATCAAGGTGAGAAAAGATATTGTAGAGACTGAAACATGAGCCAGAGATTTCCTTGTGGGCAAAGAGAAAGTGATGGGGGCACAACTCTAACGGAAGGAGCCGTGAGAATGTCTTCAGTTACAGGTTTTGTTTTACTAAAGGATGAAATAAACGCTATGTAAATAGTTGTTTCCTTTAAATTACCTAGCTCAGAGACAGCAAGCCTAGAAACCACAAAGGTTATAACACGAATCCAACAGTTTTAAAAATATACAATTAAGTGGCATTATATAGAGGCAGGACAGTAGGATGAAATAAGAGACTCTTGATACTGCTGCTGACTAGCTGTGCTGTATCAAGCAAGTCTTCACCTTTCTTGAACTATTTTCTTAGGTTAGAATATTTAATTTCTAAAGTTTCTTCTAGCTTGAAAATTTCATTATTTTGACAACTGTGATTACATGAGGCTTAGACAATGGTAAGATAATTTCTTAATTTGTATGCTGCTATGGTCTGAATATTTTGTGACCCTCCAAAACTCATATGTTGAAATATTCCTAATGTGTTGGTATTATGAGGTGGGGCCTTTAGAAAGTTACTAGGTGATGAGGGCAGAACCCTTGTCAATGGGATTAGTGCATTTATGAAAGGCCTGAGGAAAGTTTTTCCCCCCTTTTACAATGTGAGGACACAGTGAAAAGGCACCATCTTTGAAGAAGAGAGCTAGCCCTCATCAGACATCGAATCTGCTGGCACCTTGATCTTGGACTTCTCAGCCACCAGAACTGTGAACAATACATTTCTGTTGTTTATAAATTACCTAGTCTAAGGTATCTTGTTATAGCAGCCTGAACGGATTAAGACAAGTGCTGTAAAGGGAAGTCTTCTGATAAATTCAGAAGAAGCCAAATGATGTGCTTATGCAGAAAAAGCCCAGATGAAAGGTGAATCCATTATGATGGTTCTCTGGTCATCGAGATGAAGTACCCTTAGGAAAGTACCTTTTTGTATCACACACTGAAACTCACATGGTTCTAAAAATCAGAATGTAGTATATTTTTTAGACTGCACTAGATTACATCCCTGTTTTTAGACATTTCCAATAACCTGGTGACATCTAAAGATACAAAATACAATTATACATAGATCCCCAGAGATCCTTCCATATATATACATGTATGTGTATATATGTGTTTGTATACATGCGAGTACATATGTGTGTATATCATATATAAGTATGTGTGAGTATGTGTGTGTGTGTATGACTGAACGTCTAAGAAGAAAACATTTTACAGATACAAAAGCCCAGAGGGAGGGAGCCTAGAGCCACACAGGTAGACAAGAACCTACATTGTAGTAGCCCTTGGAGTTTAGTGTAACCAGTAATGGATAGAGGCTAGAGCACCAGATAAGACCTGGTACTGGGGAGAAAGGATTGGGGCTAAGGACACCTACAGCAAAGAGGACCCTTAGAGGACTACAGCCTCAGTGAAAAATGGACTTAAAAATTCTACATCCACCAGCACAAGGAAGCTTATCTCTGCTTATAGCTCTGAGTACAAAGAAAAGTATTTATGAGAAAGTGAAACCTCAGGCCTGTGCAAGGAGTTGAATAGTTGAATTTATCCTAATCACATGATGAGGAAAACCATAAGCTGAGAAATTAAGATAAAAAACTGGTTCTACCCAAAACTATAAAAACCCTGTAAGAAAACCTAGGAAATACCACTCAGGACATAGGCGCGGGCAAAGATTTCATGACGAAGATGCCAAAAGCAATTGCAATGAAAGCAAAAATTGACAAATGGGATCCAATTAAACTAAAGAGCTCTGCACAGCAAAAGAAACTATCACCAGAGTGAATAGACAACCTACAGAAAGGGAGAAATTTTTGCAATCTATGCATCTGGAAAAGGTCTAACATCCAGCATCTATAAGGAGCTTAAACAAATTTACAAGAAAAAAACATTAAAAAGTGGGCAAAGGACACGAACAGATATTTCTCAAAAGAAGACATACATGTGGCCAACAAACATGCAAAAAAGCTCAACATCACTGATCATTAGAGAAATGCAAATCAAGACCACAATGAGATACTATCTCACGCCAGTCAGAGTGGTTATTATTAATAAGTCAAAAAACAACAGATGCTGGCAAGGCTGTGGAGAAAAAGCAACGGTTTTACACTGTTGGTGAGAGTGTAAATTAGTTCAATCACTGTGGAAGACAAGTGTGGCAATTCCTCAAAGACCTAGAGGCAGAAATATCATTCAACCTAGCAATCCCCTTACTGGGTATATACCCAAATATATATAAATCATTCTATTGTAAAGACACATGCACATGTATGTTCACTGCAGCACTATTCACAATAGCAAAGTCATGGAATCAAGCTAAATGCCAATCAGTGAGAGACTGGATAAAGACAGTGTGGTATATAAACACCATGAAATACTATGCAGCCATAAAAACGAATGAGATCATGTCCTTTGCAGGGACATGGATACAGTTGGAGGCCATTATCCTTAGCAAACTAACACAGGAACAGAAAACCAAACGTCGTATGTTCTCACTTCTAAGTGGGAGCTAAATGATGAGAACATAAGGACACATAGGTGAACAACACACACTGAGGGTGGGGGATGGGAGGAGGGAGAGGATCAGGAAGAATATTGGATGCTGGGCTTAATACCTGGGTAACAGTATGATCTTTGCAGCAAACCACCATGGCACACGTTTACCCATGTAACAAACCTGAACATCCGACACATGTACCCTTGAACTTAAAATAAAAGTTGGAAATTAAAACAAATAAACAGGTTCTAGGGGTGATACCTCAGGGGAATACGGCAGAAGCAGATGCAAAACCACTCTGAAAGGACTTTTCACCAATCCAGGCTACAAAGGATTTCCTTAGAAAAACAAGACCCATAATAAAATATTAGAACTGACAAGGAAACAAACAGTCCCCTATGAGGTAGAGTTAGCAGACACAACAAACCATGTGATTTTCAGCCCAAGAACTTGAGATAACAGAGTAACAATCTTAAAGAAAATATAATATACATGATTTATCATGATTAAAGGCATAAAGGACTATATAGGAGCCATAAAAAAAAACGACACTGTGAAAAAGAACAGGTAAATATAAAAAAGTACAAATACACCTTCCAGAAAAAAACAGCCATGGAAACAAGTTTAATGGAACAACGGCACACTGGACACAGCTAAAGAGACTTTAAAATGAACTGGAAGACAGACCTGAGGAAATTACCCAAAATGTAGCAGAGAAAAATACAAGCATTTGTATTTTTTATATAAGATATTTTACGATCAGATTGAACCTCACAATGTTTTTCAGAAGATGAGGCAGCACACTGAGTATCTGAGCCACTCTTATGTAAAAAGTGGTACTAGAACTGTACTGTGCAATATGGTAGTCTCTAGACGCATGTTGCTACTGAGCACTTAAAACTGTGGTTAACTGAGAAACTAAATTCTAAATTACATTTACTTTTAATTCATTTAAATTAAAAATATTATACAGTCACATGCCACATAACCTTTTGCTCGGTGACAGACCACCATGTGATGGTGGTCCCTTGAGATTATAACGGAACTATACAATGGAGTAGGCTATACCACCTAGGTTTGGTACATACATAACTCTATGTGTTCGGACGACATTGCCTAATGACACATTTCTTAGAACCTATTCCCATTGTTAAGCAACATGTGACTGCACTTGGTTTAGTTATTGGAAAACTTTGAAGTATGTTTGAAACAATTTGGGCACGTAAATCTACTTTGTATGAAAGATAAAATACTTTGATGAAAATGTAGTGTCTGAATTGAGATGTGCTGTAAGTGTAAAATATATACCAGATTTCAGACTCCATATAAAAAAACTAAAATATTAATTTTTAAAATAATTGAGTACATCTTGAGATAAAATTTTGGATATGTCAAAACATATTATTAAGTCCCTTTTAAACCTGGCTATTAGAAAATTTGAAATCACATATATGACGGACATATACCTATTGGACAGAAGTGTATTAGAACAAATAAAAAATGGAGATCCGAGTTACTTCCCCAGATCTAAAATGCTGGAGGCTGGAGAGTGGGGAATGAAACTCATCTGAAGACAGCTATTGCAGATAAAAGAAGCTGTAGAATCAAGAGTTTCACTTTCACTTACTGTCACTAAAAATAAAGTCACTCTAAGGGCGTTGGCTGCAAGTCTGTGACTTCTTTTAAGTTCCAGATAAAATTGCAATTAGGTTGAGAAAGTTGTTTCCACAATTATTAAAGTGACTATGAATATGGAACATGTATATATAAATATACTATGCACATACATTATACACACATATACATGCACATATACACGTGTACAGTGCATATTTTTGACCAGTTAAATTTCTCTTTTACTTTACATGTCCCAAATAGTCTAGTTTCCCAAATGCCCAAGATAAATTCGGGACTCTACCTCAATGGTTCTCATTTGAGGATCTTGCTAAAAGTGCTGACTTTGATTTGAAGGTCTGAGTTGGGAACAAAAATTCTACATTTAAAAAAAGCTGGCTGGGCACAGTGGCGCATGCCTGTAATCCCATGAGGGAGGCTGAGGCAGGCAGATCACCTGAGGTCAGGAGTTCGAGACCAGACTGACCAAGAGATGGAGAAACCCCATCTATACTAAATATGCAAAATTAGCTGGGCCGTGGTGGCGCATGCCTGTAATCCCAGCTACTTGGGAGGCTAAGGCAGGAGAATCGCTTGAACCCGGGAGGTGGAGGTTGTGGTGAGCTGAGCTCGCACCATTGCACTCCAGCCTGGGGAACAAGACTGAAACTCTGTCTCAAAAAAACAAGCTTTCTAGTGATTAGATATGTATTTGTGTGTCTACATATATATATATTAATATATACTTTAAATTTGAATCTTCAGTTAGTTCATTCATTTTACTCAGTGATCAAAGAAACATTTTACAACATGAATTTTGAGCCCAGAGCTGCAATAGACACTTTCCTTCCATTGGATCTTCTCTTCTTCTCAGGCCCTTCGTACTTGCCTTGTTTTTACTGTATTTCATCAATTATTTTACAATACACTAAGAAAGAATTGAATGCTGCCCATTAGACTATGACATTCATTTAACCATAGCCCTATTCAAAAATGTCGAAATGTGAAAAATATGCATCTGTGATGATACATGGAATCAGTTTCCCCAGGTCTTACTTTGAGACCCACATTTAACACTGCTGATGGATACTGGGGCCTGGATGCCACTTTATACCCCTTCCCATACATGAATTCATGATGTCTCCCCCAAATAATCCCTACTTTCTTCTGAATTCTACATCTCAGTAAGCAACGCAAGCCCTAGGTAATTCAGATGCAGACAGTTCTCAGTCCATACCCTGAGAAACAATGTTCTTCAAGGAAAGTCTCTATAATTGTTCTCAGTGTTGTGATATTTATGGTTACCATCTAAGGGTTTGCTAGCTCAAAGTCAATGTTTTCTTACAGGTATTTTATAAATATACCAAGGATACCAGCCAGCCCCACAATGTAGCCTCAAGAACTACTTAGAAAGGTAGCTGTGTAACACTACTGCCTGTTTTTGAATCTTAAAATTTGCTCCTTGTTTAGGACAAAATATTTCCGGCTTGTGACTCAATATATAATATTCATTCTAGTAAATCTTTCACTAAAGCATCACTTTTATCCTAACTTTTAGGAAGGAAATCTGTCCTGGATATGACAAAAAGTCTGCAAAAAGGAAAAGGAGCCAGATGGTAACCACCTAAGTCCAGTAACCACATGATCTTGAGACTTTTTATGCTGAAATATAACCCCACTCACTTACGCACTTTAAAATGTTGTGTAATCATGACTTAGTGCCACCACTAAATGAATATGGAATGTGTTACATTTAATGTGCTCTGAGGGTACTGCTGTGTATTTTATTATATAATCATAAACCCACTGATATACCTGAATAAACCACATCCACCTCTAAAGCATCATTTCTCTCCATATCCACTTAAAACTGCAAATGGCTTAATCTAGTGTCTCAATAGACTTAAGACTTAAAAGGAGACTAAAGATGAACAAGATGAACATTTTGATAGCACTTTCTACAAAAAATGCTTTATTTAAAAATATGATCTTTTTAAAAAGGAGACAACTTTTATATACACTTACTTTAGAAACAGTCAAAAACACAACAAAATAAATTCAGATTTAGAAATGATGATTTATAACATACAATACTGGTGTGCTGAACAAGACAGTTTAAATGTATGATTCTTTTTGTCCCTTCACATTTCAATAATTCACATTTGTTAAAACTAGTGGTTGGGACTAAAGAAAAGATCATATCTGAATCCTTTCCCCTTCAGAAATCTGTCACCCTTCTGGGCAGTTACAGAAATGGCAGCAGCTAGGCAGTGTTTGTATTTCTTTGGGTGCCTGCCTCTGTGTCAAAAAATATCTCTCTGCTTTTATTAATTTTTCTATGAAATTTATTTTTATGTGGCTATAGGGCCTGGTCATATGTCCCAGGCCTTTTAAAATCTAAATTTCTAAAAATGGACACTCCGTAAGGGCAAGGAGCATACACTGCTATGACCTCATTGGACTCAGAGTTTAATGCTCTTAGGTTATCAGCAAGAGACATGATTTTGATCTTCCAGTTAGCACTCCGAAGAGCTATCAACCAATCTTTTTCAGCATGGTAGTGAAATATTTCAAACCATATTCAAACATCTAATATAGACTTATAATAAAACAGGAAAAATGGCTTGCCAAATTAAAGTGCTATGAGCTACTACATTCAAGAGGTTATCTTGATTTTCTTTTATTTTTTGAGATGGAGTCTCACTCTGTCGCCTAGGCTGGAGTGCAGAGGCATGATCTCAGCTCACTGCAACCTCTGCTCCTGGGTTCAAGCAATTCTCCCTGCCTCTCAGCCTTCTGAGTAGCTGGGACTACAGGTGCCCGCCACCAAGCCTGACTAATTTTTGTATTTTTAGTAGAGATGGGGTTTTCCTATGTTGGCCAGGCTGGTCTAGAACTCTTGACCTCAGGTGATTCACCTGCCTCAGCCTCCCAAAGTGCTGGGATTACAGCCGTGTGCCACTGCGCCTGGCCTATCTTGATTTTATAATATGATGTTTTAAAAACTATTTTCCACCATGGTCACCGCTTCTCAAACTGGGGAACTCTAGCCATCTTCCGGGAGTGTCACTTTTTTTTTTTTTTCAGACATAGACGTTTAAAAAATTTTTTAATCTTAAAAAGTCCTGTTGTATATATTCACAGGTAAAATAGGAATAATTTTAAAGATAAAACACATGACTTCAAAGAAATTACAATTTGACATCTTGGACTCTACCCATCGTACTTTATCTCCTCTGAGGAGGATTTCAGTAATTACAGCTGCGAAGCAATGACCTAGGAGATCTTGATTTCTCAAAGTGTAGCCAGGTCTTTACTGACAGTGAATGTAAATAAAATTCAAAGTCTTGGTGCATCCTCCTGAGTTCCATCTTCAGATATAATGTAATTCTCTGATTAAATATATACAGTCCTGTCTATACTGATCAGGAATTAAGTCAACGAAAGAACTCTGGACTGATTTTTATTTTTCATTGTTTATAATTAGAGGAATGCTGCAGTTAAGAAGATTACTGCTTTACAACTAAAAATACACAACACGTGTCATCAAAGGGAGTGGAACTCATGAAGCCGAAAGATTAGAACTTGACCCAGTGAAAATAATGGGGACAGTAACTGGGTGGTTTTTTCCTTCTTCCAAATTTACATTAAATTATATCATCCCTATTCTTTACTGCCCTTTTGGCTGAAGAGGTAAATACATGGTATTTTTCTGAATAATTAATTACATTACCTCCTCTAGAATCCCAAATCCACTAGGGATTCTTTCTTGACTCCAAAAGGATGCTTTCGGTATGTCATGGGTATAAACTCAAACTGCTTGCCAATTGTAACTACTTGTCAAATAGAAAGTCAATAGCCATTTTCTGTATAAATAACATTTATAAAGAACAAAATTAAGTTGCAAATGAAATTATGTCAAATTTACAGTTTCTTTTTTTAAACAATGGGTCAATGTCATCAACATTATCTGTAAATCAAGTTATCATCTGATACATTTAATAATTAAATACAGTTAAATATGACAATGGATCAAAAATGATCCTAGCTAGTTTAAGGATTAATCTAATTAATCCCACAATTTAATGAGACCATCCCAACCACATGTTATGACCTTAGAAGTTTCATGAGGATGCCACACTGCACCTATACACACTTTATCATGAGCTTTAAATCGACTGTAGAGTTTTGTGGTCTTCCAGTCCCAAATGTTTAATTTTCCATTTCCATCTCCTGAAATCACATAACTATAATGGGAAGAAAAATAAATTCAAATTATTCAAATACCTTAACCTGGTAAGGTGAATGAAGAATAGGGGAAGATACTGTCTTTTCACATTAACATTAAAAAAAAATCCAATGCAAATATACAATACTCAGAATAACAGGTAGAACATGAAGCAGTCTACAATTTGAAATTCTATTTTAAAAAACCTCCCAACCAATCTAAGAGTAGAAAATTATTTTTAACTGGGAAGACTGGGAGTCCCGGGGCCACAGTGAATGAGGTTACACAATCAGTCTCTAGATAGTCAGAAACAGAGATTGGAGAACCAATTCCACATATAGCTAGGGAACACTTTTAGATGGATTCCATCATAGTAGCTCTACCACTTTCATAATTACTTTTTGGTTTTAATATCTTTTGAATACATCTAAGACTGAATCAGAGGTAGGCCCAATTACTAAGCTAAACATACAAAGTTACTGGGATTTCTAAATTACTTCTACCTATACATTTTAACTAAGAATCATGCTGTAGGCTTCACAAATCCAGTGTGACCTAGAAATATTCAAAAGCTGGATTAGAGGTTTCAGCACAGTCAAGCTGTAGTGAAGCTGTAACTGCAACACTGTAATACACAATTAATTCTTCTGGTGTTCATTCAGTCATAGCAATACAGTGATTATAGCACTTCTAGTCTTGCTTAGAAAAGCAGAGAGAAAATAAGGCTTTGGTTATATTGACAGGGATTTAGGTGACTAAAGGGCATAAGCCTAAGTAATAGAAGGGAATATACTAAAGCAAGAACCTAAAAAAAGCAAAATGTAATTTTCCTAATTTGTTCTCACCTTTATAGCCAGCATTTTGAAAATGTTAACAGATTATCGAGTTTTCATAAAAATATATTATGTGAGAGTGATGTGTAAAGTGTTATTTGTACAACAACAGCTTATATCATATTTGAATACTAGAACGGATTAGAAGTCTTAAACTTACCTCATGTCTGGTGAAAAGTCCACCTGACAAGCGTAGCCTGCTACCATATGGCCCTTAAAAATTTTTTTCTTATTTAATCTAAATCTGTTCTGTGCTCCAAAAATTAAGATTTGGTTGTCCATTGATTGGCATGCTAGCCATTTTCCTGTAAATTCAATAAATGAGGTATTTTAGAGAAAGACTAAAACATTTTTTAAAACTTTTTATTTTAAATATGTTCACTGTGATTAATATAACTTTTGCTCCCAAATACTTTATAACACTAAAAAATAAATTTACTATACCACCTGTAAAGTGTTACAAATATGTCACTGGCAAGAGGTATTAATATATAAACTAAAGGCTTTTGCGTATACAATCCTATATCATTGAGCACTCTCATATAAAAGCTTTTTTTTTTAAAAGAATAAGGAAATATAGAAATTCCAAGTTTCATGTTAAAGAAATAAGCTAAAAGTTATGAAATGAAATGAATTTATAGTAAGTATAGACAACAGAACTATGGGAAATAGGAGAAAGAGACTTATCTGTGGTAATTATGGAATAAAGAAAGATTAACTGGTGAGAAAGCCTAGGGTTATAAAATAAAACTATACAAAAAAAGAGGTAATTTAAAAAAAATTATAGTAACTTTTTTAACAGCCACAATGCTTTTCTCTACTTAGGATTCATCAAAGCCCCCAGAGCCTAAACTGCAGTGTCTATAGTCATGCGCCACTTAACAATCTTTCAGTCAATGATGGACCACACATATGACAGTGGTCTCATAAGATTATAGAGCCAAATTTTTACTGTATCTTTTCTATATTTAGATATGTTTCAATACACAAATGCTTACCACTGACTACATTATTCAGAACAGCAACATGCCATACAGGGGTAGAGCCTAGGAGCAACAGGCTATACCATACAGCCTGGGGTAAGCAGGCTGTACCATCCAGGTTTGTGTAAGTACTCTGTATGATGTTCATAAAATGACAAAATCACCTAATGCTGCATTTCTCACAAGTACCCTTGTTGTTAGGAATGCATGACTATACTTCCACCCTATATACAGTCATTCCTTGGTATCTGTTGGGAACTGGTTCCAGGATATGCACTCCCTACCCAATACCAAAATCCACAGATGCTCAAGTTCCTTATATAAAATGGCATAGTATTTGCATATAACCTACACATATCTCCTGTATATATTAAATCACCTCTCGATTACTTACAATGCCTAATACAACATACATGCTTTGTACCTAGTTGCTATCCTGTGTTTTTTAATTTGTATTTTTAATTGTTATATTGTTATTTTTTACTGTTTGTTTTGTTGAATATTCTGGACTCGTGCTGGTTGAATCCCAGGATGTGGTGCTCATGGACACGAAGGGCCAACAGTACATGTAAACATTACTAAGTAAGGAAATAGACTCGATGCCTGAGTGGGTAAATGGCCTTGTTCAAGATGGGCACAAAATTTGTAACAGGTGGTTTAAAAATAAGCTACGTGAAATGTAGATGCACAGTGATGAAGTATATAATCTAGCAATTATCAAAAAAGGATTCACTTAGGTTGCTTTTCTTATAAAAAAGATAGAGCATTTGACAACTATTACCATTTGCTTGTGTCAGAGGCCCTGATGGAACAGCAAACTCTTCCTTGCCCCATTATGTGAGTTGACAGTGGCCTCGATGACAATGTCCCCCAAATATCAGAACCCCCACTTTAAGACTCTCATGTAGAGCTATAATTACATCAGTATATTGTCAGTATATCTGTAGCACAAATTATCTTGTACTGAAGACAATGGATTAAACAATATTAAATAGATTTATCTTTTTAATTTTTGCCTGAGGAAATTTTTTATAGTGAATTGCTAAAGTGTTCTCATTATAAAGAATCAGACCAAAATTTCCTATCCCCTGAAAGAGATTACAATAAACCATTATTATTATTTTTTTTAGAGAGAAGGGTCTTGCTCTGTTGCCCAGGCTGGAGTATAGTCATGCAATCATAGTCAACCTCCTGACTCAAGCAAACTGCCCATCTCGGCCTCCCAAGTAGCTAGAACTACAAACGTGCACCACCACGCCAGTTGATTTTTAAAATTTTATTTTGTAGAGACGAGGTCTCTCTATGTTGCCCAGGCTAGTCTCAGACTCTTGGGGTCAAGTGATTCTCCTGCCTTGGCCAATCATTATTAAATAATGTACTGAATGTGATTCTGTTTGGAAGGAGAATGAGAAAAGAATACTCTGGCCGGGCATAGTAGTTTAGGCCTGTAATCCCAGCACCTTGGGAGGCTGAGGAGGGAGGATAACTTGAGCCCAGGAGTTTGAGGCTAGCCTGGGCAACAAAGGGAGACCCTTGTTTCTTCAAAAAAGAAAAGAAAAGAAAAGAAAAGAAAACTGATTGTTAAACAGAAATCTTCTGATGTTCAATCAATGTTAGCAGTAAATCATTTTTTAATTTTTATTTTAAAAAAGACAGAAAAGTAGGTGAGGTGACTTACATATGAAAGCCAGTAATTCTTTCTAATATTGTAAAGATTACCTTATACAAGTAATGGCACTGTGACAAACTTTCCCAAGAAGGAAGGGGCCAAAGTTCTTTTGAATACAGAAATCACACTGTATCTTAAAAGCTCATTTAAAAATACAACCTACACACTAACTCACCATTTGGAGACAAAGTCACTGCAGGCATTGAGTGCATACTGGGTTCTGCTATATACTTGAAATCCACAGGGATATCCCTAAAAATTTTAAATAGGATATCGGAATAAGCAATTTTTATAAAGTACCTTCTGAAGAATTATCTCTGGAACAAAGGAATAATATGCAAATAAAAGCAAACTCTTGAAATTATGTATTTAATAAATCTTTCATGAAACTTTCTGGAAGAAGAAAAATCACAAGATGACACTGTATTACTTATGGTGAATCTTGTACTTCATAAATGACTTCCCATGATCATTATAACAGTGACAGTGATTTTGTTTTCTATTTGATTTAAACCTGGCCTTTATGTTAAAAAATCTGTTACTAAAAGTTCTTTAATAATGTACCATGGCAACGGGTACACTAAAATCTCAGAATTCATCACGATATAATTCATCCATGTAGCCAAAACCCATTTTTAGTCCAAAAGCTGTTGAAGTAAAAATAAATAAATCAATTAAAAATGTACCATGGTAGGGCAAAGCAAGATGTCTGAGGCAAGCCTAGGGGGAAGTGTTATTTTACCAGCCAGTCAACCTTAACTCGAGTGGGTGAGAGTGTTAAAGAGCCTGCAGCAATGCAGGAGGATGACAGGCAAAGCTGTAGGGATCTGTGAGCTGGTCTAGCCCATCCAGAAATGATGATAAATTATGATAAATAAATGCTTGGTACCTGGACTATTTTCAGTTTACATGTAAAGCATTTCAAATGTGTTTGGTGAAGGAGAAAAAACATTAAAAAGAAAAAAAAAACTCACATGAATGATACAAAGAATGAAAGAAAAAAAAAATAAAAAACTAGCCACCTAAATTTAGAACCATCAAAAGTTCTAAGTGCCTTTTCATTTTCAATATTCTCCAAGCTAAAAATCCTTTTCTGAAAGGAGTTTTGGTCTTGTTGCTTTTCATGAAACCAGAAATATTTTTTACAGAGTAATGTGTGGGAAATGTAATCTGATGAGTAACACAGATTATACAGCAGCAATTTCAATTTCAAACCCTGTTTCAAGTTCCAATACTCTGGTTAACTGTAAAACAATAATAATGTGCCTTAATATAAGGATTTTCTCTATTTATCCACCCATCCAGCAGAAGGAGCAAATGACTAGAAGAAACTTCTATCAGGGTCGTGGTCAGAGGAAAACATTTTCAGGTATAACCTGGGGAATAACATCATTTGTCAGATCTCCAACCCTTTATACCTCTATGGTACCAATGAGAACTGACATTTAGAATGACTCAAATGTATTAAAAAGATCTGCGATCGAAAAAAGGCTTGTTTCTTCCTTCCTTGTACTTATTGTTAGTGGTTAGCTATTTTACAATATGAATTAAAACATGAGAATTTTCTAAATTAACCGTATTCCAGGTTCATATCGATCAATGTGTTAACAAAAGTAAACAAAGAAATTCAAATGGATACCTTATTTCAAGGAATCTTCATACCAGGAGCTTGGAAGAAGAATTGGAACTACGCTGTGGACTTCATTATTTCTAGCAACAATGCCTGCTAGGCATAAACACAACATGGCTCGGCACGGCGGCTCACACCTGCAATCCCAGCACTTTGGGAGGCCAAGACGGGTGGACCACCTGAGGTCAGGAGTTTGAGACCAGCCTGGCCAACATGGCAAAACCCTGTCTCTACTAAAAATACAAAAATTTGCTGGGTGTGGTGGCACAGGCCTGTAATCCCAGCTACTCGGGAGGTTGAGGCAGGAAAATTGCCTGAAGCCAGGGGGCGAAGGCTGCAGTGAGCCGAGATCATGCCACTGCACTCGACACTCCAGCCTGAGCGACAGAGTGAGACTCCATCGCAAAAATAAACAAACAAACAAACAAACAAACACAGCACTATTTTCTAATTGGATACTGTAACTCAGTATAATAAGCTAGTAATTCATATCTTGCAAATAATCTCCAGTTTAAAAATGAATTCACCAAAAAAAACACCTAATAAATATCTATGAATTTTTAAAGCTAAAATATAAACAGTAGTGTCAACTTCCATAAAATTTTCTTTAAGAAATATTTTACCAAAATAAATACCTTCTGGAGAAAACACGTCTATGACATTTCATGCATTTGGTCAATTAAAATACCATGAGTTGGCCTGGTGCGGTGGCTCACGCCTGTAATCCCAGCACTTAGCGAGGCCGAGGTGGGCGGATCATGAGGTCAAGAGATTGAAACCATCCTGGCTAACATGGTGAAACCCTGTCTCTACTAAAAATACAAAAATTAGCTAAGGGTAGTGGCGCATGCCTGTAGTCCCAGTACTTGGGAGGCTGAGGCAGTAGAATCACTTGAACCTAGGAGGTGGAGGTTGCAGTGAGCCAAGATTGTGCCACTGCACTCCAGCATAGGTGACAGAGTGAGACACTCCCTCAAAAAAAAAAAAAAAAGTTGCTGAATATCTAATACAGTCTTTTATTCTCCTTTAGAACATAATACAGTTAGTTTGTATAGTTTTACTTAAGAAAGCCAAGTTTCCTTTTCTTGTATTATTATGGTACTCTAAGCAGGTACAGAGTATAAAAGTTTGGCAAACACCACTTGTCTGAAGGCCCCAGTGTTGCTAATTTTCCCAGAGAGGAGGTCAGCTATCACTTTGCGGAGGTCAGGGCGTCCCTTCCTCTCCTAAGAAAGTGGCCATCACTAGTAATTGCTCTTAGGGATGATTTATGCAGTAACGCACAGTTCCGGCGCTCCTGAGCTGGTTTTGCTTCCTACTTGTCTTTGTAGCAGGACAGACCCTCACATTTATTACTTTCTCACTAATCAAATCAAATACAAGTTATTACTACCTTCTCTCCTTACCAGTCCCCTCATTCATCTAACTATCCATCCACATGATCAAGAATTCAAGTTTTGTGAGGCCAGTAGTTTGTGACCAGCCCAGCAAACAGAGTGAGATCCTGTTTCTACAAAAAACTTAAAAATTAGCCTGGCATGGTGGCATGCACCTGTAGTCCCAGTCACTCAGGAGTCTAAGGGAGGAGGATCGCTTGAGCCCAGAGCCCAGTAGTACAAGGTTGCAGTAAGCTATGACTGCACCACTACATCTAGTCTAGGCAACAGAGTGAGATCCTGTCTCTTAAAACACAAAAAACAAGCTTTGGAATCAGTTTGATCAGAGTGTGAACTCTGGCCCTTTCGTGTCCTATATAACCTTGGGCAAATTACTTAAACTATATTAACTTCCTTATACATAAAATGGGAATAACAAATGTACCTATCTTATAAGACTGCTTTGCACACTAAATCAGATGGTTCAGGTGAAATGCTTAGCATAGTGACTGGCATATAGAAAGAGCTCAATCAGTGTAACATCATTGATAATTATACCAATAATGACTTCTTTAGAGATTCAGCACATATTGTGTGCCAGGCACTGTGTTGGGAACAGACAGTAAGCATGACTCATACTGTTCTTTCTCTCATGGTTAAGAACTTGTCAGGAAAGAGAACAAATAAACAAGCACTTGAAGTATGCTAAAAGCTGTGGAAAGCCAATGACAGTGTGGGATGATACAGAGGAGGCACCTAATCTTATCTGAGGACTGGTCAGAAAGGCTCTCATAGTAACGGTTAAACTGAAATCTGTTTTTTGTTGTTGTTTTTTTTTTGTTTTTGAGACGGAGTCCCGCTCTGTTGCCCAGGCTGGAGTGCAATGGTGCAATCTCAGCTCACTGTAACCTCCACCTCCCAGGTTTAAGCGATTCTCCTGCCTCAGCCTCCCAAGTACCTGGGACCACAGGTGCACACCACCACATCTAGAGATGGGGTTTTACCATGTTGGCCAGGCTGGTCTTGAACTCCTGACTTCGTGATCTACCCACCTTGGCCTCCCAAAGTGCTAGGATTATAGGTGTGAGCCACCGTGCCCAGCCTGCAATCTGTTTTTTTAAAATTACATATTTATTTATAATTTTTAATTTTTTTATTCAGATGGGGTCTTGCTCTGTCACCCAAGCTAGAGTGCAGTGGCACAAGCATAGACCACGGCAGCCTCAACCTCCCAGGCACAAGCAATCCTCCTGCCTCAGCCTCCCGAGTAGCTGGGACTACAGGCCTGTGCCACCACACTAGCTAATTTTTTTATTTCTTGTAGAGACGGGGTTCAAGAACCCAGGCTGGTCTCGAACTCCTGGGTTCAAGCGATCCACTCAAATCAGCCTCCCAAAGTGCTGGAATTATAGGTATGAGCCATTGTGCCCAGCCAAGTTAAAGTAAAACCTAAAGAATGACGTCATTTGTAACAAAACAGTATCATGACTTTTTAGGAGTATTTCCTAAGATCTGAGAGGAAATGAAAAAAAAAAAAGAAACATACTAACATTACCATTAGTTTAACAAAAATTCTTTGCTGACCGATGTTTTACTTTAGAACACCCACATACACATATCCTTAAGCCCTGTAATTGCTCGATTATTTAAATATTTACCAACTTCTTTTATACCACTCTACATTTAAACTTGAAAATATCTGAAACATCAGAAAGTTTGAGTATGATCAAACTGTTAAAGTACATAAAACAAAACAGAATGTATATGTATGTTTATTCTCCAGAGTCTGTGCAAATGATTTAAGGTGGTTCATATAAAACTTGGGGTCCATATTAGATACTCTGTAAAAAAACATTTCTGAAGTAAGAAAGATCTTAGCTGTAAGGTAGTCTCTAACATGGGCTATATGTTAAGACTACTCTCCACTACTTGGGGATAATCTGAAGGGGTGCAGTGGTGGTGGTGGTGAGTGTGGGAGAAACTACAATTAAATTACATTAAATGTTCAGTCACCCAGATTGTCCTGACAATGGTTAGGGACCTGCTCAGGTCCCCAAAGGGACTTAGGTATAAAGAGGAAACCACTGGCTGTGGTTCAAGGCTTTCCACTTGTTGAAGCAGAAAAACTTGTGGGGGATGGAAAGATACACTTTTTAGTCCTTGCTAGGAGGACTCATGGCTGAGCTGTGCTTCATAACTGACTGGTTTCCATTCAGTCATTCATTTTAACAAAAAGGTTAGTAAGCATTTTTTTGCAACTAAATTATAGAACACACAATGATATGTAATGAAACTAGTATATTGCTTAACTTTAGAAAAATATTTTTTTCTCTAGGAAAGTACAATTAACCAATATATGACTATATTCTATAAGTAAAACATTTGTACCAGAGTGATGATATGGGGTTACATGGTTTGGTTCTGTGTCCCCTCCCAAATCTCATCTTGAATTGTACTTCCATAATTCCCATGTATTGTGGGCGCGACCCTGTGGGAGATAATTGACTCATGGGGATGGTTTCTCCCATACTGTTCTCGCATGGTAGCGAATCAGTCACACAAGATCTGATGGTTTTATGAAGCGAAACCCCTTTCACTTGGCTCTTATTCCCTCTCTTGCTGCCGCCATGTAAGAAGTGCCTTTCTGGCCAGGCGTGGTGGGTCACGCCTGTAATTCCAGCACTTTGGGAGGCCAAGGTGTGCGGATCACAAGGTCAGGAGATCAAGACCATGCTGGCTAACACAGTGAAACCCCGTCTCTACTAAAAATACAAAAAATGAGCTGGGTGTGGTGGCAGGCACCTGTAGTCCCAGCTACTCGGGAGGCTGAGGCAGGAGAATGGCATGAACCCGGAAGGCAGAGCCTGCAGTGAGCCGAGATCACGCTGGTGCACTCCAGCCTGCGCGACAGAGCGAGACTCCATCTCAAAAAAAAAAAAAAAAAAAAAAAGGGCCTTTCTCCTTCATCAATGGTTGTGGGGCCTCCCTAGCCATGTGGGACTTAAGTTCATTAAACCTTTCTTTTATAAATTGCCCAGTCTCACGCATGTCTTTATCAGTAGTGTGAAAACAGACTAATACATGGGGCATCTTTCAGTACTGAATAATCATAAAAAGTGGACATTTAAAAAAATTAAGATATACGCCACTACTTTCTTTGGGTGGTTCTAGGGCCACGATCTTATGCTCAATCCCCCTCCTCCTTGCCAGTTATTTTACAGAGATGAATAAGGAACCTAATAAAGAATGTAAGACAGCAAAATACAAATCCAGCATCACTGTAAGAAAAACAACTCAAGATACACATCCTTTAAAAAGACTATCCAAAGATTATAAATGGTAGCATGTTTAGATTTTAATCTCCACATTGTCAGTATTTACATAGTTAAAAGTTTGATTGGCAAGCCAGGATCACAGTTGCAAAAAATATTCAATGGTTCCATATTACCAGGCTTCATCTTTGTCAATATAATTTTTAACTGCTTGCTTTATATAAATCAGATTTTGTACTGATGGAAACTCACCATTCCCAAACTCTTAGGCTTTTATCATCAGATGTGCTCACAAATCTCCTATTCTCATCCACAAAAACGATGGTGTTGACAGCTCCCAAATGCCGATCATATTCCTGCACAATTTCTCCACTTCGGATGTCCCACTGTATATCAGGCAAGAAAAAAGGTAAAGACAGAAGTAGAGTGGATTTATGAAAGACCATAATTCTGGAAAGTGGAGAAGGAGAAGATCTTCAACATGATGTTTTTATAAATGTAAATTTTTCTAAGAATGGTGCATCAGCCGTCCCTAAAAGTAGCAAACATTAAATGAGTAATATTAGCTTATTAACTTATTCCATCCCCTTATACAACATAAAGCTTAGGAGTCTTAACAAAATACTGTGAAAAACTTACTTGCACAATCTTCTTATCAGACATCCCAGCCACAAAGAGATTTTGCTTATCTTCATCAGGATTGAATTTGACACAATAAGGTACTTTTCGGTTTGTAAATCTTGATATACACTGTCCTAAAACCAAAGACTCAAATTAAATAGGTAAAATAAATTTGACCACTTAAAGATGACTGTGAGATTAACATCTAGAGGTCACCAGCTTAATAAATTTTGAAGAAGGGCTGCCTGCTTGCTCTTTACTGTAAACTACATTTGTTCTTTTTCACAGATTTTAATGATTAAAAATAATTTTTTCAAAAGTAAATCTGCACTACCAATTGTAGAATAAATAAATTATAACTTCATTCATATAATGAAATAGTGCAAGCAATAAAAAAGATCAAACTATTGGTATAAGCCATGAGGGACTCTCAGACATTATGCTGGAGCTAGAAACAAAAGAGAAAAAATGGTATGATTTCATATATAAGAAGTTTAAGAAGAGGAAAAATGAATCTGTGATGACAGAAGTGGTTACCATGGTTACTGGGAGTGGGCACAGACTGGAAAAGGGCATAAGAAACCTTTACTGAGTGCTGGAAATATTCTATATCTTGATCTTGGTGGTGGACAACTGCATAGGTATGTTTACAAAAAAAAAAAATCACTGAATATTTAGGCACTTCATACATTTTACTGTATGTATATTTTATCTTGATTTTTAAAAGAACCTGCAAAATGGTAGTCTCTCAGCCTTGGCCACACGGTACAATCATCTAGTCTATACACTGTACCAATTACGTAAATACCTCTGAAGGTGGGACTCAGGCATCAGTAACATTAAAGCTCTTCAGATGATTATAATGTGTGGCCAGAACTGAGAACCACTGCTAAAGTGCTGAAGAACATGGGCTTTGGCATCAGAGAGAGCTTCGTTTGAAACCAAGTCTGCCACTTACTAGCTGTGTGACCCTGAAAAAGTTAGCCCTTTAAGCCTCAGTTTCTGTATCTATAATCTAATAATAGTACTTACCTCATAGGGATAAATTAAGATTGAAGGAGATACTGAATATCAATGCTTA
Organism: Theropithecus gelada; assembly: GCF_003255815.1. Taxonomy (NCBI): domain Eukaryota; kingdom Metazoa; phylum Chordata; class Mammalia; order Primates; family Cercopithecidae; genus Theropithecus; species Theropithecus gelada. The sequence continues at coordinate 134,808,579 of NC_037671.1, read as the reverse complement.
GCAATTATGCCTATTAGATGACATTTAATAAATATTAACTATTATCATTACCCTTCAAATACAGTAAGGGTAATGATAATAAGACAATAAGATAATAAGATGATTTTTCTAATTACATAAAATTATACTAGCCACAACATATTAATGTGAATCAATTAATAAGTAGCAATTAGTATGGCTGTGAATATATAAAACCAACTGGCCTGTGAAAGTTTAGACCTACATTTTAATCAATTTGTGCAAACACATTTAATTTTGTTCATTAGACATTTATTGCACTTCTGTTATGTGCAGTGCACAGTGCGAGATGATGTAGGGGAACAGAAAGATCAATTAGATGGCCTATACAAGATTTTGACTTTGCTTATCTGTCAATATGTTTGCTTTATAAACTCTATCTGGTGGAAACAAGTTTCACGGTAAAAGAGCTACTTATGCTCAGTTTCAACTCTACAAATGTATTCTGTGATATTTGCTGACAGTGAATGGTAAGAGAATCAGCAGTTATAGAAGGTGCCATTTGGCCACAGAAGACTACTCACACCATTTCATATATAAACGATAACTTGTAAGATGAATATGTATTAGCATAAGTGAACTCTTACCTGTCTCAGTGTCCCAGAGCTTAAGATACCTGTCATAGGCTGCGCTGAGGAACTGTGTTCCTGCAGTATTGAAGCAAATATCCCTAACAGCCTTACTGTGACCTAAAGGTGGAGTCAACAGAAACAGCAATGAGGTGAAGCATCATATCTTCTCTTAAAACATAAACACCATAAAGAGACACAGCACTAAGCAGTGGTTCTCAGCTGTGAGTCAAGATCACTGGAATGCCACTGCCTGATTTACTGACTTAGAATATGTTATGTGTGGGCTTCAGAATGTGGGCGTTTTTTTCCCCTTGAAGAAGCTCCTCAGGTGATTCTGATGCATAACATCTTGGTTAAGAATCAAGAGAAAAGGTTTAACTTTTCTTTTAAGTCTGTCATAGCAATTTCTTAATATGCAGTACATACAAGTGACGACTAGCTAGCCAAGAATTTATGAATGTAAAAGACCAATTATTGCCAGTGAAAGAAATGGCTGCTGGAATTTTGGAGGTTCACTCTCAGACTGTTCACCAGGCTGCAAGTGAAAACAAAGTGACCTAAACCTAATGCTCAGGAAACTGTAGCCCTTGTTCAATAATTGCATATTTCTGTGATCACATTACCAAATTTCATAGAAACTGATTCAGAATGTAGGAGACTTTCCAAAAACTATTATTAGCTTGCACTGGTTTTTTATTTTTGAGACAGGGTCTCACTATGTTGCCCCGCCTGGAGTGCAGTGGCTGGATCTCAGCTAACTGTAAACTCAACCTCTCTGGCTCAAGCGATCCACCCACCTCAACTTCTCGAGTAGCTGGAATTACAGGTGCACATCACCACGCCTGGCTAATTTCTGTATTTCCTGTAGAGACAGGGTTTTGCCATGTTGCCCAGGCTAGCTTCTATTGTTTTAAAATGATGTTTTGACAATACACTAATTTTAAGGTGCTGATTACACTTTACTTAAAAATGAATATTGCCAGACCACTCAACTCTTAAAAGTTACAGGGAAAAATAAAATGTGGCTAAACAAAAGCAAAAATGTTCCACCCCACCATGACCAAGACACACACAATTGTGCAAAATGAGCACGGCACAAATTGTTAACCACATGCAGCAGCTCTAAACCATCACCTCCAGTGAACTCTCATCAGGAGGTATGTGTCATGGCAATTAGCCATCCTTTTCTACAGCCGGAGTCCCAGTCAGAGCTGCTATCATCTCCCTCAGGAGGAAAATTTCAGTTTTCCACAGAAAAACGGTCTGTCAGTACAGGGGAGACAGATGCAGACCAAATCCACTCTATCTGACGGAGACATTTTGTTCCCCTGTACGCAGCTAAGAGCCCTCCGCAAGTCTTCCTTTAGGCTGCGGTGTCATCTTAGGCAGAATTAATTTGTGCAGGGAGGCCCTAAAATCATAAAGCACTGCCGAACAGACTCCCACTTTAATCTAAAAACAGAGCCACTAAGAGTCACACCGTTTCAATGTGGTACAGTTAAATCTGGAAAGAGTAACTAGCCTTCACATGAAATTTGACAAAGACAATAAACCTTTCTCTACCAAAAAGGCTAGCTTGTCACAAAGCTGTCCTCCCTTTGGCCTTCTTTCTTTCTTCAAGGAGTTCTCTCAATCTCATCCTTTTTTTATGCTTTAGCTGCCAATTCTCAGTCTCTCTTCAAAGCTCAACATTTGGCTATCTAATTGCTTACTGGACATTTTCACCTCAATATCCCAAAGGCAGCTCAAATTTAGTGTATCTAAAACCTCACCATCATCTTATGTTCCTTCGTGGTGAATGGCACATCATTCATCCAGTCTTATGGGAGTCACCCTAGATTCCTGTCTCACTGTGATCATTCACATGCCATGACTAAATGACTAAATCTCACTGACTTTAACTCTAATATGTCTTCTCTCTCTGCTGCTTTGGTTCAGACTCTCATCATCTCTAAACCAGACCTATGAAATAATTGTGTAATTCATTTCCCTTCCTCCAGGCTTGCCCTACCAAATCATCCATTTGGTAGGATTTGGCATCCATTTGGTATTGCCATTTGATCTTCGTAAACTTCAAATCATGTTGCTTTCCGGAAAGAGCTCTTTAATGGTTCCCCAATGCCCTCACAACAGAGGCTAAACTCTTTATTAATGGCACAGGAGGTCTTCCACGCTGTGGTCCCTCTCTTGCTACTTTTCTCTGCTTTTCTTTCTCACCATCCCCCATACTCTGACAATCCTGAAATGTATGTGGATCCCCTCAGCAGCACACTGCCTCACGCTACTTTTGTTTTGCATCTGCTGCTCTTGCTTCCTAGTTCTCTTTCTTTGTCTAACTGGGGACACTGACTCCTCCTTCCAGATTCATTCAGCTCAAATCTATGAAGACTTCACTTCCTATCAGTGTAGTAAAATTACTGTCAATGATGTTATCTTACTTTAAAAATTCTTCCCAGATTTATGTTGGAGAGAAAAGAAGCATTACCAATAAATGTTCTCAGACAGCGCCGGTCTCCATAAACCTCCCATAGCTGGGGGAGAAAAAAAACAACACATAGAAATATTACATTTAATAAAGGTCTTTCAATCAATAACACCAGCCCTATGCTGGTTACGTGTGTGCATATCTGTGTGTGTAAACACACAGCTTCAATCATTAAATATTAAACACTGAATATCATTAAATATTGCTTGGTGCTGCCAGTTTGTGTTATATTATTTGGAACACACACACACACACACACACACACACAGTCACACACACTCAAAACTAAAGAGTTTTAAAGATGTTTACATCAAAATATCAAGAAACTTAACTATAGATGGAGTTAATTCAAGTGAGTTTTCATTTTCATATTGCTCTTTTCTGTTTCATACATTTTCTAGGACGAAAAGTTTCTACTTTTGTAGCACTACAAACGACTTTTAAAGGAATTAAGTATTATTAAAACCGCCATGTATACCAACTTTTAAAGGAATTGTGTTATTAAAACCGCCACGTATATATTTGATACTGAAAGGCTTTTTTGTTTAGTTTTCTGAGGTAACAAGTATTACAGAAGCTATAAGAAAATGATGATCTAGACTAAAATAAAAGGTTCATAATTCTCAGCACATCTAAGGTAGATTAATACAATAGCTTCAAGGCTAGCTTTATTCTTGACTGCCTTGAATCCAATCCTCAACAATGTTACTAGTACTCTAAAATAGAAAGCATTTCCTTGCCACCAGTGCCAATATGACACAGTCTCAGTTACTGTAGCATACTAGGAAAGGACCTCTGAGACCTGGTTTCTTGCCCACGACTGCAATCATTCCTTGTCTCTTAGATGTTACGCTCCAGCAAGCACAAAACTGTTATTTTCAGCACACACTATGCTGATTCATTCTCTTCACTCTTTTCAAGCAAACTCTACTCCTGTTTCCTTATCCTTTACTTATTTAACCTTCTTACTAAGGTATGCTTCCTCTTTGAAACCAGCATATCTTGTGCTTACCTCTATAATGATCATTTATATCATAATAAAATGATCATCCTAAGGGGAGGGACAGTGCCTTTATAAGCTTTTACTTTCAGTCCCTTCCACATAATAGAATGTTTATAGAAGTCAACTAAATTGAATTCTATGCTTTTTTGGTTGGTCAAAGAAAAGACCAACATCTCAATTAACATGGCTTGTACCAAGTAAAAGTAAAATGGGGGTTTTTACTCCCAAATGTTGGCCTGTCATTTTAAGCTATTAGAGACAAATGCCTAAAGGTTGCTCTTATCAAAAGAAGTGGCCTTTTTCATTGTTAATATCCATGAATTATTTACAAATGATAAAATTTTAATGACTCAACTTTTGAAGCCCCAAGAGCTCTATAGCATTGGTATTTATTGAACCATCATAATGGTCCAGACAAAGAGAATACACAAAACCGGTAAGAACTATCCTTTCAGATTTAAAAATTTTTTCAAGACATTCTGCATATTCAGGTTGAGATGCATTGGCAACCGAGTTTTTTCTACCACACATTCTACAACTGAACAGAAGCTAAAGATGGAGCTTCCCAAGACTAGAAAAGGTGAAAGAAGGGGCTGGGAGCAGTCCTGTTACTTGGTATCTACTAGTATTTAGAAGAAAATGGATGAATTACATTTTCTACTTTCTAAAAATTGGATTTCTATCATATGTCCTCTCTATTTCATAAGGTTTGGAGAAACAAATAAACTACTACATATACAAAATCTCTATAATGATTAGTGATTAAATATTTATATGTCCAAAGCCAACATGATTGGATTACATTCTCATCAGTTTTCTAGGCTTAAAAAGCGGCCTAGCCACTGCAGGTGCCTGTAGTTCCAGCTATTTGGGAGGCTGAGGCAGGAGAATGGCGTGAACCCAGTAGGTGGAGCTTGCAGTGAATTAAGATCATGCCACTGCACTCCAGCCTGGGCGACACAGCAAGACTCCATCTTAAAAAAAAAAAGGCGGGGGGAGCCTAGCTAATTGGACCACAGAGCCATATGGAATTTATGTTTGGAAGTAGTTCATAAATTGCTGCATTTACAGGATCTAAGAGAAAATAATTAGCTTCTAATTGCCTAACAAACCCAAATTTTTTTATAATTAACCAAACAGATTTAAACAAAGAACTAGCTTTGCAGCACTCCTACTCTGTTACTGAAAACTCACCTTAATTTTACAGTCCATGGAACAAGACAGCAATAAATGGCCAGAGAGAGGAAACAATCTGACTGCACTGACGCCCTATAAAAAGGTATTACAGTTATCAACCAGAAGCATTCAAAAGATCAGCTCAAATGAAGCATCAAGAAAAGACAGTATATATTAAGCAGCCTAATTTGCTATTTTTCATTCCAAAAATCACACCCCAGAATAACTTTCATTAGCATTCCAAGAGCAGACCTTATTGACACCAAGCTTTTGAAGATTTTTTTTTCTAACCTTTAATATTGCGTTCCTCACCCAATGGAATCCTGAGTCAATCAAATTGCTACTGCCCCCACTTCTCTTCCTTTTTTTACTTAGTCCCTTTGCTCTTTGCAAAGAGTTGGAAATTACAAGTTGGAATGGTGCATATGACAAAGAATATCAACATCAAAAATTTTCATGTACCTTATCTCTGCATTAGTTTAAAAATTACCATAGTTTATAAACCAGGGCGCATCTAATCTCTGAAGTGTGATAACCACAGAGCTAAAGCAAAATTACTGAAAATAAGCAGGAGACTTGGTGCTAGTACCAGCCCATTACTCACTGATTTGGTGCCCAAAAGGAAGAAGATTGTAGCAGGAGCTTGTGGGGAAAGGCCTGGCTACAAGGATGCAGGACACTAAATCATGAACGCTATATCATGGCCAATTCAGATGGCTTGAAGACTGATTAGTCACCTGTGATGGATGTGTGGGCACCTCCAAAGCCTAACCCAGAATTATATTCAATTTGACTTCCCTGCACCTTTACCATAAACACTAAATGTTCCACATCAACAGCTAAAACTGTATGTTGGCTTCATTATAATAGCATTACAGCAAACAGAAACAACCAACTTGCTTACCTTCGTGTGTCCAGACCACACATGAATTTGTTTTTTGGGAAGATAACACTTCTCAGGTGGCATAGTTGACCGCAGATTAACACCAACATCCTGAGGTATGTGAAGATAGGACCTGCCTTGATAGTCATACATTTCTTTAACTGAAACAAAAAGGCAAAGAAAATCAATAAACAAATACAACTCATAGTCATGAAACCTATATTTTTAAAATCACATTTTTTTTCACAGGGTATCTTCCATATTAAGGTTCAGGTAATAACACTCCAATGATGTACAGATCAAGAGTCAGCTAAGATATAAGTGCTTAAAATAACTGCTATCATTTACAACTAGAGGTAGTATTTCGAAATTCCTAAATACCCAGAGATTACAGACCTTTAGATAAGATCTATACTTCTTTTCATCACTTATACATCTTAGTAATCTATAAAGACTTCACTGTGGCATAATTATAGCAAGGGAAGATAATACTTGGGCCTTGTGAGTCACTGGTAAAGAAGCAGAAGTAAAACAGGTTAAGAAGGAAGTTAAAACAAAACAAAATATATCAACTATCCTTTTCCCGTGCTTTCCTCTTTTATGCCCTTCCAGTTCCCTTTCATTTATCTTTTCCTGCTTTCATCACAAATTTTACAATAAGGTCACCTGTGAGAATTAAATGACATACTGTATATAAAGCAATTAGCAACATGCCTGGCACAGAGTAAGTACTCAATAAATGTTATTATATTATTGTTATTATAGTTTTGAGCACCATAGTACTGAATAGACTCCTTGGAGATAAAACTGAAGCTTGAAGAATGAAATATGGCTTCATCAAACCTAAATATCTGATGTAATATAACATTAGAATAAGCAACACTGTAAGCACTAAGTTATTCTTTACAGTTTTAGATAATCACTATGTAAGTTCCTAAAATATAACTAATTATTAACTAACAGGTACATTCTAGAATACTTATGATTTATTTTGGTGAATATGCATTTCCTTCTACAAGTCAAAATAAGTATGAGAGCCTTAATCTCCATCTTTTCACATGAAAATCCAAGTTTATTCTGAGTATAGCTGAAAAGCGGTTATGAACTGTGTGGATACCTGAGTATTTGGCTTCATTAAAAACAGTTAAAATGACTGGGGCACTATTAATACACCAAAAGAGTCAACTTTATCTTACGAAAGAATAGACTGTGGACTATTCAAGTTTCTTCTTTATCTACCATTTAATAAAATTCATTAACACTTGGAAAAAAATTATCTGTGGCTATGATTAATCATGCTATTTTTTCTCCTTTATCAGTGTACAGAAGTCTGCTGTAATTTCCTTGGGATACAAATTGTCTAACATAATTATACTCAACATAATGATTTTATGACAGCTGATAGTAAGGGTAATGATACTGTATGAACAGCTAACACAGTAAATATGAAGGTTTTTCATAAAAATGAAGATGTATAAAAAATATGTTACCATGTAAGATTGTCTTCTCCTCCCCAGGTTTCTCTTCTTCCTGCTTTCCTTTTTTCTGCCTCTTTGCTGTGATTTCATCCAATTCTTTTTGTTCTTCCTAAGAAAATTAAGGAGTGAAATTTAAAGTGAATGTTCTAGAACCTCATTATACCTAAAGTTGGTGCTATAAATTATTTATAATGAGGTCTACATATCTGGTCCAAGTATGTTCCCAGGATAACAAGCTCAACACTTTTTTTTTTTTTCTGAGACTGGCTCATGAAGACAGTGAGATTAGGAGGTGAGGAAGGGAATGGCAGAGCATTTACTTTACAAACTTTATAGTAGTTTTAAAAATACACATAGAGATAAAATTTGTTTAAAATTTTAAATAAATTCATAAATCAATAAAACTTCTAATCAATTCTAGTGTCATAGAAGGCTGATTTTGTAGTTACTATCTGAATGTCTAGTATCAGAAGAACAGCTACCATGGCAGCCTAATAGCAATATCAAGGAAATCTTTATGAAAATTGTTCAATATTGTAATTCAATAAAAAAGCATGAGAGAAAACAAATCAGCAAAAAAGGTAAATAAAAATATTTCAAAGAAAAATAAATTTTATTGTATATTTTCAATCAACTAAAGGCAGAAAAATTTTGATGAGTCATTTGGTTCTCTAAGGAAATCTCAAGTTTATTAATGTAGATATCCTTCATAGAGATACAGCATATACCTGAACTGACAATTAAAAACATCAAAGCTTACTTCTGAAGGTTTGGCTACATCTTTTTCATCCACATATTTTGCCCATGGTCCCAAGAAACCATCAATATTGGATGCATCATTTTCTTTAAACTTTTTCCTCTTTTCTGTTTTCTTCTGACCAGTTTCAAATACAGTTAAACCTATGGTAACCAAAAAAAAAAAAAAAAAAAGAGAGAGAGAGAGAGAGATGTACATTTTCTAAAGAAATATGAACATATGTTTAATTTTGTTTTATATGGTTAAAGAAAGATGATTGTTCAAGTGATCACAGAGTCATTAAAAAACAAACAAGCTACATGAATCTACCACATACGCTGACTCATGCTACACAAAAAGGGATTCAACCTTCTGGGCAAAGATACTTAAAACTAATTCAATATTCTGCAAATTCTAATAGTGTATACTTGAAGAAGAGACCCAAATATGTGTTCCTACAATGGCACACAAGCCTTTTATTGAATCAAAAAGCCGTGTCAGTGGATTTGTATGACTTTCTGGAAAAAACTCAGGAACTCATTATGGCTAAATAATGATAAAGTGACCTTTGGAAGCAAGAATAAACTGTAATTTATCATTTTAAAACTAAAACTAAATTACAGTAAGTACTTAATAACTTATCTTCACTTCACTTGTAATGCAAAAATGTAAATCAAACAAGGTTTCACCAGAAGTGGTACTTCTTCCAAGTGACTTCAGTCTCAACTTCACCTCTAGTATCATTAACGTTAACAGTAAAAGAAAAGGAGAAGGAGGCTGTTTCTGGTTGAGATTTTGATTTGATTAATAGGAGGTGGCATACTGTGTATAGTCATTAACCTGGAAAAACAAAGGTTTGTGGAATCATAGTCACAAGTTAACTAAGAATCTAGCTACCTTTAGGTGGGACTTACAGAGGTCTAGCTTAAAGAAGAAATGTCTGCCTATAGTAATTCAGACTATGTTTTATAGCAAAAGCCTGTTAAAATTCTATTTTAACAATAATCTAGCTCATGTACAGAGAGCAGCCTGATCACATAGGGTCTATAGCTACTAAGCAGAAGTGTCCCATGCAACCAGCAAATTACTTTTTTAACTGCATTTTATGGATACTACTCTAATGGACTGATGAGCCTTTTGACAAGTTAGCGTTTAGCGTATGATGTTTTGTCTTATTGTAAGTACAAAATGAATATGAATACAAACATACATTAAAACACATATTCAAATTCAGCCTTCAAAGCTACTCTTCAAAGACAATCTTCACAGACTTACCAAATAAAGTATTTCTACTCTGTTAAAATGAAGCTTGACATAAATGTTGAGAAGTCAATTGCCAAAATTATCTATACATTAGTTATAATTTATTGAGTGATTTCTACAGGGTTGGCATGGTGCCAAGTATTCAAAATAACTCAAAGATATATTTACCATTATTTTTTCTACAAGGTTACACAACTAGTAAGTGGCAAAAGCAAGCTCTAAACTGTAACATTTCTGAACTATATTGCTCTAAACTGTATTGCTCCATTGTTTCAACTTAAAAAAAACCAAAAAAACCAAGTGCTAAATACTATTTTTTACTGTCTAATTAAAGTCACTCTGCAGGACACTAATTATAGATGTGTACATATTTGATATTAAATGTTTCAAATAAATTACCTTGATTTTTTTCAGCTTCTTCTACAGAACCAATATATTTAGCAGATACTTGATGATTATCTAATGAAGGGTCTAATGCATAACCTGAAAGGAAAAAAGTGAAAATTATTAACTCCATTTTGCTGTTTAAATTCATTTTATTATTATAATACAAATACACACATTTCACATTTTCTTTCCCAGATGTCAAAAATGATCTCTTTAACTCAGGACCAATCAGGACCAATCATTCTGCCCTGAGCTTATTGCTTCCTTTTTTTTTTTTTTTTTTTTTTAGAGATGGGGTTTCACCATGTTGGCCAGGCTGGTCTTGAACTCCTGACCTCAAATGATCCACCGCCTCCGCCTGCCAAAGTGCTGGGATTACAGGCGTGAGCCACTGCTTTCGGCCCCTGAGCTATATTTCTATTTAGAACCCAAAGCTATATTTTTATATTTAGAACCATAATATGTTTCTTACAGGATGAATTTTGCACACTGACATTACATTACTAACAGCCTCTCTGGCCAAGACATCAAACTTTAGTTTTAAATATTCTAAGAGCTTGAAAATACATGTACATGATGCATTTGGAAATCCAGAAACCATTTTCCTTTTCTTCTTGGTAATGGATATTGCAGGCAGGGCTAAGTTTATCAAATTATATAAATTATTAAATAATAGAAAAGGGTAAGAAGATTACATAAAATCTAGCTATTATTTTGAAAATACCATTCGCAGTAAGGACAGTCTTCCTTCCCAATCTTAATATATTTCTATTTCATCAATCATTCCTTATATTTCCTTAAGAGAAGGAAGGAAGGATATCTACCAACATATGAATGCACTTCTTAAATTAATTATAGAGTATGTAGCTACATACAAATGTGGTCCTCCGTGGTCTATGGGAATTTAAGGAAAGAAAGTCTACCTAAATTAGCTCAACTCAGTTTTTTTCTCAAGTGGGTGTGCTAGCACAATAAATGTTTGGTAACATTAGTCTGGTATACTCACAAGAGTGCTAGATCACTGATCAGTTTATGGCCTACAACTCGTGTGTACAATAACAGAATACATAAAAAAGTACTAAGCCCATTTTTTTTAAAGGGTACATCCTAGTAGATAGACTTATTATTTTCATTTTTCATCCAAAGTAGTCCCAGCTACTTGGGAGGCTGAGGCAGGAGAATGGTGTGAACCCAGGAGGTGGAGCTTGCAGTGAGCTGAGATCGCACCACTGCACTCCAGCCTGGGCGACAAAGTGAGGCTCCATCTCAAAAAAAAAAAAAAAAAAAAAAAAAAAGAATATAGGGAACTTCTTTTGGGGAACAAGAAAAAGATTCATCATGAAACATGCTCTTTAAACAAGCTAAGGACATAAGTGCTCAACTCACTCTCATGATATGCTAGAACAGAACCAACCACCTAGCTATTAGCTGATTTGCACATAGATTGTTTTTTCAGCATTAAAATATGTTCTCAGCCAGAGGAGAGAGCTTGGTGGCAGAAAATCAGCTTTGGAGTAGAATCTCTGAAATCACAGGTTCAAATCCCATGAGTTATTTTATCTTTAATCTCTTTGATGTACAGAATAGTGTTCTGTACATAACTATTTCCAAAAAATGAGACTTTTATAAGCTCATACCAAGTTAAAAGTTCCCATTTCAATAATAAAAAACATATCCGGCTAGAATGTAAATTTCTACTTTGAAAGGAAACTTAACATCTACATAAATGGCATTTCGTGATGTGTCCGGAGGGGTGAAGGAGTAGACAGAGAGGGAAGAGGTATCCCTGGTCCTTGTCTCTGTGTAAGTACCATTCCCCAACTCATCTGGCCATAGTCTTGTAACTCAGAAAAATAAGTTATGCTTTCCTCTTGCTCCACATCCTCTGTGGTAAAAATCCTTACCGCCATACCACCAACCCCACTACTGCCTTCCACCCCCGGTGATTAAGAAACGATATTATTTTCCTTTTACAAATAAGAGTTAAATATTTGGCCTTATGTCTTACTACAAATCAGCCAGTGATAGAACAAGATCTAACTCTCACACTACTGAATTTCAGTCCAATTTGTTTTCTCACTATCTTGTGTCTCAAATAAGTGATTATTTCTGCATTTCTTAAATATTCTTATCTACCTTTCTGAAGCTTATTTTCCCTTTTATCTTTTTAATGGAGTTAACGTCTACTTCCTTCCCTTTGGTACTCTTATTTGAAATGGCTATCATATTGATTTTATTATTATACCCTTCAGATAATTAAACTAATAATAATTATTAAAACTAATTCCATTAGGTAAATGAAAGGGACTATAAACAATTTGCAAAACAATGGTCATAAATAAACGAAAAAACCTTCGACCTCACTGGTAGTCCGGAAAAATCAAGTTGCAGTAAAGAAATACAATATTTTAAGGATCTAGAACTAGAAATACCATTTGACCCAGCCATCCCATTACTGGGGATATACCCAAAGGATTATAAGTGATGCTGCTATAAAGACACACGCACACACATGTTTATTGCGGCACTATTCACAATAGCAAAGACTTGGAATCAACGAAAATGTCCATCAGTGACAGACTGGATTAAGAAAATGTGGCACATATACACCATGGAATACTATGCAGCCACAAAAAAGGATGAGTTCGTGTCCTTTGTAGGGACGTGGATGCAGCTGGAAATCATCATTCTCAGCAAATCGCAAGAACAGAAAACCAAATACCACATGTTCTCACTCATAGGTGGGAACTGAACAATGAGATCACTTGGACACAGGAAGGGGATCATCCCACACCGGCTCCTATTGTGGGTAGGGGTGGGGGAGGGATAGCATTAGGAGATATACTTAACGTAAATGACAAGGTAAGGGGTGCAGCACACCAACATGGCACATGTATACATATGTAACAAACCTGCACGTTGTGCACATGTACCCTAGAACTTAAAGTATAACTAAAAAAAAAAAAGAAAGAAAAAAAAAAGAAGAGTAACAGCAACAACACACAGGAGTCATGCTTTCTCAATGAAAACCTCAAATATATAAACTGATGCCCTGTTGTTTTCTTTTTTTTTCCCTTTTCTAACAGAAAACTTAGTATACAGAAATAAAATCCTAAAAGTCTGAAAAAAAAAAAGAAATATAATATTTTGATTATCAAGTAAACAAAGGAAAAACAATCATACGGATCTTTGATGAAGGGAAACAGGGCTGGGCATGGTGGCTCAGGCCTGTAATCCCAGCACTATGGGAAGCCGAGGCAGGCAGATCACTTGAGGCCAGGAGTTTGAGACCGGTCTGGCCAATATGGTAAAACCCCATCTCTACGGGGGAAAAAAAAAAAAAAATTAGCTAGGCGTGGTCATTCACGCCTGTAATTCCAGCTACTCAGGAGGCTGAGGCACGAGACTTGCCTGAACCCCAGGAGCAGCGGTTGCAGTGAGCAGAGATCCCACCACTGCACAGCCTGGGTGACAGAGTGAGACTCTGTCTCAAAAAAAAAAGAGAAGTAGGACTTTTATACACTGTGGCGGTAGAGTAGGTTTAGAGAATTCTTTTGGAAAGCAATTTGATAATATATAGCACAAGCTTTTAAAACACATATTATTTTACCTACTTTTGGGAACTCATTAAGAAAATAATATAAAATAATATAAAACCTGTAAAGTTTTATGTACAAAAATATTCACTACCACATTTTAAAAAGCACTTTGTAGCATAACATATACATCACATTTTTAATAGTGAAAACTGGAACCAAACTGAAATCTAAGTGATACAAGTAATATATTTAAAAATTATATCTTTGTTCAGTAGACGATTTAAAAAAAATCATTTAAAAATGTTAATAAAGGATTTCAAATATTGAAGTTAAAACTCATGTTAATAATGACTATTATGAGACTAAAAGTATTTATTTAAAATTCTATTTTCCACTTCTATAGGTGGGTGTAGAGAAAATTCTAGATGAAAGTAGAACAAAAGGAAGAAACTTCATTGAGAAGCCCCAAGTAAGACTGGCAGGGGAGCAGACAGAAAACAAGATGACATTCACGTAACCACTGAGGTACTGAGAAGTCAGGAGAAATACGATAAATGCAAGCTAAAAGCAAAACTGTAGAGTGAGTAACTCGGATGACACAGTAAATGAGACTATTTTCAGTGATAAGGACTCTACAGGTGGGCTCTATGAAAAATTAACTGTATTGTAGAATACAAATCTTCCAGAAATAATTCACTGGGATTCTAACAATCTTACAATATTGAAAAATGGGAAGAAAATTAAAATAAATGTTTGTACTATATTCCAGCAGTGATAGCCCAGGGTTATGAGATTGAGGTAAAACTGAATTCATGTGTCACCTCCTGTATATCTGTTAGATAACACTACTACGAGGTGTAAGAAAGGTTTGCTCCCTTGCACTTTGCAAATGAGGGAAGGTAACAGAAAGATCTCACAGCCTTATATTTCAGGTGGAAGGGTTAAAAAACAAGAGCAACAGGAACAAAAGTTGATAGGAAGCTGGTATAGGAATTACTATCAGAAGTCAGACAAGAACTTTCTATAAGAAAATTATAGGACAAACTAATAGAAGTCATATACTTGTTCACTGCCTGGGAGCAAAGAAAAAAGAGACAGTGTTAAAACTGAGGTTTAAAGAGACAGTTGTTAAAGTTTAGATAAGGCTGATCTTATTTATTAAGTTTACTTATTAAGTTTACTTGAACTTAACAAACTCTCTCTTTAAACCTCGGTTTAAACCTCGATCTTACTAAGTTTACTTGAACTTAATAAATAAAATCGATCTTATCTAAGATCTATCATAAAGGAGACAAACCAAAATTTTCTGAGTTTTGTAACTAGCCATTCCTTTTATTTTAGGCTGCCTAATATACTATAGCCCCAAATTCACTTTTTGTCTTTAACTCAATAGTTCAACCTGTGTCCTAGCTCTCTACTTCCTAGTGGGAGAGGCAAAAATCTCCCACTTTATTTTATTTTAGGCTGCCTAATATACTATAGGCTGCCTTTATTTTAGGCTGCCTAATATACTATAGCCCCAAATTCATTTTTTGTCTTTAACTCAATAGTTCAACCCATGTCCTAGTTCGCCACTTCCTAGTGGGAGAGGCAAAAATCACCAGATACTTCAAACAAACAAACAAACAAAAAACACAACCCATTTCTGAAACCAGGTCTAAAGCCAGCTGAATAGTTTTAAATGCTTATTCTTGTTATAAGGTAATTTAAGAAGAAAAGTAGGTATCAGTATAAACTTAATTGGACATTTTTTTGTTTTGTTTTAAAGGAGACAAGAGAACTAAATTATTGCTTAAGGTCCTTCTAAAGTTGAAGACAGTAAGTCGTTAAAAGTCTCTTATTATAGGTTAGAATATAACAAAACCATGATGTAACAGTTTATTTTTATGTGCTGCACATTACTTTAGATTTACATGGGACCCCTTACACAAGCAAGGGGTATAATGTATTTGTAACCATTTTATTGGACTGCAAGTGTCATAGAACTGCTTTGGGTGATTTAAGTGGTATATAGTCTTGGCTGTGATTTTTGGTACATTCTAAGTCTATTACAATCTTACCATGGTGAAATATGATCTAACACATGATAATCCTTTATACAAGCAGTTTCCATGCACATTAAATTTTTAAAATCCCACCACTGACAGGATGTAATTATTTTACATAGTGAATTTGTGACTATTCTCTTTCCTGACACCCTTCAGTGATCAAGAGAAAGCATTTCCAAGATAAGATCTGAGAAACAGAGTAAAGTTAAATAGCCCATAATAAGATAAAAAAGTAATCTCTTAACACTATCTTTTCATTTGCCAACTTTAATAGCAATCTACATGTAATGGACATAAAATAACAAGTGTCCATTACCCAGAATGCAACAACAAAGAGCATTCTGGTTAAGATCACGAATATTTCCAGTACTCAGAAATCACAGTGGATTTACAATGACAGCTAAAAATATGAGTTCACCTTCCCATTTACATAAATATTTAAGGATATCTATAAGAAGGCATACTATCCTTTTTGAAGGAATCCAATGAATTTTAAAAGCCAGAAGACAAAACAGATTAACACACACAGATCACACTTCTAATAAAGCCAAAATTGAAACTGTTTTAAGTCTTATTGCCTTACCATATGTTGCAAAAGTTCTCCTTTGCTGCTCAAACATGAAATCATTGATATGAGCTGGTTCGGCATATCCAGAAAGCATATTTCTAGGTGCGGCCATTTGCTGTGTCCTAAAGGGATTTTCTGGTCCAAACTGCAATGTCACAAGAAAAAAATAAATAAATAAATAAGAAAGAGACAAAAGTTCTGAGTATATGGAAGTTAGAATTACTGGAATAACTGTACAATTTTTTTCAACTATAAATCACCAAGGGCCTATTAACCTATCTGGGAACACATTAGCCTGATATGGTGCAGTGCAGCTGGGCAATGGCTGAATAGCACCATTTGTCAGCCCCTGGGACAGAAGGAGAGGAACCCCTCTCACTCAAATCTGTATGTAGCTATTTATTTCAAGAGCTCAGTAGCCACATGTGGTTGTCAGGTACTACATTCGCATTATTGCAGAAGTTCTACTTCACAGTGATGCTCTAGATAACAGAGTTACTATAGTTTGCCCAAACCATGATTGCGGGGATTTGGGGTGACTTTTATATCAACAGCGGCACTGTGATACAATTTTTTTAACAAATACATGTTTGTTTTCCACTAGTTCCTCAAAGCGGAAGACTCAGAATACTCAATATTTACCACAGTGCCTGGCATATAGAGAGTACTAAGGAGGAAAGATTAATCAGAATTCCATTGCGGGTAGAGGATAGAAAAAAACAGACAACAAAATAAAGTGCTTGAAAAAGTCCCTAGGAAAAGACATTGCAAATGTCAATAAAATATCTCCACTCTGAAAAGTCACACTTTGAAGAGTCACATTACTTGTCTTATACCAAATAGTGCCATTATTATCTATTTGTTTATAACACTTTTGCGTTTCCAGAATGCTTTTCCAAATGCTATTTAATTTGATCTGTACATAAATTCTGACAAGTTAGAGAAGTATTCTCCTTTTCATGTTGCAAATGAAGAAAAAAACCCCAAAGGCAATGTATTTTACCTGCCCTAGGGTCAAGAGTTTTATTAATTGGCAGAAGCAGGGCTAGAACAAACCATAGTCAAGCATTCTATTACATCATAAAGTTCCTTAAATGCACAATCAGAGCCTCTAAGTTTTAAAAAACTGGGTAAAAAATTATCAGAATATGTCAAGTGCTATTAATTTAATGCTATTATAAAAGGTGCTGGGAAAACCCAACTCTTTTTTTTGTTTGTTTGTTTTAAAATAAAGAATCAAATGAGCTTCCCACTTTGAAAAGGGCAAAAATAATAGGATATTTTTATTTGAACTCCGTAAGACCCACTGTCATGATGAATTATTTTGACATTAGAACACTGTAGGTCATTACCGTTAGAAACCATCCCTTCTATGATACATTTCCAGAGCCACAAATAAAAATTACTCATCTTCGCTTAACCAGTACACTGCATTCTCTAGATATCAACATTATACTATGTATGAAAATCTGAATTTAAATGTTAGCTGTTCCTTACTTTTTTTTGCTTTAGAAGAAAATAAATTGCTACAAGATTCCTATATATTGACAGCTTCCATTTATATGTTTAAAATGATTCAATTTTAAAATACCTGATTCATATACAAAGCTTTTATTAGTATATATTCTTAATTATAATGGATAGCGCAAGACTTTGCAGCCTATATTAGTCCTTCCTGTGCCTGCTGATGGGTGAAATATGCTGGGGAAAAAAATCTAGATTGCTGAATGCTGGAAGTAGCAGTCAACTTCATTCAGTCATGAAATTTATTACAAAAACAGGAGCAGCCATAAAATTACAGATAACAGAATGATTTAAAAGTTTCCCAGATGCTCTACCCGGTACAGTCAGCTATCATCCACAGAGCAGCATCTGCTATTTCTGGACAGAGGTGGCGTGGAGGGGGCATGGTGGGGAATCTAAAACGATAAAAATCCCCACTGTCCTTAATTGTTACTCCCATCACATATAACAGATGACCAATCATTGTGCTTTAAGTAACTTTCCATTTAAAAAAAGGAGACTACAATTTCCATATTCTTATTTAATTCAGATTTTACTAAAAAAGAAAGAATAATTCTTCTACAGGCCATACATACCAAATTAGCTCCACTTTTTGAAGAAAAAGTGTCAGTGTAAAAGAACTGTGATTTCTATACAAAGACAGATCCATATATTAAAGCTATGTATTATATAAGGTACTATACCTAAAGCAATCTAAAAATTTACATGTGCCTATGTCTCATACAGATTTAAGCTGAGGCAAAAAAAAAAAAAAAAAAAAAAATCTTCTAGTGATACAGGGAATCAGTGGGAGGAAGATTCATCTACTGGTAGCTATTGGAGCTGACTTCAAAGACATTGAATGTTAACAGAGGAAGGCAGAGAACACTATTTAGCAGGACTCAGCTCTTCCCAGTTACTCAAGATACGTCTCTCAGATGTTCTTGGTCCCTGTGAATATGCAACTCTTTTAGTTCTGGAACAACCATTAAAAAAATACAACAGAGCATATAGAAAACACACAAATCTGATTTGCAAATACTTCCTTTCAAGTTTTGGTAGTTAACTAAGTTTAAGAGTAAATTTGTGTTCAAGTGATTTTATAACAATATATAAGTAAATACATAACATAAACATGAATGTATAATATATTTAAGTTCATACGCATATTTAACAATTTTTAGCTAAAACAATAACGAAGAACAATATAGTAAATTACAATCTCCTTATATAAAACATACACATTTAAGTGAGAAAATGTTTGCAAACCATACATCTCATAAGGGGTTAATATCCAAAACACACAAGGAACTCAACTCAATAGCAAGAAAATAAATAACTTGATTAAAAATTGGCAAAGGACCCAAATTTCTCAGCACTTCTCAAAAGACATATAAATAGCCAACAGGGGCCAGGTGCAGTGGCTCACGCCTGTAATCCCAGCACTTTGGGAGGCCAAGGCAGGCGGATCACTTGAGGTCAGGAGTTCACGACCAGCCTAGCCAACATGGTGAAACCCTATCGCTACGAAAAACACAAAAAATTAAGCATGGTGGCGCATGCCTGGAGTCCCAGCTACTCAGGTGGCTGAGATGGGAGAATCACTTGAACCCAGGAGACAGAGGTTGCAGTGAGCTGAGATCACACCACAGACTTCAGCCTGGGTGACTGAGCGAGACTCTGCTCAAAAAAAAAAAAAAAAAAAAAAAAAAGCCAACAGGTATTTGAGAAAGTACTCAACATTACTAATCACCAGAGAAATGCAAATTAAAATCACAATATCATCTCAAACCTGTCAGAATAGATATTATAAAAACAATAAAGGGTAACAAGTGTTGGCAAGGATGTTCTGGAGAAAAGAGAACACTTGTACACTGTTGGTGGGAATGGAAATTAGTGCAGCCACTATGGAAAATGGTATGGAGGTTCCTCAAAAAATTAAAAATAGAACTACCATATGACCCCAGCAATTTCACAAATGGGTATGCATCCAAAGGAAATGACATAAGTATGTCAAAGAGTCAGTCTAAATGGCTCTCAATGTTTGAATGCATAAAGAAAATGTGGTAGGTCTGCACAACGGCATACTATTCTGCCTTAAAAAAAAGGAAGCTTGTCATTTTTGACAGCATAGATTAACCTGGAGGGTATTATGTTAAGTGAAATAAGCTAGGAGGTGGGACAGGTATCACATGATCCCACACGTGGAATTCAAAAAACTTGACCTCACAGAAGCAAAGAGTAAATGATTAGCAGGAGTTGGGTGGGTGGGTGGGGATGGAATGGGATGGAGGGGTTTTGGATGATGTTGGTCAAAGGATATACAATTTCAGTTAGATAGGAGGAATAAGTTCAAGAGATCTATTGTACAACATGGCGACTACAGTTAATAACAACGTATTCTTGAAAACCACTAAGAGTAGATTTTAAGTGTTCTCACCACAAAAAATGATCAGTACATGAAGAAATGCATATGTTAATTAGCTTAATTTAGCCATTCTACAATGTGTACGTATTTAAAAACACATTGTACATTGTAAATATATACAATTTTTGTTAACTAAAAAATTAATTAATTAAAAAGTATGTAAGTACTAATTCAAATCACTACCCCCAAAGTATGTATGATGTTCCCGAGGGAGGTAACTATCCTTAAACATCTGTCAACTGAATGAAGTAGTGGTTTACTTACAGGGTTAGGAGAAAAGCACTCTTAATTTGTGAAGACGCTGGTTGATAACTCTCAGAGATCTGATACTATTGTGGATCTCAAAAATCTTCAGTAGGTAGAGTATTGGTGAGTCAGAATTTTAGCAGCATATTATAACATTGTAGGAATTAAGACAATTTATACTACTAAAAAAGGGCTATATAAAATCATAGTTGTAGGTTCACATACAGAAAAATAACCCAAATTACGGAACAGACAGTAGTACACTAGATTGTTGTACATTTTTCATTCATATTTTTTGTAGTCATTATTGTTCAAAATATTTATAAACAAATTTTAAGGTGAGAAGAGTCTGTTAACTTAATTATTTCCTGCAAATTAAGAGAAGATCCCCACGATTCAATTTCATTGGTGGAATATGTTCATCTTATAAGACATAAAAATATTAGTATGAGAAAATTTCATTAGTGCTGGTTCTATGACCTTTGGCCTCAGTTTCCTCATCTACAAAATAAAAGATCTGAGCTATATGATTTCTAACAGTAACTGGTGTTTTTTTCCTCTTAACTTTTATATTTTTTTCTATTCTGAAGTACTACTATTTTAAAGAGTCTGGAATTCTTCCTGAGACTTACGGATTTTATGGGGTTAGAGAAGCTAATTAATACATTTTTGTCTAAGCAGATTTAAAAAGAACTGAGTGAAATGAAGAAATTACTAGACTAAAACAATGGCTACTATGTCTTCAAGTTCTATCCGTTATGTGAGAAAAAATTATCTGTATAACCAGGTAGACTATTTGGGAAAAGTCCTTGGTCCTAAGAGAGAAACAGTATTTTATAAAATAAAATAAGCAATTGAGTAAATGTTCAGAAGTAGCAAAGTCAAAGGCAAAGGGGTATACCCTGCAAACTCCACAATGGCCTTCAAACTGGTCTTCCAGTTTTAGAGAGACAATTAAGACTGATCTGGACTCAAATCTCTACATTTGCCACTTGCCAGCAGTATAACTTAAGACTTGGTTTCCTCGTTATAAAATAAGGACACAGGTACTTACTTCGTAGGGTTGTAGTGAGGACTAAAGGAGATGAGGTATGTAAATCTTTCAGTAGGTACCTGGCATACAGTAATAAATGGTGGCTTTATTTCACTAATCTATATCCCTATTCTTTTCCATAATGCAAACTCATACCAAATAAACCTTAAAAATTCAGCTTTGACTATGCCACTCCCCTATTTAAGATCCTCACAAATCTATTTATCATTGACTAAATCAAAACTCTTCACCTTGGCCCCCAAAGCCTTGTGCAATGTTATACAAAGTACCATTCTAGTCTTATCTCTCGATTCTTTCTTCTGGTAAGGACTTGGGCATTCCTGTTCTGTAGATCTTTTATGATTTGGCTCATGCTGATCTCTTCTTGGAATCTCTCCTCATAAAAGCCTACCTAGTCACCAATGCCAATAATTAATATACACAACAATGATGACTACCATTTGTTAAATGCCTACTCTGTGCCAGAGAGATTTTTTTAACTATATCATACATTATCCGATTTATCTTTATACCTCAATAAAATAAAAATTATCTTCATTTTACCTGCGAAAAAACTAAGAACTTCCAAGGTTACACAGGGCTAATAAGTATTCAGCTTAACTCCAAATCTCATGTTCTTCACCTGGATTGAATTGCTCAATTCAAATACTACTTCTTTCAGGGAACTTTTAAAAGAATTTACAACCAGATGCAATTTTCCCTTAAGCTTGAGTAGTACTTTAGAAGCATAATTAGAAACAGTCTGGTCTCTATCATTTAAAAAAAATTCATTTGACCAAACCAACAAACAGCACATCCTCTCTGGGAAACACTAGTTTGAGGAGAGGGATTATATCTTGTTTCTAACAATGGATACTCAAAATACAGGAACTTAAAATTTAAACTGGTGAAGTTCCTAGTGATACTTTTCCAGACTTTGTCAAGTGATACACATCCTAGCCAAGTGATAACACATCCTGGTCATAGAAGACAAAAGTTCAAAATGTGTTAAGTTACAGAGGATTCATTTGGCAACCAGGAACAATTATAATTTTGCTTCCCTTTTAAGTCCTATCAGTCCTTTCTTACTTTGTAAAGAAGTATTGTAGTGCTCCTCACATAAACTAATTTATATATTTAATGTGAGGTTCTCCAACCCGAGGAAAAAGAACATTAAAGGACTGAAAATCCCACAAAGAGAATGACAGGCCTTTTGTCAATATTACCACAAAAAATTTTTAACTGGTCTTTTAAATTTTCCTTGAAAGTGTTGGAAACTAATTACATAGCAAAGTATTAGTTATGCATGAAATTTAAGAACTCATGAAAAAAGCAGGCTTCAGAGAAAATAATATGACATGAGATGTTACATATCAGAATGCTTCCAAATTTTCTTATTTACCTAATTCAATGGCTCCATTTTATGAAAGTACTTTTCATTTTAAAAAATCATGAAACATATATTTACATATAATACACAACCTCTCTTCAGTGGGATGGCTAAAATGGTGTCAATAGATATGAGACAGCCTGTAGTCTGACAGGCTAGAAGGATTTAAGACACAATGGAATAAAAATTAAAATGTGCCATAGTGTCAGAGCATGGAAGATTTTTGCTAAGCGCAGACCCAGTGAATCGCTGGAGCTCTGTCTAAACACAAGCACTAACATCTCTGGCTGTGCTACACATTTCAATGGTCATCTTTTAAGTGACTACAGAAATCTAGGCAGGGAAAGTACTATATGAAACAGCTCCATGACTCTCACATGTCACAAAAGGGCTAATTTATGCTACAAAATGAAAAATGTTACATCATTTTCCACCAAGATACCATAAGATATAGCTCCTCAACTCCATCTTGAAAGTGCTTCTTAAAGATTCTGCTATCAACCGAAGCTGTATTTCTTTGTTTCATAATTACCATTTTCTGGTATCTCTATTTCATCAATCAAGCATTCTTTTCCATTTTAAAAGGCAAAATACCTAGAAATTTAATCTTTTCTGTAAACTTTCCTAAATGGATAATATTCAAAGACTTTCTTCAACGAACAATATTAGCTGTTTCTGCTTTTTTTTAATTGGGAGAGGAAAAAAAACCCCCAGTACTTTGTTTTATTCAGAGCAGGCTTCAAACACTGTGACTACTTTCTAGCAGTGTGTCAGTATGACATTTCAGGGGCATCTGTAACTAAATGTTTCATAATATACTACATATTGATGCTGGTAAGCAGCAATATTTTCCTTTATGGTTAATTATAATACTCCCTCATCAAGACTGAGGAAGATGTCAACTAAGTTCATATTTAAGAATCAGATTTCCTTTTTCAAAAGACATAGTTCCATGTTATCAGACATTTGTATGTAGACAGATAAGCAACTAGTGGATTTTTAAAAGTATTCTCACAAAAGCATACTACCTAAACTTGTGAAGAATAGAAAGATGTATTTTCTAAAAGCTTAAATAGTATGCTTATGTGAGAAAACCTTTAAAAATTCACTACTATACCTAATTATCTACTATGATTTAAATTCTTTAGCAAAACTCAGAACCTTAAATATGTTTTCTTACCTCAGGAGCAAACATGGTCTCATAGGTAGGATTATACTGAACTTCTTTGACAGCAGGGTCAAGGTGAACTCCAGTCTCCAAATCTTCCTAAAAAGAATACCAAATAAATATGAAAGATCTGATAAATGACTATTTTATTTTAGAAGCCACATTAAAGTCACACTAGCCATCTTTAACATCTATTTTATGGTTATAATGTATCATATGATTAATAATTCTAATCAAGATTAATAAAATTAATGTATACAGTTAGTGTTAGAGGTTAAAATATATAAAAAAATTTTTCTTTTTGAAATACTAACTTTATTAACACTTTAAAATTTTTAAATTTAAAACTAAATAAGTTAACATTACTCAAAGTCTTAAATTAGTTTAAGACATTCCAACTCTTCTTTGTTATTAACTCAAAAGACCCAAACCTCTACTGCCAAATTCAAAAGAGGTATTTCTTTTTGTATTCAGCAAACTGTATTAGATATGTAACCAAATTGCACTTGGTTGGGTACTGGACAGGAAACAAAAGGAAGTGACAGGGCCTGAATCTTCTAAATCTAAAGTCTTACGATCTCAGTTAATATTTCAAACATCTTAAATTCATTTCCCAGATTACTGAAAATAAAAATCTCCTCTCCACTGATGAATCACTGGTAGTATAACTTTTGTATAACTCCACCACTTACAAATATGACAATTCTCAAATTGGTATCTTTAGCCTGGACCTCCCCTGATTTCTAGAGACTTGTATATCCAACCTTCAACTTGGCATCTCTTCTCCCAAGATATCTAACAGACATCTCAAACTTAATATATCCAAAAGAGAACTCGTGGCCCCCCCTCCCTCAATGAATCCTTCCAGGCTTCTCTTAGTTAATTGCAATTCCACCCTTACAGTTACTCAGGTGAAAATCTGAAGTTTTCCTTGATTCCTCTTTATTTTACACTTTATATCCAATCCATCATCAAATCTTGTACCTTCTACAAAAATCCAGAATTCAACCACTTCTGACATCCTCTATTGAAGTGGCTCAACTTAACATCTTGTATCTGGGTTTTTGGAGTAGCTTCTTACCTGGTCTCCCTGTTTTCTGTCCCTGACCACCTATAGCCTCACTTCCCACAGCAGATAGTATGATTCTTTCAAAATATTAGTCAGGTTATGCTACTCCTATGCTCTAAACCCCTCAGTAGCCTCCCTAGTCAGAGTAAAAGCCTAACAAAGGCCTGACAAGGTCCATTACCACTGGTTCTCAGGAAGTAGGCAGGTTCCCTAGAGTAGTTTTACAGGGTATTTTTGTTTTCCTCTGTTGTCCTGTCTGAACATTCACATATTAAAAACATATTTGATTATAAGTACCTTTCCTTTAATTACTGCACTTATGTTCTATTTTAAAAATTATAAAGAAGTTATATATCATCTACAAATTATATTTCAATAAAGTTGGTATTATAACATTGCTGTCATAAAATGACTTGTTGAGAATTTCCCCTCCATGGTCAGCCCCCTGCCCCTACTAACTTCTGTCTTCATCTAGCACTATGCCTGTGCTCACTTCACCCCAGTCTCATTGGTTCATCTGCTATTCCTAGAACAGGCCAAGGAACAATCCTGCCTCGGGGTCTCTACACTTATTGTTATTTCCCTTCGGAATGAAATGTTTTTCCTGTGGATAGCCACACGATTGTTATCTCTCCTTTTAAGTCTCTGCTCAGTTTTTCTGCTTCCCTCTTACTTTGTTTTATTTTCCTCCATTATATTTATCCTCAATGGACATATATATTATCTCGCTCTCTCCACTAAAATGTAAACTACACAAGGTGGATTTTGCACACACAAATGTACAATCAAACCCTTGAACTATCCCTATCATATCACCATCTTTATTCTGCTGGCCTCTTGTTGATGGTAGGATATATCCCCTAACACAATGCAAAGACAATGCAAAGTAACATCACGCATTCTGCAAAATAGATGGGATTTCATGAAGTTGATACTGATGTTGGAGAAGCAGCAATGCCACAGATAAGTGAAGATCTGGTAGAGTTAGACTAGCTGATGACCAAAGACTAAAAAACCGACAAGAAAAATACCGTAAACCTACATTCACTGTTCCAAAATTTGACCACTCTTAAAAACACTTTACCATGGCCCCTGTATCAAAACAGGCAACTTAGTTTCTCTACTTCTTAAAGATTCAGAGCCTATCAGGTCTCTTGAGCTTCTCTTCTCTCTAAACTGCCCATATCTTTACCCTATCTTATCCTATCCTTTTCATGACTTCAATTACCACCCCCAATTTTTACCTGCAGCCTTAATCACACACCTAACTTTGGATCCACATATCCAACTGCCTACTAAATTTCATTATATGAATGTCCCACAGCATCAAACACTATGCTATGTCCAAAATAGAACTTACCATTCCCCCATGACTCCATCTTCACTAATAAATCAGGCACAGTCTTGCTGATTCTACCTGTGAATATTTCTCCAGCAATCTCACATTTACCCTCCCCTTTTTGCATCCCAGCTATACTGGCCTAGTTAGGGCTTCATTATATTTGCCCTGGCCTATTGTAATACTTCCTTATCTGCTTTAATACACCCTCACTTTTGCCATATTAGACTAATTGCTGATTTTTAAAAATAGCAAGCACTTTGACGCTTTCTGTGCTGCAGGCAATGTTACCGCCTTACATCTTAGGCAATGCCTTTATTATTTTATGTCGCCTTATTTTTCCTGATACCTTCCCTCCTCCTGCCTCAGGAAAACTGTTGTTTTTTTTGTTTGTTTGTTTGTGGTACTAAAAAAATGCTGTACTCTATTTCATAGTACTTGTGATATATTATTTGTTGCACATGGCTTTTACGTACATCATATATCCTCACTGCTCAGTAGAACACAGGGCATTCAGCACATATTCAATAAATATTTGTTAAATTAAATTGAAGAAAAGCCAAATCCATGGAGAAATTAAGTAGGATAAGGCTGGCCAACAATCACTGGATTTGGCAATTATGTCATAAAAAACCTTTGCGAGAGTGACTTTGTTAGTAAGGACTATGGAAAGCCATCTGCAAGAGGCAGAGGTGTAAATGAGGATCTAGAAAAACACCGTATAAATCTGTACTGAAAATATTTGGTGATAAAAAACAGAACAGATGGGGTATCAGGTTGAAGGATTTTCAGGGTCAAGTTTTTCCTCTTCCTTAAGAAGAGACTAAGTCAAAGATGTGGTCAATCGTAGGCTAGAAGGCAGGTGACGGCAGGGAGAGACACATGACAGAAAGGACCAGATAAAGGTACAGTTGTCCTGGAAGAGGTAGGAGGGAATAAAATTCAGGACACAGTTGAAAGATTAGCCTCTGAAAAGAGGAGTGCTCTCTTTGGGATGAAATAGAGATGACAAAGGTAAGAATGGGTGATAGATGACAGATGTTTGGAGATGTTGGGAATCATAATTGATCTCTTTATTTTCTTGGTGTAGTCAGGGCACAGGCATCTTTATAAAGCAAGCATGGAGCTCCAGATTCATTTATTCATTTTACAAATTTGATTGTGTGCCTACTATGTGCCAGGCACTGTCCTGGGCCCACAGAAATAGACAAAGATACCTGCCCTTGTGGAGTTTATATTGTAGCAGAGGCAACAGACAATAGACTATATAACACCTAAATAAGTTATACAGCTCTCTAGAAGAGGCTAAATAACATGAAGAAAAACAACACTAATGTGCCAGCACCAGAGTAGACACACTATTTCATATAATCTGTGAGGGTGTTAGTAGGATTAAGTCACTTAACCCGAGCTACTAATAGAATAAAAGGGAAGGGGAAGAGCTCAAAGTAACCACAATGAACAATGTTGAAGAGACCTAATTAGTGACAAATTAAACAATCACTGGCAGAGTAACTAGGTGTATCAGTCAGGGTTCTTGGTTGCAAGCAGCAGGCTGATTCAGCATTATAAAATCCTTATGAGTTTCTCTTAGAATTACCAGGAAGTGTGGAGAATAAGCTTTGACAAGTAGGCAGAAATAAAGGGTCAGTATACATTTAATAGATGAAATCGCAATTCAAAATTAATTATCACAGAACCCATCAAAATTAATCATCACAGAACCCATCCAGTGAGGATAATGACTGAACACTACTACTAAACTGCTATGGCTACCACTGGATGCTGCTATTGAAACTACTGGCCTGAGAAACTAGAAAACATTGATTACCATTGCCAATTTAAGTCCTCTTTCCTGGCTTCTTTGCGGATAAATTTCAGATTAGAAAGCTTAGGTTGGTGCATCTGTTTGGCTGAGCCCATCAGATACACCCACCCAACAGTCCTGAGCCTTAGCTGAAAGGGAGCTGAATGAGAATAATCTGGGTTTTCAGCTTCTGAAGATGGGTGATGAACAGGGATGTTCTTCACATTAAAACCCTTAAGAAAGGGGTTTCAAATGCTAGGCCACTGAAAAGATGACAAATATTATCTATATCACCCCAGAATGAACACTAGAATCTTCACTGATGAAAGATACTATCTTGCATACGGCCCAATAGCAAACTCAGTACTATAAAGTTAGCAGGTTACATACAAATTGCTTAAACTGCATAAAAGCTAAATTAAATGCTTTTCCCTCTTAATATTCAACTCCTAGTAACAAACTGCTTAAAATAACATGAGGCTTAGCCACATTCATACCTTCCCAAAGGATTTTATAGTGTACAGTTGCTAGAACCACTTTATAATATGGGATACGAGATCTTTCCAATTAAGGGTATTTAAAATATTCTAAATTGAAATTATTTTGAAGAGTATCATGACACATCAATTTTTAAATGCAAAGTACAATGTAAGAAATTACTGTTTATATAAGCAACACTGGCAGCCAATAAAAAATATAAGTAAGTCCCAGTCTCTGACTCCTGCTAAAATTATAGAACAAATTGAACAACCCTCAAGAAAATGAAGGGCTGTTATTTTACAAAAATTTAATTAGAAAACTTGGACAATACCACAACCTTGTTTTAACACCCATAGGAGTTCAATACCAATTAGGCATGCAATTGGAATTACCACAAAATAACAAATAATTTCTATTCAGTTTCAATTATCCACAAAAATTAAAAAGCAGGAAGTGAAGGGCACCCTGTGGGCCAAATAAGTTTAAATAGTTTATCTTTTGTTGATTCAAAGTAATTTGAGAATAAAAGTAGGTAATATTCACTTTTTAGTCTTTTCCACATTTCTTCCTGTGTCCAAATAAGAAAAGAGGCATAAAAACACCATGTAAACTATAAAGCAGATCACAAATATTATTATTATAAATTACTTATCAATTTATGGCACAGTTTTTTTTTTTCATCCCAGGAAATAGAAATGACTAAACTTCCTAATAGAAGAATTTAGGTGAATGATATAAAAGAAGAGAAATTCAGATAAAGATATCCTCTGAGTTTGGCCCTTAACAGATTGCAGAGGAAGAAGTGGTCCATTTGAAGTTCACAAATACAAGAAACACCACTGTTTCTTGAAAAAAACTGAAAATATGCCTCAAAATTAGAGGCGGAATTTTTATTTTACTTTAGTTGGCTATGCTAAGGCAAAGAATACACTGGGGGGAAGTAACACAGTCACTGGTTGAAATGAGAGAAAGCCAGATCTGCTTTTGTTTTTCTAACCTTAAAGTCACTTAATAAGCAACTCTTGCAATCCAACAGGGTCCACTGCATGAATTCTAAAGTGCAAAACCTTACACTCTTGCATTCAAAAATTTTTATTTAGAAAATACTCATTGTCATACATATACCGGAGAACACAAATATGCATAATTGGAGTTCCAGAAGAGAAGAGAGAATAGGACTAAAATAATATGTGAAGTGATAAGAACTGACAACTGCTAAGAAATGTCCAAAGGTCCACATTCCAAACCAACTGATCCACAATGAAAGAAATCCAACAAATTCTGAACAGAAAAAATAAAAAGAAATCCATACACATGTATCCTATAATAAAACTAAAGAATGAAACCGTATCTCAAAAAAATTGGGGAGGGGGGTCTTAAAAGGTGTCAAAAGAAAAAAGAAAATCACTTCCAAAGAGAAACAGCTACACTAACAGCTGATTTATCAGTAACAATGAAAATCAGAAAAGAGTAGAATATCTTAAAAGTGCTGAGAGAAAACTGCCAGCTAAGGAAACAACCCAGTGAAAATATCCTTTGAGAAATACAGTTAAATGAAAGCATTTTATTTATATATTTATTTATTTATGAGACAGGGTCTCACTCTGTCTCCCAGGCTGGAGTGCAGTGGCGTGATTCTGGCTCACTGCATCCTCTGCCTCCTTGGCTCCAGCGATCTCCCTACCTTAGCCTCCCAAGTAGCTGGGAAGTGCACGCCACCATGCCCAGCTAATTTTTGTATTTTTTCTAGAGACAGGGTCTCTCCATGTTGCCCAGGCTGGTCTGGAACTCCTGAGCTCAGGCGATACGCCCGCCTTGCCCAGCCAAAACATTTTAAAAGACAAACTAAAACTGAAAGCATTTGCCACTAAATCCTCACTAAAGGACACTCTAAAGAATGTGCTACAGGCAGAAAGTGATACCTTGCATATGAGATGCAACAATCATCATCATTCACCATCATCTTGTGGAGGGTGTATGTGTATATGTAAGTGCATGCATATATACCAGACAACAATAGCTGAAGTAGGAGTACAGGGGATGTGAATAAAATTCAAGTGTTCTAAGGTTCTCGCATTGTTCAGTAGAAGGTAAAAGTACTGATCAAATGTGCTATGCTTTCTAGGGGTAACCACTTAAAGAACGGAAACTGACTGCATGACTTAAAACAATGTAATGTAATGATTTAAAAAATCCAAAAGAAAGGATGCCTAGCATACTAACTTTCTGCCTTTCCTTTTTTCTGTGATATGTGTTTATGACTATACTTTTAAAAAAATTGCCATGGCTGCATCTCACATGTTCCGTTGCATAGTTGCTGAAGTGCAATGTCACAATTTTCAAATATGGAAATTTTATAGCTATCTTTTTGTGGTTAGTTTCTAGCTTAGATGCGCTGTGGTCAGAGAATGCGGTAATAAGATTTTAAATCTGTTGAGACTTATTTTATGCTCCAGTTCAGGGGTGGCTAACTACAGTCTGTGGGCCAAATCCAGTCCACAGTCTGTTTTTTTGTATCAACAAGCTAAGGATGGTATTTGCATTTTTAAAGGCTTAAGAAAAAAAGATGAAGAAAAAGAAAGGGCGAAAGAGAGGAAGAAAGAAGTGACAGAAACTACACGGTGCCAGCACAGCCTGAAATATTTACTGTCTGGCCCTTTATTGAAGTTTGCCAATCCCTGGTCTAGCCCACGGTCATTTAAAAAATGTTTCATTCTGTTTCAATGCTTCAAAATGTTTTCAGTGCCTGAAAACAACATTCTGTGTTGCTGAGTGCCATGTTCCCTAAGACCTTTAGATGTAGTTTACTAATTTTTTCACATATTCTGTATCATTATTGATATTTTTTGCTTGTTCTATCAATTATTGAGAGGTATATAAAAATCTCCCACTGTAATTGTATATTTGTCCATTTCTCTTTGTAGTTCTGTCAATTTTTGCTTAAATATTTTGAGCTTACATTGTTTTATATCTCTCTGTGAAGTGAACCTTCCATCGTGATGAAGTGACTCTTTTGTCTCCCGTAATGCTTTCTGCTTTAAAGTCTATTTTTATTGATGTTAACACAAACAGTGCTAGCTTTCTCTTGGTTAAAATTTGCCTGGTACATCCTTTTTATTTTTATTTTAGATCTTCCTGGAGGTGGTAGTCAGCATGGCAAGGCAAGAAAAATAAATAAAAGAAATAATGATTAAAAGAAAGAAAAAATACTGTCATATTTACAGCTGATATGGCTATGTAAGTAGTAAGATCAGTTGTAAGTAGTAAGATCAGTTAGAAAGTTAAATAAATGAAAAATACAATAGCATAAAAATAAGATACACCTAGAAATACCTCTAATAAAACTGTACAAGATTTTGATATGGAGATAATTACAAACTTCGGAAGAAAAAAAAAAACTAAAAAAAGGCCTAAACAAATGAACGGATATAACATTATCTCTAAGTTGACCTATGACTCAATGTACTCCCAAACAAAATCCCAACTGGGTATTAGCAGAACTTTCCAAGTTAATTCTAAACTGTATATAGAATTACAGGGCCCAGAAGAGCCAGCCAAAACATTCTTGAACAACAAAAAAGGGCAAGGGAACTGCCCTATCACCTGTCAAGCCATATTATTAAGAATGTTCACACTACAGACAAAAATTAATTTCATATGGATTAATGACTTAAATGTGAATAGTTTTCCAGAGATAATACAAGAGAATATTTTCATGACTATGAGTTAAGGATTTCTCAAACAAGCAACAGGAACCACAATACATAAAGGAATAATTTGATAAGCGCAGACTATATAAATAATTGTTTGTAAACAACAGGGAAAAGTGAGAGACAAGTCACAAAAAGAAAAAAATTTTGCAATACACACAATTGACACAGGATAGTATCCAGAATATGTAAAGATCTCCTAAAAATCAAAAGGAAATGACAACCCAATAGTTGCTTTCAAAAGAAAAAAAAATTAAATCACCAATAACATATATGAAAAGATACTCAACTGCAGGAAAGAGCTCAGAAAAAACATGGATTAAAAATGCTGCATAAATGTATTCTCTGCCAAAATGCTTGCTATTAATCATAATATAATTAGTCAACTACAGATGAATATATTTGCATGCTTCACCTCTCCCTTGGTCATTTTCCAATTTTCCAATCATTTGCAGTCATTGTATTTACTATGCATAAATTTGTTTTCCCTTCATATAAACAAGTGTTGGTTCATAAACTAACAATGAGCAATGCCCTGTACTCTCTCATAGAACCCAGACCACTGGGTGGACTAGCCCCAGCTCTACTTCTAATGGACCTCTGGCACCTTATGCAACCTTTCCTCCGGGCTTTCCTTATTTATTCGTGATTGAACTAAGTGAGTTCTACACAAACACCTCCAACCCTGCCACTGCCTGTCCAGCTCTACATTTCTGATTCTTAATGTGCATACTTTTACAAGACTTTCTTTTTCATTCCATTCTCTTACCAAATATACTTCCCTAATCTTGTGTACTAGGCACCGGAGACACAAACAAATGGATACGTCTCTGGACCCCAGGGTCTCACAGTCCAGGGCAAAGAAAAAGATGAACAAGTCACGGCAATGTGCTAAGTGCTACAGTTAAGATATGATAAAGGGGCTAAGGTAGAATAGGAGGAAACGCGCAGTGAGACTGAAGGACCATAGTGTTTGGAATGGGGGAAGGAGGCACTAGGCAAGGGATTTCCAGGCAGAAAGACTAGCGTGGGCAAAATCTTCAGAGGAAGAAAGAAAATTTGGCTTTCAGGGCTTTGTAAAGAGTTCTGCATGGGAGAATAGCAGCCCTCACATGCTACCAAAAAAACTTAGAAATTACCCACTGGACAATATGGTGTCTTTGGGCAGGGAAGTGATAGGACGCAAGTGGAATTTACAAAGATCATTCTAGGTGCCCTGTGGAGAAAAGAATGGGGTATAACACTGGGAGACAAGAAAGGAAGAAGTAGAAATATCAGTTAGAAAGCTACAACTGTCTGAAGAGAAATGATGAGAATCTGAACTAAGCAGTGGCAGCAGAAGAGAGAGATCTGATGAATATCATTGAGTTAAAGTGGACAGGACCCACTATCCAAAAGAAGAGGCTGAAAGAGAAAGAAAAGAATAACTCCTGGGAGAAATAAGGAAGATATGAAGCCTGCACCAGTGAAAATAGTGAGGAAGGAGTTGATATGAGATAAATTAATGAAACAGAAATGTTAGAATCAATTGAATGACTAGCTTCAGGGGCTGAGGAAGAAGGAAGAGAAAAGGATACCTCCTTTGTTCTTGGCTTGAACTAGTGGGTGGATCGTGGGATCATAGATCAAAATGGGGAAAACAGAAATGGATTTTGAGGGAAAGAAAATAATTTTTCAACACACTGAACTGGAGGTGGCTGAGTGCCAACCTGCAAGAAACAAATGTACAATTACAGTGGGAGATTTTTATATACCTCTCAAGGTTGTAAGCTAGCAAGGAGGATAGAACTGGAAATAAAAGGATAGCAAGCATGTGGCACTGTTAAAAGGGCTTTACATCTTTTATGGCAATTCTTATAATTCTGTTAGATCGGTAATACTGTTATTCCTACTTTACAGATCAGTAAAAATTAGGTGCTGAGCATTTAAGCAACTTATCCAAGGTCCCCAGGTGGGTAAGTGCTGGAGGCAGGATTTGAATTACAGTCTTAATTCCAGAGCCTGTGCTAACCATTTCACGGTGTTCACCTTGAGCTAGGGGCAGCACAGACTGAGGTTGAAGGTATGGAAGAATATGTGGAATGCAAAGAGGACCAAGAGCAGAGTCCTGGGAAACACCAGTATTGAAAAGGGAGAGTAAAATAATTGGAACAGAATGCTGAGTAGAGCCCCACGGAAGCGAAACGGAGAGAAAGTTTCAAGAAAGAGGAACTAATGAACAGTGACATTTAAGTCAGATGGCTGAACTTGACAACTGCAAGGCCTGGGACATCACTCACAGACAGTTTCCCAAGAGGGTAGGGCCAGACTGCATCGGGTTGAGGAGAAAATGAGATGAAGACAAAAAGAGAGCTCCAAAAAGCTGAGCTGTGAAAGGAGAAGACTCAGGAGGTTACTGGAGGGGCGTAAGTTTGGAAAGTTTTGTTTTGATAGGAAGTTAGGATTCTAAGCATTCTTTCATGCCAGATGCCCATTTTTAAAAAGTAAAATTCACAGACAGCTTGTTAAAAATCTGTAAAACACTTCTTAAGTCATTAAACTAGACTTGGGGACATGATACAAAGGAATTTTTGGACACCGCCTCCCATCTTCACATCTTGAGCTGATCACCTACCTCGGGCTCTACTGGGCCTACACTATCAATTGGTAGATGCTCTCATCAGGCTCTAGACACATCAGCTTTTCCTCAGTCCTTCAAACACACTAAGCTCTTTGCCTTCTCAGGCTTGCCTGTCACCTTTGCCTGGAAACTCTTGCCTGAATCAGCTTCCTCCATTGAGATCATGCAGCTGTTTCTCAAATCCAAGGCCTTTTTCTCACTGTATTAACATACATAATCATAAAACATTTACTGCACTCTCACTAGTTACCAGGCTCTGTGCTATATGCTTTATTTGTGTAATTTCACTCAATTTTCACACTCATCTTCTCATGTAGACAGGTGTTTTGAAAATGATCTCCGCTTGTACAGGTGAGGAAAGAGAGGAGGCTGCATAACTTGCCCAAGTTCACATAAGTGGTGGTGCCAGGATTAGAACCTAGTTTTTCAAAAATAAAACAAATCGAGGCCACTGCTCACTTCAAGTGAAGGTACAATACTCTAGTTTGGGAAGTCCTGATCTAATTTTATTTATGTTCCGATATTACATCTGCACTTTACAGGCTATGTCCCTAATTCACAAATTCAAATTTCACCCCCTCTTTCCACTTGCTTTCTGATGGCGGGAGGTAAGGGCAGAGAGCATCGGAGGGCTATTCCGAACTTCCAATTCTGCTTCTCCCGAGGATGCATGTGGGAAGGAGAAGAAATTCAAACGTTAGCAACTTATCTCTGAGCAATGAGGTAAGCCGGGACCTAACAAGCGGCTGGCAGTTTTGGAGCTGAAGCCAACAATTCCCACACCGCATCAGTAGCAAAGGTGCTTACCTTAACTGCCACCTCCGGAGCAGAGTCCACTGCCACTGCTAGAGACGGCTTGGCTGAAGGCGATTTAGTCAAGTGCATGAGGGAGTCGGCGGCTGGCAGCGGACATCGACTGCTCTCACTGTCCGAGTCCGATTCGGACCCTGAACCCGAACCGTAGGAAGCGGCCAGAGCTGCAATCGCAGCCGACATGACGGCAACAAATCTTCTGCGGGGACCCTGCCAGGGCGGAAGAAGAGGAGGCTCCCAGGTCCTGACAGATTGCCATGGAACACATCATTAACTTTCTTTGCTAAGAAATAATTTCTTACCTTTTGAAACAACAAGCTAATTATTATTAGAATAACTACTGTCGAAATGAGAGCTTAAAAAAGTGTATCTAGGGAAAAAGAGAGAATTATAATAGCTTATAACTTTCAGGACCTAGTTGACTAAAGAATACGAGTTCCAAAATACCTTGAGGCCTCGCGGTCCTGCACTCCCAGCGTGCAGCGCGGCAGGAAGCACCAGAGGGCACAATGGGAAGTGTAGTTTGGAACGAGGGGGCGGGACGGGGGCGGGTCCCTCCTTGACCCCGCCCCCGAATGGATGTTCTATTCAATTGGCTGTCATCTTCCCTCATTCCCTAGCCAAGCACTGTTCTCTCCGTCCCCCTCCCCCAAACTGAGGATTGGGCAATACCACAGAACCTCAGGAAAGGGGGGAAGAGCGAGCTTCGGCCCCACCGATGGAGGAGTGGGCGGAGGCTGGGTTTCCCACCTCGACTGCACCTGGGCACTCGAGGCTGAAGAGGAAAGTGAGAATCTGAAGTTTTGAGACCTCTGACTGGCCGGGAATAGCTCCTGGGGCAGGGGGCAAGGATGGGACCATAGCCGGAGAGAGTCCCGCGGTCCCCCCTGCTTCTGGCGCGGGTCCCTGCGTCCGGTTGTGGAGCGTCTCGCGCGGGGAGGGGGCGGGGGGAGCGGCAGCTCGCGGTGTTGTTCACTCGCGCGTCGAGCACACGGTGGGTCCGGCGGCGGGTGGGCGCCCCAGGCGGCGTTCCCAGTGGCCTGGCGCCTCGGCCGCTGTCCTGAGCGGGTTCCGCCCCAGAGCCCGACCCTCCTGGGGGCCCTAGGTGGAGTCCCGCGAGCCGAGGGGGACCGGCGACCGCTGCCGAAGCATGAAGAAGGGGTAAGCGAGAGTCCCCAAGATTTCACGGTGAGCGCGAGTCCCTGAGGAATTGCTTTTTTCGGGGAGGGGGTGCTGGGAGAGGAACTCTTCCTCACCGGCCGAAGCAGACCGAGGGGTGTGTGGCCCGCATAGGTGACGGGGATGGATGGGCGCGCCTCCCCCGCCCCCCACCCCCATCCGCGGGTTTTCCGAGCGCCCACCGCCCACCCGCCAGCCGGGCTGGGTGCCGAGGGAGACGGCGGCGGGCGCGCCTGGGGCTCGGCTGCAGGGACCGCCCCGGGGCTGCTTTCGCCGGAGAGACTGCGGGTCTCACCTGAGGTGCCACCGCCCGGGCTTCCCTGCCCACCCGCGCCCACGGTCCGCCCCGTGCCTCTTTCCGGGGGAGGCGGTAGCCCCGGGCGACAGAGAAACCTCTGCTCGCTCTACGTGCCTGGAGCTTAGTAAAGCCGGCTCGTGCGTTTGCGTGTTTGCTCCGCGAGTCGGTGTCTAAAGACATAACGGTAAAGCGAGTGCAGGCATCCTTTTCTTGGTTGGAAGGGTAGGCGAAGCAGTGCTGTCGCTTCTGGTGCCCGTTCGTGGGGGCTGCCTCGGGCAGAGTTAGGGAGCCGCTCACTCAGCGCTCATGTCGGCAGGACTCGCCCATTGTGCCACCCAGATAATTATTCAACTATGCAGCATCCATTGCACCTTTCCCATTTTTCTTTTCCCCTTGCTACAGCATGCCCCCTAGCTTCGGTACTCTGACACCTTCTCTTGCACTTGCGGATGATGAACTGGAATAACGATGAAAGAAAGCACATCCTATCTCAACATACACGACCTGCCCTATAACTGATTAATTAATTGATCCCCAGCTAGACTAGGTGCTTAAATATGACTTACTCTAATCAT
This sequence comes from Theropithecus gelada, assembly GCF_003255815.1. Lineage (NCBI taxonomy): Eukaryota > Metazoa > Chordata > Mammalia > Primates > Cercopithecidae > Theropithecus > Theropithecus gelada. The sequence goes on along the minus strand of NC_037671.1, from coordinate 134,770,765 downwards.
TTCCTTTTCTGTATAATAAAGTGTGCGGTGGATTCGACCTAAATTTTTTCTTTGGTGTTAGATTCACGGTTAGCTAAGGTCTTTTTTCTTTTCACTAATTGATGTAATTGACTTACGGGTTATTCAATCCGTCTAATGTTCTTAAATTTAAACTTGCATGGTAGCTAACATTCATTTTTCTGATCATAGCACTATATCATGATTAAAAATGCAGTCTAAATTTGAACTCTCAGAAACAGTTTATCCTTTATGCTCTAAGTTTCTGTTAGGAAACATATTTTTGTTTATATTGAATATTCGAATGAAGTATTTGATGTAAAATTTCGGAAGTTTTGAATAAGAAAAGTTTTGTATTTGTTTTTCAGTAACAGAATATGTCATTACTAATCGTTGCCTTCCATTGAATGGAAGAATTTAATATTTAAGGTGAGGATTTTAACCACCGTATCAGTCATTCCCTAATTTATCTGATTTTATTTTTTATTCGCTTTTGTCTTTGCAATATCTTGTATTTAATTATTTGTTTTAGAATCCAATTTTTTTTTCTAACTTCGATCTACAAGTATGAGTAGGCTTCAGTTTTGCATGATCTACCTGAAGGATGAATTTTTTTTTGAAAATACAAGAAACAACTGTTGGTTACTTGATTTTTATGTTAAAAACTGTTTACATCTCATTATTTAAAATTAAATGATTCACTATCAAAAATAAGTGTTGTATTTTTATAGTTTTCCTTTTCCATCTTGTTTACGCTTGTTGCATTAACCCGTCTGATAAAAGAGAATCACATATAAGCATTGCAGAGGCAGTTTTAAGGTACGGTAATTGTTTTATGGCACTTGGAAGTGGCGCACATATAATATAAGTTGATAGTGTAGGATTAGTTGCTTGGTTAGGAAATGACCTTGCAATTTACAAAATGGACACCTTTGTGCCTTGATTTCCTTATATGTAAATGGAGATAATATTTAGTAGATAGTGTGCATTAATTCAGGAAAGGTGTGTTTTTGTAGTCCTTTTAAAGAAAATTTAAATAGCTGATGAATGATAAAAAAATTTCTGTGAAAAATACAATGAAAAAATGTCGGAATTTTCCTTGTCATGTTAGAATGGCTGATTAACATTGATTTTTGCTTTGGAGAGAGACGCCTCTGAATTGAAAAATGTTTCTCATCTATCAGTGGTTTTAAATAATTGCAGACATAAAGGTTATTACAGTTAATACCTACATGTAGTTAAACATATAGATAAAATAGTTAATAGTAAATAAAAATTATGACTTGATAATAAGAATATTGAATTAAGTTAGTGAAGAATAATATAGTCAAAAAATATTAAGGCCTTTTTTGTTCAAAATTTGCAGGTGTTACAATCCAAAATGCTTAGTCGTGATCATTTATAAGGTATGCTATAGAGTTACTTTATTAGTCATGTTTGTAAATATCCATATATTCAGAGACAGTGTATTAATATTGTACAAGACTATATTTAATTATACATTTTGCTTTATTTTAGGAATAACTTAAAATATCTTTCCAAGTACTTGATTTTCATTATCATAGTACATAGTACCTTGTGATTTCCTTATTGGACTACTATCAAAAGATTATATTATTAGCACTTTTACCAAAACAGTGCTTTTGGTTACTTTGTGAGAAAACTTCATATAGATAAGACTATTAAAGTGTGTTTAAAGTTAACTATTGCATGGTTTCTTTTTTGAGAGTGATTGTTTTATAATGTTTTCTTGAATTAAAATTTAGCTGTCACTGTCACTTGGGTAAATGCAGTAAAGTCATGGTTTTTTTAGTTATTTGAGGAGAGGAACTGACCTGCAGCTTATTGTCATAAATCCAAAGTTGTCAGTATAGTGTTTAACAAATAGTAGGGGTTCAATTTTCTTTGTTGAACAAATAAAATGAATGTGTAAAGAATATCCATTGAATTAATATACTCAGTGAAACATTTTTAAAGATTTATCAAACATTTTAATTAATGAAATGTATAACTTTATCTCAGGAGAAAAGAGAAAAATGAATTTGGAGGTTCTTTGAACTCCATTTACCTGTTCAGATCTAATTCCATTACCTGTACACTTTTGAATTGGCACTAGATACTTAGCAGTCTTTGATTTATGAAATATTAACAATTTTCTTCTTATAGCTCACTTTATGAAGATGTATGTCAGCATATTTTTTGTTTTCCCTACACTAGATAGAAGTGTGTTTGATTCTTTGTGACTTAACTTTTCTAGTGAAATAGTAATACAAAGATATATGTAAATTAAATCCTGTGCTAAATGCCTGAGTACCTAGTTATTAAAAATAAATGACCCCTGAGGTGGAACTTTTTATAAAATTAAGAATCTTGTGTTTTTAGTTTATCACATTCAGCTTATAATTTTGTGAATTGGTAGTTCTAACTTACTACATGATTGATTATATTTTACAACTTGTAAAATGGTTTGGAACTTGGGTCTTATTTTCTCAGAAACGGTATGCTTAGTGGTTAGAGTCACAGACAGCCCACTACTTAAATAATAAAATACCTGAATTATAAGATTATGTTAATACTAAAAAAATCATAAAATTATGTTAATAATTAGCATAAGTATATTCAAATACCTATAATAATTTGTATGACAGTCTTTCTATGGGAAAAATAAGTTTCAGATCTACCTTGAAATGCTAGGATCTGTAACTCTCATGTTAGACATGACAACATTAGGAACTTGTTCTCTTTCACCCAGTGGACTTGAAGAGGAGGCTGTTTCTCAGTTCAGTGAGTGGCATAGCCTTACATTATCTGGAACGAGAAGTTAGGGCATGACAGAAATTAGAAGGAAATGCAGTCTTCTGTGTGACTTCACTTCTCAAGATATTTGATTATAAAATGAAAAGGTAGATGTCAATGACTTCTGAGGTGTGTTTTAGCTACAAATAAAATTCCAAGGCTTGATGTAACTTTGAAGCTTGATGTAATCCCACTTTTTTCCTGATAGTTCATTTTCCCTAATATTACAGCTTACGTATCTCTGTGAGGACATTTCTTTCTGGACCTACCTCTGAAAAAGAAAGTAGCCTTAATCCTTTCTCACATGCCTATTCTCAGAAGCAGTATTTTTTAGTCTCTTAAAGTTATTTTTGTGATGGGTTTTACGTTTGTTTTAAGTTTTAAAATAAACTCTCAGCACTGTCAAAAAACAGGATTTTTCTTTTGGATTGTTTCCTTTGTTTCCTTATTTTGAGCTATTAGTAAAGCTAGGGTAGATTTTATTCATACTTTGGAGAATGATCATATCCAGTGAATCTCCATAGAATTTTTTAAAGGAAAAAATGGAATGAGGTGATGAAGTGGGAGTATGAAGATACAAAGATGGGTTATTGCCCCATGAAGTATGGGGCACCTTGTATTTGTAGCAGCCTTACCTGAGGTGCAGTGAAGCTTTGGTATGGATGTCATGGGACTGAAGGCAGATTGAGAAAGTGAATCTATGAACTCCTTGAGGACGGTTTTGTTGTTAGTGTTTGGTTGTTTTGTTTTGCTTCATTTTTGTGTTCCTAGTGCCTGTTTTTGGTTTAAGCTAAATGGAATGGATTTTGATTGTATGCAATTACTACAGCATAAAAGAGAAGTCATTCTCTTCCTAGGTGGAAAGATCAGGGTGCTGTGAGGGAAGAGGTAAAAAAAACAGCTATTTTTGTTATATGCACTGGAGTATTTAATAGGTTTTTTTATTAACTCCTTATTTGGAGATCAGTGATATTAAAAAATAATGTGTAACATGGTCCAAAAGGAAAAGAAGTAACATTGTTTGCTTGCTATATGTACAAGACACTGTATAGGTACTATCACATTTATTATTTCTCTTGTTTAGTTGCTACCATAGCCCTATGAGGATTTAATTGAAGAAAAAGGTTAACTGAATTGAACAGGTTGTTTGTTCTGCCTAGCAGAAGCCCAGATTCTCTCAGAACTGCTTTATCTCCCCTTTTACCGATAAGTTACTGTTGGAGTAGTTGTTTTAATAACTTGATAATAGTGATTCTGCCTGCCTGCTACCGTCCCCTCATTTGTAATTGGTTCATTTAGTGGATCCTCCTTGTTAAACCAATGATTCGTAGTTCACAATCAGCACATAATTATTGAGGGCCAAGTAGGTGCTAAAAAGGATAGGTCTCTATTCTCTTGGAGTTAACAGTATAGTAAAAAACAGGTGTTGAACAAAACATTTGTACTTAGAAATTTTGGTGAATGCTATAAAGGAAAAGAAGAGGGAACTGGATTTACATTGGGAGTTAGGGGAGGCTTCTTGGAGGCAAGATTAGTGGAAGTTACCTAGGTGGAAAAGGAAGAGAATGCAAAGAACAGATGAAACAGTTAAAGCTTAGTGTAAGAGGGATTGTGACTTGATAGGAGGTTGCGGAGGTAAACAGAAGCCAGACTATGCAGAGGGCCTACATGAGGCTTGGTTTAACAAAGTTAAGGATTTTAAGTCTCTTGGGGAAGGCCATGAAGAGTTTTAATCAGATTAATTACTGGATCAGATCTGTCTTTTATAAAGATCACTTTGGCTTGGAAGGTGCCAGAGAGACCAATCACAATTCTGTTCATTTCTGTGGTTTATTGGCCTGATTTTAGACACTTGCACTAAGCCAAGTCACTCAGAACTTTTCCTGGATCCTCCATGCCCAGAGGTTGAATAATTTGTTTTCTCTTCAATTGCTGAAGCTGTGAGATACAAAACTCTGGAACTGTTAATGGCCTTGTTTCTTGCCCTGTGAGCTAGATAAGCTGGGGCTTCTAGAACAAAGAGTGCAAAGAAGCAGATGCACAGAGTCCTGACTGTATTCGAGTTCCTTTGTCCATGGTCCTGAGATTGGGTTCCAGAGACATCCTAGTTATCTTTGTCATAAGTCCTCCTTTTTGCATAAACTGTTAGAATTGTATTTGTGGTACTTGTCAACCAGCAAACTGAGTCCTCTCATAGATCAAGTAATTTGCTCAAGGTCACATGGCTAATAGAAACGGAGATGGAATTTGAACACAGATATGTGTGATTTCAAAGTCCCATTTTTTCCCTACTCCCTTATGCTGCAAAGGTACCATTTCTTAAACTAAAGGCCCTAAAGGAATTCTAAGGAGGTGGATTTCAGGTGTGGTGACGTCTATTGGATGATGATGACAGCAAAGTGGTTTTTTGTTTTTTTTTTTTTAATTTGGTGTGCCTGATAATAGTTAATCCAGCGTCTAGCCATTCTTTATTCCTAACCCCTAGCCAGGTGTACTTCAATAAAGTTACATTGACTAACTTATTTGAAAAGAAGAAAAGCTTATGGTATCAGGGCATGGATTAACTTGTTTGATTCATTTACCAGAAAATATCAAGTCTCTTATGTTTTCACCTTATGCTACAAAAGTAAGCTTGTTTTCTAGTCATTTTAATGGGGACATCTCTTGTCTTATTTTGCTGAATTTTCATAACATACATGTGCTAGAGGTTATGCCAGAGAATTGTGGAAAGGTTAAATGAAAAGGGAGGAACAGTGAAGCATTTTATATTATAGTCGAGGATGAAGACTAGCACTCATTTCTTAAAATTATTTTTATAGATTTAGAGGGTACAAGCTACATGGATATATTGCATAGGGGCAAAGCCTGGGCTTTTTAGTATAGTGTACATTGTACTCATTAAGTAATTTCTCATCCCTCACCCACCGTCTATCCTTCCACTCTTCAGAGTCTCCATTGTCTATTATTCCACTCTTTATGTCCATGTATACAAATTATTTAGCTCCCACTTATAAGTGAGAACATACGGTATTTGACTTTCTGTTTCTGAGTTAGTTCACTTTAGATAATGGTCTCTGGTTCCATCCATGTTGCTGCAAAAGAGATGATTTCATTCTTTTTAATGGCTGAGTAGTATTCCATTATTTGTATTTAAATTTTCTTTAATCATCCGTCGATGGACACTTAGGTTAATTCCATATCTTTGCTATTTTGAATGATAGCACTCATTTTTTTAAAACCAGAATAAAAGCCCTGTGTGGTACATCATAATACATGACTACAAATTTATCAATTTTGTTATTTTCAAAGAATCTTCATTTAGTTTCATTGATTTTTTTTCTCTTTATTTCCTGTTTTCAATTTCATAGATTTCTGCCTTAATTATTCCATGGTGTATATGTGCCACAGTTTCTTAATCCAATCTATCATTGATGGACATTTGGGTTAGTTCCAAGTCTTTGCTATTGTGAATAGTGCCACAATAAATATACGTTTCCTTTTGTCTTTATAGTAGCATGGTTTGTAATCCTTTGGGTATATACCCAGTAATGGGATCGCTGGGTCAAATGGTAATTCTAGTTCTAGATCCTTGAGGAATCGCCACACTGTCTTCCACAGTGGTTGAACTAATTTACACTCCCAGCAACCTGTAAAAGCGTTCCTATTTCTCTACATCCTCTCCAGCACCTGTTGTTTCCTGACTTTTTAATGATTGCCATTCTAACTGGTGTGAGATGGTATCTCATTGTGGTTTTGATTTGCATTTCTCTGATGGCCAGTGATGATGAGCATTTTTTCATGTGTCCATTGGCTGCAGAAATGTCTTCTTTTGAGAAGTGTCTGTTCATATCCTTTGCCCACTTTTTGATGGAGTTGTTTTTTTCTTGTAAATTTGTTTGAGTTATTTGTAGATTCTGGATATTAGCCCTTTGTCGGAAGGGTAGATTGCAAATATTTTCTCCCATGCTGTAGGTTACCTGTTCACTCTGGTGGTAGTTTCTTTTGCCGTGTAGAAGCTCTTTAGTTTAATTAGATCCCATTTGTCAATTTTGGCTTTTGTTGCCATTGCTTTTGATGTTTTAGTCATGAAGTCCTTGCCCATGCCTATGTCCTGAATGGTATTGCCTAGGTTTTCTTCTAGGGTTTTTATGGTTTTATAGATCCTTTCAGTTTTCTAATACAGACTTCATGATATTTTCAACTTAAAACAGGTTTATTGGGATGTATTCCCATCATAAACTGTGGACCATCTGTATATACACTTGGTGCCATAAATTCCAAGCACTGCTTTTCATGCATCCCACACATTTTGATAGATTGTATTTTCATTTTCACTTAATGCAAAGTATTAAGAAATTTCTCTTGAGACTTTGAACCATGTATTATTTAGAGGTGTGATGTTTAATCTCCAAATGTTTTGAGATTTTCCCGTCCATCTTTCTGAGATTGCTTTCTAGTTTAATTGCATTGTGATCTGAGAGCATATACTCTGTTAGTTCTGTTCTTTTAAATTTTTTCAGGTGTGTTTTATGGCCCAGAATATAGTCTGTCTCAGTGAATGACTTATGTGAGCTTGAGAATAACGTGTATTCTGTTGTTGTTGGTTGAAGTACTATATAAATAGCAGTTAGATCCAGTTGATTGGTGGTGGTTAGTTCAACTGTATTACTGATTTTTTGCCTTTCAGTTAATTACCGATAGAAGGATGTTGATATCTCCAGTTGTGATCATGAGTTCATGTTTCCCCTGGTAGTTTTATCAGTTTTTTGCTCCACATTTTGATGCTCTGTTAGGTGCATATACATTAAGAATTGTTAGGTCTTGGAGAATTTGCCCCTTTGTCAGAATGCAATGCCTTTCTTTATCCCTGTTAATTTCCCTTGCTCAGAAACCTACTTTGTCTCAAATTGATATAGCTACTTCAGATTTGTTTTGATTCATGTTAGCATGGTATATCTTTCTCCATTTCTTTACTTTTAATCTTTCTATATTTAAAGTGGGTTTCCTATATACAATATATAGTTAGGTCTTTTTTTTTTTTTAATCTACTCTGTCTCTTACCTTTTAATTGGTATATTTAGACCATTCACATTTCAAGTGATTATTGATATAATTGTATTAAAATCTAATGTATTTGCAACTGTTTTTTATTCATTGCACTTGTTCTTTGTTTCATTAAAAAGAATAAGTTGGCTGGGCTGGTGGCTCACACCTGTAATCCCAACACTTTAGGAGGCTGAGTCAGGCCAGTCACTTGAGCCCAGGAGTTTGAGACCAGCCTGGGCAACATAGTGAAACCCTGTCTCTACAAAAAAATACAAAAATTAGCCAGGTGTGGTGGCATGCACCTGTAGTCCCAGCTACTTGGGGGGCTGAGGTAGGAGGATCACTTGAGCCTGGGAGGCGGAGTTTGCAGTGAGCCAAGATTGTGCACTATACTCCGGTCTGAGTGATGGAAGGAACCTCTGTTTCACCCCTCCACCCCCCAAAAATTTCCTCTCTTTTTCTGCTTTCTCTGACTTTAATTGAGCACTTTGTATGGTTTCCTTTTCTCTCCTCTCTTAGCATATCAATTATACGTCTTTCTTTTTAAAATGTTTTGTAAGTGGTTGTCCTAGTTTGCCTCTCTTTTTGTATGATTACTGAGGAGAAGTCCAATTTAATTTTTATCACTATCCCTCTATAGGTAAAGTGGTTTTGCTCTGTCTTTCAGAATTTTTCTTTGTCTTTGGTTTTCTGCAGTTTGAACATCACATGCCTACGTGTAGATTTTCTGGTATTTATCCTGCTTGATGCTCTCTGAGCTTCATGGATTTGCTGTTTGGTTTCTTAATTTTGGAAAAATTTTGAGCACCTGTATATGCTAGGCATTGTACTAAATATCTTATGTATGTGATTTAATCCTCACGACAACCCTGTGAAGAAGTATGATTCTCATTATTTGTGGTGGGAACTAAGTTTTAAATATAGACCACTACAGAATATTTTTACAATAGTCACTAAAATTTAACTGCCTTGGGCTTACCCCTTAAGCTTCCTCTAGATGTAATGAAAAAATTGAATTATTTTGATTTACTTGTTAGGTCATAATACTGGAGGTGAGTGTTGGGGACTGATTTCAGAGTTCAAGTCGTGTGCAGTGTATCAGATTTGTGTACCATCAAGGGAGTTGAATGAAAATGGCTATATTGTGTCCTTTTGATGAGATGCAACTATTTTACCAGCAATTTGCATACATTTGAAAGTTGACTGAACCAATTAATGGAGAATCCAGTACTTTGCTTTAATTTAAAGATGATCTCAATTCTTAAGTGATGGGTGCTGTTACTAGAAATAGAGAAGCCCAAACAATGAGTAGGTTTCCTTTTTGGGGAGAGTGGGGAATGATGGATAATGAATTTGATTTTGGATATTTTGAATTTGAATTAGTGAGATGTCCCTGTGGAGCTATCTGGCAGACTGATAGCACAGAACTGTATATTGTCAGGACTGTTATGGTTGATTGTATAAGTTTGTGTAAGTAATTTAGAACCCTTAATGGTTAAAGATCTGGCAATGATGGATGATGAGGAGAAAGTGTAGAAAGAACTAGGTATAACAAAACTGTTGACTCCTAACATTGAGTGGAAAGAAAAAGGAGAGACAGAAGAGAATGCTGAAGGTGTGATCAAAGGATATAATGTGTTGCATTCTTAATATGACCGTTCTCTTGGGACAGGGGATAAGGCCTTGTGGTCTGGCCAGATCTCCGAAGAGGAATGCGAGATGCTAGTGAGTAGGAAGGGAAGCAAAGAAAAAGTGTGTTGATGGTTTTGAAAGCAGAGGAGAATGACGGTTGCAGGAACTTGGTAAGGACAAAGTTGTTTTATGATAATGAGGCAATGAATGGATAGGGTAGAATATGTCAGAAAGAGACACTTCGGAGATGGAGATCTCAGAGGTAGAACTATTAAAAGAGTCTGTGCACAGACACTTGATGTGCTTAGTAGTAGAAGGAAAGGTGCTACTCCTCAGGACTGGAAGTACTGGCAGTGGAGCCCTCGAGAGATGGGGTTCAGTTTTTAAAGCCTTGCTCTTGTCTGTATACTTCTAACAGTTGCTCTAGGCTTGGCAAGTAGTAAAGCCACATCATTTGAAGTGAGAATCTTAGAGGAATGAAGTAGGTTATGTGTTACTACTGATTCCTGTATTTTAAAATGTATTCTTCTTGCTTGCAAAAACAAGTCTTTTTTATTGTGATAGAGGCAGTGCACAACTGCATGCCTTATATACAGTAGATAGTGTTAACATCATAAAAATCACCATTTTCACTATCACAGAAGGAAATGAAATAGAGCATGTCTTTCAGTGGATTTGTACATACAGAACTTAATTTCAGTCATTAGCATTCAAAAGAAAATGTAAATTTTTTGATAATGCTGTACTAAGTACAGAAAGATGACATTAATGACTTCTTATCAGTTAAACATGAATTTCAATATGTATTTCGTATAGTAGGGATGGATTTATGAGTTCCTCAACAATTTTAATTAAATTCATTAAATTCACTCATTATTAATGGTTATGTGAGAGGTCATGTTAGGAACAGAAAGTGCAGTGAAAATAGTATTTATTTTACTATTCTAATGAAATCTTCTTTGAGGTATAAGAGATAATTGTTATAAAAGGGCTTTTGGAACAAGTCTATATTAATGTAAGATGCTACTGTTAAATTTTAAGACTAGGGAAATAGGACCGTAGACGAGATCATGATTTACATTTTTCATTAAATAATCAGTGTGGTATGTAAATGTTTCCAGTGTAATCAGTGACTAGAATAAACAAATATTTGTTTTGGTTATCATCAATTTAGCTTTATTATTTTGAATTTTAGGTGACTATACCAATAATATTGAACTTAAACTACAGAAAGATGGTGATGATTTATTGAAAATTAAGTCACTTATTTTTAATTATGTTGTTTCTATTTGAATTTGTTTTTCATTTGTAGCTGCCTCACCAAATATTAGTAGAATTATCTATAGTTGACCTTATTTGAGGGTTATGGTGAAACATGTAAGTTATAGATGTAGCTCATCTTAAGAAAACACAATATGAATGAGATTACTAATGGAGTGAGTTTGGATAAAAATAAGAGAAAAGGTACAAGGACTAAGTCCTGGAGTCCTCAAAGAATTAGAGGTACAGAAGATAAAGAAAAGGATGCACTAGCAAAGGAGACTGAGAAGGAGGTGGGAGAAAAGCCAAGAACTTGAGGTACCCTGGAAGTCAACTTAAGCAGGTGTTTAAAGGAGTGAAACGCAGTCGAGTTGTATCAGATGCTGTTAATAGTTTGAGTGAGAAGAGGTCTGAGAATTAGCCGTTGGCTATAGCAGATAACTGACCGTGGTGAGATGGTTTGGCACAGTGCGGGGAATGAAAGCCTGAACAGGACAGATTTTAGTGAGAATTGGAAGAGAGAAATCAGGTAACTCATTCAAGAAATTTTGCCATAAAGGAGAACAGAAATTGGGAGAGGAGTGGCTGGAGGGAGAAGTGGGACCAAGAGAAGTTTTTGTTGGTGGTGGTGGTTGCTTTTTTTTTTTTTTTTTTTTTTAAGATGGGTGAAATCATAGCGTGTCTCTATGCCAGTGGAAGTGATTCAGAAGAGGGAAAAATGATGATACAGAAGAAAGGAAGGATAATTAATTCATGTTGTAATTCATATTGCTTAAATAGGATTTGGGAACTGGCCTAGAACTTTGCCACTGGGTGAAATGGTTTCTGTGGAGAAATTTTTGACTTTGACATAGACAAATTACAAATGCCTAATAACGCAATTCATCTATTGTTTTATAGTTGTAGATTATCTTTATTGATGTGCACTGTACTCTTTTACATATTTTAAAGCTTATGTCTAATATTACTAAGTTTAAATCAGTTATTTTTTGTGACTAGGCCATAGCAAATAAGCATTTTATAGTATGTGATTATTGTCTTTAGTTGGAATAGTTAATGCTATTTGATTAAATGGATTTTTGAAAGCTTTACTGAAATACAGTTGACATGTAATAAACTGTACAATTGGATGAGTTTGGATTTATGCATACACTCTATCATGACATCAAAATAATGAACCCCCAAAAGTTTCCTAGTTATTTTTATAATCCCTGCATCCTACCTCTCCCTTCTGCATCTACAAACCCTCACCCCTTCCCTAAGCAATGACTAATCTACTTTCTGTCACTGTAGGTTAGTTTGCATTTTCTAAAACTTTATATGTATGGAATCATGTAGTCTGCATATAGTATGCAACACAGTCATGTGTTGCTTGATGACAAGGATACGTTCTGAGAAATTGTTAGGCAATTTTGTCATTGTGTGAACATCATAGACTGTACTTACACAATTCTAGATTGTATAGCCTGCTACACACCGAGGGTACATGGTAGAGCCTATTGCTCCTAAGCTACAAACCTGTACAGCGTGTTACTGTACTGAATAATGTAGGCAGTTGTAACACAATAGTATTTATGAAGATATTAAACATCTAAATATAGAAAAGGTACAGTAAGTATGTGGTATTAATATAAGAGATTAAAAATGGTACACCTGTGTAAGGCACTTACTATGAATGGAGCTTACAGGACTGGAAGTTGCTCTGGGTGACTCTGAGTGAGTGGTGAATGAATGGGAAGGCCTAGGACATTACTGTATGTGACTGTAGTTGTTATAAACACTGTATACTTAGGTTACACTAAATTTATTATAAAAATTTCAGTAATAACCTTAACTTACTGTAACATTTTTGCTATATAAATGTTTAATTTTTTAGCTTTGTGACTCTTGTAATGGCAGCTTAAAACACAGACTGTACAGCTGTACAAAAATATTTTCTTTCTTTATATTCTATAAGCCTTTTTTATTTTTAAAATTTTTAAAGCTTTTTTTGGTTAAAAACTAATACTGAAACACACACCTTATCCTAGGCCTACACATGGTCAGAATAATTGATACTACTGTCTTCCACCTCCACATCTTGTCCCACTAGAAGGCCTTCAGAGGCAGTAACCGGCATGAAGCTGTCATCTCCTATGATAACAATGCCTTCTGGAATACCTTCTGAAAGAGCTGCCTGAGGCTCTTTCTAACTTTGTAAAATAAAAAAATATGTAAGTAGAAGGAGTACAGTGTAAAATAATGATAAAAAGTATAGGATAGTAGATATATAAACCAGTAATGTAGTAGTTTATTCTCATTATCAAGTATTATGTAACTATACTTTTATGTAACTGGCAGCACAGTAGGGTTTTTTTTCAGTATCACCACAAATATGTGAGATGGCTGCTTTACCTATGATGGCTAACATCGTATGATGGCTACAGTGTTACTAGGTGATAGGAATTTTTTTTTAGTTCCCTTAGAACATTATGCGACTACCATCATATATGTAGTCCATCACTGACTGTAACTCATGACTGCAACTCCAGTTATTTTAAGATAGGGTAGCCATTTATCCTTGGAAGATTCTGCTTTAAGAAATACTTAAAAATTTTTTTCACACACAAAAAAAATGTTTTTGAGTTTTGTGTGCTATGTGCCAGGCTTTATGCTAATCATTGTATCTTATTTGATCTTCATAAACAGCCGGCCAAAGAAGGCAGGACTAGCTACAGAGGGATGGAGAAGTTAAGGTTCTTTGCACAGTTTGTAAATGGCAGAGCCAAGATTCAAACCCAGCTGCTCTGTGGTCAGACTCTGTACTCCTAACTGCTATTTTGTCTACCTTTAACTGCTATTTTGTCTACTCTGCTAAATTTTACAGATTAAATACAACTAGCAATATTTTTGCTTGAGGACAGAGTAAATAAAAAATTGTCATCCGTTGCTACAGTATAAAATACCAATATTAGCTTATTATTTAAATGAATGTAACACTAAAACTGAAAGACCTTTCATTTCATGTTAACTTTCTGGTATCCCTGGTCATTTTTTGAGCCCTGCTTTCTATAAAATGAGTAAGCTAACTGTTCTCATTGTCTTCAGGATAGTCTTTGTAAAGACTATACTTTGGTGTGTAAATGTAATTCGGGAAATACCACTGATCCACTGATTTTTTAAAACATTTAAAATCTTTTCAGGGTAAAAGAGTTCAGAAATATTTTGGTCAAAATGAGAACTCAGATTAGGAGAATTATTGTAGGGCTTTTTTTTTTTTTTTTTTTTTTTTTTTTGGGTAAACTCTCTTCTTAGTCTTCTTTCTCCCTGGTTTCCTGATCGAAGACACTGTTTCTTTTTCATAAGCATTCATCTGCTTTCCCATTTCCTTTATTCCCTAAATAATGTAGAATAAATGGCTTATCGTATTTTGGCTTGCTGTATCACCGATTTTTTCATGAATGATTCTCTTTTCCCATCTATATCCTTGACATCTTTAAAATTTAACTTTGCACTACTGCATTTTTACCCCTTCTCCTTTTACAAAAACTGTACCTATCTATTTGACTTTCATTGTGCTTAGCTTCTTTTATTCCTGGAATTCATGCATCTTGCCAGGAACATAAAGGGAGCTAGAAAGGTGCACGAGAACTAAGGCTTCTAGAACCTTGTACTCAGACTTTATCATGCATCTTGTTAAAAAGTAGGTTCTGATTCAGAAGATCAGAGGTGGTACCAAAATACACAGTTCTTACAAGTTCCTAGGTGATGTTGATGCTGCTGATGCTGGTTTAAGGACCACCTTTTGCATTATCACTGGTATAGAAGATCCATGTCAGAAGGAAGTAGTTAGAAAAAGTATTGCTTTATATAACAATATATTATAAAAAAAGAAAAAGTATTGCTTTGAAGGGAATACATTCTTAAATGATCATGTTTATAAAATAGATGAATTCAAAGGAGAGGCAAAAGGTCAGGTAGGTAGTTTGAGAAAAAATAGAAAGGCGACAGACATCTGAATAGAATACCTTCTTAGTTACTAATGTTGCTAGAACTCTCTTATGACATTTAAAAAATTGTGGTAAGATACACATGAATTAAAATTTACAATTTTAATCATTGGAAAGTGTATAATTCAGTGGCATTAAGTACATTCACATCTTCCAACTTCTTTTTTAAAGATACTTTTATTTTTAGACCAGTTTTATGTTCATAGCAAAATTAAGCAGAAAGTACAGAGAGTTCCCATATATTCTCTGACCCCACATGTGTATAGCCTATCAACATTCCGTATCAGAATAGTACATTTATTACAACTGATGAACTTACATTGATAAATCACTCAAAGTTAATACTTTATACCAGGGTTCGCTCTTGGTGTTGTACATTTGATGGGTTTTGATATGAGAAATGTGTAATTTCACCTATCTGCCATTTTAGTATAATACAGAATAATTTCAGTGCCCTAAAAATCTGTACTCTGCCAGTTCATCCTCTCTCCTTTCCTGCCCCTGGAAACCACTATGCCTTTTCTATCATGTCATGTAGTTGGAATCATGTAGCCTTTTCAAATTGGCTTCTTTTGACTTGGTAATATGCATTTAAGGTTCCTCCCACATGTTATTTTCATGGCTTGATATTTCTTTTGAGCGCTGAATAATACTCCATTCTTTGGGTGTACCACACTTTATTTTACTTACCTACTTGAGGACATATTGGTTGGTTCCAAGTTTCAGCAGTTATGAATAAAACTGCTAAAATGTCGACGCTGAGATTTTTGTATGGGCGTAAGTTTTCACCTCATTGGGTAAATACCAAAGAATGTTTTTGCTGGATTGTATGGTAAGAGTTTGTTTCATTTTATAAGAAACTGCCAAACTGTCTTCCAATTATGCATTCTCAAGAGCAGCGAATGAGAGTTCTTGCTCTGCATTCTCTCCATCATTTGGTATTGCCAGTATTTTAGATTTTGGCCATTCTAATAGGCATGTAGCAGTATCTCGTTTTAGTTTGCAGTTTGCTACTGACACGTGATGCATGACGTTGAGCATCTTTTCAGATGCTTATTTGCAGTCATGCAATCAGTGTATCTCTTTTGGTGAAGTATCTATTGAGTTGAGAACTTTTTCCCAATTTTTAATCAAGATGTTCATTTTCTTGTTGAATTTTAAGAGTTCTTTGTATATTCTGAATAACAGTCATTTATTAGTCTTTTGCAAATATTTTCTCCCAGTTTGTAGATTGTTTTCTCATTCTCTCAACATTGTCTTAACAGAGCAGAACTTTTTAATTTTAATAAAGTCCAACTTACCAATTATTTTTCATGGATTGTGCCTTTGGTGTTGTATTTAAAATGTCATCTTCAAACCCAAAGTCATCGTGATTTTCTGCTGTGGTACCTTCTAGGAGTTTTATAGTTTTGGATTTTATGTTTAGATTTATAATCAGTTCTCAGTTCATTTTTGTGAAGTGTGTAAGGTCTGTATCTAGATTCAGTTTTTTTGCATGTGGACGTCCAGTTCCAGCATCATTTGTTGAAAAGACTATCTTTTCTCATTTGTATTGTCTTTGCTTCTTTGTCAAAGATTAGTTGACTATTTGCACGGGTCTGTTTCTGGGCTCTCTATTCAGTTTTGTTGAACTATTTTTCTGTTTCTCCAAAACTACACTGTCTTGATTACCATAACTTTATAGTAAGTCTTGAAGTTGCATAGTGTCAGTCCTTCAATATTGTGTTGTCTATGCTGGGTCTTTTGACTCTCTGTAATAAACTTTAGAATCAGTTTGTTGATAGTCACAAAATAACTTGCTGAAATTTTTATTAGGATTGTGTTGAATCTACAGATGAAGTTGGGAAGAACTGACATCTTGACAATATTGAGTTTTCCTATCTGTTATGGACTGAATATGTCTCCATCCCCCACCCCGAAATTCATATGATGACATCCTAACAATGTGATAGTATTAGGAGATAGGACTTTGGGGAGATGATTAGATCATGAGAGTGGAGTCCTCATAAATGAGTGCCTTTATGAAAAAGACCCCATAGCACTCTCTCGAACTTTCTGCCATATGAGAACACAACAAGAAGTCTGCAACCTGGAACAGGACTCTCACTAGAACCTGACCATGCTAGCACCTTAGTCTCATAGAGTTCCAGCCTCCAGAACTGTGAGGAATAAATTTCTGTTGTTTGTAAGACTCCTGTTCTGTGGTACTTTGTTATGGCAGCCCCAAAAAAGAAACTACCAACGAACATAGAGTATCTCTGTATTTATTTAATTCTTTGATTTCTTCCGTCAGAATTTTATAGTTTTTCTCATATAGATTTTGTACAAATTTTATGAGATTTATGCTTATTTCATTTTTGGGGCTTGCAACATATGGTATTATGTTTTTAATTTCAGATATCACATATTCATTGTTAAGATGTTGGGAAGCAGTTGACTTTTATATATTAATCTTGTATCCTGCAAACTTTCTGTAATTGCTTACTATTTCCAAGAGTTTTTTGGTTGATTCTTTCAGATAGACCATTATGTCATCTTTGAACAAAAACAGTTTTATTTCTTCCCTCCCAGTCAGCATACTTTTATTTTCTTCTCCTCTATTAACTAGGACTTTTGGTGTGATACTGTAAGAGGGAACATCCTTTCCTTCTTCTTGACTTTAGCAGGAAAGGTTGTAGTTACTTGCCATTAAGTATGATGTTAGCTGTAGGTTTTTTGTAAATCTTCTTTTCAAGTTGAGGAAGTTACCTTTTATTCCTAGTTTGCAGAGAGTTTTAGTAATGAACGGGCATTGGTTTTTGTCAAATGTTTTTCCAGTATCTTTTGATAAGATCATGCAAGCTTTTCTTCTTTAGCCTGTTGATATGATAAATTATATTAATTGATTTTTGCATGTAGAACCAGGCTTGCATATCTAGGATGAATGTCACTTGGTCCTGGTATGTAATTATTTTTACACTTTGTTGGAATCGATTTGTTAATATTTTGTTGAGGATTTTTGCATTTTTGTTAATGAGAGATATTGACATTTAGTCTTTTTTTAAAATCTTGTCTTTATCTAGTTTTGTATTAGGGTAATGTTAACCTTATAGAATGAGTCTGCTTCTGTCTTTTGCTTTATGCCTTTTGAAGCAAGAAATATGTTGTCTGCCTGACAAATCTTAATTTATACCTTGCTTATTTTGAGAATGCTGAATAATGAAAAAGTTAAGTTGTGATTAGGTCAGAGTCAACTCTCAGAAGAGTCTACCAAACAGGAGGAGAGGAGAAGCAGAATTTGTCTATGTTCTAGGACCTGTCCGAAAAAACAAAGTTTTTTATTCTTAAGTAATAATATTTGATATGTTCATATTATTTTTACTCTTTAAAAAGTACATTGCATGTATTTTCTTAAAATAAATTCGCTGAAGTGCCCAGTTTATACTTCAGATATATCAGTGATACAGATAGAATGCTGAATTTTACCACTTGTACTCTTTCAGAATAGCTTAATAATAGACTTTAGATTTATTAAACTCATTTGGTGATAACAAGGTCCTCCATTTTGTTTTGTGTTAGACCTCTTTTCTTTATTTGCATATGTGGGTAATCATATTATTTGAATAATTTCTGTAAGGATTAGGTTCTTGCTGAAATTGTGGTCCTTTCATAGAGGTCAGGTTAAGGCTGGGTCTTGGTTCTTCCTGTCATGTAGCTTGTTCATAGAGTACAAAGCAACATGGTTCATCATAGTAAGTAAGAAATTTGGAATGTAAACATAATTGTAATAATTCATTGTAAAAGGTATAATTTCTTCCCAGTTTTTTGCTGAATGGCAAGGAGTGGGGGATTCCTATTTGGTTCTTTAAAAAAAGCTATAGAAAGCAACATATACTATCAATTTTCTTCAGGGAAAACATAATACAGTGCGATAAATAAAGTCTCACATATCTTGACCATGTAAAAATATCTGGACAAGTAAAGTTTAATCTAGTAAAATGAGGTACTCTTGACTCAAGAATGGTCCACTGCTATCTAAGAGGCTCATGTGAGTATAATGAGCTTATTCAGGGGATCAGTATGTGGAAGAAAGAGGGATAGCCAAATTTATCCAACAGTTGGTAGGATTTTTGGATGAGTTTCATTGCTAGTTAAATGAAACTTTAGTTAGTACCTCCCTCCTAAGAACATATGTTTTCTTCTAAATAAGATGATGATAATGAGTAAAACGAGGTTAGTTGGTAGAAAATGTAATACGCTGTTTAGTACAGTTAAACAGTGCATCATGAGTAAAAGACTATAACATAAGTAAAAAGGTACTTAAAATATTTGTTGAATTAATGAATTTAGAATACTGCTTTTTATCTTCTGAACTTAGAAGTTGGAGGAAGACACCTTGAGAGGACTTACTGATTTATTGGGCCTTAGTTTTTACAGCTAAAGATTTTCCAGTCAGATACGTCTTTAGTAGCGATAGGTAACTTTTTTTAATGAAAAAATGTTTCAGACTTTTGGGTAAGCAAGAATTGCATTTATTTCATCTAGGTAATTTCAAATTCATAATTGGTAGAGTGTGATTAATGAGGGTTTTGCTATAGTGATCCTCTCCTACTATAATTAAAAGTAATTGGCTAAACTTAAATTACTCCTTAGGCCTCATGTTTCATTGTTCTAATTATTCAAGGAAAAAGGTAGGTTCTTTGAGTATGAGAAACAAGAAATAATAAATGTTGGATATTATTTTTGTTCTCAATTTTAAACAGTGTTGGAGAAATCAGCATGTTAAAACAACTGTTGATGATAGCTTTTGGAATAAAGTTGCAGTGGAAGCTACGGCTGCAAAATCATTAAAATCTTCAAGATAAAATTAAGAAGTAATGTATCTCAATAGCAACTCCTGATAGCAGGTGTCAATTTAAAGCTACTTCTCATTTCTGCTTCAAAAGTTATATACTAATAAAAGTGGAATGGTCTTGAAAGCATCTTCTACTTTTAAAAATTAAGTGTGTAGGGACAGGATTAGAAAACATTGTTGGTTTTACAATAGGTTTGGAACTAGCTCCTCAATTTTTTTTTCATTTCAGTTAAAGGTGGCATACTCTCCTAGGCTCAAAACCTGTCTTATTCTGTATCTAATGATTTTTCTTCTCTTATTTCTGACTACCAACAGTCTAAAACCCAGATCCTCATCAATTCTTAAGTGGTAAATTATAGGTGCTCCTCAAAGAGTCCTATATCTGATTTTCCCATTATTTTTAGTCCGTCCAGCAGTTAGCTAACATATTATTCTTCCTTGGCTCGTAGTTTTCATTAGACACTTGATTTTAAATCAGCTGTTTTTCTTACTATACTGTTTTATAAAATACTGTGATGTAACAAGTATAACTAACATTTTTAATATAATTTTGTGTATGATGAAAGTGTATATTCTGTTTTTAAATTAGACTTATTCTAACTAGATAAAACTTTCAAGTTGGTATTTTTGAATGTAAAAGGGTATTTTATATACTAAATAGGAGTTGAAAAATTGGTGAAGCCATGGTTCTTTTAGAGCTGTGTTAAAGAAATAGATGCTTCCCAAGGTACAGGTTGATCATCCCTAATCCAAAATCTGAAATGTTCCAAAATCCGAAACATTTTGAGCACCAACATGACATCACAAGTGGAAAATTTCACATGTAAGTACTTAAAAACACTTTAATGCACAGAATTATTTAAAGTGTTACATAAAATTGCCTGCAGGCCGTGTGTATAAGGTATATATGAAACATAATGAATTTCATGTTTAAACTTGGGTCCTATCCCCAAGAGATCTCATTACATGTGTGCAGTATTCAGATGTTTTTGAAACTGGAAACACTTCCGGTCCCAAGCATTTCAGATAAGGGATGCTCAACTTCTAACTGTGGTCTTATGAATAGTGATGTTTATTTGGTTTGCTGGCTGTAGCCCGGCATTAGGCTCCAACAGGTACCATCTGGTGTCAGTTGGAGTTGCTATTTGAAGACCTCTTTCAGGTGCCAAAGATAAAATTAAAGGTGTGGAAAAAATATTGTAATGTCACTTCACTTCAGTGATAATGTTCCTTTTCTCAGATTCTGGCAGTGTCACACAGTTATCCCCTATATCAATGGTTCTCATCTTAAGTATACATGGAGCTTGGTCTAGAACCTTACTATCTTTAACTCAACAGACTGTTTTCTGTTTTTGTTTTTGTTTCCTAATGCAGGGTTGACTCTAGCTACTAACCTGTGTATTATTTTTACTTATTTGCTCTTTTTTCTTTTCTTATGCTTGCATCTCCCAAATTTGCCTTCCCCAGTTTTCAAAGTAATCTGTAATTTTCTGTTCTTATTCAACCAATTCTGAATAGTCAAAACACAAAATGTTATTAGTTGCTATGGGACATACAGAGAAATATAAGATATGATCCCTGTCTTCAGGAAGCTTATGGTATGACTGAATAGACAAGATGTAAGCATGGAAAACTGAAATAGTGTAAGAAACAGTTCAAGAAAGATCACGATGCAGTAAATGGCTATTTGGTTAATAATAATAATTACTAGCATAGAGAATAGAACTCTGAATTCAGAGGAAGGACTAACTCACCATGAACTGGGTATATTAAGAAGGTTTTCATGGTGAAGGAAGGATTTGTTCTGGACATTGAAGGATTAATTGGATTGAGCTAGATAGGGAAGAAAGTAGACATCCATTCTAAATAGAATAGTAGCTGGTTCTAATCTTCACTCTTAACTCCAACATGAATCATATCTTTTTTTAAAAAAAATTACTGTGCTTATGGAGTGTAACATTGACTCAGACAAGTCACCTGAGTGAATTATTCACTTATTTTATCTTAGGGTCAAAGAAGCTCATGTGAGGGTTCCTCATTCCCTAAAATTCCCGTTTTATATTATATAAGATGGTAAACAAGAAGGCACTTTAGAAATAATGTAGTCCAACTTGTAATCTAGTGAAGACATCTCTTCTAGGGGTAAATAATTTCCTTATTGGAAATGTCTGATATAAAAATATTTTTTTCTGTTCAAATTAAATGTCTTCTCATCACTTTAAGCTATTGATCCTAGATTTGCTTTCAAAGAACTCTCTTAACTTCATTCCAAACCAGGAAATGATAATGGCAAAACAGTTTAACCAAATCTCCCTTTTTAGTTTCTGTTCCAGTTTGTGCTTATAGCAGATAAAAAGCATACTTAGGTGTATGTTGTGATGGTATATTGATATATCGAGGCCAAAAATAATGCTTAAGAGTTATTGAATTAATAAGAGCCCTGATACTTAGGGAGAACTATAGATTAAGTAAATCTATATTGATTTACTCTATAGACAAAACTGAAAATATGTAAAGAGTCTGGTTATTTCGGGGTATTAGGAGCACCTGGTTCATTACTTTTGCATGCCCTAGCTGGAAGTCATCCACTGTGAAGGTATCTCTTTCAAAAGTATCTATTTCATTAATACTAGCTATCCTATGTATAATTTCAGCATATTATATCCTTTTATGTCTTATTTGGCGTTAGGATGTTCTTAGCAGAATTTTTTATGTGTGCCTGACTTTCACAAAGGACGAATTTACATAAGATCCAGGCTTTGGATCCTTTTAGTCTTTGCATTTCAATTTTTATCCAAATTCTCTGATTTTTTTTTTTAGTGCAATAAAGTTATAAACCATGGCTGAAAAATATTTAAAATCTTCAAATGACTCTGTTGCAATATTTCGAAGTTTGTGGTATGTTTGTTTGTTCCCATATAAAGTAAATTATCAATCAAAGGTAATTATATTCAGGTGTATAGTTTGGATAATTTTATTAATAGAAAAGTTTATAATCTTTATAATCATGTTTATTAAAATGTTTATGATAATGGATAAATTGTGAAGTGTAGGGAACAACTATTTTTATCCTCATTGCTTCTGTATGGAAATTCAATCAAGTGAAATTTTGTGGAACTTTCTTTTTATATCTTTCTCTTAAGGTACCTTTTTATAATATGCAATTACTGTCCTGGCTCAAACCATGCATGTATTAATATATTTTAGGTATTACCTTTAGAATTCTTTTCTAAAGGAAATCAATAAATTACTTGCTTCATCCTCTTCCACTTTGATATTAAGTTATTTTTAAGTCCTGTGTTTCTATATGATATTGTTAGGTACTTTAGAATGTTCTTTAGGAGTGTTCATTCACATCATTGTAATCCATATGATATTGTATTATATTAGGTTTATAGACCACAAAATAAAAACATTGAAAATTATGTTGGAAAAAAGTTAACTTAGAAAAAACAGACTTAAGTCTTTGCCTGTCAGTCCATCTTCCTTGCCATCATTCAAATAGTTTGTTGAACCTCACTTCCTCTAACGTTTTTTCAGGTATAGAAAAGGAGAGTTCACAACTTCTCCTGAAATTTACTTTTGGAACTCAAAGGAATCCCTCTAATTTTCACTCCAAATGTATCCTCAACTCTTCCTCTCCCTACTTAAAACAAACTTATATATGTATTATTGTCACATTTAAATATAAGCGCAGTCCCTCGTATTAAATGTTTTATAATATTCTATTCATTCTAATTGAGTTTGTTTAAATCCAGGTTTATAGCATAAACCTCAAATTACCACACACACACAAATCCAAGTTTTCCTATTGTTGGCTTTTTTTTTTTCTCTGAGATGGGTCTTGCTGTGTCATCCAGGCTGGAATGTAGCAGCGCATTGTAGAAACCAGCTCTCACTATGTTACCCAAGCTGGTCTCGAACTTCTGAGCTCAAGCAGTCCTCCCACCTCAGCCTCCCAAAGTGGGATTACAGGTGTGAACCACTGTGCCCAGCCTTGTGTTAGCTTTAAGCAGGATAGAAAAATGCATATTAAAATTATGAGCTACCACTGTACATGCACTAGATTGACTGAAATTAAAAAGGTTGACTATACCAAGTTTGGGTGAGAATGTAGTGAGAAATCAACATAGATAGATTTAATCTTTGGCTTCTTTTAAATATTAGGGCTCTTACTAAATCAGTCTTAAGCTTTCTTTTTGGACATTGTACAGCTGGTTATTCTTTTTATTTGCCATAAGGTCAAACTGGAACAGAAACCAGAACGGTAGATTTGGTTTAACTATTTTGCCATTATTGTTTCCTGGCTCCCTATCTTCACCTAGAACTCTGTTGGTGGAAATGTAAAATGGTTAAACTGCTTTGGAAAGCAATTTTGTAGTTTTTTACAAAGCTAAACATATAACCCAACCATTCCACTCCTAAGTATTTACCCAAGAAAAACAAAAACATCCACACAGAGACTTCTATAAAATGTTCATAAGTTACTTTATTTATAATAATCAAAACCGGAATATTACCCAAATTTCCATAAACAAGTGCAACAACATGGATGAATCTCAAGCATCTCAATCATTAGGCTGAATGAAAGAAGGCAGACAATAGTTACTACTCTGTGAATCCATTTATATAGAATTCAGCAAGCAAATTAATCTACGGTGACAGAAAGGTCAGTGGTCCTTGGAAACATGAGGGGAGGAAGGGATTACAACGGGGCACAGAGAAAATCTGGGGGATGATTGTGATGATTTCACAGTATTAAGCCATGTTAAAACTGTTTTAAACCTAATCAAATTTTATACTAGTATGTGCAGTGCATTAGTTTTCTATCACTGCTTAATGAATTACTACATATTTAGCAGGCTAAAACATCTCTAGTAATTATCTTACAGTCCTGTAGGTCAGAAGTATGAGTAGACTTGGCTGGGTTATCTGCATAGGGACTCAAAAGTCCAAAATTATGGCAGTGACAGCTACATTTCTTTTCTGTTGGCTCTGGGGAACAATCAGCTTACAAGTTCATTCAGGTTCCTTGTAGTTGTACAATCTTAAGCTTCCCTTTTCATATCTAATAAGTACAGAGGCAAATTCTGTTTTTCCTGATGCTTATAATTCTTCAATGAATTGTGAATTGTTTCTCTTGGACTGTGAAGACAAAATGAAAGTTTGGAAGAATTTTGATAATACAGACATATATGAAATAATAACAGAATCCCAATTTAAGGAGAGTAGTTAGCCAGAGTAAGTTTTTGTTGGATTTAATATTATTGTTCCTGGTGTCCAGGTTCCTGTCTTCTTCCTGGGTGTCAGAAAAAGGTTTCTAGCTCCTAGAACTGCTTTCAGGTTCCCTCCATCTTTAAGCCAGCAGTAGCTGCCACATCTCCCTCATGCTTCAAATCTTTGCCTCCTTTCTCTGCTGTCAGCTGGAGAAAGCTTCACTTTCAAAGGTCTCATGTGTTTAGATTAAGCCCACCCATATAATCTCCCGATTTTAAGGTCAGCTGATAATTGACCATAATTATATCTTTAAAACCTCTCTTAACATGTAATATAATCATAGGAATAGTGCTAGGGACTGGATATCATCTTAGAATTCTGCCTGCCACATGCTGTATGTTGTGCCTCACTTAATACCTCAATAAAATTTGTATGTTTTTTTCCCCCAAAAAACAGGACAAAAAGATATAATAATATGGGCATGTAATGGGATGGTTGTGACACCCAAATAAGATGTAAGTTGATTTTTCTCACTGATTTGATTTGGCATAGCATTTCTATGTCCAAATGGGGAAATAGAACTAAGATAATAATATACTTACCACTTTCTCTATATTTTTTATTTTCTTTCATCTGTGATGTTAAGAAACAGTAGAAAGTTGAGAATGTAGCTAAAAGTCAAACATAATAGAGGTGATTTTGTAAGTTTTTAAAGTTCATTCAAAATTGTGATTAATATTGTGATTTTATGTATGTCTACAAGGTAGTATTTAAAAATTACTATTACTTTATTAAACTTGTACAAGAGATGAATCAATGTTTAAGTGTGCATTTTGTTGATCCTATTGTTTAGACCAGTCTTGGAATTCTTTTTTTTTTTTTTTTTTTGAGACGGAGTCTCGCGCTGTCGCCCAGGCTGGAGTGCAGTGGCGCGATCTCGGCTCACTGCAAGCTCCGCCTCCTGGGTTCACGCCATTCTCCTGCCTCAGCCTCCTGAGTAGCTGGGACTACAGGCGCCCACCACCGCGCCCGGCTAATTTTTTGTATTTTTAGTAGAGACGGGGTTTCACTGTGGTCTCGATCTCCTGACCTTGTGATCCGCCCGCCTCGGCCTCCCAAAGTGCTGGGATTACAGGCGTGAGCCACCGCGCCCGGCCCAGTCTTGGAATTCTTGAGTTTATAGAATTCTCGTATTGCAGGATGTAGGAAATAACTGTTTTTGTGACATGTAGGATGCTTTACCTCCACATTGTTTATTTCCTAAAAAGGATTCAATCAAGAGTAATACATTTAATATTTTATTATTTTTATTTATGACCAAAGGTTTTAGAAATTAAAAATTTTAGTAGACTAGATGAAACTTTAGAATGAAATGTGGTTAGTCTTGCTTCGATCCTCAGATTTCTGGTGTGTAATACCAAGTGTTACCGAGAATGTCAAACAGCTGGAACTCTCATAAGTTGCTGATGGGGGTATAAATTAGTTCAAGCACTTTGAAAACTATTTGACAATATTAACTAAAGCTGTATGTATGTATGCGTGTATATACCCTATAACCCAGTGGTTTACTCTCTTTAGTCATTCCACATTTACTCCATAATACACATTAAAATCTCTTTAAGATCAAATGTTTGTCATCTTTTACTCTTTTTTTTTTTTGAGACAGATTTCACTCTTCTTACCCAAGCTGGAGTGCAATGATGTGATCTCAGCTCACTGCAACCTTCGTTTCCCAGATTCAAGTGATTTTCCTGCCTCAGCCTTCCAAGTAGCTGGGATTACAGGCTTGTGCCACCGAGCCTGGCTTGTTTTTTGTATTTTTAGTAGAAACGGGGGTCTTACTATGTTAGCCAGGCTGGTCTCGAACTCCTGACGTAAGGTGATCCACCCGCCTCAGCCTCCCAAAGTGCTGGGATTATAGGCATGAGCCACCGTGCCCAGCCCTTTTACTCCTTTTTAAGAAGACTTATTTGTTCCTCATTGACTACCAAAGTTCAAAATCTTCAATTTGATTGCTTTTTTAAAAATCTTTTATTCCTACTTCTGTTTTCCTTTCAAGCAAGTGTCCTTATTTTTCCTCTCTTATTCTTGACTTAAAATATCCTCTGTCTATGCCATTTTGTTTGTGATGGACGTCAGTGCTGTCCAATACAACTTTCTGCAGTGAAGGTAGTGTTCTGTAACTACCCTGTCCAGTATGGCTGTTGAGCACTTGAAATGTGGCTAGTGTGACTGAGGAACTGATTTTTAAATTATTTACTTCGTTTTAATTTAGCCACCTGTGGCTAGCTAGTTAATTTATTGGATGCAATGGTCTGAATTACTGCCTTTCTTTAACCTCTTTGGCTTGTTTTGATTTCATTCTCTCAAATGCGTAATAATTTACCTTAGTCTACTTTAGACCTTAGCTATATGTTCATTTTTATTGTTTTACATTTTTTGTTACATATTTTTGCTTCCTGATTATTTTGTAAGCTTTTGGTTGGTGAAGCTATTTTAATTCTTTTCTATTCCTTTCACTTTCTATATTTTAACTATAATATGTAATCTGTAAATATTTATTGAAGGAAGTAGTCATCTGGGAATTGAAGAACATTATTTGGAGCTTCAAAATACCATTGAAAATATTTTAGGGTATTGTGAAATTTGGGAGGCCAATTTGTCAAGAATACAAAAGAGATTTAAAAACAGTAACAAGGCCGGGCATAGTGGCTCACACCTGTAATAGGAGGCTGAGGCAGGAGGATTGCTTGAGCTCAGGAGTTCGACACCAGCCTGGGCAGGCAAGATAGGGAGACCCCGTCTCTGCAAAATAATAATAATAAATAATAAATCATAATAATAGTAACAGATTAAGAGGGTGGGAGGGGGCTGAGGGATAAAAGACTACATATTGGGTACAGTGTACACTGCTCAGGTGATGGGTACACCCTAATCCCAGAAATCACTACTAAATCACTTATCCATGTACCCCGGAAACTTGAAACAAAAAATTGAAATATGTATACTGACAGAAATACAGTAGAGCAAGCAGTAGATGCAAAATCTGAAAACAAAATCTAGTCTCATCTCTGCCATTAATTTTGTGAACTTAGAGAAGTTTCTTACCTTTTTCAGGTAAGTTTGCTAATCTACAAAAATGAGATATGAATTAGTCGACGTTTCAGTATCTCTTCCAGGTTGAGATTCCTTTTCTTTTTGTTTCTTTCCTCTTTTTTTTTTTTTTTTTTTGACAGAATCCCCCTCTTCCATGCTGTCTTCTATAAAACTACAGAAAGAAGATGACATTTCATGTGAATTGTGGGGCACTGGAAGGTGAAATGCTAGAAATATTGTGTTTACCCTGGCTCTCTAGTCTAGAAGTCAGGTGGACTGAAGTTACAGGGCATAGAGAATGACAACGATGTAGGGGAACAAAGCAATTAAGTAAATCTAAGATTTCTCCTTGGAACTGAAATAGGTAAAGTGGACATATGCCATATAGAATAATGAAATATAAGGGAAAAAATGAAAAGGGAAAAAAAAGGAACGCCTCTAAATGTTCTCTTGCTTTCGCAATTAATTTTGGCTTTAAAACTCATCATTCTCCCACTACCCCGTCCCAAATACCATTACTCTCTCCATGAGCCCAGTTACTTGGTTGTACACATTACTAGAGTTAGTCATAAATCTTTTCCTAATCCCATAGACTTTGTGGATAGGGAGTCATATATTGATATAATTGATCTGCTTTAGAAATAATTTTCAGTTTTTGGCTGACTGTAGAAAGTTTCTTAAGCCAAGAACTTGTGCTTCACCCCTTCTGGTGATCCAATCAATCATCAGCCTGTTTCCTGCTACCTCCAGGATGTATCTTGAGTTGACATGCTTCTGTATCACTGTCACATAGTCCAAGTGACTACCATCTCTGTCACTGAACTACTTTATTCATCTTCTGTCTGGTACACCTGCATTTATTCTGCCATTCCCCGCTACCCAAGTCTCCATAGAGCAATTAGAATGAATAGTCATTCCTGATCTTGGCACTCCTTTGCTTAAAACCTTTCAAAGGTTTTCCATTAGGACAACATAGAAAATTGTCAATATGACCTTCAAGGTCCTACCTAATCTAACCCCTGCTAACCCTGGAGTCTCTCATTGCAGTTCACCCATGATGGCCTGCTGTCGTTATTATTCCCTGTTCACCTTTCATTCTAAGAATGAAAACACATGCACAAGCTTCAGTTTCCCCAGCTTAGCTAGCTTAGCTAATAATCCTTTTGTTCTTAATTTAAATGTTACTTCCTTAAGGAAACAGGTCCCTTTTATAGTGTCCCCTACTTTTACTTCATTACACTTATAAGAGTAATTAGATACTAGATTCTAGGAAATACATGGGGAATTGTTTTGTTTTGCTCACCCCTTTATCTTTAGCACTTGGCACACAGTACTTGCTTCACTGATGTTCAGTAAATGGTTGATGAGGTGAATGAATCAATGGATGGTAGTGTGTCAGTACTGCCATTTTTCATATAAAGTACAACGTATTTGATAGGTATATGTTTTTAGAAATATTTTCAATATGAAGAACACAGTCTTGTTTTTCTAGTAGCTTAATTCTGCGTTTGTGGTTTAGATGCCTCAAACTTCAATTTTAACATCTTTTAAACCACTAAAAATAAACTTGGTGGTTGGGTGCAGTGGCTCATGCCTGTAATCCTAGCACTTTGAAAGGCTAAGGCGGGAGGATTACTTGAGCCCAGGAGTTTGAGGCCAGCCTGGGCAACATGGCAAAACCTCATCTCTTCAAAAAATTTAAAAGTTAGCCAGGTGTGATAGCACACCCTATCGTCCCAGTTACTTGGGAGACTGAGGGTAGGAGGATTGCTTGAGCCAGGAAGATCGAAGCTGTAGTGAGTTGTGATCATTCCACTGCATTCCAGTTTGGGTGACAGCATGAGACCTTGTCTCAAAAGAAAAATAATACAGTAATAACCTTGGTGCAATATTATGCTTGTATAGTGATTTGTCAAGTAAGTTTCAGTAGTGGTTATATTAATTTAAAGGAAGTAATATTTTCTTTGAGAGTAACATGGAATCACATAAGAAAATACTACTATTTAGTGAATTTTATTACTAACATGACTATACAGAGTTTTCTTTCCACTCTATAGGTGTCTAATACTATTAATTATTTCATTAGCATACAGTTTTCTTGACTGTATCAGAAATGTTGGTGTTATGAATTGCTGAGTATGTAGGTTATTTCTTCACTTCCTTTTTGCTTTAGTTTGCTTAGCAATGTGTTGTTTTCAACTTTAGTAGCCTATCAAAATTTAATGCTGTGCTGTTGTGACTTCAGGTGACATAATTTTTTTTTTTTTTTTTTTGAGACGGAGTCTCGCACTGTTGCCCAGGATGGAGTGCAGTGGCATGATCTCAGCTCACTGCAAGCTCCGCCTCCCGGATTCATGCCATTCTCCTGCCTCAGCCTCCTGAGTTGCTGATACTACAGGCGCCCGCCACCATGCCCGGCTAATTTTTTGTATTTTTAGTAGAGACAGGGTTTCACCATGTTAGCCAGGATGGTCTTGATCTCCTGACCTTATGATCCACCCTCCTCGGCCTCCCAAAGTGCCGGGATTATAGGCATGAGCCACCACACCCAGCCTCAGGTGACATAGTTATTTATATATTTATTTTTGGTAAAGATAACACTGTTTCTTGGGCAGTTTTTTTTAAAGCAAGAGCCAGAGTACCTCAGAGCAAATAACTGGAGATGTTCAGCATGATGAATAGTTCTTTAGTCCTGTGAGTACCTAAATTGGTTTTATCATTTTCCTATGAATCTCCTTTAGACATTCATGAGTAGTGAGTAGTTTTAAAGTTTGCTGCTCACAACAAAGGGAGAAATTTATGATTTCTATATATTTCTGAGGTC
Organism: Theropithecus gelada; assembly: GCF_003255815.1. Taxonomy (NCBI): domain Eukaryota; kingdom Metazoa; phylum Chordata; class Mammalia; order Primates; family Cercopithecidae; genus Theropithecus; species Theropithecus gelada. The sequence continues at coordinate 134,740,074 of NC_037671.1, read as the reverse complement.
GTTTTGCACAAGAAGCACAAGCTTCTGTTTCACTGGTAAGTGAAGTTATTTTTAACTTCAGTTTTTTAGTTTACAGTAGTGAAACAGTTTGAGATAATGTGCATTATAGATTTAGGGAAAGGTAAGTTATAAAATTTTGTTTCTGATGTACTTCTAAACAATAACCTTTTAAATTTATTTTATATTAAATCACTGTTTAAAGACCTATGGTTTTGTATAATTGAAATATGGTTTTAAAATTAGATATATTTTTTAATGTGCAGTTCTTCATGCATTCTTATTTAAAATTTTTATATTTAATAATATCTGCCACAATTATATTTCGTCATTGGCATAGGAATTTATTAAGGAAATTATTTCTATGAAGAGCAAAGCTCTATTTAAACATTCTCATACTCTAATTATTTCACTGGTCAATTGTGCAAAATTAAGTGACTTCTATTCTTAAGAACGGAGGACATAAGTATTTGCCCTCCCCAAAGTTCTTAACGTATTTGAAACATTGAAATTGTTTTTATTAGAATACTTACTTTAACCTGTTCCTTTAGGTCACATAATATAATCCTTTAGTTTGAATAAGTATTTAATACTATATTATGAAAATTGAAAATTGTATTTCTATAACATAATTTTTTAATGTCATTTTAAAAATACTGAAACACTTTTAAATGATCATAAATTATTTCATTGACCAGGAATGTAAAGAATCACTTGTCATTGATGAGGTAATAAAATACTTTTCTTATGTTCTTTATATAACCCATAAAGCAATTATTAACTATTAATATAATTATTTTTGTGACATCTTAAAATAAGCAGCTATTTTATTTTCCTCTGAATTGTTAACTACAAGGAGTCCTTTAAACATTTTAAATAAACTTTACTGGCCATTTTTGAGTTCTGAAATCAGAATTTAGATAGTGTACTTTTCTGATTTCTGAATTTGTAAAATCATGACATCTGATCTTGGGTTATTTTTAATACTTTATATATTGCTTATACTCATTCATGTATGTGCCTCATTTTGAATCAAGAGAAGGCATTCTTAAACTAACAGAATATATTATTAATATTAGTAGTAGTCATCAAAATAAACTTTTAATTTAGAATTCTGTCAAACGTTTTGCTATGGTTAGATTTCAGTAGTTTCGTTTTCCTTGCCTTCCTAAAAGAGGGCTTTCAATATAAGATACTGTGATATCTTATAAACAGTATTGTGGCTCATTTTATTTTTAATGTTAAAATCTATATCACGATTTAAAAGTATACCCGTGAAAAGGTTTTGTTTTTTGTTTTTTTTTAAATTAAAAACATTATTAAGATTTTAGCTAAGTTATTTGTTCTTCAAAATTATTTTAAAATCTTTTTAGGAGCTATATTCTTTAGTTTACATACTCTTTGATGTTTGCTTCAGCAATTGACAGTTTAATTGATAAGAACATAGGAAAATACGCGAAGAAACCTGGGAATTGCTTTAGTTTTTTTTTTTACATCATTGGGAAACCAAATTACTTTTGGAACCACTTGTGTTATATAATAGTTGGGAAATTCAAAAATTGGTTATTTTATGTTTTAGCACAGTATAATTTAGCCCTTTTTAATAAAAGTTTCCCCTTATTAAGCAAATTAGGCACTGATCGATTAAAAGATGTTAAAATATATGTAATTGGTTCATTCTATGCAATGTTTAAATTCTTAAACAGTGTATTATTTGCAGTATTAAAAATACTGAGATGAATTTGATTTTATATTTGCTTGATAATTAAATCATACCTGTTAGCATTTAGAGTTTCTTCTGGTTTTTGATTTTTTAAAAATTACTTTCTAGCCTGACAAAGGATTCCATGAAAAAGATGGTGTTGGGATTGCTCTAAAATGGGAATCAGGCAGTTTTCTCAGGATTTAGGAGATAAAGTTATTAGGCTTTTTTTTACTTTCTGCCACTAAGATTTTGATAGTTGAGTTAGATAAATGACATTAGAAATCACCAAGGAATAAGGTAGAGAAATAAGAAAATGAGTTTGGTGTTGAAACTGAAGTACAAAGAAAGGATGAGGAAAGGTTTTCTTTCTAAAAAGCTTTTGCATCGTACCTAAAGGCACTATTTTAATCACAATGAAAGCCATTTTTCTTTTGAGATTTGGATAATATTTCAAAACTAGTTTGTATGCTGTACATTCCTTTCATCAAAATGTGTGTGATTGCTATACCCTAGAACTCAGAGCTAGCCCATAAAGATGAAGAAATGATTAAGATACGATCCATCCTTGCTTTTTCTTAGGGGAGTGAAAGAAGCAAGCCTATGTTTCCACAATACATTTGTAAGATATTATGTTTCTCAAATGTATTTCTTTTCCATGCACGTACAAAAAAGCAACTCCTTAGAATCATGATTAAATAGTTGCTTTAGAAAAGTGCATGTGTGAGGCGGGCGGATCACGAGGTTGGGAGTTCAGAACCAGCCTGACATGGCGAAACCCTGTCTCTACTAAAAATACAAAAATTAGCCGAGCGTGGCGGCACGCTCCTGTAATCCCAGCTACTCAGGAGACTGAGGCAGGAAATTGTTTGAACCTGGGATGCAGAGGTTGCAGTGAGCCGAGATCGTGCCATTGCATTCCAGCCTGGGTAGCAGAGCGAGTCTCTGACTCAAAAAAAAAAAAAGTGTATGTGTGTCTATCTTCCTGCAGCAACCTATTTTTTCTTTTTTGGCTCCCTTAAAGCTTGTGATTTTGTTATTTCTTCCATTTATGTATTGATTAACTGTTGAGCATCTTCTGTGTTCTAGATCTTGGAGATATAAGTTGAGTAAGGCAAGATTTTTGCCTTCTAAAAGCTGACATTCAGGCATGGACGTGTAAACAAAAAAGTACAGTATAGTAAAGTATAATTGGTAGTAAGTAGGTAGATGCACTTGTGGATCCAAGTTGAGGGCATCAAAGAGTAGATGGTTCCATTTACCTGAGGGATTCAGTTAGTCTTCAGAAAAGAGTTGCTGCCTGAGTCTAGTCTTGAACGATTGTGTATTCTCTATTGAGAATAAAAAGTGAAATACATCCCAGGCAGAGAGCAGCATGAGGAAAGGCAGGACTATAAAACAGCAAGATGTATTTAGAGTAATTAGAGTATAATGTAGGAGTGTAGTGAGAAATGAGGGTAGAAGTGAGGAGGGGAGGCTAAATCCTGAAGACCTCGTATGTTATGTTTGGACTTCACCCTGACAACAAGGAACCAAGGAAGGGTTTGATTTTGCAGAAGGACATTTCCAGATTCAAATTTTTTATAATACAATAGTCCGCCTCTCATTCATGCTTTTGCTTTCTGTGGTTTTAGTTACCAGTGGTCAACCATGGCCCAAAAATATTAAATGGAAAATTCCAGAAAAAAAGTTCGTAAGTTTTAAATTGCACATCATTCTAAGTAGCATGATGAAATCTTGTGCCATCCTGCCTGGAATGCGATTCATCCTTTTGTCCAGCATATCCACACTGTATATGCTTCCTTCTCATTAGTCATCGACATCCTCAGCTCCTGACTTTCAACCATTGACATTGTCATGTCTGCTTCTGACATAGCCTTACACTATGTCACAGTGCCTATGTCATTCACCTCAGTTCATCTCATCCTGTAGGCATTTTATCATTTCACACCATCACAAGAAGGGTGAGTTCAGTATTGTGAGTTGAAGAAACACACTCAATGTGTTTTTCCTCTGCTCTCACACCACAGTAACAATCAACACAGAATACTTGTGTGATCAGCCAAGCAAGCAATTAATTCTTCAGCAGACTCTGGCTGGATGTCCTTCAATTCGGTTCTGACACTATCTACGTGGAGATAGTGTCAGATCCCACAGATTGAGGGTTCAGTCCCACAAGACTGCCCCTTCTTGAGATACCAGTTGCAAGTTCAGGCCTCTGGAACTTCTGTTCCTACCCACTTCAAGTTAGGTTCCCATTTCTCCCCCTTTGGGTTTGATTAATTTGCTGGAGTGGCTCACAGAACTCAGGGAAGTACTTATACTTACCCATTTATTATAAAGGATATTACAAGAACACAGATAAGAATGCATGGGCAAGGTATAGGGGAAGGGGCATAGAGCATCCATGCCTTTCCAGGAACCTCCATGTGTTTAGCTCTCTGGAAGCTCTCCAAACCCATCCTTATGAGTGTTTAGGGAGGCTTCATTACATAGACATAATTGAATAAACCTTTGGCCATTGGTGTCAACTTAACATTCGGCCTATTTCCCCTCCCTGGATGTTAGGGGGATGGGGCTAAAAGTCCCAACCCTCTAGTCATGCATTGGTCTTTCAGGTGACCAGCCCCCATCCTACAAAGAAGTAACACTTTGGAGATTCTAAGGAATTTAGAAGTTGTATCCCAGAAAACTGGGTGGAAAACCAACCAAATAAATATTTCACAATATTACAAGTACAATTAGATGTTTTGAGAGAGAGCAAGAGGCGACATTCATGCAACTTTTGTTATAGTATATTATTGTAATTGTTCTATTATTAGTTATTGGGTTATCCTCTTACTGTGTCTAATTTATAAGTTAAATGTTACAGATATGTATAGGAAAAAACATAGTATGTATAGGCTCAGTACTATTTGTGGTTTCAGGCCCCCACTGGAGGTCTTGGAATGTATCCTCCATGGATTGGAGTGGATCTGCTCTATTATTAAAGCAGTGGCGTGGGATGGGTTGAATTGGTGGGAGTGGTGTGGTATAGATGGAATGGCAAGGAGAAAATATAAGACTGGAGGAAGAAAGTCTGTCAACCCGAGATAATCAAAAGGATCAGAATCCAGTTTAAAGAGTTTATTCAAGCAAAAAGCTGGGAATAGCCATTTAGGAGATGCAGACTCCAGAGAAATGGGGTCAGTGCTCTGAAGTTAAAAGTTAAGGTTTTGCTTATGAAGGCAACAGCAGCCCATATGTAGCAGCTGCTGCAAAGATGCTGGCTGCAACGGGGGAGGAGCGGTCAGGGCTGGGAACAGGTGGGAGCCCTGTGCTCTACCAAGTTGGTGGGGTGGGAGCTCTGTGCTTCTGGGCACAACTGCAGCCACCCAGCCACGGGCTCTGGTCCTGGCCATCCCTGTGCTCTTGGGGGCCTGGGAAGCCTCCTTGCCCCCACAGGCTTGGAAGTGCCTGCTCCCATTCTCTGGCCTCTCCCCCATCCCGGCACATGCTCCAGGGCAGAGCAAAGTTGTGACTAAGCCCAGGTAGTGTCACAACCTGGCAAAGTGTGTGTGCACTCAAGACACACCAACCCCTGCCACCGTGAGCCCCTCCAGACTTTGGGTGCCTATGAGCGTGGGAGGAAAATGGAAGTGGGGGCTGAGGGCAGCTCAGCTCAGGCCTGCAGGCACCCCTCAGCATGAACAGCATGGGTGCCATGGACAGCATGTTGACGGTGACAGGAGGCAGACAGGCTCCTGGGTAGAAAGGGGTGGGTCCTGGGTGAAACACCATCTTCAAGCCGGGAAATGCCTGAAGCCTGGGGGCTGGGCTCTCAGTTCTGTGTACCAGAGTGAGAACTTATGGTGCCTTTTCCAAGCCTACCCATGGCTGCCTATGGACCAATCAGCATGCACTTCCTACTTTCAGAGCCCATAAAAACTTCAAACTCAGCCAGATTCACACAGACGTTAGGACTACCAGCTGCAGGAAGGAACTACCCACTTTGGGTCTTCTCAACTCATTGGGACAATCTCCTTGTGAAGAAGAGCTACCCACTCCTGGTCTCTTCTCTGCTGAGAACTAGACACTCATTGGGATGACTATCTGTGGAAAGGAGCTACCCACTTCGGGTGTCCTGAGAGCTCTTCTGTCACTCAATGAAGCTCCTCTCCATGTGCTTCATTATTCCCAGACGTGGGACAAGAACTTTGGACCTGCTGAATGGCAGGACTGGAAGAGCTGTAACACAGAGCTGAAACATGATCCCCACTTGCCACGTTGCAGGCAATGAGAAGAAGAGAAGAGAGAAGGAGAAAAGAGCTGCGGCCCTTTGGAGATCCCAGATCTAGGAGCTTCCTAAGCCAGGGCTGTGACACCCTTTTGGGGGCTCTGCAGTTCCTGGTGTCTCCAAGCTTCTGGGCACCACAGTGTTCCCTGGTTCCTGCTGTGGAAGCCACTTGTGGTATACCTAGTCCAGCTGCAGCCTCTCAGGGAGCCAGCACCTGTGCCAGAACCTGGAGCTGCCTGCCCCACTGCAGCCAGCATGCTTGGCTATGTGCAGTGGCCAGATACCTGTGCTCGCTCACACACGCTTTGCCACTCTGTGCTTGGCTCACCCTTGGCAGGTATGGGATCTAGGCTGGTAGTGTGAGCTGAGCGCAGCCTGCCAGGCTGAGTGAGCGGAACATGCCCAGCAGCCCTGAGCAAAACTCAGGCACAGGTGCCACTGGCCACAGAGGTTTCCAGCTGGAAAAGCGACACCCTAAGGATCCTGTGATACTTACATAGGAGGAAAACAGAAATTTAATAGGATTGCAACTTTTTTTAATAGAAGCCTGGTTTATGAGTTACAGTAATTAGTTACAGTTTGTTTTCTTTTCCACCTGGCTTTTCTTTCCTTTACAGCTGTTTTTAAATTTCCTTTCTGATTTTAAAGAGTATACTTAACATTCCATCTTATGACAGTGTGATAGCCACAAAGTCTGTGTGTGAGAAAGGTCAGAGGGAAGTTAATCCATGATGAAGATCAGCAGTAAAGAGGGAAGAGGTTTTCCCTGGGGTCCTTTCGTCATGTGCAACATTTTACAAAACAGTGTAGGTGAGGAAGGAGGCCAATATATAATCAGAGAAACAAAGGTTACAGCTGCACAAGTTACAGCTGCCTGTCACGTGACTGAGGTCCCGTAATCACGTTCCTTTAAGGTGCAAAATAGAGTCCAACAGCTTAGATTTTGAATTACCTGTTTTCATAAGTCTAACCAAGTGAGAGAGGACTATGGTTTGAATTAAAGTAGTAGCAGTTAGAATAGAAAAGGATTATCAGAACATGAGAGATGTTAATGATAGAATTAATAAGGCTTGATCCTCTTTGGATATAGAGAAGAGACTGCAATGGTATGGCAGAATTGAAGATGATGCCTAGATTTGAAGAGGAAAATGTAAGGAATTTGGCTTTGAATATTTTGAATTTAATAAGTTTTATGGAACTTCCAAGTAAAAATTTCTAGGAGTCAGTTGCATAGGCATATCTGCAGCTTAGGAGAGAGATTTGAACTCGAATTAAGAAATTTTGAGTTATTCACATATTTAATAACAGAAATTTAATAGGATTGCAACTTTTTTTAATAGAAGCCTGGTTTATGAGTTACAGTAATTACAGTTTGTTTTCTTTTCCACCTGGCTTTTCTTTCCTTTACAGCTGTTTTTAACATTTAACATTTCTTATGTGCCAAGCATGTACCAGGCACCAGGGATACTGTAAAACACATGAAACCTGCTTTATGACTAATAAAGGAGACAGAAATCAATCATGAAGATACATAATTACAAACTGAGACAAGTGTCATAAGGAAAATTTAGAGGTTGCTGTGAGAAAATTTTAGCAGGAGGACCACATCTCATTGAGACGGGGGGATCAGGGAGTGTTATCATTGGAGCTAGAATTTGAAGAACAAGTAGGAGTAGGGCAAGTAGAATATTTTGGGCAGAAAGAACATTAGCTTTATACCAATAAAAGTATTCAAAGGTTAACAGACTAAGTTAAAGAAAAAGCAAAAGGCAGCAGCTAACTGTATTCTGTGAAGAGACGTGTCTAAAACAAAGATGGAAGAAGGTTGAAAGGAAAAGCTCTATTATGCAAACACAACCGAAGGAGCTGGTATGGCTACAAAAAATAGACTTTTAAGCAAAAAGCATATTATTAGAGATAGAGGAAACTTGATAATGGTAAATATACCTAATAACATAGTCTTGAAATATATATATCATGTGGAGAATTTAACAACTCTGTAGTCATAGTGGGCAGTCTTAACATGTCTCTCTGATAGACCAGGAGACAAAAATCAGTAAAGCTATAGAAGATGTAGGTACGTTAGCAAATGTAACTAATGGACATACGTAGACCACTGCAACCACCAATAACAAAATGTATATTATTTTTCAGTATCCCTGGAATGTTTACAAAAATTGACTATTTTGGACAATAAAGTAAGTGTAAATATATTTTAAAAGGATCAAATGATACAAAATGTATTTTCTGACCACAATGTTCTTATTCTAGAAATTAATACAAAAACAAAAAACTTTTCAAGGACATTACATTAAGATAATGGACCGTTTTGGCCGGGCGTGGTAGCTCACGCCTGTAATCCCAGCACTTTGGGAGGCTGAGGTGGGCTGATCATGAGGTCAGGAGATAGAGACCATCCTGGCGACAGTGAAACCCCGTCTCTACTAAAAATACAAAAAAATTAGCCGGGCGTGGTGGCGGGCGCCTGTAGTCCCAGCTACTTGGGAGGCTGAAGCAGGAGAATGGTGTGAACCCTGGAGGCGGAGCTTACAGTAAGCTGAGATTTCGCCACTTCACTCCAGCCTGAGCAACAGAGCGAGACTCCATCTCAAAAGAATAAAAAACATAAAAAAAAAAATGGACCGTTTTCTCTCATGAATGTAAATGCAAAAAACTAATCATATTAACAAACCAAAACTATACTTGATCTTAGCCAAAAGGCCAAAAAGTGATGACAAACCAAAACTAAATCCAGTAATCAATAAAAAACAGATAATCTTCCTATTTTGAGGTCAGCTGATTAGAAATCTTAACTCCATCGACTACCTTAATTCTAAGCCCTTTGCCATATAATATAAATATTCATAGATTCAGGGGAATAAGATCATGGGTAGCTTTGGGAGACCATTATTCTCCCTACCACATACATCTCATCCAATTAGGTTTATTCCAAGGATGCGGGGTTGTTTACCAACAATAACAACAAAAAAACCCAGTCAATATAATTCACTACACTAACAGAGTAAGAGTCACATGATTATCATAATAAATGTAGGACAAACATTTGATAGCATGATTTTTTAAAATCTTGGGCAGCTAGTAATAGGAACTTCCTTAGTCCTAGCCAGAGCAATCCGACAAGAAAGAAAGGGCATCCAGATCAGTAAAGAGGAAGTCGAACTGTCGCTGTTCACCAATGATATGATCATATACCTAGAAAACCCTGAAGAGTCATCCAAAAAGCTAGAACTGATAATTCAGCAAAGTTTCAGGATACAAAATTAATGTGCACAAATTAGTAGCACTGCTATATGCCAATAGTGACCAAGCTGAGAATCAAATCCAGAAACTAACCCCTTTTAAAATAGCTGCTACAAATAAAATACTTAGAAATACTTAGAAATATACCTAACCAAGGAGGTGGAAGACCTCTACAAGGAAAACTACAAAACACTGCTGAAAGAAATCATAGAAAACACAAACAAAATGGAAACACATCACATGCTCATGGGTGGGTAGAATCAGTACTGTGAAAATGACCATGCTGCCAAAAGCAATCTACAAAATGCAATTTCCATCAAAATACTGCTGTCATTTTTCACAGAACTAGGAAAAAACTCCCAAATTCATATGGAACCACAAAAGGGCCTGCATAACTAAAGCCAGACTAAGCAAAAAGAAGAAATCTGGAGGCATCACATTACCTTACTTCAGACTATACTATAAGGCCATACTCACCAAAACAGCATGGTACTGGTATAAAAATAGGCACATAGGCCAGGTGCGGTGGCTCACATCTGTAATCCCTGCACTTTGGAAGGTTGAGGCAGGCAGATCACCTGAGGTCAGGAGTTTGAGACCAGCCTGAACAACAGGGTGAAACCCTGTCTCTACTAAAAAAAAAAAAAAAAAAAATTAGCCAGGCATGGTGGTGGGCACCTGTAATCCCAGCTACTCAGGAGGCTGAGGCAGGAGAATCACTTAAACCTAGAAGGCAGAGGTTGCAGTGAGCTGAGATCATGTCACTGTACTCCACCCTGGGCAACAAGGCGAGATTCCATCTCAAAAAAAAAAAAAAAAAAAAAAAAAAAACATAAAAATTCTAGGAGATAACGTTGGAAAAACCCTTCTAGACATTGGCTTAGGCAAACACTTGCTGACCAAGAACCCAAAAACAAGTGCAACAAAAACAAAGATAAATAGATAAGACTTAAACTAAAAAGCTTCTACACCACAGCAGAGTAAACAGACAACCCACAGAGTAGGAGAAAATCTTCACAGTCTGTACATCTGACAATGGATTAATATCCAGAATCTACAAGGAACTCAAACAAAAATCAGTAAGAAAAAAAATCCCATCAGAAAGTAATCTAAGGACATCAATAGACAATTCTCCAAAGAAGATATACAAGTGGCCAAAAACGTGAAAAAATGGTCACCATCACTAATAATCAGGGAAATGCAAATCAAAACCACAGTGTGATACCACCTTGCTCCTGCAAGAATGGCCATCAATAAAAAAATCAAAAAACAATAGCTGTTGTTGTGGATGTAGTGAAAAAGCATTTTCACACTGCTGGTGGGAATGTAAACTAGTACAAACACTACGGAAAACAATGTGGAGATTCCTTAAAGAACTAAAAGTAGATCTACCGTTTGACCCAGCGGTCCCACTATTGGATATCTACCCAGAAGAAGTCATTATACAAAGAAGTCATTATACAAAAAAGATACTTGCGCTTGCATGTTTATAGCAGCACAATTTGTAATTGCAAAAATATGGACGTATATAGCATGTATATAGCACAATTTGTAATTGCAAAAATATGGATGTATATAGCATGTATATAGCAGCACAATTTGTAATTGCAAAAATGTGGAACCAGCCCAAATGCCCATCAGTCAACAAGTGGATAAAGAAAAGTGAGTGAGAACACACGATGTTTGGTATCCCATGGTGTGTGTGTATTCCATGGTGTGTGTGTGTGTGTGTGTATGTATGTGTACATACACACACACACCATGGTGTATATACACCATATATTCCATGGTGTGTATGTGTGTGTATATATATACACACCATGGAATGCACACACCCTGGGATACTACACAGCCATAAAAAAGAACGAAATAATGACATTCATAGCAAGCTGGATGGAATTGGAGACTATTACTGTAAGCTATGAGGATGCAAAGGCATAAGAATGATACAATGGACTTTGGGGACTTGGGGGAAAGGGTGAGAGGATGGTGAGGCATAAAAGACTACCTATTGGGTACAGTGTTCCCTGCTTGGGTGATGGGTGCACCAAAATCTCAAAAATCACCATTAAAGAACTTATATATGCAACCAAATACCACCTGTTCCCCAAAAAACCTATTAAAATAATAATAAAGGAACTTCCTTAATCTATTAAAAGGTGTGTATAAAACAAAATAACCACAAAAAATCCATATTACAGACACCTTGTGAAATGTTGAAGGCTTTTCCACTTGCGTTGAAAAAGACAAAGATGTTTGCCATCATCCTTATGTATGTGAAATACGTATTTCACATTGTTTTAAAGATTATAGCTAGTGTGGTAAGGCAAGAAAAAGAAATAAAAGATGTAAGATGGATTAGAATGGAGGAAATAGTCACTATTCACATATGATTGTGTGCATTTAAAAATCCAAAATAATTGCAGATAAGTTAGAGATTAGGAAGGTCTCAGGATATAGGGTCAATATTAAAAAATCAATTTGTTTTCTATATAATACAACAACATATATTGTGGTTCCAGTGTTATAAAGACATCTACATACAAATAAATAAGGATTTATAAGACTTCTCCTTAGAAAAGTATAAAACATTAAGAGACTTTTAAAAATCCTGAAATAGTTGGAGCAATATATTATGTTCGTGGATAGAAAGAAATGATAAATATCAGTACTTCCCAATATGATAGGTTTAATACAGCTCCAGTCAAATTCCCAATAGTTAGAGGGGTGTGTGTGTGTGTGTGTGTGTGTGTGTGTGTGTTATGTGTGACTTGATAATCTTATTCTAAAAATTTACATGGAAATACACAGTGTCAAGAATAAACATAACATTTTTGGAGAACAGGATTGGAGAGCTTGCCCTATTGTGTATCAAGACTTACTATAAGCCAGGCGCAGTGACTCAAGCCTGTAATTCTAGCACTTTGGGAGTCTGAGGCAGTTCGATTGTCTGAGCTTAGGAGTTTGAGTCCAGCCTGGACAACATGGCAGAACCGCATCTCCTAAAAATACAAAAAAATAGCCGGGTGTTGTGGCACATGCCTGTAGTCCCATCTACTCAGGAGGCTGAGGCAGGAGAATCGCTTGAACCCAGGAGTCGAAGGTTGCAGTGAACCAAGATTACACTACTGTACTCCAGCCTGAGCAACAGAGTGAGGCTCTGTCTCTTAAAAAAAAAAAAAAAAAAAAAACTTAATATAAAGCCTGATTAAGTCAGTTTGTCATTAGCTCTAGGTTAGTCAAAAAGAGCAGTGGAATAGTACATAGCTCAAAATCTAATTTAAAAATACGTAGAAACTTGATTTATGACAAAAGTGCCACTGCAGAGCAATAGAGAAATACTAGGGTTTTCAATGAGTGGTGCTGAGATAGTATATAAGAAACCTAACTACTACATCACACCATTCACAAAAGTAATTCCACATCAATTACAGATTAAAAGTATTAGCAAAACAAAGCTAAGATATAAAGCGAAAGGTCATATTTATGATCTTGGTATAGAAAAAGATTTTAGAAACCATGCTTTTGTTCTAAACTTGAAAAGATTGAGAATATCCTTCCCACATTGAGCGTAAAAACTTCTGTTCATTAAAAGACATCACTAAGAAAGTGGAATAGCAAGTGAAAGAAGAGATTCACATCACTTACAACCTTCAAATGCCTCATATCTAGTGTTTCTGCAAATCAGCCCTAACACAACAAATGGCCAAAAATGGACAAAAGGATTGAACAGCCACTTCCCAAGAGAAAAATCCAAAAGATCAAGAAACATGAAAAGGTGCTTAAATTCAATAATTGGGAAACACAAATTAAAACTCTAACAAATGGCCACAACATACACTCAAGAACAGCTAGAATTTAAAAACTGACAGTGTCAAGTGTTATGAGGATGTGGAGCAGCAGCAGCCTCTTAACGGCTGAAAGTAACGTGTTGGTACAGTCTCTGGAACAGTTTGGCATCATTTCCTAAAGATGAAGTTGTGTGTATCCTTAACTTGGCTATTCTTGTCCTGAAGTATATTCACAATAGAAATGTGTACACTAAGACACATGTACGTGAATGATCAGTGTAGTGCTCTTCATAATAGCTTCAAACTGGAAACAACTCATTAACATTAGAATGGGTAAATAAATTGTAATGTCATATAGTGGACTATTATACAACAATGAAAATGAGCAACCTGCGCAGAGCAATATGGATGAATATTACAATGTGGAATGAAAAAGGCAAGGTTTAAAATAATATGTATTATATTAGTCTATATAAACTTCAAAAAGCTGTCAAAACCTATAGTGTTTAAAGTTGCTTGTGTAAGTTGTGAAAAGAAAAAGAAAAAGAAATGCTTTTTATAAAAAGAATAAAGGTTACCTGTCTTGGGGAGGTAAGCAAGGATGATTGGGAAGAGGACCAAAGTGGAAGGGTTCTGGCAATTGGTACAGGCAATGTTTTATTTCTTAATGGGGTTACATGAGAGTTTGGTTAAATTTTTGAGGTGTACAATTTTGTATGCTTTTTTCCTCTACATTTCATGTTGCAGACTTTTAGAATGGATTAAAAATGTAGAGAGAATGCTTAACAAATAGGTCAGAGGAAACAAATTTATGCAAAAGTTTTTTAAAGCGTGTTGATAAGTAACACTTAACTGCAATTAGGCTTCTTTTTGTTTGTTTTTTGAGACAGAGTTTCACTCTTGTTGCCCAGGGCTAGAGTGCAATGGCACGATCTCGGCTCACTGCAACCTCCACCTCCCAGGTTCAAGCGATTCTCCTGCTTCAGCCTCCCTAGTAGCTGGGATTATATGCATGTGCCACCACGCCCGGCCAATTTTGTATTTTTAGTAAAGACAGAGTTTCTCCATGTTGGTCAGGCTGGTCTCGAACTCCCGACCTCAAGTGATCTGCCCGCCTTGGCCCCCCAAAGTGCTGGGATTACAGGCGTGAGCCACCGCGCCCGACCCGCAATTAGGTTTATCCCAAACTTCTCATTTGTTAGTCATTAAAGCTCAGTAATTAATAAATTGTTTCCTTTGGTAACCATTGTTCACTGATAGGTAAATACAGTCATTCGTTTCTTACTTTGCACAGTAGTTCAGGACTGTAAAAAATGACAGTATAAGTTGAAACCATGAAAAACGATCTTAATAAAAATGGGGAAAGTTACAATGTTTTATGTACACTCTAAAAATTTTTGTCAAGACAGTAAAACCTCTTATATTGTTGGTTTAAATGTATAGGGAAATTTAAAAGTATTTATGTAGCACAATGTCATTTAAGATATTGGAGTCAAGTAGAATTAGTGTTTTATTTCTTTGTAAAAAACACTTATCAAAGGCAGTTTGAGCAGTTCTTGTTGTGTAACCTACAATAGCAGAACTAGCAGAGTGAGCATCTTTTCTGTGCCTTGGCAAATTGTCGTACTCCTTTCTTTTAAATTAGGATTAGCTTCCAACATTTTATCTTTTGCGCTTTCACTGTCACGAAGTAGCTCCAAGAGTTTCCTAAATGTGAAGGCTTTTTTGCTAGTGTCACTTCTTTTGGAACATATTCCTTCTTTTTGTCACAGCCACACTCCTCATTTAGGTCTGTAGGTTTGCCTTCACTAAGTTCCTCAGGCTGCATATCTAGAAGCTCTCGAACAGTGGCGGTGGCAACATTTCCACAGTCAGCTGCTTCATCTGTTACTACACTTATGTTGGATTTGAATTTCATTTCCAGTGTCATCATTTTTTTTGTTTTTTGTTTGTTTGTTTGTTTTTTGCTGCGCTTCTATCTTTTTTGGCCAATTCCTGCTTTCATGTACCTATTTAGTAAAATTTCATGTAGATTTAGCACTGGAAGGCAAGAAGGCAACAGATGCATGCTTTGCTGTCTGTGGGTGAATTGACTAACAGATGAGGTGTAACCAATCATCTGCTGACTTTGAAAGAAGTGGTGATTGGTCACTGATCATGAGGTACAGCGCTTATTAACAGTGATTTGTGGACTACAGCAGCAGTCTCCTTGTTTTTGGCACAAGGGACTAGTTTCGTGGAAGACAATTTTTCCATGGGCCGGGGACGGGGGGTATGTGTAGTGGGGGACGGTTTCAAGATGAAACTGTACCACCTCAGATTGTCAGGCATTAGGCTTTAATTAGATTCTCATAAGGAGCGTGCAACCTAGATGCCTCACATATGCAGTTCACAATAGGCCTCCTGCTCCTATGATAATCTAATGCCGCCACTGATCTGACAGGAAGTGGAACTCAGGCAGTAATGCTTGCTCACCCACCTCTCACCTCCTGCTGCACAGCCCGGTTCCTGACAGGCCTCTGTTCCTGACAGACCACCGTTACTGCTCTGCAGCCCGGGGGTTGGGGAGTGCTAGACTAGAGTACTAGAAATGAAGTTTGTATTTGTGCAATTACTCACAGTTAATATACTGTAGTAAGTGAAATTTGAATCATGGTGTTGGGCAGTGTTGTTACTTAACTAAACTCGAGTCACTCAAATTTGTGCATATGGGAAGCATGCAAAGTGAGAGCAGCCTGTAATTCAAAGATGGTTGAACTTTTTGATCAGTTAAATAAAGATTTGGTAGATTCCGATAAGATTTCAAGTGCAGGGCTACTTGGAGTATTTGATCTGAGCTGTTGAACACCTGATACATTTTATGTGATAATGTCAATTTGATGTTACTCTCACAGCTTCCTTAATCCTTTTACGCACTTCCTTAGAGAGAACATCTCACACTAACTCTCTAGAACAAAATCTGTATTACAGTAAATAAAAACAGTGTTTTTAGGAGAATAATAGTGATGATGATTGTAAATTCACCATGTAGCAGCTGACATTGAAAGCAAGTTTTTAAAAACTGTTTTGTATAATGTTGATATTCTACTAATTGAAAGTTAAATCAATTTTGATTATTTTAGTTGGGTAATTTCATTTTTACTGTCTTCATACAAGCAAAGACAGTTGGCCCTTGAACAGCCTAGAGGTTAGGGGCACCAACCCTCTGCATTGCCGAAAATCTGTGTATAACTTCTGACTTTCCAAAAACTTAACTACTTATAGCCTACTATTGACCAGAAGCCTTACCAAGAACATAAACCGTTGTTTGACATATTTTGTATATGTATTATATGCTGCATTCTTACAGTAAAATAAACCAGAGAAAAGAAAATGTTATTTAAAAAATCATAAGATAAAGTACATTAACTGTTAAGTGGAAGTGTATCATTATAAAGGTCTTCATCCTTGTCATTTTCACATTGAGTAGACTGAGGAGGAAGAGGAGGGGTTTGTCCTGCTGTCTCAGGGGAGGCAGAGAGGGAAGAAAATCCACCTGTAAGTGGACGCATGCAGTTCAAACGCATGTTGTTCAAGGGTCAACGGTGCTTTGTTCTTCAGTGTGAAAAATAGAGTCTCATTCTGTGTTGGCTGAAATTTAATATTGTTCATTTATTTTTGATTTCCTACAGGTGAACTGGCACAAAGGTTAATCTCAAGATGCCACTAGTGAAAAGAAACATCGATCCTAGGCACTTGTGCCACACAGCACTGCCTAGAGGCATTAAGAATGAACTGGAATGTGTAACCAATATTTCCTTGGCAAATATAATTAGACAACTAAGTAGCCTAAGTAAGTATATATCAATTAAAAATATACTCACAAACCTGAATGTTATGCTTTAGAGTATTAAGAAGTTGTGCTTCTGATTAATTTGGGAGTGTGGTTTGGTGAGAAGAGTACAAAATTATCCTGAAAAATATAGTCACATGAGTATGATTATTAGAGTTTTAGAATAATATCTTCTTCTTCTGCATGATGTTTCTTCTGGGAAAGGAAAATACGGACAGAATCTCTAGAAACAGTATCACATGATGAATTAAAATTATTGAGATTGTTTTAAAAATATATAATCTGTGAAAGGACCAGAGTTGTATTTTTGCTTGGTTATTATCACTATTTACTCTGTTTAAAGGCCTCAACTATTTGTGTTTTCAAACACTAGTATCCATCTCCTTATATATATATTTAATCAGTTTAGGGAAATATTTTTATATTAGCAAAGATCTAAAGTGAAAGGTATGGGGACATTACTAGTCAGAGGAGTAGGCTAGTCAAGTGGTTGTCTAAGAGACTTTAGGATATAAGTCAGGAATCTGATATGCAATGTGGTGTGAAAACAGCAAGTGAACCTGGCCCCTGGCAGAAGTCAAGCAGGTTGGCCAGAGAATAAAGGCCAGTGAAAGAGGCAGATTAGAGAAAAGGAGACAGGCAATATGTTCTCATTACAAATTTACAGAATAGAGCAACTTGGTTAAAGAATTAAACAAATTATTTTCTTTTTTTTTTTTTTTTTTTTTTGCTTTATAAAACAAATTATTTTCTAATCTAAGTTTAATCAGAAAATTTTAAAAATAAATCTGGTCTGTCTTTTGCATTGAAGGATTAGCTTTTTCATAAGACATTGATATTTCATTTTAAAGGTAAAACAAGGTGTTCCTGGCAGAGATAATATCTACCAAGTGGTCCTAGATTTATCTCATCAGCCATATAAATTCTGATAAGCAGGCTTGGCTTTTCTTTGCCTTTCAACTTTTGTCCTTTCTTTTATAATTGAGTACTTAGCACAAGAGGTTGTTAATCTAATTTGGTTCCAGTAAGAAAGTTTAGGCATACATCTGTAGCAAGAGCAACATAAAAAGTTAAATTTGAATATTCTCTGTGAGAGTACTAGTTTTTTGCATTACCTGTGAAATAGTAAGAATAAATAAAAGGCTATTTTATTTTAATTTTGTTTTAAATATATTCCTTCTTCCATTCGGTGGTTATTTTTTTCAGTTTAGTGAATCACTAAAATATTGTATTGTTTACTTGAGACTAATTTAAAAAAGTGTTAGAGTTCCCAGATTAAATATGATTAACTATATTGTTTAAAGATTTTTGCATATTTTTTGTGACCTAGCATGAATTGATTCAAATATAACATGATGTCATATAAAATTTGTTTTATATACATTATGTACATACATAAGTATATAAACAAGTTAATATTAAAATTCATGTTAAGAAATAGAAATGGCATTAGTAATTTTGTATAAAATATTTCTTAAAATTAAGATGAATTCTGGATCCAGTACAGGCATCTTATTTTAGGTATATACCCAATATAGAATTTAGAACTAATATTATGATTAAGGGTGATAATTTGCAGTACTAACCCATTTGTTACAAAACTTAAAGATAAAAAGTTAAGGAATTTTTAAGTCTATATAGTCTATATAAGCAACATCTATCAGCAGGCACATGGTTATGCTGTAGCCAAACTCTGAAAATTATAAATACCTAGTAACAATATAACTAAATAAGATGTTGGATGCTTCACTTTTAGAATCAGAGACCTGGAAGGCATCATTTAAGCAGTTTGTAGAGATTCAGAAAGAAAGAGAAAACCCATAAAATACTGTAGCAAGTTGTGACAATAGTTTGCCGCCCTGAAATTAACTTCTCTGGCAGCTTTCCCACCTGACATAGTTGAGAATCTGGAATTAAATTTAAAAGGCCTCTAGATAGCCAGAATAAATAAACTCACGCACTAAAGACCATGCACATAAAATAACCAATTGATCCCTCTCTCAAAACCTGTTTACTTTTACTTTGATAGTTCAAACAGATTTGATGATGTGGTTTCCCAACAGTTATGCTTCAGAGGATAAAAGGAGGAAGCATGGGAGGAGATACTAGAAGGAGGCATCACTGAACCCAACCAAAAGGAGGTGTAGTTTACAGGAAAGGACAAAGTGATGTAAGGGAAGATGCAACATAAAAACTGGAAAGAAGCCATTTAATGTAAAGCAAATATCTTTATCCATTTCAAGGCTGTTTCTGCCTAGGATAATATTTGATTTTCATAATTCATGCCCATGAGTCCCTAAGAAAAAATTAAATTATATTTAATTTTATATTCCATTTAAGAAGAGGGAAGCTTAGAATACATTTCACAAGTTTCCATCCAAAATAGTTAAAATAACAATTGATGTATTAGATAATCTCTGAATTACTTAGAAAACTTGGCTATCCAAAATGTTTCTAGATAATGGAGATTTTCACTTTGGTGCTATTATTAGTACAAAAAGTGTTTGAGAGTATAGCAATGAAAGTAAACTGTGGGGATCTACATGGCTTAGGGCTGGATGTCTTCCTGACCCTTTCCTCACAAAAATGTACTTCCTTTTTTTATTTTTTTGAAACAGAGTCTTGCTCTGTCACCCAGGCTGGAGTGCAGTGGTGCAATCTTGGCTCACTACAACCTCCACCTCCCAGGTTTAAGCAATTCTTGTACCTCAGCCACCCAAGCAGCTGGGATTACAGGCAAGTGCCATCATGCCTGGCTAATTTTTGTATTATTTTTAGTAGAAATGGGGTTTGCTGTGTTGGCCAGGCTGGCCTTGAACTTCTGGCCTCAAGTGATCCGCCCACCTTGGCCTCCCAAAATGCTGAGATTACAGGCGTGAGCCACCATACCCAGCCAGTACATCTGTTTTTTAAGAGATTTTTCCTAGTAGAACATAATTCTGTTTATATTAGGTAATTACCACAAACCTATAATTCACTTTGTGTCAATTTCCTCTTGCTCATTTTATTGCTTTCTTAATGATGCAAGATTTTTTACTCCTTAGCTGAGCTAGGTCCGGGTTCTTGTCTCATGACGAAGAATTAGGCACACAGATACTCGAAGAGTGAATGGAGTAGAATTTATTAAGAGAAAGGAAAGCTCTCAGCAAAGATAGGGGTCCTGAAAGCAGGTTCCAGGTTGCCCCCTCACAGTTGAATACAAGGGCATATGTCCCCTCACAGTGGAATACAAGGGCATACATATATATATAGAAGCTGATGGGGCTGGGTTCCCTATTTGTATAAGGCACAAATTACTGGTGGCTTCACCACATTCTCCCAGTGCACATATAGGCCCTTAGTTCGCTGTGGGCATGTTTAGGCAAGCCCCCTGTGCAAGTTCCCTTATCTGCCCAAAGCATCTGGTGTAAGCACTTGTAGGGTGGGTCAGAGAGTCTCTGGGGACCCTTCCCTTACTGTCTGCCTAAAGCAAGCTAGCTAACTCCTTTCATTAACAACCATTGGGATTCTGCATACCTAAGGGATCTCTTCCCCTGGCTTTTCTCTTATTGAGTATAGTCAGTTCTTATTGCCAAGATTAGTCTTTTTCATCTCTGTATCTATACCTAGCATTTGTATCCCTACCAATTGTTGAATAAATGAATAACTTTATACCTGCTTTTTCTTCCATTTGGGTTGCTTCCCCTATCTGCCAGAGAAACTGTCTCTGGAAGTATCTTGATCACCGAGTAACTTCTGACACCTGAAAGTGAGGTACTTCTATCTCTGCTGTGTTGCTGTTACCTTATATTAAGAGCTGCCTGTTATTGAGCTCCTCTGTATTAGGTGCACTTCAAGTCTCTTTGCTTACTTCTTTTAGAGACAGATATTTTTATTCCTATTTTACAGATAAGGAAATTGATACCAAGGTCTCACAGTGAATAGAGCAAATATTTGGACTTATTTATTAAATTGCTTTAAATATTTGTTTAAATGTCTGGTTCTCCCTCTGTTCAAAATTCAGTAATGACAGGGATCTTCTTCCAGTTATTTTGTTTTACTCTTTTCAGTAATAAGAACTTACACAACTAGAGGAATACAGTGATTTTAGATTTATGATTTTTTTTTCAGAAATTGTAACAAGAGAGTGTAAAAGATCTCCTAAATTCCTGAATCTGTATTTTGGGCATACCTGAGACAAGTCATTTACTAGGTCTTTGATGAATCTTGGGTTCTTCCATTTGGCCTAAAATTTATTTCTAGCTAATACAAATGCTGATTATATAGCTGATTATATATAAATGCTGATTATATATAAATGCTACAGTCTACATATAAATGCTTTCAGATTGACAGGCATATTATTTGCATATATATTTGCATCATCATCTTCTCTAACCCTCGTCAGGTGGACAGATATAGATAAAGCAAGTAATTTCCATTTTAACATTTAACAGGAAGTAGTAGAACAAGGTTTAAAAGCAGGCTTCCCACGGTATGTCTTCCCCCCCCTCCCCCACTTTGTCATGGCTGGGTGACTTTAGGGTTTAAAGTTTAAAATACAGTTGGCCCTTGAACAATGTAGGGGTTAAGGGCACAGATCCTCAGTGAAGCCAGAAATTTGCATATAACTTTTGACTCCCCCAAAACTTAACTGTCTATAGCCTACTATTGACCAGAAGCCTTACCGAGAACATAAACTGTTGCTTAACATGTATATTTTATGTTGTATGTATAGTAGTATACTATATTCCTACAATAAGGTAAGCTAGAGAAAAGAATATGTTATTAAGAAAACCATAAGAAAAAATGTACTTACTGTTCATTAAATGGAAGTCATAAAAGTCTTCATCCTCGTTATCTTCACATTGAGTAGGCCGAAGAGGAGAAGGAAAAGGAGGAGTTTGTTTTGCTGTCTCAGGAGTAGCGGAGGCAGAGAGGTGGAGGAGGTAGAAGTAGTAGAGATGGGCACACTGTTGTAACTTTACAAAAGCACATCTTGGTTTCTGACTTTTTTACTTCTTCATTTCTCTAAAAATGTTTTTATATGGTACCAATCCTCCTTTTATTTGTTTTAGTTTCGGTACCTGTATCACAGAAGGGTTCATGTTGTAAAATAAATCAAAAGTAGTCTTGGATAAGTGGAACCCTTTTGACAGATTCTCTAATGTTAATTTGTTTTCTGATACCACTTCTTCTATGTCGTCTTTTTTTGGGGGGGTGATTCCATTTTTTTAAATCTGAGATTTGCTTCTTTATTTTTTATTTGCTATTATGCTTTAAGTTCTAGGGTACATGTGCACGATGTGCAGGTTTGTTACATAGGTATACATGTGCCATGGTGGTTCGCTGCACCCATCAACTCGTCATTTACATTAGGTATTTTTCCTAATGCTATCCCTCCCCCAGCCCCCCACCCTCCGACAGATGCCAGTGTGTGATGTTCCCTACTGTGTGTCCATGTGTTCTCGTTGTTCAGTTCCCACCTATGAGTGAGAACATCTGGTGTATGGTTTTCCAACCTTCTGATAGTTTGGTTAGAATGATGGTTTCCAGCTTTATCCATGTCCCTGCAAAGGACATTAACTCTTCCTTTTTTAGGGATGCATAGTATTCCATGGTGTATATGTACCACATTTTCTTAATCCAGTCTATCATTGATGGACGTTTGGGTTGATTCCAAGTCTTTGCTATTGTGAATAGTGCTGCAATAAACATAATGCGTACATGTGTCTTTATAGTAGCATGATTTGTAATCCTTTGGGTATATACCCAGTAATGGGATCACTGGGTCAAATGGTGTTTCTAGTTCTAGATCCTTGAGGAATAGCCACACTGTCTTCCACAGTGGTTGAACTAATTTACACTCCCACCGACAGTGTAAAAGTGTTCCTATTTCTCAACATCCTCTCCAGCATCTGTTGTTTCCTGACTTTTTAATGATCAGCATTCTAACTGGCATGAGATAGTATCTCACTGGGGTTTTGATTTGCATTTCTCTGATGACCAGGGATGATGAGCATTTTTTCATATGTCTCTTGGCTGTGTAAATGTCTTCTTTTGAGAAGTGTCTGTTCATATCCTTTGCCCACTTTTTGATGGATTTTCTTTTTTTTCTTGTAAATTTAAGTTATTTGTAGATTCTGGATATTAGCCGTTTGTCAGATGGGTAGATTGCAAAGATTTTCTCCCATTCTATAGGTTGCCTGTTCACTCTGATGATAGTTTCTTTTGATGTGCAGAAGCTCTTTAGTTTATTTAGATCCCATTTGTCTATTTTGGCTTTTGTTGCCATTGCTTTTGGTGTTTTAGTCGTGAAGTGTTTGCCCATGCTTATGTCCTGAATGGTATTGCCTAGGTTTGCTGCTAGGGTTTTTATGGTGTTAGGTCTTACATTTAAATCTTTAATCCATCTTGAGTTAATTTTTATATACCGTGTAAGGAAGGGATCCAGTTTTAGCTTACTACATATGGCTAGCCAGTTTTCCCAGCACCATTTATTAAATAGGGAATCCTTTCCCCATTTCTTGTTTTTGTCAGGTTTGTCAAAGATCAGATGGTTGTAGATGTCTGGTGTTATTTCTGAGGACTCTGTTCTGTTTCGTTGGTCTATATATCTGCTTTGGTAGCAGTGCCATGCTGTTTTGGTTACTGTAGCCTTGTAGTATAGTATGAAGTCAGGTAGTGTAATGGCTCAGCTTTGTTCTTTTTCCTTAGAATTGTGTTGGCTATGTGGGCTCTTTTTTTGTTCCATATGAACTTTAAAGTAGTTTTTTCCAATTCTGTGGAGACAGTCAGTGGTAGCTTGATGGGGATGGCATTGAAACTATAAATTACCTTGGGTAGTATGGCCATTTTCATGATATTTATTCTTCCTATCCATCAACATGAAATGTTCTTCCATTTGTTTGTGTCCTTTTTTTTTTTTTTTTTTTTTTGTTGAGCAGTGGTTTGTAATTCTCCTTGAAGAGGTCCTTCACATCCCTTGTAAGTTGGATTCCTAGGTATTTTATTCTCTTTGAAGCAATTGTGAATGGGAGTTCACTCATGATTTGGCTAACTGTTTGTCTGTTATCGGTGTATAGGAATGCTTGTGATTTTTGCACATTGATTTTGTATCCTGAGACTTTGCTGAAGTTGCTTTAATCAGTTTAAGGAGATTTTGGGCTGAGACGATGGGGTTTTCTAAATATACAATCATGTCATTTGCAAACAGGGACAATTTGACTTCCTCTTTTCCAAGTTGAATGCCCTTTATTTCTTTCTCCTGCCTGATTGCCCTGGCCAGAACTTCCAACACTATATTGAACAGGAGTGGTGAGAGAGGGCATCCCTGTCTTGTACCAGTTTTCAAAGGGAATGCTTCCTGTTTTTGCCCATTCAGTATCATACTGGCTGTGGGTTTGTCAGAAATAGCTCTTATTATTTTGAGATACGTCCCATCAATACCTAATTTATTGAGAGTTTTTAGAATGAAGGGCTTTTGAATTTTGTCAAAGAGCTTTTTGTGCGTCTATTGAGATAATCATGTGGTTTTTGTCTTTGGTTCTGTTTATATGATGGATTACATTTACTGATTTGCGTATGTTGACCCAGCCTTGCATCCCAGGGATGAAGGCCAATTGATCATGGTGGATAAGCTTTTTGATGTGCTGCTGGATTCTGTTTGCCAGTATTTTATTGAGGATTTTTGCATCAATGTTCATCAGGGATATTGGTCTAAAATTATCTTTTTTTGTTGTGTCTCTGCCGGGCTTTGGTATCAGGATGATACTGGCCTCATAAAATGAGTTAAGGAGGATTCCCTCTTTTCCTATCAATTGGAATAATTTCAGAAGGAATGGTACCCGTTCCTCCTGTACCTCTGGTAGAATTCGACTGTGAATCCATCTGGTCCTGGACTTCTTTTGGTTGGTAGGCTATTAATTATTGCCTCAATTTCAGAGCCTGTTATTGGTGTATTCAGGGATTCATCTTCTTCCTGGTTTAGTCTTGGGAGGGTGTATGTGTCCAGGAATTTATCCATTTCTTCTAGATTTTCTAGTTTATTTGCGTAGAGGTGTTTATAGTATTCAGCTGAGATGGCTAAGGGAGGTTCTGTATTTTACAGAGGGCCGGCAGACTGACTGGAGTGCAAACTCTCCAAGGCACGTTTTTATCATGATGACAGTGTAAGAGAGAGAACAGAAGCACTCAAGGCTTAGGATCTGGACTGGCACACTCCCACTTCCTTCCACTATTTCATTATTTCCTTGACTGACACTGTTACAAACCCTGTGAGGTCATGCAAAACATTTGGACACAGTTTTCTAAAATTTTATGAATTTGTTGTCTTGGTCTTGATGGTTTTCTTGGCTTTTTCAGTAACAACTATGACATCTTTGATGATACAATCCCTCCAGACTTTCATGATGTTCTCTATTGGGATTCTCTTCCATAGTGTTGGACAGTCTTCCATAGAATACTGTGTGTAATGAGTCTTAAATGTCCTTATGACCTCCTGATGTAGAGGCTGAATTAGAGCTGTCATGTTTGCGGGCAAGTGGACGACTTTGACACCTTCATTGTGAAACTCATGGAGTTCTGAGTGGCCAGGGATGTTGTACAGTTATCACAAAAATTTTAAAAGACAGTCCCTTAGTGGCAAGGTACTTCCTGACTTCAGGGACAAAATGTCGATGGGACCAATCCGGAAAAAGGATTCTCATTGTCCATGCCTTTTTATTGCCTTGCCTTCTTCTTTTGGCCTTCTTTTCCCTTCAAGGCTTGAGGTTAGCAGCTTTATAGATAAGGGCAGTTCTGATGATAAGCCCAACTGCATTTGCACAAAACAGTAAAGTTAGCATGTCCCTTCCTGCCTTAAATCCTGGTGTTCACTTTTTCTTACTAATAAATGTCCTCTGTGGCATTTTTTTTTTTTTTTCTGGAATAAGACATTCTCATCTGCATTAAAACTCTGTTCAGGCAGATATTGTTTCTACTCAATTTTTTTCTTTTTCTGTTTTGTTTTGTTTTGTTTGTTTGTTTCTTTGTTTTGAGAGAAAGAGAGAGAAGGTCTCACTTTGTCACCCAGGCTGGGCTGGAGTACAGTGGCATGATCACAACTCACAGTAGCCTTGACCTCCCAGGCTTAAGTGATTCTCCTGCCTCACCTCCCCAAGTAGCTGGTACTACAGGCACATACCATCGTGCCCCGCTAATTTCTGTATTTTTGGTTGATATGGGGTTTCACCATGTTGTTCAGGCTGGTCTCAAACTCCTGAGCTCAAGCAATCTGCCCACCTCAGCCTTTCAAAGTGCTGGGATTGCAGACAGTCATGCCTGGCCAATTATTATTATTTTTTTTTTCAAGCAGCATACATGGAAACCAATTATTTTCTTAATGGCATCTGGGAACTGATCTGCTGCCTATTGGCTGACAAAAGCTGCACCTTCTCTTGTTGTGACATTTTTAAGGCCAAACCACTTTCTAAAAGTATCAAACCATCCTTTGCTGCCATTAAATTTTCCAGGTTTAGATCCTTTACCTTCCTTTTGCTTTAAGTTGTAGTATAAGGACTTCACTTTTTCTCAAATCATGTTAGAGTCTATATGTAGACTTTTCTTGTAACAGCCATGCACCCACAAAAAGTGCATTTCGATACAAGATTAAAAGGTATTCACAAAAAATTACAAGGTTTTTGTGTCTGCTGATGTAGCTGCAGCAATGGCTTCATGATTTTCCTTTTCTTTTTTTATAATTGCCCTTAAGTTTGATTCATTTATCTTGAAATGCTAAGCAACCACAGCTGTAGACCTCAAGCTGTGGTTCATATCAAGCAAATCAACTTTTTCTTGTAATTTTATGACTTTCCTGTACTTGAGAGTACTTCCAGCATCACTGGTGGCACTTTGAATGAGTCTCACAATGTATTCAAGGTTTACAGTATTGCATAAAACATGGTGAAAAATACCCAAGAACCATGAGAGATTACTTCCTACTCTCATATACAATTTATGGAGAGAGAACTGCTCAAACAGCATTTTAAGTGGATACAACACTAGCGGTAACTGCAATATCAACAGAGGGTGGCTATAAAATTATTATAGTAATACAGTATTACTACACTTAAATTTATTGTTATGATTTAGTACTATTAGGTTGGCAAAAACCGCAATTACATTTGCACCAACCTAATACATCTTTACATTTCTTTATGTTTCTCTTGACTATGAGTGGCACTATGTATGTTTGTGTTTTGTGTGTAAATTTTGATATGTTTTAACTTTTTATAATAGATTTCTGTATATTTTGTGGTAGTAAATAATAAAATACACTCATATTTACATATATTTTATGCATTCATAACATATCTTTAAAATATTTTTTAAATTTTTAAATATTTTTAGGCTATGTGGTTTATCTGCAAATTTTTTCAAATTGTCTCAAATCTCTAAAATTTTCAATGTAATTGAAAAATATCCACATGTAAGTGGACTAGCACAGTTAAATGATTTTGTTCAAGGGTCAACTGTAATTCCAAATAAATGCCAAATTCAACAGGACACCAGTTTTAATATTACATTGTTCAATATTTATCTCTGATCACAAAGTATCTGAGGCAAATATCATGCTAGATTTCTACTGCTTGCAAAGATAAAAACTCAGTGCTCTGGATATTAAATTTATGATATATGTTTCATTTTTGCTTAGGTAAATATGCTGAAGATATATTTGGAGAATTATTCAATGAAGCACATAGTTTTTCCTTCAGAGTCAACTCATTGCAAGAACGTGTGGACCGTTTATCCGTTAGTGTTACACAGCTTGATCCAAAGGAAGAAGAATGTAAGCTTATTAATATTGTATTTTCTTCTGTGTATATATTTTAAGTTAGATGAGATGAATGATATATTTAAGAACAATATTAATCATGAATGTGTTACAGATCATACCCATGTCCTTTGGTGTACATATTGTAATAAATCAGTGAATTATCTAAAAATGCCATCGGTATGACTCTCCTGGCTTTTCTTTTCTACTGTTTTAAATCTCTTCTTTTTGTACACTAAACAGCTCCTAATTTTGGCATAAATAAGTCATTTTAACCAGATATTTTCCTCCATTCTCTTCATTCTCTTTCTCTTTTCTCCCTTATAATTTATTTGTATACTTTTGTCTTAGAAATAAAAACTATTAGAAAATTACCTGAAATCTTTAGGTTTGACTCTTCAAGAATGTAACTACTTTTTTTTTGAGACAGAGTCTCACTCTGTCACCTAGGCTGGAGTGCAGTGGCGCGATCTCAGCTCACTGCAACCTCCACCTCCCAGGTTCAAGTGATTCTCCTGCCTCAGCATCCTGAGTAACTGGGATTACAGGTGCCTGCCCCCATGCCTGGCTAATTTTTTTATTTTTAGTAGAGATGGGGTTTTGCCATGTTGGTCAGGCTGGTCTCGAACTCCTGACCTTGTGATCTGCCTGCCTCGGCCTCCCAAAGTGTTGGGATTACAGGCGTGAGCCACCGCACCCGGGCACATAACTGCTTTTAATATGCTTTTTTATATGCATATTGCTAAAATCTTACTAGTTATTTAACTGAATGCAACTTCCTACTTTAAATGAACATTTCAAAAACAAATTGCCAGTATGTAGGGTGTAAACATTCTATACCAAGATATTAAATCAGGAATAATCAGGTAAGGAAGCCACCCTATAAGCTAAAATAACTGTAGAAACTTCAGTGGTAAAATCATGTTTTATGCCTTGATAGAATACGTTCAATGCCGATGTTTCCTAAATGCCTCTTTTTGTTTGTTTTACAAAAAGAAATGTAATACTAAGAACATAATTTGCACTTATCTACCACAGAGAATTGTTTAATGGAATTTCTTACACTCTCTTCAAAATATGTTTGTTGCATTAAATAATATATATGCAAATTATATAATAGATATAATTTTTACTATAAATGCAAATTACATAATAGATCTGAACTTTAACAATAAAAATACTAAAGGATGTCACTGGAAAGAACAAAAATATAATGTAATGACGGATGTCTTAGTGATGGAACCAGCTATTTTTGAAATAATCTAATGTGTAAATAAGGAGAGGTAAATACTTGGCACACTAGATTTCTACCACTTGTAAAATGTAAACTCAGAGCTCTGGATACAAGAGAAAAAGGAAATAATACTTTAAAAATAGCTTTATTAAGATATATTTCACAACCTACCTATACCTTGCAGTTCACCCATTTAAAGTTGAAGTGTACAGTTCAGTGTTTTTTAGTATATTCAAGTTATGCAACCATCACCACAATCAATTTTAGAGTATTTGTATCACTTCAGAAAGAAGCCCTTACTCATTAGCAGTCACTCTGTTTCCCCTTCAGCTCAACCCCTAGCAATCACTGATCTTTCTGTCTGTATGGATTTGCCTGTATGGATTTGTCTGTATGGATCTGTCTGTATGGATATTTCATATGAATGAATAGTACAATATGTGGTCTTTTGTGACTGACTTCTTTCGTTTAGCATAATGTTTTCAAGGTTAATTCATATAACGTGTATTTATATTTCTCTGATGGCTAATGATGTTGCACATCTTTTCATGTGCTTATAGGCCATTTGTATATCTTCTTTGGAGAAATGTCTATGTAGTTCCTTTGCCCATTTATAATTTGGATTATTTGTGTTTTTATTTTTGACTTGTTGGAATTCTGTGTATATTTTGGATCTAAATCCTTTATCAAATAATGATTTGCAAATATTTTCTCCCATTCTTTAGGTTGTCTTTCTTGGTGGTGTCCTTTGAAACATGTGCATGTATCAATACATTAATTACACCTCATGGAATTCTTGAAATAAAATCATTGTTAGTGATGGAAAAATACTTTATGGTCATGCTTTCAGATATATAATTTATAGCCAAAATTTGTTTTTTAGATAGCTCAACTATTTCTAACTTAAATATAAATTTATGCCATCAAATAATAGAGAAATACACGGGCAGTTCTCATATGTAACAGAAATAAAAGTCAACATTTAGTTTCAAAATATTGTTACATTTTAACAAATGTCTTAGAACCACCGTTAAACTTGAAAGTGAAAATACAGATAACAGTAAATAAGATGTTTGTGTTAAAAAACAAATTTTAATATTTCAACAACTATACTGTCAGAATTATACATAGTTTCCTTTAAAATTTTGTGGAGCAGTGGGGGAAGAATTCAGAATCTAAAAGCTGAACTACTTCATTTGAAATTGTTTTGGAGAGGTTGTATTGAAGGAGTTTTCAGTTATTTAACCTTGGTTTTTTAATTCAGTGGGAGTTCAAAAAAAATAACATGTGTACAGTACTAAATTGTATAGTGTGGTATCAGTTTTTTTTAACCATTTTGTAGTAACTGAAAACTATCAATTTTGAAAATATTTTTAAATGAATTTTAAACAAAGACTTGTACAATTATATTTAAGTCAATTATGTTTATAAACATTATACTGATTTATTGCTTTATAATTCTATTTTTTTAATATCAGATGTTATTGTTGGCAAGTGGAAGGGGCTTCACCACAATGGTCAGTTAATAATGAGACAAGCGATAAATGGGAGGAGTTGAAGGTAGAAAAGTACAACATGCTTATTACTTTACATGTTTCTTATATCCTTTACCAAGGAAGTCTGGGGAGATTAAACACTAGGTTTCATCTTAGTTACATACTTATTGATTAATAAGTGGGGTAGGAGAGTGGCAAGAATTGATCCACTTTGACTGCAGAAAACACAAGCCACTTCTGGCAGGAGCCTGAAAACAGTGTGTAGTATTGTGGCAAAAAAATTAGCCTTAAAGGTAAACAGATCTGACTTCTGTGTTCTGGCTCTTCTGTTTATTAACTGTTTAACCTCAGGTCAGTTATATACTATTTCCTAGCCTTGGCTTTCTTGTAATATTTCAAAATGGAATAATTCATATCTTACTGAATTATAAAGATTAAATGAAATGAAAGTTAGCACATCTAGTATGTACTCTAGCACATATAGTATGTACTCATTAAATACTGTATCTCCAGTGCCACTTTTTAGTGACAGTGGGGAAAAACTTTTTGCTTCTCTGAATTTTATTTTAGTATTTATAAGTGTGTTACAGGTCATGCAGCAGTAGAGTTGCTAGAAATGCAGTTATGGTGCCGCCGTTGCAGAGCCAGCCTATTGCACCACCTGTGCCATTGGTCCCATGTTCATGTTGAGTGAATTTACTTGAGAAGATGATAGGAAAATTATTTTAGGGAGAAGGATAACTTAAGAATTGTTGGCCGGATGTGGTGGCTCACACCGGTAATCCCAGCACTTTGGGAGGCCGAGGTGGGCAGATCACGAGGTCAGGAGTTCAAGACCAGCCTGGCCAACATAGTGAAACCTCATCTCTACTAAAAATTAAAAAAAAAAAAATTAGCCGGCCGTGGTGGCAGTTGCCTGTAGTCCCAGCTACTTGGGAAGTTGAGGCAGGAGGGAGGAGGAGGAAGGAAGAGGAGGGAGGAAGAGGTTGCAGTGAGCCGAGATCGCACCACTGCACTCCAGCCTGGGTGACACAGTGAGACTCTGTCTCAAAAAAAAGAATTGTTAGGATTGTTATACTGACCTTGCTATGAGGGTATTTGTCTGTATACTTAAGGCCATATTAAATATCTAAGAAACTACTTTATTTTTTAATATCAGGAAATCACTCTAAGAGTTAAGAATGCAACATTTTTGTATATTTGTTATTTTAACATGCTGCACAGTTCAAAATAAATGAAGTTATTTTTAAATCATCACATATGTGATGGGGCTGTGCTAGTTACTGGGAATACTAATGTATAAGATAGTCTGAGTCTTCAGGAGCTTATAGTTAGGTAGAAATCCTTATAGTACAGATAAAATATAAGTTAAAAAGAATAATATAGATCGCCCAATACTTAAAAATATTTCCTTTACAGTAAAGTTTGTTTTAACTTGATAGTACACACAAAAGATTTATAGCATATGTAGTGTAGAGGTTAACAGCGTGTTTAACCCACAGTGCCACTAATAAGTAAGTAATTCTTTTCACAGTTACTGATGTAAGCTAAAAAGAAGGAATAAAGGGAGATGGAAAAGAAGATTAATAGGAGAAGAGAACCTAAGTTGGTGGGGGCCCATGATGGCAGGTAGAAGAAAGAAAAAGGTATATTTGGTTGAAATGTAGATATGTTTCAGATGTCTTTAGGGCCTTCTGAGCCCTAGAAATCAAAGGTTAATTAAAACCTATCTGATTGGGAAATTAGGCACAGAATGATAAGGGTAAGTATAATGATAGAACATTTATAATGTGGTTTCTGATTCATAAGCCACTAAGGTCACAACCTCTTGAACCGTGCTGACTTTTAGTCAAATACAGTATATGAATTTGCCCTTATGTTAAATCATCTTAGTGAAATAAAATAAAATGAATTCTTGATTTTTGTTTCAGTGTCTTTGCAAGATATAACAATGAGGAAAGCTTTCCGAAGTTCTACAATTCAAGACCAGCAGCTTTTTGATCGCAAGACTTTGCCTATTCCATTACAGGAGACGTACGATGTTTGTGAACAGCCTCCACCTCTCAATATACTCACTCCTTATAGGTAGGTAGGTTAATAAATGGTAGCCCTATTATTTATCTCAGACTTCAGATTGAAATGCTAAATCCCCAAACATTCTTTATTTCATTGGGCTTCTAGCCAACACAGAGAGCCCTCTCTGTCCACCACCTTTGGAAAAACCTTTGTTTTATTCACTGGATGAATTCCTAAGATTCTGGCATACAAAAGACAAGACCTATTCAAAAGAGTTGTTTTGACAAGTTAAGAAAAGCCATTGGTAAACTTACTAATATAAAGAGATAAGGAGTCATTATTGTCCTTTTAATTTAATTTTTAACCAAATGGAAAAAGCTCAAAATTCTGTCCTTCTAACAAAATAAACATTATAATTTTTGCTTGTTTTGTCTACTCTTTTTTTTTTTTTTTTTGAGGCAGAGTCTCGCTCTGTCACTCAGGCTCACTGCAAGCTCTGCCTCCCGGGTTCATGCCATTCTCCTGCGTCAGCCTACCGAGTAGCTGGGACTACAGGTGCCCATCACCAAGCCTGGCTAATTTTTTGTATTTTTAATAGAGACGGGGTTTCACTGTGTTAGCCAGGATGGTCTCCATCTGACCTCGTGATCCACCCGCCTCGGCCTCCCAAAGTGCTGGGATTACAGGTGTGAGCCACTGCGCCCGGCCTGTTTCGTCTACTCTTGATTTGTGTGCATTAACTTCTTATATAATGAATAGGTAGTACCTTAAAATGCTTTTTACCACTTTGAATAAAATCCGGAATTATTTAACCTTTTTTTGAAGTTCTTTCATGTAGTTTGTTAAATGGGTAATTTAAGATGTATGACACATCCTGAATAAAATAGTATTTAGAGAGTTATTTGAAATTGTAAGTCAGTGTGCAGATCATTAGATATAAATGTGACTGTTAGAATGACTATTACGTGATGTATTTTGGATTTAGTAAGATAAATCATAGTATTGGCAGAAACTTCAAAATTTCTCTATTCTACATGATGTTATTGTCTTTTCAGGCTTTTATCTTTGGCAGAGCTATTTGTAATTATTGGAATTGCCCAAAGGACTTTTGAGAAAATTTGGGATTCAGCAGAAGTTAGGGATGAAAATTGCCCAGCTGTACTTTGAAGTATTAGTACTAACTCAGAAAAGCATCTGGTTTTCTTTTTTTCTTTGTTTCCTCAGATTTGTGAGAAATTTTCTATTGGTGCAATATTCAATTTTATTTTGTCAATATTTTAACACGAGCTGTATTTTATTGATATAAGAGGATAAACATTTTAGTGAAATTATTTCTGTTCTGATTGCCTAAGTCTTACTAATGTGTGTTTTAATTGATACATTTCAGAGATGATGGTAAAGAAGGTCTGAAGTTTTATACCAATCCTTCATATTTCTTTGATCTATGGAAAGAAAAAATGTTGCAAGATACAGAGGATAAGAGGAAGGAAAAGAGGAAGCAGAAGGTATTACAAGAGATTAAAAAATTGAGGTTAATTTTTGTATATTTGTGTTTTGTTGCATATATTGAACTTCATTAATCTTGTATTTTGACAGTTTTATTTTATTGGGTCCATATAGTTAAATACTGAAGTCTTTATAACTCCACAGAAAGAACACAGTCTGATGGGGAGCAGATGAGCAATTAGGTTATTAGAGTATGGCATAATAAGTGCTGTAGCAGAGGTATGCATAAAGGGTTTAGATAACACAAAATAGCATCTGCTTTAGCTAGCAGCCAGGGTAAACACTTCCAACAAAGCTTATAATGAATCTTGAAGAACAGATAGGAGTTAGTTAGGTGGACCAAGGAAGAAAGGAACATTTTGGTAAGAAGGAACAATGGAATCTTGTACAGATATTGGTAACGTAGATTAAGCTAATATTTTCTGGCTACAGAGCACATCCTAAACGTTTCTCTCCTAAATGTGTTGGAGAGGTTATTATATTCACATGAAATTTCTGTTATTTCTGTTGTCATTTTCCACTTTCTAATAAAATTCACTTCTATCTGCTTTATATTTCATGTTAATGATAACTGAAAACACAGAAGGTTGAAGCAAAGTTAGATTTAGGCTGAATTATGAAGGAGGCAAGTTCTGTCTTTATCATCTCTCTGGTTCTCCTGTAACTATCTCCACTTTCCCTAATCCCTGTATAATGCCGTTGTATTGTCTTCTTTGCTAGATGGTAACCCAGTATTCTAGCTAACATTTGCAAACTAGTGACTGGCAAGCCAGATTATGCCTGTAGGGAGTGTTTCATTTGCCAAACACAGAGGTTTTTAAATTTTGGAACTAGAGTGCCTGAGATGGACATATCTGTCTAGCTCACCACATGCCCCATCTTACACCCGACTGACTTCATTCATGTATGTTATCCGCTTGGCCGCTTTGGGCATTTGAATTTGTTACACTTACTCTAGCCCTTTCTATACTTTCTCCCCCAGTTTTGAATCACTTCTTGTTTTACTGTTTAAAGACAATGTTTTCTGTTGAGTGATATAGTTATTATGGGTTAATTAGATAATTGAATTTTTTTCTAATGTGTTGGCTAACTAATCAGTTACTTCCCAGATAACATAACCTTAGTACATTTTTACATTTCGATTAGAGGTAGGCAATGCCATTAATGGTAGAAATTTCAAACTAATGCCTGTGGAGCAAGGGTTCATGAATCTTTTTTCATGTGAAAGACTTTCTGACCTCAAATCGTATTCTTTAGGCGTACTATTTTGTGTCTGGCGCCATCAGTTCGAATTAGGGGTTAAACAAAACATGGCAGGAAACTGGGACTATAGCACACTGGCTAAGATTTAACTCGGAATGTACAAGTGAACCATTTCTGTGTTACTTTTACTATATTACGATGACATTGTCTTTTTTAGTGTTGATGTTAGAATGTTATTTTGATTGTTATAACCTCTTTTTTAAAAAATTAGCACTTAAGCATTTGACTTTGTTTCAATACATCTGTTATAGCAGAAAAATCTAGATCGTCCTCATGAACCAGAAAAAGTGCCAAGAGCACCTCATGACAGGCGGCGAGAATGGCAGAAGCTGGCCCAAGGTCCAGAGCTGGCTGAAGATGATGCTAATCTCTTACATAAGCATATTGAAGTTGCTAATGGTCCAGCCTCTCATTTTGAAACAAGGTTTCTTTACTTTTGTTTTTGTTTTTTTAAAAAAATGATAAAACATTGGCTTTATTTGTAATATCTGTACTTCTAAGTCTTGAGTCCTAAACTGTTGAACAGGCAGACCCTGTTATAAATATAGAGATTACTTCAAAATCCCGACCACTGTGGGCCTACTAAAGTCAGGCCTTGAGCAGGTCATTTTCATACCTGGACTTTAGTTTTGTCATCTGTAGAAAGAGGTGGTTGGAGTGGCTGATCTTTAGGGTTGTTTTAGCTTTAGTGTGAAATCTCAATAGTCTCTCAATATTTCGGGCACAGTCTGCTAGAATTTTGTAATAGAAGTGTAGGGTCTGGGATTTTTTTGAAATACTATTGATTTATTGCATATAAAATAGGAGTGAAGAAGGGGTTCTGTTTTGTTCCTTTTGCTTTCCCCTGACTTCCTTTCTTTGCCACATCACCTACCTCAGATACATTAGGACTTTCAAACAAAAGTATTCATCCCTTTTGTAGAAAAGAATAGGTCTTTTTCCTTTCTCAGTGGCCAGGGGCCCTAACTAAATAACATACTACCAGCAAACACATTAAACTGGCATCTCTCTATGAAGACATTTACTTGGGTATAGTCATGTTTGTTTGTTTGTTTTGAGACAAAATCTCGCTCTATCACCCAGGCTGGAGTGCAGTGGTGTGATCTCGGCTCACTGCAACCTCTAACTCCTGGGTTCAAGCGATTCTCCTACCTCAGCCTCCCAAGTAGCTGGAATTACAGGCACACGCTACCACGCCCAGCTAATTTTTGTATTTTTAGTAGAGATGGGGTCTCACCATGTTGGCCAGGCTGGTCTTGAACTCATGACCTCAAGTGATCTGCCTGTTTTGGCCTCCCAAAGTGCTGGGATTGCATGCGTGAGCCACTGTGCCCAGCCTAGTCATATGATTTTTTAATGGAGAAGAGCTTAAGGTTTTCTTTTAAGTAATATACATATAAATTATTGGGCCATAAGTGTGCAACATCTTGACCTATTTTAGGAGAAATATACATCTGAGAGATACTATTTATCTGTATTACTGAAAGAATTGACATTAAAAAATTATAGACACATTTATTTCTACTACAGTTGAGTAATTAAGGTACTTATCTGGCTCACTAAATACAGTAATTTCTGACTTGCTGTGTGCACATCTGTTAAATCCAACTTTGTCCCCAGAATGTACTAGTAAATATTTATAAATCTTAACATGTTCGAGGTATCTGAAATTTTGCTTACATCTAAGTCACATGTTGCTATGTTACTCAGCTGTTTTCTGAGTACCCTTGCACGTTTAAAACAGCAGAAGGACAGAAACAATATAGCTAGCCACCTCTGTGCTGTTAGTATCGGGGAGGCCTTTCTCTCTGGTGCAAGACTTTTAGAAGTCATTTGAGAGCACACCGAGATATACTAATAGTAGAAAACTTATTTTCCTATTCTACCTTTCTGTCATTGGCATCTTCTTGTAAAGAAAAAAACTGAAATAGAAGCAGATAGCTTTCCACACAATTTGCTAAAAGTTAATTATTTTCTTGTTTATTAGATTACGTATGTAATGCTTTTCATCCTGTGAGTTGAATTAGTATTCTGTTATAAAATAATAAAATAACTGATGGTCATCATAGTAGATCTCTAAATCAACAAGTAAGGGTTACATTGTGAGCAGCATTCTTTGTTTTAAAAGCAGGATTAATGTAATACTTTTCTGAAAGTTTCTTAAAAATAGTTAAAATGTTGGCATTGAAAGGATAAACTTTAAATATTTAATATCTCATGTAGAACACTTTTCCTCCCAATAATTCAAGAAAAATTCACTGATACTGTATATTTCTTTTAGACCTCAGACATACGTGGATCATATGGATGGATCGTACTCACTTTCTGCCTTGCCATTTAGTCAGATGAGTGAGCTTCTGACTAGAGCTGAGGAAAGGGTATTAGTCAGACCACATGAACCACCTCCACCTCCACCAATGCATGGAGCAGGAGATGCGAAACCGATACCCACCTGTATCAGGTATGTTGGAACAAGCATATGATGTTTTATCTTAGGAGTCAGTAACTTTTTCTTTCAAGGATGAGATAGTAAGTATTTTTGGCTTTCAGGGCTTACAGTTTTTGTCACAAGTACTCAATTCTGCCATTGTTGCATGAAAGCCACCATAGACTATACATAAACAAATGTGTCTGCATTTAAATAAACTCTGTTTATAAAAACAGGGAGCAGGTCTGATTTGGTCTATGGGGCATTATTTGTAATCTTCTGGTTAGAGCTGACACACTCTCCTAGGAAAATTTAGCTAATAAGAATTTAAAGACTAAAGCCTGTTTCATTTTATTATAGTGTTGTTATTAAGCATATCATGTGCAGTGTATTAAGAAAAATTAAGGATTTTTTGGAATGTGGGTAACAGTCTAAGAAATGGGAACCAAAGATGTGATTATTAATACTAATTTGGTATTAAGGAAAATACTTAAAGAATTTCAGAGAGGATTGGCAGTTGCTCATAATAATCTTTCTGTAAAGCTATTTTGAAGTTTAATCTTGTCAGTTATTATCCAAATGATAAATTTCTAATAGAGAAATATTAGGGAAATTTTCTAATAGAGATATAGAGATCAGCTTTACAATTTTCAGTTAAAAATCCAATTTTCTATCACTGACTCATTTGATGTTCCATCCTCAGGAAAAGAGAGAGCTGTGAATTTCTTTCTGTGGTTTGTAATTAGCTGTCATTGATGTAACTGAAATAGCATATGATGAGACTTAATAGTTTCAGTATAAATACAACATTATATTGGCCACAAGTATTGCTACAAAATTGCATTATGATCAATGTTGAGTCATTACAGAGACTCCTGTCAGTATAGAATTGAGCATTTTATTTATCAAAGTGAGCCTAAAATGTCTGAGTGGATGCAAAAGTTACATGAAAGAATGAGACTATTTAGACTATTACAAACCAAAGCACCACTCATTAACTTTTTTTGTTGATGTGCTTTTAGTTCTTTTTTTCCCTAAATGCTGTTGAAGATGTTAAATTTCTATAGGAGCATGTTAATGGATCTATTTTGATATAATTACTGATAGTCATTTATAGTTTGTGTGGTTAGATTTTCTCTTTAGGCTTTTCTCTTTTAATAACTTGCTAGAATCTCTTTGTCATTTCAGTTCTGCTACAGGTTTGATAGAAAATCGCCCTCAGTCACCGGCTACAGGCAGAACACCTGTGTTTGTGAGCCCCACTCCCCCACCTCCTCCACCACCTCTTCCATCTGCCTTGTCAACTTCCTCTTTAAGAGCTTCAATGACTTCAACTCCTCCCCCTCCAGTGCCTCCCCCACCTCCACCTCCAACCACTGCTTTGCAAGCTCCAGCAGTACCACCACCTCCAGCTCCTCTTCAGATTGCCCCTGGAGTTCTTCACCCAGCTCCTCCTCCAATTGCACCTCCTCTAGTACAGCCCTCTCCACCAGTAGCTAGAGCTGCCCCAGTATGTGAAACTGTACCAGTTCATCCACTCCCACAAGGTGAAGTTCAGGGGCTGCCTCCACCCCCACCACCGCCTCCTCTGCCTCCACCTGGCATTCGACCATCATCACCTGTCACAGTTACAGCTCTTGCTCATCCTCCCTCTGGGCTACATCCAACTCCATCTACTGCCCCAGGTCCCCATGTTCCATTAATGCCTCCATCTCCTCCATCACAAGTTATACCTGCTTCTGAGCCAAAGCGCCATCCATCAACCCTACCTGTAATCAGTGATGCCAGGAGTGTGCTACTGGAAGCAATACGAAAAGGTAATTTTCTCAGCTCCATGAAAAGCATTGCTATAGTAGCATTGGAAATTTTCTAAATATTTAAGACAAAAATGTGTTCTTTATTTATAAAATTTTAGGTGATCATGTTGTGTACAAATGGCCTTTAGAAAGTAAAGCTATATCCAACTTATATTTAAAATCATTTTCCAGAAAATAGATCACATTTGATCATTTTATTTTCATGCTTTTTGGTATCCTTAAAATGTTTATTGAGTGAATGAGAAATTTAATATATCAGACTTGCGTTATAGAACATTTAATTAAAACCCTTTATGTTATGCTTAATGTGTATATTAACTCCTTTAAAAATAGTATTTTCTTCAATGTTAAGGCTGTTCATTTCGGGTATCCATGACACTTACTCTACCAGATGCCTTTAAAGGAGTGAGGTTCCTCCCTTAGTAACAAAGGAAAGACTTCTCATATTCATTCATTTATTGTCATTATTTCCTAAGCAATGACTGTAGGCCAGGCACTGAGCATATAAAATGAATAATAGTGCCTTTCCCTCAAGTACAATGGATAATGAAGCCACAGAAAATATATTCAACAATGTTTAATTTATTTGACCATTGGGATGATAGAAGAAATGTACCACCTCATTAATTTTTTAGGGGGTGGTAAGCAGGGAGGTATAGTAGACCATGATGGATAAATAAACTCTAGATACCTACTGGGATACCTGGTAAGTTTTACCAACTAATAATACAGATAACATAAAGATTTAATGCCTCTCTCAGTATGATTTCTTCACATTCTTTTCTGATCTTTTTATTTTTCCTATTAGTATTTCTCATGTGTATTTGATTTTATTCCAGAAATGTTAATAATATCAAGTATTTAGTATTTAGTATTTTGATTTAAATGAATGGTTTGGATTCACTATATCAGGTATTCAACTACGCAAAGTAGAAGAGCAGCGTGAACAGGAAGCTAAACATGAACGCATTGAAAATGATGTTGCCACCATCCTGTCTCGCCGTATTGCTGTTGAATATAGTGATTCGGAAGATGATTCAGAATTTGATGAAGTAGATTGGTTGGAGTAAGAAAAATGCATTGATAAATATTACAAAACTGAATGCAAATGTCCTTTGTGGTGCTTGTTCCTTGAAAATGTTGGTCATTCTAGTGTTTTGCTTTCTTTTCCTTATAATAAATGACCCTTTTCCTCCATAACTTTTGATTTCTAAGGAAAATATTAGCATACATTTCAAACTAAATGTTTTACAGTGGCTTATCTTTTTCTTCCCCCTGAAAAGACTAATTTGGTCAAATAAACCACTAAGTATTAAGCATGGACAGCTGTTGTTAGAGTAGCAGATTCAGTTTTTTGATATATCTTAATTGTGTACTTTGTGAATTTTAATTTAAAGAAAGCAACTGAATTGAAATCTTGAGGGCAGCTGTATCTATTAATGAGCCTTATTCCATTTCCTGATGTTTTAAAAGAAGAAACACTGCCTTGATTATATGAATACACTCAGAAAGTACATTTAGCTTGTAGTGTTGAATTCTCTTAAAGGAATGCTTGAATTTTTTCATTATTGTTTTATTGTTTTTATATACTTGCCTTATTTGAATGTTTAGCAGTATCCCCTTCCCACTTACATATTGTGTGATATGATTTTGCTTGCCTATAGGAGTTAAAAACTTTTCCATGTGAAATACTCTGACTTAAACATACATGTAACTTACATAACTGTTAAGAATAACAGTCTGATTTAATAAATGGTTCATTTTAAAAGTTCATCAGTGTTTCTGTTTGAATAAAATGATTTATCATAATTTATCAAATACTGTATGGCAGGCTTTAAATAGTGAATGAAAATTTAAAAAACACTTAAGCTACATAATTTCCTCTTAATTGCACAGCTTCATATTGTCTACTGTGTAAGGTAGCTTTTATGTCATTTTCCTCCTAAGTTCATAAACTCTATATTTCTCAACTGTTTGTGGTTTTAAATTAAAACCTCAACTTGTCATCT
This sequence comes from Theropithecus gelada, assembly GCF_003255815.1. Taxonomy (NCBI): domain Eukaryota; kingdom Metazoa; phylum Chordata; class Mammalia; order Primates; family Cercopithecidae; genus Theropithecus; species Theropithecus gelada. The sequence goes on along the minus strand of NC_037671.1, from coordinate 134,698,654 downwards.
AATTTCAGCAAACCTTAATTTCAGTTTAACAGTGTTCTTGAAATTACGTTTTGCAGCCAGGCATGGTGGCTCACGCCTGTAATCCTAACGTTTTTGGAGGCTGAGGCTGGTGGATCACTTGAGCCTGGGAGTTTGAGACCAGCCTGGGCAACATGGCGAGAACCCCGTCTCTACAAAAGTATACAAAAATTAGCCGCGCATGGTGGGGTGTGCCTGTAGCCCCAGCTACTTGGGAGGCTGGGGTGGGAGGATCACTTGAGGCTGGGGAGGTTGAGGCTGCAGTGAGCTGAGATCATGCCACTGCATTCCAGCCTAGGCAGAGTGAGACCCTGTCTGGAAAAAAAAAAAAAAAAGAAAAATTGTATTTTGCAATGATAAAATGAGTTAATGTTTGCACAACTTAGATTTAGGGATGGAGGGGAAGCACCATTAATATCAGATTACTTCATTTAAAGAAACAACTCAATGAAGTTTGGGTAAGTTGATTGTAGAAGTGACTGCGGTCTTCAGCCTTGCCTATATCTACTCCTTTTGCAGTACAATTTCCAGTTCTTCCCATCAAGAGGTGAGTTCTGTTCCCACGCCCTTGAATCTGAGTGTCCCTGAAACTTGCTTTGGCTAATAATAGCATGTAGCAAAAGTGACGATTGTGCCAGTTCTAAGCCTGGGTCTCAAGAAACCTTGCAAGTTTTAGCCTTCTCTCCTTCCATCTCCCTACCTCCCTCTCTCAAACCTCTGCCATGAGAATAATCCCAAACTAGCCTGGCTGAAGATCAGAAACCTCATGGAGGAGAGGTATCTCAGGTGAGACCATCTTAGACCAGCCAAGCCCAAACTCGCTTGCTGGTGGTAGACAGATAAGCAAGCCTGGACAAGGTTAGCCTAGACTAGCCCAGCCCAGCCCACTGATTCAAAATTCATGAGCAAAAATAAATGCTTATTGTCTTACACCTAAGTTTTGAGCTGCCAGCATTATTGTGGCAATAGATGGTTGATGTGCGAGGTCACTTTGTAACTTGATAATTTGGAGGAGGCTGTCTAGGCAGATAACTAATGACCTGTAATCTTTATAGAATAGGAATAATGAACCAAATTCTATTGTGGCAATTCAGTTTGGACATTAAAAAAACATTTTCTGATAGCTTTAATAAAATACTTGATTTGCTCTTTTGGGTAGCCTAGAAAGAACAAGAGATAAGAGAGCCATTTGAAGTTCCTTTCCAATGTCATGAAAATGTATATTGTCAAATTTAACTCAAGAAAATATGTCACAGTTTAAAGTCTGTCTAAGTGCTCTTACAGTCAAAAGGAGGCAACTAGTATGTATATTTTATAAAACTCAAATATATATATATATATATATTTGGGGCGAGATAACCAAAACCTAATAGTGCTGGTTTTGAAGCAGCTAAGGATGTTACAAAAGGAAATTGATGAAGATTTCTTAATAATAGAAGCAGACATGTTAATCAGTAAAGCCCTACAATATATATGCTCAGTAGTCTATGATAGACTTTTTTCGTTTTTCAGAACATTTTTGGAAGATGAAAAAGTGCCTGCAGACTAAATAAGCCAGATATGTAGTGTCCATTTTAAAATCAAAATAATCTTTTAATCTAGATATTTAGCTTAACTTGCTGAGGGAATTTTGAAACAGAACATTCAGTGGCCAATTTTCATACCCTAAGAAGAATGAAAGTTACTGGGTAATAACTACCTTCTTGTTGAGTTGGTGTACTACTCAACAGGGTCATGCACAAGCATAGAATCAGGAAAAAAAAAAATGCATTGTGTACCACAGGGGAAACAATTGGCTTCGCTTGTTTTGGTTGATGTCACCTATTTACCTCTATTATCAAATCCAATGAATGCTTTTTAATCCTTAATTCACATATTCTGTGTTTATTCTACTTCCTTGAAGCTTTCAATCTGTTGGGCCTTTGTTTTACTGATCCTCCTTCTCCTTCCCAGGAGGAGACAGAAGGAGGAGAGGGAAATACCTAGCAGCAGTGGTGTTTGGGATGAAATGCAGTCATTATGGAGGAAAAGGGAGTTATTCTATATCTTTTCCTAATGAAGGAATAGTCATAAGCTTCAGATTTATAAGGCATTTTAAGCCATCACCACTGCTTTTATGACTTACAATCAATCTGGGCAGATGAGATGACTTCCAAAGCATTTTCGTTTTGTAAATATTTACTGAAAGATAATAATAAGGTTCATTTAGTTTGTTTTCTATAAATCATGAAACATCTTCCTCTATTTTTACTTTTAGAAAGCTCTGCCCTTTAACAACCATCTCACATCTGTATTTTCATGAAGTCTTCTCTAATTACAACTGGAGCTCATATTCCTTTTGAATTTCTTTTTTGTTTTTTTTAAGACAGAGTCTCACTCTGAGCCGGAGTGACAGTGGGCTCAGAGTCTCACCCAGGCTGGAGTGCAGTGGCATGATCTCGGCTCACTGCAGGCTCCGCCTCCTGGGTTCAAGTTCCTTTTGAATTCCTGTAATTCTTTTATTATAAGCTTTTTTCAAGTGATACTCATACCATTTTGCATCACAGTTATTTCCTATTTGAGCTTGCCAAATAGATTACTTGCACAACAGCAAGGGTGTTGTCTTAAATACACAACTCACAATATCTCTTTGCATAAAGAGGTTCAGAAATACGTTCTTTTTTATTTGGTCCACTAGGCCTCTTAAAATTATTTCTTCCTAGGCACTGCTCCTGTTTAAAATTTCTTTCTCCACTAATCTCAGTAACATAGTTGATGTAAAACTAATCCTAATTTCATCAGAACTTCATATGTGTGTATTTTAATAAATGAAAAGTATAGGAATGATTCTTCTAACCAAAATGTGAAATGTATTAGTGTTTCTGAAGTCATTTCTTAAAACAGCAAAATTGATCATGTGTTTTAATTTCATGGGAATTCTCATGAATTACTTTGAAAACACAGCTTTAACTTTGTCCTTAGTAAACATAACACTGCTGTTTATTTTTTCATTTTCACTCCACTACGTATATCTTAACCCCAGCTTTTTTTTTAAACCACTTTTCCAAACTGAAGCAAATCTAAAATAAATTTAAAGCTCCTAAATAGTTCAAAAATTCCTTTTAGAATACTTTATTTCTGTAATATCTACTCAGTAAAAAAGTACAAATAAACCAATGCAAGATATTAATCATGCAGTATCAGGATTTAAAGGATGGCTTTGCTGTGTTGAACTAATGAAATGGAATAAATATCAAATTATGGTTATTTCTAAGTTGTGCCATATCGCTTATAATTAATTAAAATAATCTTACTGAAGCCAAACAGAATGCATAGGACCCTTGGAATACAAATAAGTTTTTTCCTCCCTTGATTCACTGCTGTACTAAGAGCAAATTTATGTCCTCCATGATTTGGCCCTAGAATGCATCAGTAATCTCTGTTGCTTTTCAAGCTGACAACCAGGCTCTGAATAAAGAATGAATACCAGCCTTGAATGAACATTTCAGGCACTTTTTTTTAGAAGGCTAGTCATCAATACCTTTTCTCATTATTGTAAGGCCAGCTGCTCTGGTTTTCCTTTAGAAAAAAAAAAACATAACTGCATGTATTGAAGTCATCTTTCTCAAAATATTTATAGTTTCTTTTTTGTATATTTGTTTAGTGGTAATGATTTTGAATATTTTATAGTATCTATATAAATGCAATCCTTGTGTATATGTATGTGTTATAGTCAAAGACTTTTTGATAAATTTCTTATTTATCCTGCCTTTAAGCTAGCTTTTTCAATACCACTCTTTTGACACCAATGTCTCCAGGAGTATTAAAATTCCCTATCTTCCTTTCTGGCCTGGAAACAATATAAAAGACACAAAAGCCATTAAGTCACAGTATGTTTTCCATTGTAACAGCTTCCAATATTACTTGAAGTGTCCATTTCATTCTTACCTATGAAAACCATGAAATGTTATGCTTCTAACTTTAATGAAAATCTATAGGGACTGTGTATACCATTCCAGATAAAGGAGCACATCTCCTATTATTAATGGTTTATTTAATATTTTTATTATATATTGTATATCTTTTCATTTATTCAGCAGCATTTTTTGATGCCTGCAGAGTTTTGAGACTGCTGGATATTGGGGCCACAACAGTGAGTAGACAGAGCCCTACTTTCGGAGTATACAGATAAATTAACAAAGAGCAATGAATGTTGTCAAGGAAGCCCATAGTAAAGGGAACAGTCCTAGTCTAGGAAGTCAGGAAAGGCCTCTAAAAGGAAATGACACTGAAGGTTTGCGATGAACCTAGACAGATAAATGTTGATGTGAGTGTGGAGTCTCCCAGGCAAAGGAAACAGATGCGTGTAAATGTATGCAAATGCTTGGTGCAGAGCATATAAGCAATGCAATAGCTGGAAATACATTAGAAAGATAAGCAGGAGCAAATCATAAGAGGATCTTAGGAAACATAGTAAGGAGTTTGCATTTTATTCCATGGGCAATAAAACTGAAGAAGTGAGTTTCCAGTACAGCATTTTGGAAAGATAGCTGATGGCTACAAAGTGGTAAATGGATTAGGGAGAAGTCAGCTTGGAGGTCAAGAGACCACTCAGGCTGTTAGAATGGGTGGACAGAAGATAGTTATGGTGGTGGCAGAGGACAGAAATAATGAGATTTAAGAGACATTTAGGATGTGGGATATACGAGGCTTGGTAATTGGAGAGGAAGGATTCAAGGATGACTTCCAGGGCTGACTTACTGTTGGGTGGAACATTAGAGGAGGAACAGGTTTGGGAGAATGGATGATGAAGTTTGGGACATAAGGCAGGGAGAAGATCACTGATGTGGATGGCGGAGGAATTTTATATTTGTGGAAGGAAATCTCATATGCAGGAAGGAGAAAAGTATGCTGTAAGTAGTTAAATTGAAGATCTGATGCCAAAAACTTGGGATTTATTTTTTCTTTGAGGTAGATGACAACATGGCTTAGGATGATTGGGGAATAAGAGGAGTGTAAACAATGTTAAGAAAAGTAGAGATGGCTTAACAATAGTCATTGTGAAAAACGGGAAAACTTTCCAAGGAAGTAGGAAATTACCACAATATTGAAGCCATTGTTAAGGTTGCTGACAATGAATCAATAGTGGATCCAATTTACTATGTGTGATTTTTTTCAGCAGTCTAAAGACAATTGCCAGAAACAGTTGCATTTGTACAGAGTTTGGGGTTTGAGTGGGGTGGAAGGACTATCTCTTAGGAAGATTGACCAATCTCCTTAATATCTGAATCCCACAATTAAACTCCCATGTAGAAATTCTTCACATGTAATTTGCTGTAATGCGAGTCCGATCTTTTCTTATGAAGTTCATTCACAGGCTCTCCTGCATTGTCAAATCATGCAGATGAATCTTCCTATCTTAAGACTTTTCATTCCACTCCCCTAGACTCATCATCATCTTGGTTTTCTTTCTGCTTAGGTATAGTATGCAGTCCCCCCTTTTTTTCCTGTTAACACCTACACAATTTCTGTCTTATTCCCATTTTAACATGCCCAGCTATCCTTTATACTGCTATCTTTAAAATCTAAAAATCTTACTTCTAAGGATTCTGTCGGAGATAATTCTGCCTTGAAAGTTATGTAATTTGAAACAAGCAGCAAAGGCATTTGACATTTTGTCTATCCCTTTCATGTCTGAGTTATCTCATCTGCCTGATTTACTCTGTGGGCAGGAATCATTTCTCCTTTGAAGAAATTTCCTTCCACTCAAAAAATAAATAATTATGCTCGATTCTATTACGGTTTTTAGAGCATATTAAAAGTAGGCCGTATTTTTAGGTTTTATTTTTGGTTTGGTTAACTTTCTACAACTCTTTGGCAATAAACTTTTTACCCTTAGCCAGCCATCTCAGAAATGTCTGGCGTAGGGTCTCAGCAAAAGAATGTGGATAATTCAATGTAAACTACATATCATTAAGAAAATAACTCAAAAGAGAAGGGCCTACTAACCAAATACCAGACTTTTCATCTTGATTTCAAAAATTGATTCATTCCTTTTGCTTGGTGGTTTAATCTTTGTATTATGAAGCATGCATACAGAAAAGTACATAAAATTTTTAACTCAGTCATCTATTATTACAGTGTAACCACCATCCAGGTCAAGAAATAGAATATTGCCATCACTCCAGAAGTGCCTCTTGTGCACCCTCCTAATCACCACCCCTTTCCTAACTCCAATGCTAAGGATAGCCGCTATCCTGATTGATGGTAATCACTTCTTCTGTTTAGACGTTTGCCGTCTCAGCATGTGTTTCTGAATAGTGTAGTTCAATTTGCCTCTATTTTGGACTTTAATTAAAGTGAATCTTTAGGTACGTGCTTTTTATTGTCTGATTTCTCTTAAAATTTTGTGAAATTTAACCGTGTTGTTACATGTGACTATTTTGTTCCTTTTCATTGTTTTATAGTAGTCCATGGTATAAACATACCACAATTTACCCATTCTACTGTTGATGAATATTTTAGTATACAATTTAGGGCTTCTTATAAATAATATTGCTGTGAATGTTTTTGCGTGTGTTTCTTGTTCATTTGCAGGGATTTCTGTTAAGTGTATACCTAGAGGTGGAATTACTAGATCATAGAATAAGCATATTTTCAGCTTTAAGTGGATAATGCCAAAAATGTTTTCCAAAAACGTTGTACAAATTTATACTCCCACCAGCATTCTGAGAATTCCTGTTCCATATCCTTGTCACCCTCTGGTATTATTCCGTTTCATTTTAGGCATTCTAGTGTGCAATATCTTAGTGTGACTTAAATTTTCATTTTTCTGATTACTAGTAAGGTTGAACATCTTTTTATGTGCTTATTGCCATATCTTCTCCCTCTCTGTGGCTTATTTCTTATTTTAATTTTCTTTGAAATTACTAATTTAATATAATCCATATTATCCAATCTTTTTTATGGTTAGTCCTTTTTATGTCCTGTTTAAGAATTACATTTTTATTCCAAAGTTATATGTTTCTCCTATATAGTCTTCTGGAGACTTTGTTGTTTTACCTTTCACATTTACATCTATAGTCCGTCTGGAATTAACTTTGTGTGTGGTGTGAGGTAGGAGTTAAGTTTCAGGTTTCCTTTTTTCCAATCAAGACAGTCCCATTTATTGAAAAGATTGTTCTTCCCTCACTGCTCTGCAGGACCAGTTTATCAAGAATACATAAATACAGGCAACAAATAAATAATGCATGTATTATTTATGTTGATATACAACTATATAATGTTGATGTGTAGGTACAAATACATGTCTATTTATAGGCTTTATTTTTATAACAGTATCACAGTTTTTTAATGTCACAGCCTTAGTAGAAAAGCTTAGTTTAGTAGCTTAATGAGACCCTGGTGTCAATATCCAGAAAGCAAGCCTGTCCACCTTGTTGTTTTTCTTCAAGATTTTTATTCTTGGCTCCTTGCGCATCTATATACATTTTAGAATCTGATGGGCAGCTAACAGGACATTCAGAGACAGCAGTAGCCATATTGGCCTTGGTAAGTGTTGGAGCTCATTACATAGCCTTTATTTCTGCCACTATGACCACTCTGTTCATGTGCCCTCATGCAAGTTTTCTTGGCCTTAACAGAGCACACCTGCTTCAACTGAGCATTTAAATGTCTCTAGAACTCTTTAATGAACAGATCTTCAGTCGGCTGCTCAGCTGTATCTGCTTTTCCATAGCCAGGAATAAGGGTCTCATTGTAAGCTACCAAACTAAGCTTTTAGACTTAGACTTTAACTGCCTGTTAACAGCTCTCACTTTCTCATTATCCCTCTGCAGAGCATCATAGCAACTTAGCAATAACCAGCAAACCCCACTGTCCTTGTAGGCGTTGTTTTCCCCATTTCATTCAAATGCCTGAATCTTTTCACATGCAAGAGTATTCTCACCAGTATGTTTTCCCAGGTTACCATTAATGAAATCTTTAGCAATTTGGCCATTGCCTTGTGCCAGGGACTATCCATGCCCCACATACCACTCAGGATGACATCCTCTTTGCCCACCAGGTAGTGGAGAAGTCAGTCCAGTATTCTAACACATGTTTTTAGACTACTTCTGCCACCACCTGTATTATTAGTGTAGGCCCTTGGAGATGCATATACCAAGACAAGGATTAGATGTGTAAGAGAATTATTGGAGGGAATGCCTATGACGAAAAAAAGGGAGGGGACCAGAGGAAGCATGTAAAAACCTTCCAATTGCAAAGGAAAGGAGGGAAAAAGGAGGATTGGTTGGAAAGAATTATAAATATAATTATATAATTATAAATATAAGAATTAAATATTTATTATATTATAATGTAATAAAGTGTTATAGACTGCAGTGCTATTCTAAGAAAGTTTTGGCCAGGCGTATTGGGAATCCTCAAGCCATAGTTGCCTGTTAAAGGAATGGACCAGTATTACTGACCCTGCTGTGTTCATTGGCTCTGAGTAGCATAAGGAAAGCTTGGTCTTAGCATAAATGGGGTAGTAGATTCAGAAGACTGGCAGCTGGGACCATCAGTCAACTCTGCTTCCCTCAGCAGGAGATGTGCATGGTACATTTTCATAGCCACCACAGATTGCCTCAGTGTCTTTGTTAAGAATCAAATGACTGTATGAGTATGAGTCTGTTTCTGGGCTTGCCACTGTTCCATTGATTTGTCAGTCCTCTGCCAGCACCTCAGTTTTGATGACTGGTACATTTTGTAAGTCCTGGTCAGGTACTGTAAACCCTCCAGTTTGTTCAAGATTGCTTTAGAGATTCTAGGTCCTTTGCATTCTCATGTGAATTTTAGAATTAGCTTAATTCATTTAAGAAGAATTCCTGGGGTTTTCTCTGGAATTGCATTCAATCTATAGCTCAACTTAAAGGAGTATTAGCAGCTTAACAATATTGAGTCTTCCAGTTGATGAGCATGGTTTATCTCTATTTAAGCCCTCTTGAATTCTCAGCAGTGTTTTGTAGTTTTCAGTGTAGAGATTTGGCATGTCTTCTGTTATATTTTTTCCTAAAGTATTTTATGTTTTTGATAGTACAGTATTTAAATTTTAAAATTTCACTTTCCAGTTGTTTGCTGTCAGTAGACAGAAGTATAGTTGATTTATGTTTATTGACTTTGTGCCCTACAAACCTGCTAAACTCACTGATTAGTTCTAATGGTTGTTTTGTAGATTCCTATAAATTTTAACATAAACAATCATACTGTGTGAATAGGGGCAATATACTTTGTTTCTGATCTGTATACGCCTTTTATTTCTTTTTCTTGTTTTATTTCCATGGCTGGGACTTACAGTGCAATGTTGAATAGGAGCGATAAGAGCAGGCTGCCTTGCTTTGATCCCACCTTTAATGAGAACACATTCTGTATTTCACCATTCAGTTTGATATTAGCTGTAGAGTTTTTGTAGATGTGCTTTATCAGTTTGAAGAAGTTCCCTTCCTGTCCACATTTGTTGAAAGTTTTTTTTGTTTTTGTTTTTTTAATTTATTTATTATTATTATACTGTAAGTTGTAGGGTACATGTGCATAACGTGCAGGTTTGTTACATATGTATACTTGTGCCTTGTTGGTGTGCTGCACCCATCAACTCGTCATTTACATCAGGTATAACTCCCAATGCAATCCCTCCCCCCTCCCCTCTCCCCATGATAGGCCCCGGTGTGCGATGTTCCCCTTCCTGAGTCCAAGTGATCTCATTGTTCAGTTCCCACCTATGAGTGAGAACATGCGGTGTTTGGTTTTCTGTTCTTGTGATAGTTTGCTAAGAATGATGGATTCCAGCTGCATCCATGTCCCTACAAAGGACACAAACTCATCCTTTTTTATGGCTGCATAGTATTCCATGGTGTATATGTGCCACATTTTCTTAATCCAATCTGTCACTGATGGACATTTGGGTTGATTCCAAGTCTTTGCTATTGTGAATAGTGCTGCAATAAACATACGTGTGCATGTGTCTTTATAGCAGCATAATTTATAATCCTTTGGGTATATACCCAGTAATGGGATGGCTGGGTCATATGGTACATCTAGTTCTAGCTCCTTGAGGAATCGCCATACTGTTTTCCATAATGGTTGAACTAGTTTACAATCCCACCAACAGTGTAAAAGTGTTCCTATTTCTCCACATCCTCTCCAGCACCTGTTGTTTCCTGACTTTTTAATGATCGCCATTCTAACTGGTGTGAGATGGTATCTCATTGTGGTTTTGATTTGCATTTCTCTGATGGCCAGTGATGATGAGCATTTTTTCATGTGTTTGTTGGCTGTATGAATGTCTTCTTTTGAGAAATGTCTATTCATATCCTTTGCCCACTTTTTGATGGGGTTGTTTGTTTTTTTCTTGTAAATTTGTTTGAGTTCTTTGTAGGTTCTGGATATTAGCCCTTTGTCAGATGAGTAGATTGCAAAAATTTTCTCCCATTCTGTAGGTTGCCTGTTCACTCTGATGGTAGTTTCTTTTGCTGTGCAGAAGCTCTTTAGTTTAATGAGATCCCATTTGTCAATTTTGGCTTTTGCTGCCGTTGCTTTTGGTGTTTTAGACATGAAGTCTTTGCCCATGCCTATGTCCTGAATGGTACTACCTAGGTTTTCCTCTAGGATTTTTATGGTATTAGGTCTAACATTTAAGTCTCTAATCCATCTTGAATTAATTTTCGTATAAGGAGTAAGGAAAGGATCCAGTTTCAGCTTTCTACTTATGGCTAGCCAATTTTCCCAGCACCATTTATTAAATAGGGAATCCTTTCCCCATTTCTTGTTTCTCTCAGGTTTGTCAAAAATCAGATGGCTGTAGATGTGTGGTATTATTTCTGAGGACTCTGTTCTGTTCCATTGGTCTATATCTCTGTTTTGGTACCAGTACCATGCTGTTTTGGTTACTGTAGCCTTGTAGTATAGTTTGAAGTCAGGTAGTGTGATGCCTCCAGCTTTGTTCTTTTGACTTAGGATTGTCTTGGAGATGCGGGCTCTTTTTTGGTTCCATATGAACTTTAAAGCAGTGTTTTCCAATTCTGTGAAGAAACTCATTGGTAACTTGATGGGGATGGCATTGAATCTATAAATTACCTTGGGCAGTATGGCCATTTTCACGATATTGATTCTTCCTATCCATGAGCATGGTATGTTCTTCCATTTGTTTGTGTCCTCTTTTATTTCCCTGAGCAGTGGTTTGTAGTTCTCCTTGAAGAGGTCCTTTACATCCCTTGTAAGTTGGATTCCTAGGTATTTGATTCTCTTTGAAGCAATTGTGAATGGAAGTTCATTCCTGATTTGGCTCTCTGTTTGTCTGTTACTGGTGTATAAGAATGCTTGTGATTTTTGCACATTGATTTTGTATCCTGAGACTTTGCTGAAGTTGCTTATCAGCTTAAGGAGATTTTGGGCCGAGACAAAGGGGTTTTCTAAATATACAATCATGTCATCTGCAAACAGGGACAATTTGACTTCTTCTTTTCCTAACTGAATACCCTTGATTTCTTTCTCTTGCCTGATTGCCCTAGCCAGCACTTCCAACACTATGTTGAATAGGAGTGGTGAGAGAGGGCATCCCTGTCTTGTGCCAGTTTTCAAAGGGAATTTTTCCAATTTTTGCCCATTCAGTATGATATTGGCTGTGGGTTTGTCATAAATAGCTCTTATTATTTTGAGGTACGTTCCATCAATACCGAATTTATTGAGCGTTTTTAGCATGAAGGGCTGTTGAATTTTGTCAAAAGCCTTTTCTGCATCTATTGAAATAATCATGTGGTTCTTGTCTTTGATTCTGTTTATATGCTGGATTATGTTTATTGATTTGCGAATGTTGAACCAGCCTTGCATCCCAGGGATGAAGCCCACTTGATCATGGTGGATAAGCTTTTTGATGTGTTGCTGAATCCGGTTTGCCAGTATTTTATTGAGGATTTTTGCATCGATGTTCATCAGGGATATTGGTCTAAAATTCTCTTTTTTTGTTGTATCTCTTCCAGGCTTTGGTATCAGGATGATGTTGGTCTCATAAAATGAGTTAGGGAGGATTCCCTCTTTTTCTATTGATTGGAATAGTTTCAGAAGGAATGGTACCAACTCCTCCTTGTACCTCTGGTAGAATTCAGCTGTGAATCCATCTGGTCCTGGACTTTTTTTGGTTGGTAGGCTATTAATTGTTGCCTCAATTTCAGAGCCTGCTATTGGTCTATTCAGGGATTCAACTTCTTCCTGGTTTAGTCTTGGAAGAGTGTAAGTGTCCAGGAAATTATCCATTTCTTCTAGATTTTCCAGTTTATTTGCGTAGAGGTGTTTATAGTATTCTCTGATGGTAGTTTGTATTTCTGTGGGGTCGGTGGTGATATCCCCTTTATCATTTTTAATTGCGTCGATTTGATTCTTCTCTCTTTTCTTCTTTATTAGTCTTGCTAGTGGTCTGTCAATTTTGTTGATCTTTTCAAAAAACCAACTCCTGGATTCATTGATTTTTTGGAGGGTTTTTTGTGTCTCTATCTCCTTCAGTTCTGCTCTGATCTTAGTTATTTCTTGCCTTCTGCTAGCTTTCGAATGTGTTTGCTCTTGCTTCTCTAGTTCTTTTAATTGCGATGTTAGAGTGTCAATTTTAGATCTTTCCTGCTTTCTCTTGTGGGCATTTAGTGCTATAAATTTCCCTCTACACACTGCTTTAAATGTGTCCCAGAGATTCTGGTATGTTGTATCTTTGTTCTCATTGGTTTCAAAGAACATCTTTATTTCTGCCTTCATTTCGTGATGTACCCAGTAGTCATTCAGGAGCAGGTTGTTCAGTTTCCATGTAGTTGAGCGGTTTTGACTGAGTTTCTTAGTCCTGAGTTCTAGTTTGATTGCACTGTGGTCTGAGAGACAGTTTGTTATAATTTCTGTTCTTGTACATTTGCTGAGGAGTGCTTTACTTCCAATTACGTGGTCACTTTTGGAGTAAGTACGATGTGGTGCTGAGAAGAATGTATATTCTGTTGATTTGGGGTGGAGAGTTCTATAGATGTCTATTAGGTCTGCTTGCTGCAGAGATGAGTTCAATTCCTGGATATCCTTGTTAACTTTCTGTCTCGTTGATCTGTCTAATGTTGACAGTGGAGTGTTGAAGTCTCCCATTATTATTGTATGGGAGTCTAAGTCTCTTTGTAAGTCTCTAAGGACTTGCTTTATGAATCTGGGTGCTCCTGTATTGGGTGCATATATATTTAGGATAGTTAGCTCTTCCTGTTGAATTGATCCCTTTACCATTATGTAATGGCCTTCTTTGTCTCTTTTGATCTTTGATGGTTTAAAGTCTGTTTTATCAGAGACTAGTATTGCAACCCGTGCTTTTTTTTGTTCTCCATTTGCTTGGTAAATCTTCCTCCATCCCTTTATTTTGAGCCTATGTATGTCTCTGCGTGTGAGATGGGTCTCCTGAATACAGCAGACTGATGGGTCTTGACTCTTTATCCAGTTTGCCAGTCTGTGTCTCTTAATTGGAGCATTTAGTCCATTTACATTTAAGGTTAAGATTGTTATGTGTGAACTTGATCCTGCCATCATGATATTAACTGGTTATTTTGCTCGTTAGTTGATGCAGTTTCTTCCTAGCCTCGATGGTCTTTACATTTTGGCATGTTTTTGAGATGGCTGGTACCGGTTGTTCCTTTCCATGTTGAGTGCTTCCTTCAGGGTCTCTTGTAAGGCAGGCCTAGTGGTGACAAAATCTCTAAGCATTTGCTTATCTGTAAAGGATTTTATTTCTCCTTCACTTATGAAACTTGGTTTGGCTGGATATGAAATTCTGGGTTTAAAATTCTTTTCTTTAAGAATGTTGAATATTGGCCCCCACTCTCTTCTGGCTTGTAGAGTTTCTGCCGAGAGATCTGCTGTTAGTCTGATGGGCTTCCCTTTGTGGGTAACCCGACCTTTCTCTCTGGCTGCCCTTAAGATTTTTTCCTTCATTTCGACTTTGGTGAATCTGGCAATTATGTGTCTTGGAGTTGCTCTTCTCGAGGAGTATCTTTGTGGCGTTCTCTGTATTTCCTGGATTTGAATGTTGGCCTGCCCTACTAGGTTGGGGAAGTTCTCCTGGATGATATCCTGAAGAGTGTTTTCCAACTTGGTTCCATTTTCCCCCTCACTTTCAGGCACCCCAATCAGACGTAGATTTGGTCTTTTTACATAATCCCATACTTCTTGCAGGCTTTGTTCATTTCTTTTTCTTCTTTTTTCTTTTGGTTTCTCTTCTCACTTCATTTCATTAATTTGATCCTCAATCGCTGATACTCTTTCTTCCAGTTGATCGAGTCGGTTACTGAAGCTTGTGCATTTGTCACATATTTCTCGTGTCATGGTTTTCATCTCTTTCGTTTATGACCTTCTCTGCATTAATTACTCTAGCCATCAATTCTTCCACTTTTTTTTCAAGATTTTTAGTTTCTTTGCGCTGGGTACGTAATTCCTCCTTTAGCTCTGAGAAATTTGATGGACTGAAGCCTTCTTCTCTCATCTCGTCAAAGTCATTCTCCGTCCAGCTTTGATCCATTGCTGGCGATGAGCTGCGCTCCTTTGCCGGGGGAGATGCGCTCTTCTTTTTTGAATTTCCAGCTTTTCTGCCCTGCTTTTTCCCCATCTTTGTGGTTTTATCTGCCTCTGGTCTTTGATGATGGTGATGTACTGATGGGGTTTTGGTGTAGGTGTCCTTCCTGTTTGATAGTTTTCCTTCTAACAGTCAGGACCCTCAGCTGTAGGTCTGTTGGAGATTGCTTGAGGTCCACTCCAGACCCTGTTTGCCTGGGTATCAGCAGCAGAGACTGCAGAAGATAGAATATTTCTGAACAGCGAGTGTACCTGTCTGATTCTTGCTTTGGAAGCTTCCTCTCAGGGGTGTACTCCACCCTGTGAGGTGTGGGGTGTCAGACTGCCCCTAGTGGGGGATGTCTCCCAGTTAGGCTACTCAGGGGTCAGGGACCCGCTTGAGCAGGGAGTCTGTCCCTTCTCAGATCTCAACCTCCGTGTTGGGAGATCCACTGCTCTCTTCAAAGCTGTCAGACAGAGTCGTTTGCGTCTGCAGAGGTGTCTGCTGCTTTGTTATTGTTTACTGTGCCCTGCCCCCAGAGGTGGAGTCTACAGAGACAGGCAGGTTTCCTTGAACTGCTGTGAGCTCCACCCAGTTCGAGCTTCCCAGCAGCTTTGTTTACCTACTTAAGCCTCAGCAATGGCGGGCGCCCCTCCCCCAGCCTCGCTGCTGCCTTGCCGGTAGATCACAGACTGCTGTGATAGCAATGAGGGAGGCTCTGTGGGTGTGGGACCCTCCCGGCCAGGTGTGGGATATGATCTCCTGATGTGCCTGTTTGCTCAAAGCGCAGTATTGGGGTGGGAGTTACCCGATTCTCCAGGTGTTGTGTGTCTCAGTTCCCCTGGCTAGGAAAAGGGATTCCCTTCCCCCTTGCGCTTCCCAGGTGAGGCAATGCCTCGCCCTGCTTCAGCTCTCGCTGGTCGGGCTGCAGCAGCTGACCAGTACCGATCGTCCGGCACTCCCCAGTGAAATGAACCCAGTACCTCAGTTGAAAATGCCGAAATCACTGGTCTTCTGTGTCGCTGGCGCTGGGAGTTGAAGACTGGAGCTGCTCCTATTCGGCCATCTTGCTCCGCCCCCCTGTTGAAAGTTTTTATCTTGATTTGGAGTTGAGTTTTGTCAGATGTTTTTCTGTATCTATTGAGCTGGCGATATGCTTTCTCTCCTTTTTTTATTAATATGATCAATTACATTGATTTTTAAACATTAAATCAACCTTGCATTTCTAGATTAAGCCCTTGCTTGACCATGATCTTTTAAATACGTTACTGGATTTGATTTGCCAATGTTTTGTAAAGATTTTTGTATTGCTGTTTAGGAGAAATATTAGTTTCCTTTTTGGAATGTCTTTTTCAGATATTCCTGGTGGTATTATGCCAGCCTCATAAAAGCGTTCCCTCCTCTAGTTCCTGAGAGGTTGTATAAGATGGGTATTATTTCTCTTTTAAATGTTTGATAAAATTCACCAGTGAAACCATCCAGGCTTAGAGTTTTCTTTATGTGGTGGATTTGTATAAAAGATTTAATTTATTTAAAAGGCATCAGATTATTTAGATTTTCAGTTGTGTCCATTTCATCCAAATTGTTGAATTTATTGGCATAAAGTTATTCATCATATGTCCTTATTGTCCTTTTAATGTCTATAGAATCTATGATGACAGGAGTTTCTTTTTATTTATTGTTCTTGGAGTCCAAAGGACTTCTTAAATTTGCAGCTTGATACCTTTCATTAGTTTTTGGAACATTCTCAGTCATTATCTCTTTAAAAAGTTATCTGCCCTTCTTTTCCTCCTGAAATGCCAGTTTACCCACATATTAGACTTTACTACTTTCTCCTTTGTCTCTTAATTTTCTTCTGTGTTTCCCATCTTTTTGTCTGTGTTTCATTTGGATATCTTCTTTTGGTCTCTTTCATAATTTACTTAATCTGTGTCTAATCTGTTATTGTACCTATTGGCCAAGTTCCTAATTTCTGTTATGTTTTTAGCATTCCTAGAATTTCCTATTTTTAAAAAGTTTCTAGTTTTCTGTCAATTTTTAATCTTATATTTTATGCCCTTGAACATTATAAGCATAGCTATTTTATAGTCTCTTTTGGATAATTCCAATATTTGGGGCCCCTATTCAGTAAGATTGAATTGCACCCCTTGGAAGGCCTGTCTATTTCTGCTTCAACCTTAGTTGCAGGGTGCAGCCCTTTAGGGACTCAACCTAAAGCGAGGAGGTTCATCTGACCTCCCACTTTGGCCAGTTCCATACTTTAGCTCCTATCCTCCTAGCACTCTTGAGTGTATCAGAAGTACTGCTTATTTTTTCAGTAGTCCTCTCAGGAATCATAAACTTATCCAGGAGAAAAGTGATCCCCAAAATTGAGCTATCAAACACTCCCAGATCTTGGCCTGGTAATTCTTTACTATCTGGATACCTCTCAGGTAGTTTCAAGTGTATACCTTTAATAGTTTGTGCAGTTTTTCTAATTGTCCTCAAAAGATAGTAGATCCAAATTACCTAGTCCATCATTATCAGAAGAGATTAGCCAGCCCATTTATCAGGAAAAAGGAAATTAATGTGAAGCTCAGTTTTGGTACTTATAAAAAGTGGTATTAATAGCCAAAAGTTTTTTCTACCCTGAGTTATAAAAAATGCAGGCCGGGTGCGGTGGCTCACTCCTGTAATCCCAGCACTTTGGGAGGCCAAGGCAGGCAGATCACCTGAGGTCAGGAGTTCGAGACCAGCCTGACCAACATGGAGAAACCCCATCTCTACTAAAAATACAAAACATTAGCCAGGCATGGTGGCACATGCCTGTAATCCCAGCTACTTGGAAGACTGAGGCAGGAGAATCGCTTGAACCCAGGAGGCGGAGGTTGCAGTGAGCCGAGATCGCACCATTGTACTCCAGCCTGGGCAACAAGAGTGAAACTCCATCTCAAAAATAAAAAACAAACACAATTTCCAAATTTTGACTGAGTTTGTTAAGACCACAATTAAACCATTTGTTGCATGCAGCTGCATTTAAAGACATACCAAAACAAAAAAAGAGAACTGTGAACAATTCAGCTTATTTTTAACTGACAAAAGAAAGTGTTCGAAAGTATAGATAGAGAGGCTTACATAAGTGGAGACAGTGCATCCCTGAAGTATTTTGAGGAGTAAGAAAAAACAAGTGACAGACCTGTCAAATGGTTCCCATTCGGCTCCCGATTTACTGCTCGGGGACTTACAGGATGCTATTTGAAGCTGAGCAACTTGCAAAAACTTCATCAAAAATCAAAATTCCCCCGTGGTACTTTACTTTGAAGCATTCTTGCTTAAGGGAGGGAAAGTATGTTTGAAACGTTTATTTGAACTTCAGTTCTATTTTAACTTTTTAGTGACTGTAGAATCTTTGTTGATTACAAATGATCTTCTAGCAGGTATCATTAATCATACTTCTGCTAGAGGGTATAGACGGTCATCTTTCTACTCCCAGTTCTTGGTACAATAGATGTTCATTAAAACAAAGTATTAGACCTCTAGAATCTTTTAAGAAATAAATCATTCTGGATAAGTCTCCTTTTCAGATAATGAAGGGTTAAAATTTTGCATACTATAAAAGAAGTGTTACTATTATCACCCCCACCTACCACCACCATCTATTATTTTTGTGCCAAGCACTGTCCATCCTAAGCAGTTTACATTCTTTTTATTTTTTTTTTTTTTTGAGACGGAGTCTCACTCTGTGACCCAGGCTGGAGTGCAGTGGCGTGATCTCCACTCACTGCAAGCTCCGTCTCCCGGGTTTACGCCATTCTCCTGCCTCAGCCTCCCCAGTAGCTGGGACTACAAGCACCCGCCACCTCGCCCGGCTAATTTTTGTATTTTTTAGTAGAGACGGGGTTTCACCGTGTTAGCCAGGATGGTCTCCATCTCCTGACCTCGTGATCCGCCCGCCTCGGCCTCCCGGAGTGCTGGGATTACAGGCGTGAGCCACCGCGCCCAGCCAGCAGTTTACATTCTTTCCTTCATTTGATCTTTTTAACATTGGGATAAGGTAGGAAAAGGTATTATCTCCATTTTGCCGAGGAGAACTGAAGTTTGGAGAAGTAACTTGGCCCATGTCTCACAGCTTCTATGGAGTAAGGGCTGAATAAGGCCCGAATTTGAATCCAGGTCTGTCTGACTCCACAGCATATGTCTGAAGTCAGTGTTGTTAATGAAAGCGACTATGAATTTCTCTGACTTTTAAAAAAGAATATTCTGGACATAATTTCCATTTAAAAAATGATACTAATGTAGCATTTATTAAAATGTATTATAACCCCGTCTCTACTGAAAATACAAAAATTAGCCCGGCATGATGGCCCGCGCCTGTACTCCCAGCTACTCTGGAGGCTGAGGCAGGAGAATTGCTTGAACCCGGGGGGCGGAGGTTGCAGTGAGCCAAGATCACGTCACTGCACTCCTGGGTGACAGAGCGAGATTCCGTCTCAAAAAAAAAAAAAAAAAAAAAAAAATTGTTTATATTACTGTTTCCAATTAGACTGTGAAAATCTTGAGCTGTATCTTGTTCATTTTTGGGTTCCCAACCTTCAGTATAGGCTGTAGTTCATAGGAGGTCTACATGTTTGTTAAAATAATGAAAGAATGAAAGAATTAGTGTCATCAGAATTAGTTACTGTGAGGTGCTAAAAATATAGAAGCAGAAATAGATAAAGATTATTGTGGCCAGGCACGGTGGCACATGCCTATAATCCCAGCATGTTGGAAGGCTGAGGCTGGAGGGTCACTTGAGCCAAGGAGTTTGAGACCAGCCTGGGGAAGATGGCAATACCTTGTTTCTACAAAAACAAAACAAAACAAATTACTGTGTTTCACAAAGTTAAATAGGTAATGTTTCCATCCTTACTCCTGAACTGTGCTTTCTTTGAGAAAAGTTCCAGGTGTCATTTTTATTTTTTGCTCATTTATTTCATTCATTTAACTAATATTTACTAATAATTATTATATACCAGGCACATAAGACTACTTATGTAGTCTTATATAACATAGTAGTGATTGTTTTCTTTTTACTGTACTTTAAGTTCTGGGATACATGTGCAGAACACGTGCAGGTTTGTTACATAGGTGTGCATGTGCCATGGTGGTTTGCTGCACCTATCAACCCGTCTAGTAGTCACTGTTGATTTAAAATTCCCTATGTGATAGTTTGAACAAGAATAGATATTGTCTGATAATTTTTGCAGTTCTGATAAGTGTGAAGCAATATCTCTTTAGTTATCATTTTTCTATATGTATATTGGTAATTTAAGTTTCCCCAGCCTATTATCTATTAATATCCTTTGCCCGTTTTAATAGGATATTTGCCTTTTCCTTATTAATTTATATTATACAATAATATGAACTATATAAATATCTTCTCCCAATCTGTAGCTTGCCTTTTGAGTTTTGCTATGCAGAAGTTTTAATTTTTAGTATTTAATTTGATATTATTTCCCTTTATGGTTTATACTTTTCATGTTAGGTTTAAAACATGTTTTTGTACCCTGAGGTCATAAAGATATTTTCATATAATTTCTTCTGAAAGCTTTAAAAACTAGCTTTTCACATTAAGTCTTTAACCTTCTAGAATATATTTTTGTTTAGGGTATGATACAGGGAATCTAATACCATTTTTCTTTATGAACTATTGTACAGTCCCTTCTATCCCCACTGAATTGCAATGCCACCTCTCTCATATATCACATTCCCATGTGTGAATGAGTTGGGGATATAATAGTCCTCCTCTACAGCAACAATACTTTTCCCTAGTTACTATCCATTTCTAAGTCTTAGTTTCTGATAAGCCAAGCTCCTTTTGATTCTTTTTAAAAATAATCTTGGCTATTCTTGGTCCTTTATTCTTCTAAATGAATTTAAGGGCCAGTTTACCCAATGCCATAAATACCTTTTTTGAGATTTTGATTGGAATTGCATAGATTGCTATTAATGCATGGATTGCACAGATAAAATATGACAGCAGTTTTCAGGAGACACATGTCAAGCCAATCCCAAGGACTTCCTTTCCACACTTAGATGGTAACATCAGGCTCAGTCTCCAGATTTTGCAGCTCAGCCAACAACTTGTTAGAGAATCCACTGTTAGGCATCTACAGTCTCTGTTAGTCACTTGAGCCCTCTGCCCTATCCATACCTACTCAGCTATAACCATGGAGTACCACATTCCTCATAAGACCATGCTGACCACTCCATCTGTCCTTGTCAATCCTCTACTTAATACACAGGGAAGGAATGGTGGTGGATGATAGTAGTTCTGCATTTCCTAGAGAGAGGGTTCTGATCCCATAGGTGGTTTGTTTATGGTAGTGTTCCTGTAGATGGTGTATTTCATGACTTTGTCCTTGCTTTTGGTCTTTAACAGTTCTAGGGTAACTGAATAGAAAATGGTCCAGCTCATTATCTGTTTATAGTTAGATTATTATTAGATACCTTTAATCTTTTTAGTTATAATTAAAGTTATCTTTATAATTATGTTTTCTAAGTGGTGATACATAATATTTTTCTAAATATTGGTGCTTAGCTGAACTTGCCTAATAATTCTACTAGTTTATGGATTATCTTGTATTTTCTAGGCAGATATTGTAAAATCCTTGGGAATGGGCACAATGTCTTATTAAACTTGGTATCCCTAGCATTAACACAGAACCAGTACAAAGAGAGTGTGGCCAATAAATGTTTTCTGGAATAGATGGAAACCATATATGATTTAAAAGTTTAAATTCTTGATTTAGAAAAAATTGAGCGATAGTGACTCTGTACCTTTGAAAGCTTGGGAATGAGAGAAAGGTTTTTGAATGTTTGAAAAAAAATTAAAGTCTGTTAATTTCATTATGAAGTAGAAACCTTCAGTGAGGTCTAAGATGCAAAGTAGGGTCGGTATGCAAACAACTGCAGCTAATACCCAGGACAGGGAAACATCCAAAGCAGAGAGGAAAGCAGTCCAAATCAGGGGCAGAGACCAAAGTACCGTCTCATAGAGGACAAGGGATGAAAGGAAGGGCTCAGGGAGGGGGAAGCAGCTGCTGAGGGTCAGAAACAGACAATACAAGCAAGAGAGCTCTTTCCCATCTTCCTTGGGAGGCTCCATTCTCCTTATTTGCTAGGGACCTGCTTTCTTTCTCTACCTCTTCTACTTAAACAAAGATGAGACCTTGGATGAGCTATACTTCCCCTCCCATCCATCTGTTCCTATCTACTGTTTTCCTAGACAGTCTACCCACATTAGCTCCATGCTGAAAATATTTTGGTTTATGACTGATACCCTGCACTATGCTTCCCATTAGTCATATAACTGTTGCTGAGAGGGACTTTGTTGGAAGACAGTCCTCAATGACTCTTGCACTCCAGTGAGGCCCTGACCTCTGTTTATCTGGGTCATTTCTCAGGATTGTTTTCGTAGTGAGCAACCTTGAGGGAGGAGATAATGTCTGCCTCCAGGACAAAGAGTAAACTTGCTTTTTATAAACTTGCCAGATCTAAAACAGCATTTACCCAAATCTATCCTGTAATGCAACCACTGCACGTGCTGGTCCATCTATCTAGGTCCATTCATAACACTTGTGGGAATTGGAGCTTGGGAAACCATTGCAAACATTTGGAAATAATGTAAAATTTACAGAAGAGTTGCAAGAATAAGAACAGTACAAAGAAAAAAATTAAAGTCTATTATGTATGATTTTAAAATGTTAAAATATTAATAATTTTCTCGGTCAGGCACGGTGGCTCATGCCTATAATCCCAGCAGTTTGGGAGGTCGAGGTGGGCAGATCACGAGGTCGGGAGATTGAGACCATCCTGGCCAACATGTTGAAACCCCGTCTCTACTAAAAATACAAAAATTAGCCCAATGTGGTGGCACACACCTGTAGTCCCAGCTACTTAGGAGGCCGAGGCAGGAGAATCGCTTGAACCCAGGAGGCAGAGGCTGCAGTAAGCAGAGATTGTGCCACTGCAATCCAGCCTGGGCAACAGAGTGAGACTGTCTCAAAACAATAATAATAATTTTCTTAAGGATTTTATGCATGTTGGCAGCGTATGGTTTGTACTAGAAAACAGCAACAAAAGAACTTTGATAATCTCATTGAAAACACATGCAAATGCAAATACCACACAACTATTAATTATGGCTTGTAGTAACTACACATGGTACCAGTCTTATGTGTAGAAAAAGAAAAGTAGCTTAAAGAAAAGATACATATGAATCATTTGATAACATTAATTTTTTAATTATATGGGATTCTGTACACATGGTTGTGGCACCACTGTGATGCCAGAAAAATAAGCAGAAAATTGATAAATTCAGGAAGAATATTAGGAGTGGTTTATACCTCATGAAAATATGATTTTATTGTTGGCCAATGGTGATTTATAACACTGAAACCTGAAGATATAAGCAGAAATTGTAGCCAATTTGTTTATGCCAGTTTAGAAACGTAGTGCCAGATCCACACTGATTCCAGTTAATTTTAGGTGAGAAAAGAGCTGGTTTTATTTAAGAGTGAAGTTTTCTACAGTGACTTGTGCTGAAACAAGAGAAAGTGTCAACTTAAAATAACAGAGGCTGTCTTCCTAAGAAAATAGAACCACTAACAACTTACCATAATTTTACATTGTAGGAAGGCAAATAATAAATGATTCTATCAGAATTTTAGCTAACCTTAATAAAATATCTGAATTACCTTGTTACAGCAAAAGCAGGAATGCATTTTTATTTGTTATGCAATAAATAAAATTTATAAACTCCATAATGAGTATATTCTCTACCACATATCCTCTACCCATCTGAGGAAATATACACTAACCAATACAGCTGAAGCTACTTCCTGTCTCCTTGCAGTTTTAATTACTACCATGAATTTAGTGTGTTGTTTCCATACCTTTATTTATATTTTTATTATATGCATATTTCACATATATAGTGTCAGGAAAATGTATGTGTGTGTGTATCTCTAAGAAATATATAACATTGGCCAGGCGCAGTGGCTCACACTTGTAATTCCAGCACTTTGGGAGGCCAAGACAGGCAGATCACTTGAGGCCCAGGAGTTCGAGACCACCCTGGCCAACATGGCAAAACCCCATCTACTAAAAATACAAAAATTAGCTGGGCGTGGTGGTACATGCCTGTAATCCCAGCTACTCAGGAGGCTGAGGCAGGAGAATTGCTTGAACCCGGGAGGCAGAGGTTGCATTGAGCCAAGTTCATGCCACTGCACTCCAGCCTGGGCAACAGAGTGAGACTCTGTCTCAAAATAAATAAATAAATAAATAAATATATATATATAAAAAAAGATAGCGTTGTTGTTAATAGCTTTCAAACTATATTCATGGTATACTACATATTTTTCTGCAGCTTGCTTTTTTCTTCAACAATATGTATTGAGTTTCATCCATGATAATATGTAGGGCTCTAGTTCATTCACTGCCAGTGCCAGAACAGTATGCCAGTGGAGGAATAGACTGTAAGTGATTTATTTAATCTCTCGTTGCTAACATTCACTGGGTTGAACCTTATGTTTCTGTTTTCTCAGGAAGAAACGATTAACTTTCTAACATTCTCATGTGCACACGAACAGTGTGACTCTCATGAAGGAAGACGCTCCCTGATATAACTTAGATATTCCAAGGACTATGATGGGATATACAGCACCAAGGAGGCTTTTCAAAGATGTGAGTCTAGAAATATTCTCCTGGGAACCAGAGGGAGATAATTCGATAGAGGGAGAGGCTGGGAACACTCAGCTCACTACTTTAAGAATCTGACAGCGAGGACAGGGAAGAATAAACTTAAAGACTGGAATTTGCTAATGAGAGATGGTAGGGAGATGGATGCCCAAGGCAAGTAGAGTAAGGTGTGTCAGTGATTTCTGAGCAGAGCTTCGAAGACAGTGGGCAGGTTGGTCTAGAAAGCTAAGAGAACAGCTTTGATGTCAAAGCTGGTGGACTTGGCCCCAGACAGGAAAATATACTTCTTTTCCCAAGACAGTGTCTGAAAGGGAGAACTCAACCTAGCATGGGGTTTAAAAGCCTTCAGGGCAAGCAGTCCCCCAACCTTTCTCCCACCCTCCGTCTCCACAAGGTTGAAAACTAAAGGCCTCACAGTATGGTCTGAACAGGACAGCTTTAACATGTGTCAACCATTTTATCTTATATCTATTGTACTACAGTAAAGATTACAATATTACAAAGATTACAATATAGCTATCATGGGGTGACACAGATGGAGGTTCAACTAAGGAAGAAAAGTGAAGTAAAATCTTGAACTTAAGGAAGCTGCCTCCCTTTGGGTGGAGGAAGAAGAACTTCTAAATAGCAGCAAAAGTAAACCAAAGCAAATTATTGAACCATGACAAAAGGGCAAGTTTGGAGGAAGCGGAAGGTATACCATGGGAAGCAGCTCTTAGGTTTTCTCACAAGAAAAAAACAGCATTGGAGATCATCATAATCGCCTGAACTGTAACCTGCTATGGTTTATTGCCACATGTGGACGCCATTACTAGACCCTGGGATGTCAGAGGGAAACCTTACAGTAGAAGAGGGAGAAATAATTTAAAAAGCTAATACTTTTTTTCCATTGGTCACATTTTTACAAACTAAAATTGATTGCAAAATTGCCCACAAAATCTGAATATAAAATGTTTCTATTATTAAGTAAAAACACAGCTAACACTTATATGGCATGATGTGCTGTGCTCCATTCTATGTAATTAAATGTATTATGTTATATTCACAGCCATTCTACAGAGTAGTTATTACTGTGGTCCACATTTTGCAGAATCCAATACATGTCTCGAGGTCACCCAAGTAGTACAGTAGTCCTCCCTTATCCACAGTTTTGCTGTCTGAGGTTTCAGTTACCTGCAGTCCAGAAATAATAATACAGGTAAATGGAAAATTCCAGAAATAATTCATGAATTTTAAGTTATGCACTGTTCTGAGTAGTGTGATGCAATCTTGTGCCACCCCTCTTTGTCCCACACAGCACGTTAATCATCCCTTTATCCAGCGTATTCATGCTGGATACACTACCTGGCCATTAATGACATGAGCTGTTCTGACATCCAGCCATGGATCATCATGGCTCAATGATCCAGGATCACCTGAAGCAGGTGATGACATGATGTCAAAATCCTGACATCACCATGCCTCAGTGATCCAGGATCCCCTGAAGCAGATGAGCCTTCTGACATGTTGGTAGAAGGTCAGTAGTAGCCTAACACTATGTCACAATGCCTACCTCGTTCACCTTACTTTATTTCAGCACGTAGGCATTTTATCATCTCACATCACCACAAGAAGAAGAGTTAGCACAGTAAGTTATTTTTGGAGAGAGACTACATTCACATAACTTTTATTCTATTTTATTAGTAGTTGTTAATCTCTGTGCCTAATAAACTTTATCATAGATATGGCTGTATGGATAAAACATAGTATCTATAGGGTTCAGTACTATCTGGTTTACAGCATCCACTGGGGGGTCTTGGAATGTACCCCCACGGATAAGGGGGAATGCTGTAACTGATAGAACTAGTATCTGAGCCCAAATAGCCTGGCGCCAGTGCCTGCGCTCTTCACCACTGTGTGATACTGCTTCTTATACAGTGTGAATATTTTCAAGGTCAGATGCCTAGAGGTTAAGCAGTTTATACATCTACGTTAGCTGGACCTTTGGTAAACTCAGCTGGATTTGAATTGGTGACTGTTGAATGTGTGCACTATTGACTTTCTGGCTCTGGTCTGAGGGTACATGCCCTTAATAACAGATCAGCTATTTTAGTCATGTTCAACTTACTAGGAATGTGGGCAGTTTTCTCTTTAGAAGAGCCATGTGTCTTTATTAAAGTTTTGGATGTAATGATGAAGCTTTCTCTCTTTTTAAACAAGATATTAAATGTTATATAGTCCCAGTAAGGGAAGGCCAATTTGGACCACAGAAAATTCCACCAAAAAGACTATCAGGAAATACAGAAGAAAATTATTCAGCCTCTATTGTTATATTTTAAAATAACTGAATGGATGGCTACAAAGTGACTTTGTGCTTCACAGAATAATAGGCCTAAAACCCCATCAGTAGGCTATAGTCTGTGTTCAGGCAAGAGAAGCTTTGGAATTAAGTGGTCCCAATAGAACAAAATTAACCTTGTGATTAACAAACCACCATGTGTTCTGAGGTCTACCAGCTTGTCTAAAAAATTAACCCTAGGACACATTAATACCATTCTTCCACTCTTGTAGATGCATTTTTTTTTTTTTTTTTTTTTTTTTTTGGTCTTAAGTCTTTTTTATTTCTTCCTGAGTTTCCTTTTAAATTGTAGCTACCCCTGGGAGAGGGTGCACTTTTGGGTTTATCAGCCCACACCAGATACTGTTCATCACTTTAGCAAGAGTTAGATGACAGGCAATCCAGTGGAAGAATGGCTCATGGAGTCAGGCAGAAGGGTGGAACAGAAAAGGTACAGAGAAGGGTTGGAGACAAACTGTTACTCCACAGATTTTCCCATGCTTGGTCTGCCTCCAAAATCTGATGTGTACGGTATTCAACCTAGAAAAAAAGGCAGCTTTTGAAAGCCTTTTACAAAGAATGTCTTGTTTGATGGTGATCCCACCATTCTTTCGGTCTCTTGAGTTTAAAATCTTGATTCTAAGGCATAGAGAGTTCACTTCTTTCTCTCCATTCCCTGAACCAGTCATTTATCAAGTTGCATCACATGTCTCTTTGCATTGTTTTTCCTATTTACCCCTTTCTTTGAATTCTAACTTTTAACATCATAACTCAGACCCTCTTCACTTGCCTAACTTACTGTGTTGAGAGGTTGCTCAGGGCGATCGTAAATTCCTCTGAGATGTGTAATTTCCAAATGAGGTTCGGAAGTCCCTGAATGGTTTGCTCTTCATAAGCATTGTTCCGTCCTAACTGTAAATTCGGACTCACTTCCTAGTGAGAGTCAGTATCATGAAGAAAGGACAGAAGAAAAACGCTGAATAGGGTCAGGGACTCAGGAGGCTGAAAGGGGTTAGGAAAATAAGGTTGGAATAACTCCACCCTCAGGTAGAGAAGAAAGGGAAAAAACAGGAAGCTCTTGGGTACAAGGGCCTCAGAAATATCACTGTGAGAACTTTTAAGGTTCTGGATCCTCTTTCTGGACCCTCGTCATCGCCCTTTTCATTCTCCTTAAAAAATACTTAAACGAAGAAGGGCCTACATGCTTAGTTGTAGGGATAGAAGAGAAAAGGGAAAAAGCAAATTACCGAACAGTGCTTAAAAGGATATCATTTTAGTTAATCCATGTATGCAACATTTGCTTGAGCGTGCATAACCCAGCTCTGCAAGAACACCTCAAGAACTAGACATGTGGTGACTTCAGGGAGGAAAACTGAGGCCGAAAGACGGAGAAGTAGGCAGGCTAGTAGTGTTTGGCTCTATATTGTGTGCCTTTTGAGTGTTGTGACACGTGAATAAAATATCTCTCCAAGATTAGTAAAATAGGGAGTGGTATTGGGACACATACTTTTCTACAAACTGTTCTATGTGGAATGAGAACTTCCAAAAAGGAAAGTCAGGTAAACTCCAGGGAACTATGGGAAGAAAGAATGAGGTACATGGGAAAACGCATGATTCAGGACACTGTCAACCTAGGTTTAAGCATCAGCAGACCTGACTGTCTAAAAAAGTACTGTAAAGATCTCAACTAGGGATATAGCAACCTGACCAACATTCCTAAAACGTAATATTTCCTGTGTCATGTTCCCACTCAAACGCCATCAATGGAATTTGACCTTCCAGTGGTTTCAGTGGTGGGTGAGTCCCAAATTATGACTATTTTGTAAAAGTCCCTCAGATGATTCTATTGTGTGGCCAGAGTTGGGAATCATTGCTCTAATCTGAAAGTGATCTTAAATTCAGAAGTCTGTAGATAGTGTGATGGAGAACACTATTTTAGGGCTTAGCCTGTGGAGAACATGCAGGCACTTTAAGTTCAGTTCAGCCTCAGCCTTCTGTATACCATCTTTCCGTGGACTTGTGGGTAAAGTTCTGTGGAGAAGCACTGAACATGACATTGACAACCAAAGAGATCCTTGTGAAACACAGAAAGAATTCTGAATCCAAATTGCAAATAAAATTTGATTTTTCTTGAAAGAAGGACACATGGGGTCAAGCTTAAGTCAATCATGAAAATACAAATCAAATGTGTGGGAGATGCATAAACTTCCAAAATTTATTTTCTTGGTAGAAACATAGATTTTATCTAGTTTTTAAAATAATTTCAGCTTTTTGATTCGGGGGTACATGTGCAGGTGTGTTACCTGGGTATATTGTGTGATGCTGAGGTTTGGAGTATGATTGATCCCATCACCCAGGTCCTAAGCATAGTACCCAATAGTTTTTCAACCCTTGCCTACCTCCCTCCCTGCTCTAGTAGTTCCCAGTGTCTGTTGTTCCCATCTTTATGTCCATGAGTACCCATCGTTTAGATCTCATAAGTGAGAAGATGTGGTATTTGGTTTTCTGTTTCTGCATTAATTTGCTTAGAATAATGGCCTCCAGCTGCATCCATATTGCCTTAAAGGACATGATTTTGTTCTTTTTATGGCTGTAGTATTCCATAGTGTATATGTGCCACATTTTCTTTATCCAAATCACCATTGATGGGCACCTAGGTTGATTCCATGTCTTTGCTATTGAGAATAGTCCTGCAGTGAACATATGAGTGCATGCGTCTTTTTGGTAGAATGATTTATTTTATTTTAGTTATATACCCACTAATGGGATTGCTGGGTCAAATGGTAGTTCTGTTTTAAGTTCTTTGAGAAATTTCCAAACTGCTTTCCACAGTAGCTGGACTGATTTCCATTCCGCCCTACAGTGTAGAAGCATTCCCTTTTCTCCGCAGTCTCACCAGCATCTGTGGTTTTTTGACTTTTTAATAATAGCCATGGATAACTCGTGTGAGATAGTACCTCATCATGGTTTTGGTTTGCATTTCTCTGGTGATTAGCGATGTGGAGCATGTTTTCATGTTTGTTGACCGCTAAACCTCTTTTGAGGTTTCTGTTCATATCTTTTGCCAATTCTTAATAGAGTTACTTTTTTTTTTTTTTTTTTTTTTTTGCTTGTTGATTTAAGTTCCTTATGGATTCTGAATATTACACCTTTGTCAGATGCAGTTTTTGAATATTTTCTCACATTCTGTAGATTGTCTGCTTACTCTCTTGATAGTTTGTTTTGCTGTAGAGAAGCTCTTTAGTTTAATTAGGTCCCATATATCAATTTTTGTTTTTGTTGCAGGTGCTTTTGAGAACTTAGTCATAAATTCTTTCCCAAGGCTGATGTCCAGAATGATGTTTCCTAGGTTTTCTTCCAGGATTCATATAGTTTCAGGTCTAATGTTTAGGTCTTTAATCCATCTCGAGTTACTTTTTGTATATGATGAAAGGTAGGGGGTCCTTATAAAACCCAGCCATGCTGCGTATGGCTAGGCAGCTATCCCAGCACCATTTATTGAATAGGAGTTCTTTCCCTGTGGCTTACTTTTGTCAACTTCGTCAAAGATCAGATGGCTGTAGGTGTGTGGCCTTGTTTCTCAGTTCTCTATTCTGTTCCATTGGCCTGTGTGTCTGTTTTTGTACCAGTACCATGCTTTTTGGTTACTGTAGCCTTATAGTATAGTTTGAAGTCAGGAAATGTGATGCCTCAAGTTTTGTTCTCTTTGCTTAGA
Organism: Theropithecus gelada; assembly: GCF_003255815.1. Classification (NCBI taxonomy): domain Eukaryota; kingdom Metazoa; phylum Chordata; class Mammalia; order Primates; family Cercopithecidae; genus Theropithecus; species Theropithecus gelada. The sequence goes on along the minus strand of NC_037671.1, from coordinate 134,668,309 downwards.
ATTGCTTTGACCATTTGGAATCTTTTTTGTTTCCATACGAATTTTAGAATAGTTTTTTCTAGTTCTGTGAAAACTGATATTAGTGGCTTGATAGGAATAGCACTGAATCTCTAGATTACTTTGGGTAGTAAGTCTGTTTTAATGATACTGATTCTTTCAATCCATGAGCATGGAATGTTTTTCTATTTGTTTGTGTCATCTCTGATTTTTTTTCGCAGTCTTTTATAGTTCTTCTTGTAGACGTTTTTCACTTCCTTGGTTAGATGTATTCCTGGGCATTTGATTTTATTTTTCTTGTGGCCATTGTAAATGGGATTGTGTTCTTGATTGCCAAAATCTATTTTTACTTTGTTCCCAGACAAAAGATGAGTAAAACAAGCCTAGGATCTAATCAGAAGCTTGTTGATTGAGGAGATGACCATTCTCCAGAGTTGACCTGATGGAACAGCCATAGTAAATAGCCCAGAAGAGAATTCATGTCAGCTTTCCACTGCCTGGCAATGTGTCTTTGGACAAGCCACTCAAATTCTCTTGGCTGTCATTTCTCCATCTGTACTATAATGGAAGGTGCTCTGTGGGTGCCTCTGCTCTCCACGGTTTTGTGAAAGAGCACCTTCCCACCTCATGGTGGTTAGGAGTATAGGATCTGGGGTGGACTGCCAGCCTTTGCATCCCAGCTCTGCTACTCACTTGCTATGTATGTGGCCTTGGGCAAGTTTCTTAACCTCTCTAAGCTTTAGCTTTTTCATCTGTAAAATTGGGTCAATAGTAGTACCCATTTTTTAGTGATGCTGTGAGGATTTAAAGGGAAATGCACATAAATCATTTATCACAGTGCCTGGTAATAGTTAAATAAGTGTTACTTATAACTATGGTTATTATTCTGTGTATAGAATTAGAAGGCACCACAGAGTTAGATGGACACCATGTAGCTCCATCCCCTTGAGTTAAAGATGAGGAAACTGCAGCCCAGAGGAAATGAGTGACTTGCTCAGGGTCTCATATTTCACCTTGTATGTTTGGGTATTGTTAAATCAGACTGTGTCCGGCAATGCTATTTAGCACTAAGACTCCATCTGGGCAACACAAAGTAGTCTGTGAATGTAACAAAATTAAGAAACATAGACAGCATAGTCTGCACCAAGTTTAAAAGATGTATAATCACTCATTATACATGAAAACAATAGAATGAAGCTTAAATGTACTTTTGAAGTAGACACCAGACACTACCTTATAATGAAAGAAGTAAAAAGGAAAAAAAAAATTACAAAAGGCATTCTTTCCTTCTTAAACTGAGCTAAGATAAAGTTCCAAATATTTGCTTTATTTAATCTTAGCCACTTTTATAAAATGCTCCATTGGCCCTATATTTAGCAGTTGGTAGTTAGTACTGGTTCCATCATAAAACTCCTTTACCACTCACTCTCCAGCGGCAGTAATCTCTTACTGGGATCTTTCAAGCCAACTGGGAAGAGCAGGGAACGTGGACCTGGACCTCCCACTCCCACTTCCCACCAGCCATCTCTTACCTATGGTGTGACCTCAGTCAAGTCACCCAGCTTTTCATTACCTTAGGGTTTTCATTGTTAAAATGAGGCATTTCAACCTAGTGGTCTGTAAGGCCTCTTGTAGCTAAGTACAGAGAGACTGCGCCGGTGATGAAGAGCGTGAATGTTAAAATCAAACCTCCTTGACTTGAATCCCAGCTATATATCTTACTAGCTTTGTAACCTTGGACAAGCCATTTAGCCTCTCTGTGCTTTGGTTTTCTCATCTGTGAAATGGACTGCTAACAGTACCACCTCACAAGATTGCCATGAGGATTAAACAAGTGAATGTCAAACAGGTGGCGTATCATTAATGCTCAGTACATGGTAGTTAAAATTTAAAATTCTGTAATTATATAGAGGGAATTTTATTTATTTATTTTTAGCAACTAGAAGAAGTCCTCTGGGAAAGGCACCTGTATTACCAGGATGCCTTGGGGAATGAGCTTAGGACAGGTTCCTCCTAACTCACGCAGGTTGGAAGGCACAGTTTATATTTGCTTTTGGGGAGGAGGATATAGGGAGAAGACTCTTCCAGATCTAAAATCCTACTTCTAATTCTACTCAGAGTCCTCTATTAGCTAAATTTCTGAAATCTCTTTTATAGCAAAGGAATGGAATAGAGCCATGTTTAACCCCAAATGTTGTTAATTCTCTGGCAGTATGATTTATCTTATTACCTGATTTGTTAAAGAAACCAGACCATTTAGCAACAAAATCAAAAGAAGTTTAAAAACTGCTGGACCATTATGTGTCACAGCCAATGTGTTACACAAAAATACAGTTGTTTTGTTTATGTGTGTGTTTATTCATTCATTTATAGATATTTGCTGATCACCCACCATGTGCCAGGCACTATTCATGTGTCCTAGGGGGGAAGCAGTGAACAACAACAAAAAGTCCCTGTTTTTATAAACCTCACATTCTACTTAGGGAGTCAAATTACCTATGATAATATAGGCAGTGACTAGTGTGGCAAAGAAAAATAAACCAGGATAAAGGAATAGAATGGAATGTAGGGGTGGGGGTTGTTAAATAAAATAGGCAGAGTGGTTCTCTCTAAGGAGAGAACAGAAACTGGAATAAAGGGAATGAGTGATTCCAGGCATTCCAGGCAGAGATAACAGCAACTGGGAGGCTCTGCAGTCATGTTTGCTGCAGCAGAGAAGGCCCACATGTCAGGAGCAGAGTGAGCCAAGAGGAGAGGGTAGGGAGTTGAAGAGGAAGCGCACCTGCTCATGCTCAGCGGCTGCGGCGAGAACTTGGGTTTTTATTCCTCCTGCAACACAAAAACATGGGAAGGTTTTGAACAAGGTAGTGATGGGATCTGATTTGTATTTTTAAAAGAACCTGGCTGTGGTATGGAGAATAAACTGCAGAAAAGGGCACGGGCAAAGGCAGGGAACTCAGGAGGCCACAGGAGCAATCCAGTGTTGACTGGGGGCAGATGGCGGCTGAGGAGCAGACTTGGAGGGCTCTGATTTGGGAGGTACTTTGATGGTGGAACTATCTGTCTACTAAGAGAAGACAGTTTGGGGCATGCCATGTTTGTGACACCTGTTAGACATTCATGCGGACATACTGAGAGGGAGGTCAGCTACAGCAGTCTTGAGTCCAAGAGCTGCAGATTTTTTTTTTTTTTTTTTTTTTTTGAGACAGAGTTTCCCTCTTGTCACCCAATATGGAGTGCAGTGGTGCAATCTCGGCTCACTACAACCTCTGCTTCCCGGGTGCAATAGATTCTCCTGCCTCAACCTCTGAAATATCTGGGATTTCAAGTGTGCACCACCACGCCCAGCTAATTTTGTATTTTTTCAGTAGAGACAGCGTTTCATCATGTTGGTCAGGCTGGTCTCAAACTCCTGACCTATAGTGATCCACCCACCTCGGGCTCCCAAGGTGCTGGGATTACAGGTGTGAGCCACCACACCCAGCTAGAGTTACAGATATTAACAGGAGTCATCAGTACGCAGAGGCAGTGAGAACCACGACATTAAATGAGGCCATATAGGAAATGGAAGAGGAAGACTTCCAAGACTTAGGTCACCTAGAGTTGGGGAGTAGAAGGAAGATCCTACAAAGGGAAGGGAGCAAAAGCCTTGGTGGGTCGGAGGAAAACAGGAGAGTGAGTTCTCCTGAAGTCACATGGAGGGAATGTTTGATGAGGAGGAGGTAGTCAACTACATTGAGTGCTGCAGTGAGATGCATGAGCTGAGCCTCCGGCCGTGTCCAATACAGTACACTGTATTGGACATCTCTCAGTATGAGAGATGCCTACCTTCTGCTGACTTCAGAGACCAGCTTGCCGAAGGTCACTGGGCTTCACCTGGCATAGCAACATTCATTTAACCATATTTGCTCCAGGATTTTTAATATAAAGTATTTGATGAGAAGAACTAAGATTCTTCTACGGGATCAACTATGCAGTTTACTAAGTTAAACTTAAAAAAAAATTGCTGCCAACTACAAAATCTAACCATATATGGTGGGTTACTGGTGTTAACTCCAGTCCTCCTTCCTGTGGAGTTGGTGAAGCCTTTTCTGGGAGCCTGAAGGAAATACCCGTACCCTGTCTGGGTCCTATTAATAACTCATCCTGGTTCCTGATTGTGTGCTGATCTTTCCCTGTGTTCCATGCCAGTTTGTATTAGAATGGTCACAATTGGGCTGATGTATTCATTACACATAATTCTCATTCTGTTTCAAGAGTTCCAGATCCTCTATGTTCAGCCTTCCTCAGCTGTACTGCTCATTCTTGTTCATCATTTGCTCCTTCATAGACCCAAGTAGGGCAGAAAGTTAAGGAGGTTTACTTTCCTTCATGTGCCCTTTGTGTGGCTGGCCTGCTGCCTCTCTTGAATAGCTTCTGTCTCCCTGTGGTGTGTCAGTGGGAGTGCTGACAAGGCTTACCTGATTTTTGGCAGGGAAAGAACAACTTCTAAAGCAAGTTGCTATAGTTACCAAGTCTTCCCACTGCATAGCAGTCACTGACTCTATGCTACTTTTAAATGTTGCTCTATCAGACATTCTCCTTGGGTATGGCAGCTTGGGGTTTTGTTATTTAATCATTTCATGCCCACTTATGCGTGGGTTACATAGAGAGTGAGGAGAACAGGGTCCTATTATGGGGAGCATACATGTACACCCACACATGCATACATGCATATTTCAGGTTTGACATGCCTGAAACCACAGCTGTTTTTCCACTCAGATTTCTTGCACCGAGTCCATTTTAGAAGGTTCTCTACAAGGATAACAGATTGTATGTGGAATCATTTTGTACATTCCAAAGAAATGTTTGTGTCTATGTTTCTAGACACAAATTATGTGCGTGGATAGTTTCCCCAATTCTTTTCTCAGTAATTATCTATTTTCTATCTCTAGGAGAAAAAAATAAAATAGAAGTTGATTATAGATGAAATGATTCATTTGTGAGCATTTTTGAAAGTTAATGTTTCAGATCAGACCCATTGTTGAGCTTTTTCTATTGTTTGTGCATGACTGTAATTACTAGAAATTGTGACATTTGGAGGCTAATTGAACTGCTGTCTTATCTGACAGGCACAAGTGTTCTGGGTAGAAATTCAGAAACTAATATAGTGGGTGATGAACATTATGTGAACATCATAGAGCCTTTCTCCCCACTTAATTGACCTGCTGTCGAGGAAACACACACACATCACTCACCAGAATTGTAGTTAGTCCAGCATCATGATGTAGGCAAGGTGGCAGAGCTTGGCATGGTCCTGGGTCTCGCTTCCCATCAGTTCCTCAGCCCCATCCTCTCAGCCTCCCAGAGCTGTGTCACCTGGCCAGGCTCCGGAATGGCCGGGAGTGAACAGCCCCTGGCCCACTCTTAGAGTTGGCTTTCTGGGTGGAGGTTCGGCTTTGCTTTTCCCTCCGGTCTGTGCAACTTCGTGGCTCTGTGCGCTGATGCCGGCAGCACTAGGTCTTTGGCACCTACAGCTCAGGTTCTTGGGCAGATTGATTTGGGGATCACTGCCTCTGTATAAGGATATTGGTCCTAACTAATGACTGACACCAAAGTAAGGAGGCCTTTGGCCTGTCACTGCCTCTGAGGTACGCAAGGATGGGGTCAGCTTAGGGACTGCATAGACGAAAACACGACACAGTGATTTGGAGAACGAACGTTGGACAAAATGGTAGCCATGTCTCTCTCCCACAGAGCTGGTGGGTGGGCTTCTTTCAGCTGTTTCTTACCATGAAATTAACAAATAGGTGTGTTGAACCCCAGACAAGTTTCTCCAAAGACAAACTTGAGTCAGAGCAGCCACCAGTCTGGGGAGAAGGAGGTGCCTGCCCTGGCTAGGCCCCTGGCAGTCCCAAAGACCCTGAGAATCCACTCAGCCTGCATCACCCCTGTACCCAGTCCTTCCACACCTGAAAAGCTGACCCTCCTTTCACCCATGGACGTGCACTCTCCAGGCAGAATGGGCCCCTCTATCACTTCTCCCACCTCGGCTGCCTGCCATGTTGTCACCCACTCGTGAGGCTGTTCGCAGCTGGTTCCAGGTCCCAGGGAGAGCTCAGTGTGATCACAGGTTTCAGAGCTCTCTGGAAGAAGAGAGAAGAGAGACTAAATTGGTCTCCCCGAACTCTCACTTCTTTCTCCTTGACCCAGGAAGACCATCAAGCTCTGTTGCTCCTGCCTCCCTGCCTGGAGCCTGGAAACTCAGGCAGCTGGCTGTGTCAATTTCAGGAGACGTACCTCATTTATTTCTCTTCTCTCAGGGATCACTGCCCTGTGCTGCCTGAAAACCATCGTTGAACGTCTGAGAACCATGGTTGTATACACCTTGTCTGTTTTGGTAGCTGTTTAAAGAAGGAGGGTAAATCTGGTCCCTGTTAGTCTATCATGGCCATAAGCAAAGTCCTCTTCTTCATTAAACACTTCTTTCCCATTTACTTCTGAGACCTGACGTTCTCCTGCCTTGTCTCTAACTCTCCTCTTAGCCTCCTTGGCAGGCTCATTAACTACTGGAGTTCCTCAATCATCCACCATCCTGTTTTTGTCTCCTCCCATTCTGTAATTGCTCCCTGGGTGAACTCACCATGCTGAAGGCTTTGGTAGCCACCTCTACCATAAATGAGGTTTCTAGTCCAGAGCTCCTGTCGCTAGGACTTCAACTAGGATTTCTTGCACTGGAACCATTTTAGAAGGCTTTCTACAATAACAGATTGTATGTGAAATCATTTTGTACATTCTAAAGAAATGTTTGTTTCTATGTTTTTAGACACAACTTATGTGTGTGGAAAGTTTCCCCAATTTTTTTTTTCTCAGTAATTATCTATTTTGTATCTCTAGGAGAAAAAAAATAAAATAGAATTTGATTATAGATGAAATGATTCCCAGATATCCAACTGCCTCTGACTCCACTACCTGTATATTTCTGTGCATCTCAAACTCAACATGTCCGAACGTGTTCGTTGTCTTCACTCAGATTTGATCCCCCTCCAACTACATAACCAGTTATGAAGCCAAAGCCCATATATATTTCTTAACACCACCTTCTCCCTCCCCACCACATCAAATCCACTGCCTAGCCTTGCTGCCTTGGTGACCCTTCTTCAGAAAGAGCTCTGATGCCTGTTTCCTTCCCCATCTGCACAGCTGCCACCTCTGGTCCAAGGAGTAACCTCTTAACCCATCTCTACCATTTCATTCTATTTTGTTCTCTGCTGCAGCCAATAGTGACTTCTTAAAAATGCAAATCTGATTATTTTGCGTGACTGCTTCAAATACTTCAAAGACTTTCCATTGTTCTACCTGATCTGTCCCCCTCTGGTCTCAGATTACAGCACACTCCCTTCAGTCTCCCATTTCTACCGTCACTGGCCTTATTTCAGTTCCCTAGAGGCCCACACACCCTCTTGCCACAGGGCCTTAGCACATCCATTCACTCTGCCTGAAATGGGCATCTCCCTGCTTTGCGTTTTCTTCCCTGAGTCAGCTCAGTCACACGTCCTAGGGAAGCCTCACGAGGGCAGGCCGTCTGTTACATGCTTTCATGGTGCCATGTGCCTCATTGCCTTGGCATGTGGCACAGTTATAATTTTACTTTGATTTGTCTAATTCTGTGATTAGTGTTGGTCTTCCTTCCTAGACTTGGTGAACTCTGTGACAGCTGTTAAACTTCTCTTTCCCCTCGCTGTCATCGTGTTCCCAGCCTTGATGTAGGGTTGGGACTCGATGAAAGTCCTGCTGAGCACACACATGAAATGGTGGGGGCACCCGGGGAACAGGAGGGGAGCAGCCTGGCTCCTCAGCGCCGGGAGGGGCTCTGGGAGGGGAAGAGGGGTCTGCACACACTGAGGGCTGCAGGGTCACAGCTGCCCTATCACCATCAGAAGAGGAGAAGCCTCTGCTGGGGCTGGGGCACCCACAGACTTCTGTGCTTCCGACATTGGAAGTGTCCTCTGCTATCAAAATGGCAGAACTCTTCTAAGCTTTTAAAGTGATCCACTCGACTTTCGTTTCCTTTCCATACTTTCATAAAACATTTAGAGGAAAAAGACAAGCAGGACAAATGGAACTCTCACCTTAATAACCAACAGAGAAGACTACAACCCCAAGCTGTGGGTACTTGCCTGTGCAGCAAGGCCCAGGGCTGCAGGTGCAAAAGCCAGATGCCACCTCTGTCCAGAGACCTTCCCAGCTTCAGAGCATCTCTGACTGTGGATTTCTCCAAGGAGCAACAGCACAGCCCCACGCCCCCGCTCATCTTCCCTGACACTTTTGGTACTTTTGTGAGAGAAGCACCAGGAAAGCATGAGAGTGAGCCTGGGGCCAGGCCTCAGGGGACCACAGAGCCACAAGCAGTACCACAGTCATTTTGGATCCCCTGCATGAAATGAGCAATTTGGTTTGTGCACATGAGGACCTAGTGGTTAGAAACACAGCAGGTGGTTCTTTGTAGTTTCTTCTTGATGCTTCTTGTGGCCCGCAGCCCAGCAGGGCTTTGCTGTGGGGAGCCTCAGGCCCTTTGTGCAAGGTGAGGTTTAGCTCACAGTCAGGGCTTCCTTCTGAATCAGGTAGGCTCTGGGTGGTTTTGCTATAGCATGAACAGGACCACCTCTTTATGAGATCCTAGGCAAAGACCAAAGTGTTTACACTTAGACAATGTTTCAGCATGTGGCAGGCGAATCTGGGGATGACGGGGAGGGAGAGGGAGGGAGAGGGAGCGAAAGCGTTATAATGACTGTCCCAGAAGGAGAGTTACTAGCTGTGCTCTGACAGCAGATTGCATTTGTTCTCAAAGAATGCAACAACTCTTGATTCTGCCTTGGAAACTGAAAAACAGCATTCCTCTAGCTCTGATCTTTTCAGGAATGGGGGTGGAGGGCAAGGGTAGAGGTTGGGCTGATGAGGAGCCATGGTGGGGCAGCCATTCCTGGGGCTTCGTTGTCAGCCTCTCCTCTCTGGGACCCTGCGTGGAAAGCACCACCTCAGCACTGAGGGGAAGCCCCATCACCCAGAGCCCTCTGTCCCATCCTCCTGGAGCCTGACATTTTTGCTGCTGAAGTTGCAAAGGCATCTGAAGCTCACCTTAGTGGCCTAGGGCTTCCCGCTCCCCTTTGGGAATTTTCGACATGAAAGCAGAAGGCCTGGCACAAAGAAGTATGTGTGGTGTGTGTGCATGTGCATGTGTGTGTGTGTGTGTAATGAAACTAGGCCTGGGGCATGGAGTGACAGGCGCCTGGCCAAGGGAACTGGGAGTGAACAGCCCAGTGGATGTTAATATTCCACATTCCTGCCCAAGTGAGGATGGGAATCCCTCAGAATAAAAAGTATCCAAAGTCTTGAGAGTCAGATTTTGTAATCAAATGCCAAGTTTCCCATTTGACCAAGTTACTTATGTTCTCAGAGCCTTGGTTTCCATATCTATAAAGTAGGAATATTGCTATCTATCTCCTGGGATGTGTTAGGTCCAGTTCCTGGGGAACAGACTCTGAGGCAGAGATGGGGAATGGGGGCCAATGCCTGCAGGGGCAGGAAGGACTCAGGACTGGGCAGAGGAGTGGTTGGGACAAGCACAAGACCTCGGCCAGTTTCACAGGATGCTCTGACGGATGGCCTTTCAGAGTTGTACCACCTTCAGTCAAGGGGGCCAGGGTCTTTGTATCTCATCTACAATTCCCCACCAGCCAGCCACTGGCCACTGGCCGCCCCTGGGGACAGGGTTCCTAGGGTAAGGAGACTTAGTGTGAGCCCCCAGACACGAACACTCCATCCCCTCCTGCACCAGCTGAAGAGGGCTTGGGCTGTGCACTATAGCAACTCCTGCAGGGCTGTGGGAGGGAATCAAATGACACAGAACATATATATTATATATATATAAAATATATATACACTATATATATACACACTATATATATATACACTATATATATACACACTATATATATACACACTATGATACAGAGCATATATAGTGACAACAACAGCAAACCAACTGATTCATCGTGCCCAGGCTTATCCTTGGAAAAAGTGGGCTTGTGTTTTTAAAGTTATCAGATATCCTTCAACGCAATAGCCCTCGGGGTAGAGGAAAAAGTTTTGTTTCAAACTTATTTAGTGAGAGGAGGCTGGATGGTCCCAGCCCAGCTGGACGGAGGCAAGGTTTGGAATAAAAGAGATGAAAATGGCCTTGATTTTAAAGTGTGTGATGGGGCTGGGTACGGTGGCTCATGCCTGTAATCCCAGCACTTTGGGAGGCCGAGGCAGGAGGAGCACCTGAGATCAGGAGTTCGAGACCAGCCTTGCCAACATGGTGAAACCCTCTCTACTAAACACACACACACACACACACACACACACAAACACACACACACACATTAACTGGGCATGGTGGCAGATGCCTGTAATCCCAGCTACTAGGGAGGCTGAGGTGGAAGAATCCCTTGGACCCAGGAGGCGGAGGTTGCAGTGAGCCGAGATTGTGCCACTGCACTTCAGCCTGGGTGACAAAGCAAGACTCTATCTCAAATAAATAAATAAAGTATGTGATAGGAGAGGAAGAAAAATTCTTTAACACTGAGTGCGGATCTGTGGACATGGATTCTGGAATTTGTGAATGTTGGACCCCATCTCATTTCTAGTTAGTTCTCTAGGAGGTGGTATATGCATTTAGGGGTCGGAAGATTATACATTATGGGTGATTACTTTGGAAATCTCAGAGAAAACTCCCTGGGCTGGTGGTGGCTGGCACAGACGGAGCCGAGCAGCCTGTCTCCAGAGACTAAGTCCCCCAACAGGCCTGTGGGAGCCAACAAGCAGGTGCCCTTTCAGCAAAGATCTAGGCTGCAGGAGACTCATTCTTCTGGGACTTCTGTAAGATCCAAGGAAGGGAAAGCTTCCTTCATCACCGAGACTGACTTTTCTCCCAGCCAGGTGGGAGGGGGCCCAGAGTGGGTTATCTAATTTAGACAAGTAGATGAAAAGAAATTTATGGAGTAAATTTCATACTCAACTCACATATTTAGTACTTAACAAATGCCTGGATTTAGCGGGTACACAATAAAATAATCCATTCCTTTTTCTTTTTTATTCCCTTTTGTCAGGGATGTACCTATACCTTTTAACCAGCTGAACCTTTTCTTGTTACAAAAACAAACTGGAAAGAAGGATATACTTCTTTGTTAGCTTTACCAATCAATTACAAACATCGATTAACTATTTACTATGTTAGGTTGCTAGCAAGATGGTAAAACTAGCTCAAGCTGCTTGCTAATCAATGCTGCAGAAAAACAGAAGCAATGGGGAAATGTACATTTAGGGAAACAAACAAAAACAACAATGAAAGCAATGAACAAAACTCCCCAATAAACAGGAGCCATGGTGGGGCAGCCATTCCTGGGGCTTCGTTGTCAGCCTCTCCTCTCTGGGACCCTGCGTGGAAAGCACCACCTCAGACTGAGGGGAAGCCCCATCACCCAGAGCCCTCTGTCCCATCCCCCTGGAGCCTGACATTTTGCTGCTGAAGTTGCAAAGCCAACTTGAAGCTCACCTTAGTGGCCTAGGGCTTCCCGCTCCCCTTTGGGAATTTTTGACATGAAAGCAGAAAGCCTGGCCCAAAGAAGTGTGGGGTGTGTGTGTGTGTGTGTGTGTGTGTGTGTAATGAAATTGTACCCCTGGTGCATGAAGATTTTCTTGAACCGTAGTTTGTGGAGGGGTGGCTATATCCCAGTGTGGATAAACCCGAGGCAGCAGTGAAGAGACTGTCTGGAGAAAGGCAGTCCTTTGCCACCTCCTCAGTGTAGAGCTCTGTGGCAGCAGCCTGGACTATTGGTACAGGTGTCTGCAGAGCAAGTTCATGGCAGCACCAAAGCCCTGCCAAAGCGAAAAAGTGATGAAAACATCTGTAGACTGAACAACTAACCTTCTACATTCATCCATTATGTCCTCTCCACAGCCCAAGTGATGGGACCGTCTCTTTTCCATCTTGCCTTATCCTAAAGGTTTTAAGATGAAACCTTGCCCCGAGAAGTTGTCTGGCTACTCTAAGCCAACAGCCCACAGGAATCAGTCGTGATTCCACGGTGCATAGGGCTCTCCACCAAGAGCTTAAGCCATCATTGCGCTTTTCCCGATACACATCACAAAATGGAATAGAGGAAACATTACAGGTAGGGTAAGTAGAGGAGAGGAGAAAAAAAAAGAAGCTCACAAGCCAAAATGACTAGAATAATACAACTACCAAACAAACAAGCAAACTGTACAACATGTACCGTCTGGTAGAAGTATTTGAACAGGTGGACCAAGAATTTAAAATAAGCATTATAAATATGTCTCAAGAAATAAGAAAATATATTAACAAAAATAAAAATCACACAAAAGAACCAAGTAGAAATATTAGGTTTGGAAAAGGCAAGCAATGAAATAACTCCATAGATGGGGTAACTAGTAGGATGGATACTATTAAAGAGCCATTAGTTGAGAGATCAGATTGAAAAACTCTCCCAGAACACAACAGAAAAAGGTCAGAGGAGAAAGAAAATATGTAGTTTTTAAAAGGCTGAGACGGGCGGATCACAGGGTCAGGAGATCAAGACCATCCTGGCTAACACGGTGAAACCCCGTCTCTACTAAAAAATACAAAAAACTAGCCGGGCGAGGTGGCAGGCGCCTGTAGTCCCAGCTACTCGGGAGGCTGAGGCAGGAGAATGGCGTAAACTTGGGCGGCGGAGCTTGCAGTGAGCTGAGATCCGGCCACTGCACTCCAGCTTGGGCGACAGAGCGAGACTCCGTCTCAAAAAAAAAAAAAAAAAAAGAAGCTGAGATATGGAAGACAGAGAAATGTCTACATCTGCATCAGAGACCTAGAAAGAGAAAAAAAGGAAAAATGACAAAAGGCAGTACTTGAAGACATAATGGGGATAAATTTTCTGGAATTAAAGAATTATATCCCACCAATCTCTTAATCAAATGTAATGACATAATAAAAATATCCCCAGGCATATATAGCTTCAAGAGTCTTTCCACAGGAAGATCCACCTTGAAAACACTCTGGGGAGTCCTTAAATAACAAGAGAAATAAATCCACACGAGGAAGCAAGAGTTTTAGGAAGAAACGGTAATCATATATCTTGGTAGAGTTTACTATTGTCTTAAAAATTAGAATGGGAGGGAATATATTTATGTAGCAGCCCAGAACTAAAGTTCTATCAGCATGATGTAGGGTGTCAAAATGAGAGGAAGCCCAGCGGAACATGAGATTAATAGTAAAGCAAGAAAGATGATACAGATATTGCTAAGTTCAATAAAACGATAGATGTAAACATGATGAGTAAGGAAGGTCAACCACCATATGGCAAAAGCAATGTATAATTTTTAATCTTACAGAAGAAAACTTGTTCTATTCAATGGAATTTAGGAACAGAGAACAGAAAAAGAAGAATAAAGCAAATGGAAAATAAGACAATGGAACTAAATCCTAATTTAGTAGCAAAAGGGTTAAACTTACCAAAGACGCTGTCAGATTGGATTAAAAATATATATATATAATACAACAATATGCTGTCTTAAAAACACGCACTGAGGATAGTAAAACAGAAAATTGAGAATAAAAGTATACAGAAAAATACATACCAGGTAATCATAAAGTAAAAGAAAACTAGTGTAGCAATATTAGTATCTTACAAAATAAGAATTTAAGGCACAAAATATCACAAAGGATAGATGATAGACATTATATATGCATAAAAGAAGTAACAAAAAGAAAAGATACATCCATTGTGATCATATATATGTGTAATTAGAAAGCCTCAAAATGTTTCGACCACTGAAAGAATTGCAGAGAGAAATAGACTATCCTACAATTGTAGTTACGGAAACAGGTTGATCAAGCAGACAAAAAAAAAAAAAAAAAAAACCAGAGATATTAAAGACCTACCAATGAAATTAAACAAGCAAAGATTTCAAGTACACATGGAACATTGACAAAAATAATCTATCAGGCAATAAACGAATAAATATATGCAGAAGTCAGTAAGAAAAATAGAGCTAAACAGTCTCTTCTGTTTAGAAACAGAACAACATACTAAATAGCCTTTGAGTGAAAATTGTAAAGTTTAAAAATACTAAAACTATATCAAAATTGTAGGATCCAGCTGAAAATTTCAGGAAAATTTAGGTTTTAAAAAATATTTTGTATTTCTTTTTGAGACGGAGTCTCCCTCTGCTGCCTAGGCTGGAGTGCCATGCCACGAACATAACTCACTGCAGCCTGGAACTTCGGAGCTCAAGAGATCCTCCTGCCTCAGCCTCCCAAGTAGCTGGGACAAAAAGGCATGCAACACCATGCCTGGCTAATTAAAAATTTAGTATTAAATACATTTATTAGGAAACACAATATGTTAATGATAAATGCAGTCAGCAATTAATGGAAAAACCACAAAAGAGCAACAAAGCAAACAAAAAAAGAAGGAAACAATTATAGGGCAGAAATAAAATAGGGCACAACAAAATCAGTGGAAAGGATTGGCCCAATTTTTTAAAGTATTAAAAAGAGATCTATAAAAACAGGATTAAGAAAAAAATAAGACATAAATGAAAATACAGAATGGGGAAGAGGAGATCACAACACAAAGATGAGAAGAACGAAAAAGGGCACGCAGATGCCTATCTGCCATTAGATTCGAAAGCCTCGCTAGATGAAAGAAAGAAATTCATAGAAAAATACGAGATGCTAAAATTGGTACAGGAAATAAAACTTGAACTAGGTCAGTAGAATTAAACAAATTAAAGTCAAAAGCCTACCTTCCAAAAAAATCACAGGCTCAGTCCGTCTCCCAGGCGAATTTTACCAAACTTCGAATGGTGTGACATGTATTAAAAAGATGTCCATTATCATCCAAATCAAGCTACATATCAAATGCAACTTTAATCAAAATTCCAGCTAGATTGTTTTTTGAGGTACTTGGTTAAATTAATTTATATAAAGACATAAAGATTCGTGACTAATCAACCTTAAAAAAAGAGTGTAAAGATAGGGGAGGGGGCAAATCCTACTAGATGGTGACACGCTGTGAAACCATAAGTAATCTTTTAAGTGTAGTTTTGGAGCAAGAACAGAGAAGTTGGTCAATGGAGAAGAATGGAGAGGTCAGGGACAAACACAGATATATGTGGACATGAATGAAGGACAGATGTGTTGCCACAAATCAACAGGGAAAGGACAGATTGTATAGTAAAAATGTTATTAGGCAATCTGGCTCACTATATAGAAAAAAAATAAAACCGGGTCCCTACTCAGTACCACATCGCTGGCACACTGAAAATAGACTAGAAACCAAAATGTCTTCTAGATAAAATTATAAAATTAATCCAAGAAAATACCAGAGGTGTCTTTATGACCTAGAAGCAGGGAAAGACTTTCTAAACAAAATTTCAAAAGCACAAATCACATTGCAAAACAACGACAAACAACGCAACAAACAGCAAACAAATGAACTGAATTAAATCAAGATTACACGTTCCTGTTCAATAAAAAACACCAGGGACAAACTTAAGATGGACAGACGACAGAAAATATTTGCGATGTCTAAACAAGACCTGGGATTAATATTTAGATTATACAAGAACCTCTTGCAACTAAAAAATAAAAAGAAGTTCCAACAGAAAAATGAGTAAAGTATAGGGACAGGCAATGTACAGCCACCCCAGAAGCTAATTACATAACACTATACAATACATATGAGGAGATACTAAAAATAATTAGACAATGCAAATTAAAATGTGAGATATTAATTTATACCAGTTAGCCTGGCAAAAAATACGAAGTTGGATGTTGCCAGCTGTTTATAAGAACATGGGAACCCGTATGCACTGATAGAGGGAAGGAGTGGCTGTTTCAGTCTTTCTGGAGAGAGCAATCTTGTCCCTTTTAGAAAAGTGTAGCATATGCAACCCTATGCCCACCAAGTCTCTCCTGCATATTTATCCCGAAGAAATTCTCACCAGATCTACAAAGAGATTGCTCATTACAGTATTGTTTGTTGGGGTAAGGAGTTGGAAATGAAATTGGTGCCCCTCACAAGGAGAGCAGAGGTGACACGTGATGGGCACATAGCATGGGTTATTTTGCAGCAGTCGTTCCCAGCCAAGTTACTATGAGATGGCAGCTTGGATGGATCTTGAAGACAGAATGTTCAATGAAAAGTGTAAGAAAGAGGCCAAGCATGGTGGCTCACATCTGTAATCTCAGCACATTGGGAAGCTGAGGCAGGTGGATTGCTTGAGACCAGGAGTTCCAGACCAGCCTGGGCAACATGTTGAAGCCCTGTTGCTACAAAACACACAAAAAAAACAGAGTGTGGTGGCACACTCCTATAGTCCCAGCTACTCAGGAGGCTGAGGTGGGAGGATGGCTTGAGGCTGCAGTGAGCAGTGATTGTGCCACTGCACTGCAGCCTGGGTAACAGAGCAAGACCCTGTCTCAAAAAAAAAAAAAAAAAGAAAGAAAGAAAGAAAAGAAAGCGGCCATAGAATACAATACCACTCACATAAATAAAGTACAGGTATACAAAATAACAACATACATTTTATAGGGACACTGACAAGCAAAATACACATACATAATCTGGAGGAATATTTGCCTATGTGAAAGTGATAGGAAAAGAATGAGGTTGGGTTGTGTGGGTAAAGGAATACATTTTTTTAAATGAGAGAACAAATAAACAAAAAATGTGTGGAACTCATAAACAGCTGGGTAAAGTCATTTTAATGGATACATCATTGAAAAAGTTTCTGTTTCATCATGTCAAGTTGATTTGTGCTTTTGAAACTTTGTTTAAATTTGTGTTGTGCAAAGATTTTAAAAGCTATTGTCATTTCCAAATTGTTCTCATGATATCTCACTGTGTAATGGAGTTTAAAAGATAATTCTAAAAGCAAAACTGTGTGTTTCCCGTTTAATTTTAAAAATTAAATTTTAGAAAATACAGCACCTGAAAGGAAAAGGAAGGGAAATCACCAAGTCAGACAATGACAGGATAGTCCGTTCCAGTGCAGTAAATCATTTAAAACAATGGTTGTCACTGTAGTTTTTTCCCTATAGCCATTATATATTTCATGCTGAACTGTGAACTCATTTACTCCTATTTTATCTTCTGGGTGCTGTCACCCTCTCTATGAACACCAACGTGTCTAACTTCCCTGAATCACTGACCCCTTGCCTTCTTAGGGCCAGCACTGGAGACCATGGCAAGGCCTCCCATCCCCAAACGCCTGCTGTCACTGCTGATTTCCTGAAGGCCTCTCTGTCTCTAGGAATCCATTAATAAAATGCAAATTGCTCTTTGAAGGGAACTCTTGGTTGAAGCAGATTGGTCAATACTCTTGGATGTGTGGATAGTTGGAAGGCAGCCAACAGCTGGGCAAATGCAGAGAGGAAGAGAGGATTAGGATGGAGGAAGGAAACTGAACAGGGCAGTGAAAACACACTTTCACCCCTCACACTTTTCTGAGGCCGCTTCTCTCCTGGTAAGCTTCAGTGTCCTGTGGAAGATGAGCAAAGGGCATGGTCAGCTGTGGGTTTCCATACAATTGGGTTCAAATGATGTCAACTTTTGCCTTCCTATGGGTTCCCTGGGACTCCGCTGCAGCTTTCTATGTTATTTTCCCAAAGGCTTGATGGGTGCTGAGGCTGCTCCCCTGACTGCAGCCTGTGAGGTGAGTTCTGCAGCTCCATATCCACTGGCTTTTCAACACAGTAAGAAGCCTTGCTGGTGGCCTCCAGTCTGAGATGCACCGCCACCCCCAGCTCCTTTTCCAGCTGACTCTCCAGCTTTCGAGCCCCTGTCTTACGAGGTGTGAGAACCAGTCCTAACTGGCACCACACCCTCACCCTCCCAGGCCACACACACAGGTGTCAGCAGCGGTCAGGAGGGACTGGTCTTGCTTGCTGCCAGTCAAAGATGACGAACTTCTCTGGGTCTCCAGCTGATGGCCCTTGGGGTTCCTCATGCTAGGGAAGGTCCTGCTCTTGCACACTCTGTCTGGGGCATCTGGGCTCCTAGAGGCAGCTACAGCCAAGGATGGTTTGAGCACACCCTCCCCTCTGAAAGAATGAGAGGGAACCATTCTGATGTATGCAAGGAGAATGGATGCGCAGCCATTTCCCCAGTCGGTCTCTCGCTTCATGTATTTCTTTTCCATGGGCCCAGTGAACTGCCCCAGTGTGGTACACTAGGGAAGGTGTCAGAGAGGGCTCTGTTTAATTGTCTTAAAATAGGATTTCTGGGTTGGGCACAGTGGCTCACACCTGTAATCCCAGCAATTTGGGAGGCGAAAGCAGGAAGATCTCTTGAGACCAGGAGTTTGAGACCAGCCTGGGCAACACGGTGAAACCCCGTCTCTACAAAAAATATAAAAATTAGCTGGATGTGGTGGCATATGCCTGCAGTCCCAGCCACTCAGGAGGCTGAGGTGGGAGGATTACTTGAGCTTGGGATGTTGAGGCTGCAGTGAGCCGTGAGTGTGCCATTGTACTCCAGCCTGGGCAACAGAGTGAGACCCTGACCTCCCACCCACCCCCACTGCCAAACACCAAGAAAAGAACCTCTGCAATAGAATTTTCGATGTTGTCCTTAGTTCAGAAAATTCACTCATAATGTCTTGCCATCGTGTCCCCAGAACCATACAGTGTGGGCGCTGGAAGTCCCCGGCCCTCAACTACTGGTGAGAGCCCTCAAGGCAAAGAGCCTTGCCCAGACCCACAGCCAGGCAGTGGCTGTGCAAGGTCAGAGCCCACAGCTTCAGGCTTGAAGTTCAAGACTCCTTTACTCCTTTGACCCTACATAACTTTAATATATGCAATGGGGACCTGGTTATTCAAAGGTGACTTTGAGAATAGGGAACTGGTATTAAAAGGTGATTTAAGTAGATTTACTCATTATTTGTGTAAAAATTGACACACAGTACAAAAATATAGGATATTGGATTGTTTAAGTACTCAGCACTAGTAAAAGGCTTTTTTTCCTTTTTTAAAAGTGTTCATGGAAATGTGTTTGGGATGAAGCAGGCATTCTGGATGATCAACAGGTGGCAGTGTTTCCCTGCTTTATGCAGTCCTGCCAGTCTGTTCAAGGGAGGAATATTGTTCGTGCGTCTGGGATTAGACTCTAATCAAAGGACTTTTTAGAAACTCTGCCAGTTGAAGCGACAATACAGTGCCTGGCAGGGTCCTCCCTGAGCCTCCCGCACCTATTTGACAGCAGGTGGTAATAGAAGGGTCACTGGGTAAAGCACAATCCTCCGCAATGACCCACCTTCATCTCTCGGAGGGAAAAGGGTTGAGGAAGACAGAAAAGCCATGCGCCCGTGCTGGGCTTAACTGGATTGTTTATTCCAGTGTAATTTAGAACGTGTTTTGAAATATTTCTTTTCCATTTACTTTTAATTTGAAAGCACAGAGAGGCGTGTTCATGGTAAGAGGTGAGATCTGGGGAGACGGGGCAACCCTGTCCAGTGTGAGCTGCTGTCTGGTGATGTGGATGCAGCCAGCTGGGTCCTTGGGCTGAAGGGACTGGTCCAGGTCAGGTAGGGATGCAGGAAGGAGAGGAAACTACACCAAAACACACAGACCGTTGCCTGTTCCTTGTGTGCCCCAGACCAAAAAATAGAGCAATAATAGCAGCAAACCTTTATTGTGGGCTTACTATGTGCCAGGCGCTGTTGAAAGTTTTTCATTTATTTCTTACTACCACCGGGAAGGTAGATACTATTATTATACCCATTTGACAGATGAAGGAACATTGAGTTTCAGAGAGAAAAACCTGACCATATAATTAGTAACAGAGCCAGAATTTGAACCCTAAACCCAGGGAGTCTGACTCCATGCTCCCGCCGCTGGTTAACTCCAGCTGTCCTGCGCACACGGGAGCAGAGCCTCGTGAAGCTGAGGCTTGCCGCGGTAGCTCCGGAAGGCCCTGTTTCTTTCAAAAGAGCCATATTCAGGCTGGGCGCGGTGGCTCAAGCCTGTAATCCCAGCACTTTGGGAGGCCGAGGCGGGCGGATCACGAGGTCAGGAGATCGAGACCATCCTGGCTAACATGGTGAAACCCCGTCTCTACTAAAAATACAAAAAACTAGCCGGGCGTGGTGGCGGGCGCCTGTAGTCCCAGCTACTCGGGAGGCTGAGGCAGGAGAATGGCCTGAACCTGGGAGGCGGAGCTTGCAGTGAGCCGAGATCGCGCCACTGCACTCCAGCCTGGGTGACAGAGCGGGACTCCATCAAAAAAAAAAAAAAAAAAAAAAAGG